>NC_064632.1:559210152-559835152 GCF_023864275.1 Schistocerca cancellata
GAGAAAAGACTTACAATTAAATCGGTTTATCCCATTGAAAAAATTTGAGAAGCAATGATAATATTATTCTGGTAAATCCTTGTCAAATCTAATAAAAGCGTCTGGGGTAGGACTAACAGTACTGTGAAGGAAACAATTGCAGTCGTGAAGTTTTACCATGATTATCGTGACCTGAACCTGTGGTTGGAGCTTAAAGAAAATTGGTCATTGAACATTCATGCAAAGTGCAGCTTGAAGCTGTGAAATTCTATAAAATGGCTACATACTGTCTAACGCGTGTGGCTCGATCTCACCGTAGGAAACTGTTGGTGGAAGCTGCAATGTATGCACAACAGTGACCCTTGCCAAAGGCTAAGTGCAAATCACCCCGAGAGCTCTCTAAATTCCTCAATACATTTGCCCTGGCGGTGGACCCTGCCATTGACTGGCCATTGACTGACCCTAGGAGGTGAAAGGATGACGGTTCTCTACTAAGAAGTAATTTTACACAGAGTGTTCGCTAGCAGAAATACTCGCATTTCCGCGATTTCGCTCTTTACAGTTTGCCTCCGGTATGAATCACCAGAGCGCGAACTTGTAAAAATTTTCCTTACAAGGGAACCTCCCAATCGCACCCCCCTCAGATTTAGTTATAAGTTGGCACAGTGGATAGGCCTTGAAGAACTAAACACAGATCAATCGAGAAAACAGGAAGAAGTTGTGCGAAACTATGAAAAAATAAGCAAAATATACAAACTGAGTAGTCCATAAGCAACATAGGCAACTACAAGTACAAAGCAAGCTATTGGGTACCGTGGTCCAGTGGTTAGCGTGAGCAGCTGCTGAACGAGAGGTCCTTGGTTCAAGCCTTCCATCGGGTGAAAAGATTAACTTTTTAATTTTCAGTTTATGTGACAAACGCTTATGTTTTCATCATGTGACAAACGCTTATGTTTTCATCACTTTTGTGGGAGTGATTATCACATCCACAAGAAAACCTAAATCGGACAAGGTAGAAGAACCTTTTTACCCATTCGCCAAGTGTACAAGTTAGGTGAGTCGACAACACATTCCTGTCATATGACGCACATGCCGTCGCCAGTGTCGTATAGAATATATCAGACGTGTTTTCCTGTGGAGGAATCGGTTGACTTATGACCTTGCGATCAAATGTTTTCGGTTCCCATTGGAGAGGCACGTCCTTTCGTCTACTAATCGCACGGTTTTGCGGTGCAGTCGCAAAACACAGACACTAAACTTATTACAGTGAACAGAGACGTCAATGAACGAATGGACAGATAACTTTGCGAAAATAAAAATCTTCATCCGAGGGTAGACTTGAATCAAGGACCTCTCATTCCGCAGCTGCTCACGCTAACCACGAGACCACGGCGTTCCTAAGCTCGCACTACCCTTGATGTTGCTTATCTTGCACATGGACTACTCAGTTTGTATATTTTGCTTACTTTTTCATAGTTCCACACAACTTCTTCGTGTTTTCTCGATTGATCTGTCTTTAGTTTTTCAAGGCCTATCGAATGTGCCAACCTATAACTAAATCTGAGGGGGGTGCGATGGGGAGGTTCCCTTGTTAGAAAAAGTTAAGCCCTTTCCCTTGGCCATTTACTTTTACACAGCTGACCAATGATGTGCGTCCCACAATTTAACACTGGAAGAAGGTGTCCAACTCTCTTGCCACCTCTCTCTGTGGTGGGTGATATGAGCCTTCTGCAACACAGTCGAGTTTCTCTTTCTAATCTGTACTTTATTCACATTAACCAATCCTGGCAGTTCTTATGTTGCATAAACATTCGAATTCTGTCAAGTCAATCGAGAGCGGCGTCACATGCCTGCAAAGCGCCCTAAAAATGTGGTTCTCCGATCCATTTTCGAGATAGCGTCTGTAGCATCCGGCGGTTTGTACGGAAAACACAGATTTCTACGTTTTCTGCACAATACTGACATCACTGCCTTCTATAAATATGGGGATCCTTCTCATTCCACTTGTGGGTTGTACAAATGATGATCACATCTGGGGACCTTGCATCACAGGAGATCTTACCTGTGTTTGCCTGCATCCCTTCGATCTTCCAGCACTCCCTTCTGAGAACCGCTCCGAGGGTGGTGGCCTACGTGATTCCACAGCACTGTCGTCTCATCCCAACATGCTTTCGGAGTCCTCTCATTTACATAAGGCAAACAAAATCGAATATCACTGACAATCAGTAGTAGTGTTTCTTCGTGTCGATTAATTATCCTTATCGAAAGGGTCTCGCAGTATAATTTTATATATATTATAGGACTGTTTTCTAAAACATGACCGCATAACAACAAGAACTGTGACTGCCTCCCTGAAGGCTGACCAAACCTGTTCCTATATGTGCCGACAAACTCCTTCCATTCACACCTGTTGTGGAACTTTTCTCTGTACACTTAATCGACTTTCTGGGCACTGCATTCCGTTGTGCCATAAAGTAGATGCATGTCTGGAAGTTCTTGTAATTAGTAATGCTCCGTCTTTGACAGCCACTCAGTGGTAAGCTCCACCTTAGACATGCTACCAACAATTATGTTATGTTTTATAAGACTTTGTGATGTTTATATGGCAGACGTTTCCTCTTATAAAAAACCTAAGGAGCTTACAAAACGTGGCTGTCACGTATTGCTATTTCAAGATATCTCACTCTTTGGTTAGGAAGAATACTTTTTCTTAAAATATTCTCATTAGAAAATGTTATAATCTGTATAATTTTGAGTCTAAAAGTTTGCGAGAGGCTGCGTGCTATAAAGGTCAAATAGGACGTCATCTGTGATGTGAAGACTTCATGATCTTTCACAGTGTGAGACTGTTCTGTCCATCTCCAGGTGACATGTCCGCCTGTTTAGCTGCGCGCCGGCACGGTAGCTCAGCGTGTTCGGTCAGAGGGTTAGCAGCCCTCTGTCATCATCATCACCATTTAAGACTGATTATGCCTTTCAGCGTTCAGTCTGGAGCATAGCCCCCCTTATACAGTTCCTCCATGATCCCCTATTCAGTGCTAACATTGGTGCCTCTTCTGATGTTAAACCTATTACTTCAAAATCATTCTTAACCGAATCCAATTACCTTCTCCTCGGTCTGTCCCGACTCCTCCTACCCTCTACTGCTGAATCCATGAGTCTCTTGGATAATCTTGCTTCTCCCACGCGTGAAACATGACCCCACCATCGAAGCCTGGTCGCCCTGACTGCTACATCTGTAGAGTTCATTCCCAGTTTTTCTTTGATTTCCTCATTGTGGACACCCTCCTGCCATTGTTCCCATCTACTAGTACCTGCAATCATCCTAGCTACTTTCATATCCGTAACCTCAACCTTGTTGATAAGGTAACCTGAATCCACCCAGCTTTCGCTCCCGTAGAACAAAGTTAGTCGAAAGATTGAACGGTGCACAGATAACTTAGTTTTGGTACTGACTTCCTTCTTGCAGAAGAGAGTAGATCGTAGCTGAGCGCTCACTGCATTAGCTTTGCTACACCTCGCTTCCAGTTCTTTCACTATGTTGTCATCCTGTCAGAATATGCATCCTAAGTACTTGAAACCGTCCACCTGTTCTAACTTTGTTCCTCCTATTTGGCACTCAATCCGTTTATATTTCTTTCCCACTGACATTACTTTCGTTTTGGCGATGCTAATCTTCATACCATAGTCCTTACATTTCTGATCTAGCTCTGAAATATTTCTTTGCAAACTATCAATCGAATCTGCCATCACAACTAAGTCATCCGCATATGCAAGACTGCTTATTTTGTGTTCACATATCTTAATCTCACCCAGCCAGTCTATTGTTTTCAACATATGATCCATAAATAATATGAACAACAGTGGAGACAGGTTGCAGCCTTGTCTTACCCCTGAAACTACTCTGAACCATGAACTCAATTTACCGTCAACTCTAACTGCTGCCTGACTATCCATGTAAAGACCTTTAATTGCTTGCAAAAGTTTGCCTCCTATTCCATAATCTTGTAGAACAGACAATAACTTCCTCCTAGGAACCCGGTCATATGCCTTTTCTAGATCTATGAAACATAGATACAATTCCCTGTTCCACACGCAACACTTCTCCATTATTTGCCGTAAGCTAAAGATCTGGTCCTGACAACCTCTAAGAGGCCTAAACCCACACTGATTTTCATCCAATTGGTCCTCAACTAATACTCGCACTTTCCTTTAAACAATACCTGAGAAGATTTTACCCACAACGCTGATTAAAGAGATACCTCTGTAGTTGTTACAATCTTTTCTGTTTCCATGTTTAAAGATTGGTGTGATTACTGCTTTTGTCCAGTCTGATGGAACCTGTCCCGACTCCCAGGCCATTTCAATTATCCTGTGTAGCCATTTAAGACCTGAAATTCCACTGTATTTGATGAGTTCCGACTTAATTTCATCCACCCCAGCCGCTTTATTGCACTGCAATCTATTGACCATTTTTTCCACTTCCTCAAATGTGATTCTGTTTCCATCATCATTCCTATCCCATTCTACCTCGAAATTTGAAACATTACTGATCGCATTTTCACCTACATTGAGCAACTCTTCAAAATATTCCCTCCATCTGCCCAAGGCATCCACAGGATCCACCAGCAGTTTTCCTGACCTGTCCAAAATACTTGTCATTTCCTTCTTACCTCCCTTTCGAAGACTGCTAATTACACTCCAGAATGGTTTTCCAGCAGCTTGACCCGTAGTCTCCAACCTGTTTCCAAAGTCTTCCCACGATTTCTTCTTGGATGCTGCAATAATCTGTTTGGCTTTGTTTCTTTCTTCAACATAACATTCTCTGTCTACCTGGGTTCTGGTATGTAGCCATTTTTGATACGCCTTCTTTTTCCTTTTACAGGCTGCCTTGACTGTATCATTCCACCAAGCTGTTTGCTTCATCCTACTTTTACAGACAAACCATTGGTGTGCTGCGCCTCGACAAATCCATCTCACAGAGTTCGTCTTCGCTTGCGGGAAGTATCTCGCGTCCCGAAAGAGAAGCAGGTAAGTAGGTTCAAATGGCTCTGAGCACTATGGGACTTAACAACATCTGTGGTCATCAGTCCCCTAGAACTTAGAACTACTTAAACCTAACTAACCTAAGGACATCACACACATCCATGCCCGAGGCAGGTTTCGAACCTGCGACCGTAGCAGTCACGCGGTTCCGGACTGAGCGCCTTAACCGCGAGACCACCGCGGCCGGCAGGTAAGCAGGTACCCGATGAGGAGTCGTACGGCCGATTAGACACAACATCTGTCGCACAAAGAACCAGACACCTCTCGCCGATCTGAACATCAGGCGGTGCTCCTCTGTATTCATAACATCACAGTCGACACTCCACGGGGCGTCTGCGAGGTGAAGGCGTGACCGGCATACTTGCTTCCCATTGACAGTAAGGTAACACTCAGACTGTACGACCGTGCCAAGATAAGGAGCGCACGTCGGTCGTCAGACGTCACGCCAGTCGACGTGGGGAAGCTTCCCCGCAACGACATGCCGTGACCTGTGCTGCTGGAGGAAACCGTAGAGCACATTGTTCGGGTCGGACGTCCCATGACACCCGTTCATGTTCATCCATGTTCCGTTCACTCAGATTTTTTTTTATTACAGAGGGCAAAATCTGAGTGAACGGAACATACAGGGTGTTTCAAAAATGACCGGTATATTTGAAACGGCAATAAAAACTAAACGAGCAGCGATAGAAGTACACCGTTTGTTGCAATATGCTTGGGACAACAGTACATTTTCAGGCGGACAAACTTTCGAAATTACAGTAGTTACAATTTTCAACAACAGATGGCGCTGCGGTCTGGGAAACTCTATAGTACGATATTTTCCACATATCCGCCATGCGTAGCAATAATATGGCGTAGTCTCTGAATGAAATTACCCGAAACCTTTGACAACGTGTCTGGCGGAATGGCTTCACAGGCAGATGAGATGTACTGCTGCAGCTGTTCAATTGTTTCTGGATTCTGGCGGTACACCTGGTCTTTCAAGTGTCCCCACAGAAAGAAGTCACAGGCATTCATGTCTGGCGAATACGGAGGCCAATCCACGCCGCTTCCTGTATGTTTCGGATAGCCCAAAGCAATCACACGATCATCGAAATATTCATTCAGGAAATTAAAGACGTCGGCCGTGCGATGTGGCCAGGCACCATCTTGCATAAACCACGAGGTGTTCGCAGTGTCGTCTAAGGCAGTTTGTACCGCCACAAATTCACGAAGAATGTCCAGATAGCGTGATACAGTAATCGTTTCGGATCTGAAAAATGGGCCAATGATTCCTTTGGAAGAATGTCTCTCATGCAGCAATGGTAGCGGCGCTGAGGGGTTGCCGCATTTGAATTTTGTATGGATAGAGGTGTAAAGTCTGGCGCATGAGACGATACGTGGACGTTGGCGTCATTTGGACCGCAGCTGCAACACGGCGAACGGAAACCCGAGGCCGCTGTCGGATCACCTGCTGCACTAGCTGCGCGTTGCCCTCTGTGGTTGCCGTACGCGGTCGCCCTACCTTTCCAGCACGTTCATCCCTCACGTTCCCAGTACGTTGAAATTTTTCAAACAGATCCTTTATTGTATCGCTTTTCGGTCCTTTGGTTACATTAAACTTCCGATGAAAACTTCGTCTTGTTGCAACAACACTGTGTTCTAGGCGGTGGAATTCCAACACCAGAAAAATCCTCTGTTCTAAGGAATAAACCATGTTGTCTACAGCACACTTGCACGTTGTGAACAGCACACCCTTACAGCAGAAAGACGACGTACAGAATGGCGCACCCAGAGACTGCGTTGTCTTCTATATCTTTCACATCACTTGTAGCGCCATCTGTTGTTGAAAATTGTAACTACTGTAATTTCGAAAGTTTGTCCGCCTGAAAATGTACTGTTGTCCCAAGCATATTGCAACAAACGGTGTACTTCTATCGCTGCTCGTTTAGTTTTTATTGCCGTTTCAAATATACCGGTCATTTTTGAAACACCCTGTATGTTCCGTTCACTCAGATTTTGCCCTCTGTAATAAAAAAAAATCTGAGTGAACGGAACATAGATGAACGTGAACGGGTGTCATGGGTCGTCCGACCCGAACAATGTGCTCTACGGTTTCCTCCAGCAGCACAGGTCACCGCATGTCGTTGCGGGGAAGCTTCCCCACGTCGACTGACGTAACGTCTGACGACCGACGTGCGCTCCTTATCTTGGCACGGTCGCACAGTCTGAGTGTTACCTTACTGTCAATGGGAAGCAAGTATGCCGGGCACGCCTTCACCTCGCAGACGCCCCTTTGTGTGTCGACTGTGATGTTATGAATACAGAGGAGCACCGCCTGATGTGCAGATCGGCGAGAGGTGTCTGGTCCTTTGTGCGACAGATGTTGTGTCTAATCAGCCGTACGACTCCTTATCAGGTACCTACTTACCTGCCGGCCGCGGTGGTCTCGCGGTTAAGGCGCTCAGTCCGGAACCGCGTGACTGCTACGGTCGCAGGTTCGAATCCTGCCTCGGGCATGGATGTGTGTGATGTCCTTAGGTTAGTTAGGTTTAAGTAGTTCTAAGTTCTAGGGGACTGATGACCACAGATGTTGTTAAGTCCCATAGTGCTCAGAGCCATTTGAACCTACTTACCTGCTCCTCTTTCGGGACGCGAGATACTTCCCGCAAGCGAAGACGAACTCTGTGAGAGGGATTTGTCGAGGCGCAGCACACTACTGGTTTGCTGATGGCGAGAAGGTATACCTGACTTTTGGCGGTTCCTTAATGAACGACATTGTGCAGTTGTCCGCAATCCAAAATACAGACAATTTTTCTCCAATTTCCTCTGCAGTGTCTACCTTAACCCATCCCACAGCTGCAGTGTTCCTGTCATGGAGAGTTCATCCCGCTCTCTTCCACACTTTGAACCGATGTATTTACTGCTAATGGGAATGTTACATAAAAAAAATACGTTGATAGTCTCAACTAGTGTGACGCCTTTCTGCGCCCTCCTCCTCGTGTGACGCCGGTTTCCTGATGTTCTCGGCGGTATCAATGAAAATAAAAAGGAATGAAAAGGAAAATAAATAAATAAACGATGTTCCTTGTACCTCTGCTCTACATTCCCCAGCATTCCTCGGTACCTGGAGGGTGGGAACAGGACCTGGTGGCCAAGCCTCTGGTTGGGAAGCCTGACCACTTTGCCCTCACACCTCCCTTTGGACTCCTGGACGGTTCCTGTTTGTTGTATAAAAAAAGGTAATTGGTAACGTATTTGCCTACCATTCAGCCGCCATGGATTCGCATATGAAACGTCCCCTTTGAAAAATTTATACATGACTGTGCTTAAACTGACACACAATATTTTTAGCGCAACGCAATCTGACTTTCAGAAATCCCTACAAAAGAATGGCCCTGACTAACATTAACCTATGCGTTTCACAAATCGCTTACCTCACAAAAATCTTGCTTACTCGAACTACTGCAATACAGCGAGCGCCACTACTGCCAGCTAAATAACAGATTCAAACTACGGAAGGCACTAACTACTAGTAGGCATAGTTAGCAAATGAAAGATTTTAATAGAGAACAAACAATGTATTTACCTTAATAGTCATAATATATATAGCAGTTCATAATATCCAGTATAACAAATTTCAAAACTCCGCCATTTCTCTCCCCACATCCACCACTGCTGGCGGCTCACCTCCAACTGCGCAACGCTATGTGCTGTTAACATCCAGCTGCCCAACACTACAATGGCTGACAACAATGCAAACTGGCCACAGACTGCACACAGCACAGCCAGCGATTTTCATACAGAGAGCGCTACGTGGTGGCGGCGTTACCAATATAAGAACCTAAACAGCCTACTTACAATTGTACCTCTACTCTACATTCCCCAGCATTCCTCGGTACCTGGAGGGTGGGAACGGGACCTGGTGGCCAAGCCTCGGGTTGGGAAGCCTGACCACTTTGCCCTCACACCTCCCTTTGGACTCCTGGACGGTTCCTTTTTGTTGTATAAAAAAAGGTAATTGGTAACGTATTTGCCTACCATTCAGCCGGCATGGATTCGATTCGATTCCCGGTGAGGTTGAAGATTTTCTTCACTCGTGGACTGGGTGTTGTCCTCTTCATCGTCACTGTCCTGTTTTCGCCCAATGTGGCGTCGTCTCAAATGAAACCTTCAACTCGGTGGCCGAACTTGGATGTCGGATGGAGCCTCCCGGCCATCAACGCCACACTATCATTTTATTCCGGTTAATATACATCATCATAGAAATGAAGTAGCTGCAGCAAAACTCAGATACCTGAAAGTTGTTACAGATTTCTGGGTGACAATCTTGTAAAAGACAACCTGTGCAAGATCCTCCGTGTATAGTGTATAATTTGTATCAAAGTGTGGTCCCAACAATTACTACAACTTGCAGTCGTGTTCTGGTGGCATAGACATTTCAGTCGGGAGGCGTTTCACGGTAGAAGACGAAAGAAATCAACTTCCGCAAGTAGCAAATGAAAGCAAAGCTGAAACTGGATTTCGTAAATGAAACAGTTTCTGTTTCAAAATGCAGCATCATTTTACTTCAGGCTGCTCAGGAATGTCGCTGTTGGAGTGGATATTCATTTAAAGCTATTGAAAAGAAGCGAGCGGCTTTGATTCTCAGTATAGCATACAGTTTTAACGAGTCACACATGTTGTTGTTCATCTATTTACTTTTTGCCTTTGTGTGACTGATCATTTATGTCAGTATTATTTCTCTCTTTGTAATAGGTAATAACAGTACAGCCAAAAATGGTTGATTTTGGTAGGTCGTCTTTCCAAATGTGCAAACTTTTAACTTTCATTTAACAGCTTTCGCAGACATCGAAAATACTAGCACGTCGTTTCTCCGATGCAAACGAAATTATAGCCTGGTTAAGCAAAACATTTGGTTTAAAAGACAACAGTTGTGTCTGAAACAACGGATTTTCTGCCCTTTTTTGTGTTTCGCGTACTGAGACGACAGTAAATACTAAATGTAAAATACAGGGTGATTCAAAAAGAAAACCACAACTTTAAAAATGTGTATTTAATGAAAGAAACATAATATAACCTTCTGTTATACATCATTACAAAGAGTATTTAAAAAGGTTTTTTTTTCACTCAAAAACAAGTTCAGAGATGTTCAATATGGCCCCCTGCAGACACTCGAGCAATATCAACCCGATACTCCAACTCGTTCCACACTCTCTGTAGCATATCAGGCGTAACAGTTTGGATAGCTGCTGTTATTTCTCGTTTCAAATCATCAATGGTGGCTGGGAGAGGTGGCCGAAACACCATATCCTTAACATACCCCCATAAGAAAAAATCGCACGGGGTAAGATCAGGGCTTCTTGGAGGCCAGTGATGAAGTGCTCTGTCACGGGCTGCCTGGCGGCCGATCCATCGCCTCGGGTAGTTGACGTTCAGGTAGTTACGGACAGATAAGTGCCAATGTGGTGGCGCTCCATCCTGCTGAAATATGAATTGTTGTGCTTCTTGTTCGAGCTGAGGGAACAGCCAATTCTCTAACATCTCCAGATACTGTAGTCCAGTTACAGTAGCACCTTCGAAGAAAAAGGGACCAAAAACTTTATTGGCTGAAATGGCACAGAAAACGTTCACCGTAGGCGAGTCATATTCATACTGAGTTGTTTCCCGCGGATTCTCAGTGCCCCATATACAGACATTGTGACGGTTGACTCAATAACACAAAAGGCTTTCTGTTGAGCGGTCGCCATCTTAGCATCAACTGACGCTGACGCCTAGTCAACAGCGCCTCAAGCGAACAAATGGACAACTGAATGAAACTTTATAGCACCCTTAATTCGCCGACAGATAGTGCTTAGCTCTGCCTTTTGTCGTTGGAGAGTTTTAAATTCCTGAAGTTGTGGTATTCTTTTTGAATCACCCTGTATTGTACTTTTCACATGCGACAAAGTTGTCTCAGAACCACACACGACGCAAAGTTGCTGCTAAGTGAGACTGCATGCAGTATTCCGGCAACTTGTTGCTGTTTAGCTCCCACGGCCTAATTGGAAACTCGGGCGCAAATAGAGCGATAAAGGCGCCGCGCGATCTGGGCGCACAGTAGCCTATAAGCGGGCAGGTGGTGCGTCTGTCGCAGCCGATGCTGTTCACACACTCTTTTACCGTGCGCGCGCGCTAGCGAGCGTTTTTGTGGCGGGCGGAACGTTTATACGGCTCAAGAGCCTTTTTAATTCCGGCTCGCGATATGCTGAATGACGTTTGATTAAATTTTTTTGTGAAGTTGGTATGTTTTAATTAATGCGCCTAGGGCTGTGGGTTGCCAGCTGCGGGCTGCCTGCCAACTGTCGCTCGCGTTTGCGCCCGGAAAGTCACGCAATCTCCTCCTCCAAAGACATTTAATCCACCGCGCGAGCTTTGTAAATATTTGCATTCACAAATTGTTTGAGATAACGTTTGTCATCAACTAGTATTGACTTTCGATTGCATGCGCAAAACTGTGATACAGAACCAAGAATTCCGTAGTATTTTGTGAGTAGAAGCAATTTTCATATGTGTATTTACGGCGCTATACCGAATATTTGTCTGTATTTATAATTCTTCTCTGAAACTGTCGTATTTCCATTCTGATTGATTTATGTTGTGCTTACCATCTTACTGCATTGATCATTCTGACACGATGTATACCAAATAAATATTTTTGGAAAACTCGACTGCGTCTGAGTATGACATAATCAACATATTGTTCAGACAGGCAGTTACATTGCAAGTCGGTTAGCTGAACAGAAACACAGCTGGAGGTTGCTGAAATATGATTCTACATGTGTTTTGAACATGGCTGTTATTCAACAACACTGGTTTCAACATAGCATTAAACAGCCAACCGGGTCCACATAAACTTACCAAGTAGATTGACCTAGGTTTCGACACCTACTAGGGGTATCTTCATCAGATTTAGCAACATTTATTCGAATGACGACATCCCTGTGTCGAAACCTACGTCAGTGTACCTACCGTTTATGTTCAACCGGTTGGCTGTTTAAGCCTATGTTGATCTTACACGTGCGGATCATGTATATGAGGATCACAGCTAACGGCCATAATGCTATGTCCTCGACTCAGCAAACAAATGCCAAAGCTTTACCTGTTGGAAAACCTGGATGTCAACACACACTTCGCCCAGAGCCCTCATTTAATGTTAAATGGCGACGTACAAGAGAATACTTCCGCTCTTCTTAACTATACATATTTTCCAATTCTTCTCACACCGTCTGTTCCATTCTATTCCAATACTCTTTAATTTATTTGTTTTACTGTTAGTGTCTATTTTCCAAACAAATTCTTCAGTACTCTTTTCACAACTAATTTTTATTTTATTTGGGTTGTTAATTTATTCTACACTGTTATATAGTGACTGAAATAAAAATGTTCGTATGGCATTGTTGGCCGGGAGGCCCCATGCGGGGAGTTTGGCCGCCGTATTGCAAGTCCTGACTGTGTATTCGAAACTAATGTTTACGTTCTCCTGGTGTATTCCTCCTGCATTTGTTTTCGGTCTATCTTTAACATTTTTCGTTTGCATTGTCGCTGGACTGTCAGAGATGAGATTTACTCTGTTGTCTTCTTCCAAGACGACAGTTAAATTCTGATTGTGGACTTGTAAGTCGAAAACCGGTTAACTAGGAATAAATTAATGCGGTAGAATGTACAGAAAATCGTTCTTTTCAATCGAGATTATAAGCAACAGCATGATATGCACGTCTAGATACATCAGTAGATTGTTCATACTAATTCAAGGACACCCTGTGATATTTCTTACTCTGGAATAAATTCGTGTGCACCTACGTGACTCCTCTAGTCTTACGCTTTCTTATGAAGACTTCTAAAACATTTACCTTCCAACACTATCCACAAGGCGTCCATGATACTTCATTCGATTACTTTACTTAGAAGACGTTCACAAAATTTTGACTATTTCATTCATTTGTTAACCAGTCGCAACTCAAAATCAAATATGTTGGCCTCTCGATAGTCAACGATATAGCTTCCTCTGTCCATACTTTCTGCACAGTCTAACATAACAGTCGCGTCACACCGTCTGTTTTTTGTTACCCACTGCGATAGCAACGCGCCAAGCGGCCAACAAGAGAATTTCTGAATGCAACATCGCATGACTGCGAATACTATCCTTTATATAGATTAGTAACATAATTTATACAATAAGGAGGGTGTATAGCGCAATAAAATCGACAATAACTAAAAACTGACAACACATTTGTCATTCTTTTCTTTTCTTTTAACGCCTTGTTTTTTCTGCGGATTTTCAATCATCTTTAATAGCAATAAGTTCCTAGTAAACACCAGAAGACCTGACCTTTTGCAGAAAGACGTCTTATAACTACTTAACAACGCGAAGTTTTGTTTGTTACACTTTCATTTAAATCAGTGAATGTGGAACGTATGAAACCAGTACGGAATGTAATACCTACATTATTTAACGTACAATATATGCCAACAGACCTGTAGCTGAGGGGTAAGCCACACAGACGTGATAATAAAACGTCAAAGGAAATAAAACTGTTACCCAACAGTGAATGAAATCAGTTCCACAATAGTTGTTACATCTGTACCACAATCGGCAAGAATCTTCAATATATTAGCTTTTTAACCAAAAGTAAGTACATTTACAAAAACATGCATGTATTAGAAAGTCGAATGAACTGTAAGAATTGGGAGATCTTTAGACTCCTTAAAATTCTTTTAACAATGAAAACTACTACACAGTAAAAGCAACAGCACAGCTAAGTGACCGACATAGCAGCCAACAAAGCAACCGACAAATGCAGTCTACGCCGCACAGTTGGCAACAGGTACAAATCGCCACGCCACACTACAAAAGCTCCCGACTGCTGCCGATAGTTTCCGATCCGGAACCAAGGGGCCCGCATGTCACGTTATTGTTCCCATACAGTATATAAATAACTGTGTACAGCGCAAGTCCCACTCACACTCCTTTTCGATGAAAAACGAAGTAATTTGTAAAATATAGAATTAAAAAAAGACCTATTCTTAACTAGGAAAAAGAACAGAAAGTTTTATTCCTTCCAAGCAGTTTATAGACGGATTATTGTCACTGCAGATAGAACAAAAAGAAGGTCTTGCCCTTTCGGATTTCGCTAAAAGCTTTTAAAGCGATCTGGAATTATCAGAATCGGAAGTTAATAGTTTGTTCTTTCGATATTTAACAGTGAAGAAAGATCCCCAAATATTCCTTTACAGAGTGGTATCTAGGTAATAATTCGTCGAACACTCATTTCTACGACTACTAAGTTTATATTTATTTTCTAAGACCTTACAAAAAAGGGTAAGCAAAAACAAATAATATCTGAGATAGCGCTGGTAGAAAGGGGAGGGGGGAGAGGGGGAGGGCGCTGCGTGCGGCATAGGTTTGAAAATCATACTCGAAGTCGCTTTCCACCGCAGGTACTGCATGGTGTAGTGTGCCTCTCCTGAAACCTGCAGTGTCGTGGGGTTCCGATCAAAGCATGAAGCAATAGCTCGGAGCGATAAACTGAATTATCTATCGACCACGTGGCGGCCGCCGTCGAATTGCAGCACATACTGGCAGACCTAACACGAGATGCAACACCGTCTTCTCACAAACAACTACCGTTCTAGTGCGATTTGTGAAAGAGAGACCTGCTGCGTAATCTTTCGTTGCATACGAGGAGAAGACGAGCTTATTTTGTCTGCTTTGCGCAGTTTTGCTGTAATGCTAATCATTTGAATATGCGAGCATGTAGTGCACGTCATGGCACATTGACGTCTATTGCATGCCGCCTTCAAGGTGACAGAATTGTAATGTAACGCAAGTGAGTGGTGCTGGCTGCAGATGAATGAGGTATACCTTGACCTAGCTGCAGCCTCTCTTATTTTGTCGTATATTTCGGATATTTAAAACTGAAGAAACTGCAAAAAGGTGGGAACTTAAGGAGATGGGACCTGGATAAACTGAAAGAACCAGAGGTTGTACAGAGTTTCAGGGAGAGCATAAGGGAACAATTGACAGGAATGGGGGGAAGAAATACAGTAGAAGAAGAATGGGTAGCTTTGAGGGATGAAGTAGTGAAGGCAGCAGAGGATCAAGTAGGTAAAAAGACGAGGGCTAGTAGAAATCCTTGGGTAACAGAAGAAATATTGAATTTAATTGATGAAAGGAGGAAATATAAAAATGCAGTAAATGAAGCAGGCAAAAAAGAATACAAACGTCTCAAAATTGAGATCGACAGGAAGTGCAAAATGGCTAAGCAGGCATGGCTAGAGGACAAATGTAAGGACGTAGAGGCTGATCTCACTAGGGGTAAGGTAGATACTGCCTACAGGAAAATTAAAGAGACCTTTGGAGATACGAGAACCACTTGTATGAACATCAAGAGCTCAGATGGAAACCCAGTTCTAAGCAAAGAAGGGAAAGCAGAAAGGTGGAAGGAGTATATAGAGGGTCTATACAAGGGCGATGCACTTGAGGACAATATTATGGAAATGGAAGAGGATGTAGATGAAGATGAAATGGGAGATACGATACTGCGTGAAGAGTCTGACAGAGCACTGAAAGCCCTGAGTCGAAACAAGGCCCCCGGAGTAGACAACATTCCATTGGAAATACTGACGGCCTTGGGAGAGCCAGTCCTGACAAAACTCTACCATCTGGTGAGAAAGATGTATGAAAAAGGCGAAATACCCTCAGACTTCAAGAAGAATATAATAATTCCAATCCCAAAGAAAGCAGGTGTTGCCAGATGTGAAAATTACCGAACAATCAGTTTAATAATCCACAGCTGCAAAATACTAACACGAATTCTTTACAGACGAATGGAAAAAGTAGTAGCAGCTGACCTCGGGGAAGATCAGTTTGGATTCCGTAGAAATACTGGAACACGTGAGGCAATACTGACCTTACGACTTATCTTAGAAGAAAGATTAAGGAAAGGCAAACCTACGTTTCTAGCATTTGTAGACTTAGAGAAATCTTTTGACAATGTTGACTGGAATACTCTCTTTCAAATTCTAAAGGTGGCAGGGGTAAAATACAGGGAGCGAAAGGCTATTTACAATTTGTACAGAAACCAGATGGCAGTTATAAGAGTCGAGGGACATGAAAGGGAAGCAGTGGTTGGGAAGGGAGTAAGACAGGGTTGTAGCCTCTCCCCGATGTTATTTAATCTGTATATTGAGCAAGCAGTAAAGGAAACAAAAGAAAAATTCGGGGTAGGTATTAAAATCCATGGAGAAGAAATAAAATCTTTGAGGTTCGCCGATGACATTGTAACTCTGTCAGAGACAGCAAAGGACTTGGAAGAGGAGTTGAACGGAATGGATGGTGTCTTGAAGGGAGGATATAAGATGAACATCAACAAAAACAAAACGAGAATAATGGAATGTAGTCGAATTAAGTCGGGTGATGTTAAGGGTATTAGATTAGGAAATGAGACACTTAAAGTAGTAAAGGAGTTTTGCTATTTGGGGAGCAAAATAACTGATGATGGTCGAAGTAGAGAGGATATAAAATGTAGACTGGCAATGGCAAGGAAAGCGTTTCTGAAGTAGAGAAATTTGTTAACATCGAGTATAGATTTAAGTGTCAGGAAGTCATTTCTGAAAGTATTTGTATGGAGTGTAGCCATGTATGGAAGTGAAACATGGACGGTAAATAGTTTGCACAAGAAGAGAATAGAAGCTTTCGAAATGTGGTGCTACAGAAGAATGCTAAGGATTAGATGGGTAGATCACGTAACTAATGAGGAAGTATTGAATAGGATTGGGGAGAAGAGAAGTTTGTGGCGCAACTTGACCAGAAGAAGGGATCGGTTGGTAGGACATGTTCTGAGGCATCAAGGGATCACCAATTTAGTATTGGAGGGCAGCGTGGAAGGTAAAAATCGTAGGTGGAGACCAAGAGATGAATACACTAAGCAGATTCAGAAGGATGTAGGTTGCAGTAGGTACTGGGAGATGAAGAAATTGCACAGGATAGAGTAGCACGGAGAGCTGCATCAAACCAGTCTCAGGACTGAAGACCACAACAACAACAACATTTCGACGCTATGAATAGAAGAGAGCTTTTAAACAAAATGAAAATGAGAAGGGAAATGCAAGTATGCCTCTTAAAAGTAACTACCACCATAGCAGCGTGTCTGGGTGTTGTAAGATGACGTGTTAAACTTCTGTCACTATGGGGCATGCTGAATGACTGACCTATGAAACTAGTGGACACCGAGGTCGTAGGCAGTGACGAAAGGGTACTGGACGAAGCATTGATCAAAGCCTTAGGAGATGGTCAATGAGTTAGCGTTGCTCGACTTCCACGCACAGTGTTCGATTGACTCTGAAACACTGCAGCTGTTGTGAACACGTGCCTGTCGACTGTTCGGAGCTATGTATCACGAGAAGAAATGGTGCCAAACAACTCACTGTGACGGCCTCCACTGTGTGTTAAATACACTCCTGGAAATGGAAAAAAGAACACATTGACACCGGTGTGTCAGACCCACCATACTTGCTCCGGACACTGCGAGAGGGCTGTACAAGCAATGATCACACGCACAGCACAGCGGACACACCAGGAACCGCGGTGTTGGCCGTCGAATGGCGCTAGCTGCGCAGCATTTGTGCACCGCCGCCGTCAGTGTTAGCCAGTTTGCCGTGGCATACGGAGCTCCATCGCAGTCTTTAACACTGGTAGCATGCCGCGACAGCGTGGACGTGAACCGTATGTGCAGTTGACGGACTTTGAGCGAGGGCGTATAGTGGGCATGCGGGAGGCCGGGTGGACGTACCGCCGAATTGCTCAACACGTGGGGCGTGAGGTCTCCTCAGTACATCCATATTGCCGCCAGTGGTCGGCGGAAGGTGCACGTGCCCGTCGACCTGGGACCGGACCGCAGCGACGCACGGATGCACGCCAAGACCGTAGGATCCTACGCAGTGCCGTAGGGGACCGCACCGCCACTTCCCAGCAAATTAGGGACACTGTTGCTCCTGGGGTATCGGCGAGGACCATTCGCAACCGTCTCCATGAAGCTGGGCTACGGTCCCGCACACCGTTAGGCCATCTTCCGCTCACGCCCCGACATCGTGCAGCCCGCCTCCAGTGGTGTCGCGACAGGCGTGAATGGAGGGACGAATGGAGACGTGTCGTCTTCAGCGATGAGAGTCGCTTCTGCCTTGGTGCCAATGATGGTCGTATGCGTGTTTGGCGCCGTGCAGGTGAGCGCCACAATCAGGACTGCATACGACCGAGGCACACAGGGCCAACACCCGGCATCATGGTGTGGGGAGCGATCTCCTACACTGGCCGTACACCACTGGTGATCGTCGAGGGGACACTGAATAGTGCACGGTACATCCAAACCGTCATCGAACCCATCGTTCTACCATTCCTAGACCGGCAAGGGAACTTGCTGTTCCAACAGGACAATGCACGTCCGCATGTATCTCGTGCCACCCAACGTGCTCTAGAAGGTGTAAGTCAACTACCCTGGCCAGCAAGATCTCCGGATCTGTCCCCCATTGAGCATGTTTGGGACTGGATGAAGCGTCGTCTCACGCGGTCTGCACGTCCAGCACGAACGCTGGTCCAACTGAGGCGCCAGGTGGAAATGGCATGGCAAGCCGTTCCACAGGACTACATCCAGCATCTCTACGATCGTCTCCATGGGAGAATAGCAGCCTGCATTGCTGCGAAAGGTGGATATACACTGTACTAGTGCCGACATTGTGCATGCTCTGTTGCCTGTGTCTATGTGCCTGTGGTTCTGTCAGTGTGATCATGTGATGTATCTGACCCCAGGAATGTGTCAATAAAGTTTCCCCTTCCTGGGACAATGAATTCACGGTGTTCTTATTTCAATTTCCAGGAGTGTAAAATCGTCATAACTTCCGAACAGTTTGCGTTAGGACGTTCAAGCTGCACGGTTGGCCGCGGGGCATGATGGGAATTAGTAAGCGCATTGTTGTTTGGTTTAGCGACGAAGCCCACTTTCATTTGGATGATTTTGTTAATAAAAATTGGCGCATTTGGGGGACTGAATCCGCATTTCGCAATTGTGTAGTCTCTTTACCCTCGACGGCTGACTGTGTGGTGTGACCATGTCCAGTCACGGAATAATTGGTGCAATTTTTCTTGATGGTGCGGAGACTACCGAACAGTATGTGAAGGTTTTGGAAGATGATTTCATCCCCTTTGTCCAAAGGGGACAAGATGTGGTTCATGTAAGATGGGCTCGACCCAATCGAACCAGGAGAGTGTTCGATGTCCTGCAGGAGCACTTTGGGGACCGCACTCTGTCTCTGGGTTACCACAGGCCACTGGCATGGGCCTCGATTGGCCACCATATTCTCCAGATCCAAACACATGCGACTCCTTTTTATGGGACTACATTAAAGACAGAGTCTACAGCAACAACCTCAAAATCATTGCTGAGCTGAAAACTGTCATTCAGGAGGTCATCGATGCGGTCGACTCTTCAGCAAGTCATGCAGAATTTCGCTATTCGTCTGCGTCACGTCATCGCCATTGATGGCAAATATATCGAACAGGTCATAACCTAAATCTGAATATCTGTAGTGTGTGCACGCCCCGCTTTGTAACTAATTTATGTTTCTTTTTTCATGTAGTTCAATAATTATCACCTTGTACATGTTGGGCGCTGTTATGGCAAGCCTTTGCGACATACGGGACAAACACTGTAGTGGTTCTTGGCGCAAATGAAAAAAAAAAGTATACAATTCTCACTGAATTGACGGTAACCTTCTAAACCGGTCGTGAGACACGGTCTTTCCTACAGGTAATTAAGATTCTCATATACGAAGTGGACAAAATAAAACAGTGGAGGAAAATACTTCACGCACATTAACACCAGCAACCCAACATGCATCACCAACCCTCACGCCCCATTCTCCCAGGGAGAATGAAATAACCTGCGTTGCCACTCTTGGTGTGTATGAAATATTTTCCACGTGTGTTTTATTTGTCTCACCCTATATAAAAAGGGAAAAGTCTGACAGCCTGTGGTGAAGACTGAGGATGCGACAACGACAGATATTACTGCTTCCCTCTCCGTACTTAACCTCTTATTCCACCCACCAAATGAGCTCGGAAAGTGCTCAACAGCTAACCACGTTTTCTCAGCAAGCACTGTCGATGATTTTTAGATTCGCCTACAAATTACCTGTACATCGTGGGATATTCTCCAGGCATAAATCCGAGTCATTTTGATTCCATGATGGGATGTTTTGGAGATTATGATAAAAAGGGATTTCACACCACAGTGAATTCGCAGACACAGGGACTAGAGATCCTCTACAGTTCTGTAACGCAAATAGCTTAAGTCATGTGCTTTAGCCATTTCGAATCCTGCTGATGGAAGAGTTCTTCATCGGCACTATTGGGCCAGCAAGGGGAAGAGAGGTGGTAGCGTACTGTCCCTGATCACCAGACTTAGCGCCAACGATACCAATGATATGAATTCCAATTCAAAACCTCACTGCAGAGCCTCATGGAGCCAGGACGTGTGGATGAAGTGATGGCTAAAACAAGTTCAGCAGTCACCTTGCTGTTATTCGACAGCAGTAAGCCGTGTCAGGATTTCACCCTTTCACTTCACCTCGTCAATAAGAACACAGTCACAACACTACACTGTACAGATACTCTTTACATTCATCCTCACGACACAGATACATACGCTACACTTCATAACATGTCGGACAAAGGCAATGGCAATCCATTTGCACCATAATTTTGTCCTGGTCCCTAATGCGGGATTCTCGCATCTTTTCGCAACACTGGTTTTCTCAGTATGGTACAGTCTTTCAAGTCTTGCGAGTGCTGTATAAAGTTCAGTCACTTGTATCCTCCTTGGTATCGTAAACTTCACAAACGGTAGTGTACTACCAGTTTATGGTGGTTACGCAAGTGACGTAATTCAGACTGTAAACAAATCTCTACAAGGCTAAGACCAGCAGTAAGATGCACGGAAGGCGAGACATTGTCCCGTCACCAAACAAGTACGACTCAATCATTGTGTAATAACTCCGGTAGTGCTTAGTGTAAGATGTTTAAATGCCCTTGCTCTATTAATCTTCATGGTTGCAATTCACATCTCCGTGCAGTTCATCTTAAATGGTTGTCTATTGCATCAGTTAGGCCCTAACAGCAGTATCATGCAACATTATAAAATGAAACACTCTCCAAAAGTACCAATATTTGCTACAGGTTCTGCAGCACCTCAAGTAATTTGGTCTATCACTCCACATGTGTTCCCTTTGAAGGTTTACATCCTAGCCTGTTTCACCCCAAGGTGCCACAGGGGCATTTCGATATCTCTTTCCCAAACAATCTTTAATTCTTGATCTGACTCCTACAAGCCAAATCCTCCAGCAAATGTGTTGTTTTTGTTGTTGTGGCTTTCAGCTCAGACCCTGGTTTGATCCAGCTCTCCATGCTACTCTATCCTGTGCAAGCCTGTTCATCTCCGAGTACTACTGCAACCTACACCCTTCTGAATCTGCTTACTGTATTCAGCTGTTGGTCTCCCTCTACGATTTTTACCCTCCACGCTTCCCTGTAGCACTAAACTGGTGATCCCTTGATGCCACAGAACGTGTCCTACCACCCAATACCTTTTTCAAGTCAAGTTTTCCAACTAATTCCTCCTCTGCAATTCAGTTCAGTACGCAAATAATCTTCAGCAATTTTCTGTAGCACCACATTTGGAAAGCTTCTATTCTCTTCTTGTCTAAAATATTTATAGTCCATGTTTCACTTCCATACATGGCAGCACTCCATACAAATACTTTCACAAGAGAGTTCTTGATACTTAATTCTATACTTGGTGTTAACCAATTTCTCTTCTTCAGAAGCGCTTTCCTTGCCATTGCCAGTCTACATTTTATATCCTCTCTACTTTGATCATCATCAGTTATTTTGCTCCCCAAATAGCAAAACTCATCTGCTACTATAAGTGTCTCATTTCGTAATCGAATTCCCCCAGCATCACGTGATTTAATTCGACTGCATTCTATTATCCTCGTTTTGATTCTCTTGATGTTCATCTTGTATCCTCCTTTCAAGACACTGTCCATTCCGTTCAACTGCTCTTCCAAGTCCTTTAGCCTCTCTGACAGAATTACAATGTCATTGGCAAACCTCAAAGTTATTATTTCTTTTCCATGGATTTTAATTCCTACTGAAAATTTTCCTTTTGTTTCCTTTACTGCCTGCTCAACATACAGATTGAATAACACCGGGGATAAGCTACAACCCTGTCTCACTCTCTTCCCAACCACAGCTTCCCTGTCATGCCCCTCGACTCTTATAACCGCCATCTGGTTTCTGTACAAATTGTAAATAGCCTTTCCCTCCCTGTATATGACCCCTGTGACCTCCAGAATTTGAAAGACAGTATTCCAATCGACATTGTCAAAATCTTTCTCTAAGTCTACAAATGCTAGAAACGTAGGTTTGCATTTCTTTAATCTATCTTCTTAGATACGTGTTGGGGTCAGTATTGCCTCACGTGTTGCAACATTTTTACGGAATCCAGACTCATGTTCCTTGAGATCGGCTTCTACCACTTTTTCCATTCGCCTATAAAGAATTCGTGTTACTGTGTATGAATGTAGCTCTCTCAGGCGGTTAGTGTTTTGTGCCACACTTATATATAGTCTTCTCGTCATCTCTCTGTCCCGTGAATAGCACGCAAAGATTATACACTTAGCATCCCATCGGCCAATATGGTTTAGTTTCACTGTGGTTGTCTTACTGCCTCAGACAAATACTTGGAAAGGTTGTTACGGAAAGGACTGGGCCGATTGCTTCTCTAACCAAACCGTCTGCTCTTTCTGTAGTAATCTCATCATTGACATGAAGTTCAGTCATATTGTTCCTATTGCTTACAGCTCTTTTAAGAGACAATGAACAATATGCGTCTCTGTGAACTCTCTCTCTGACAGCTGGTAAGTCATACATCATTCAACAGGCTAGTAAAAAATCTTAACTTCCTTCAGCCTGCCAGTTTCTTTCGTAGAGGCAAGTCATTCATTAAGCGGCTAGGAAATGAAACGATGTATTTGTTTTTGTTGGCAACATCTCTTTTTTACTCTCCCGTGTCACAGCATCCGGTGCCGCTTTGAAATTCCATAGCTGTTACGCCGTCAACAAGTTACGACAGTCGGCCCGTTGGAGTGGTCGCAGTGTGATACCAGACAGAACACACTCCAGTTGCGCATCCACCGAACAATATGTGTTCGAATCAACTGTTGCATATAGCCATTGTGCAGAAATATTTGTTATTTAGTTTGACGTTGTCTCTAGCTGCCCATCTATTTAGTCAACTACAGTGTTACTTTATATGTACATAAATTGCATAATTTTTCGAAATGTTCATTTTGAATTGTCAATATGGCTCTCTCATCGTTCTTAATTAGATACTGTAGCCGAGAACAGCACATTAAACATAAATTTTCTTGGATACTTGTGACCAGTTAATATATGTACGTGCGGACGACTTCTCTGGCGTGCCGATAATAAATTTATTCGTGTACCTTCCTCGTGAATCAGCATATCTATTAGTGAGAAATTTATCGAGAACCCCACTGTAGTTCCTGGGATTAGCCTTGATATTCAGACAGGAAAACTTGGCAGCCGACGTTCATTGGACGGCCTTCAACTACCTTACTGGGAGGGCGTAAATGTCTACGTGGTACCACTTACTGCCAGACGTCGGACTCAACATCTTGCTTCACCAAAAAGCTTAGCATCGTCCACGTACGCTTCCTGTGGAGTGCATCATTCGTTGGGCAAACCAGATGGAAGCTCTTTATAGTCTTCTGTTAGTAACACAGCGGGCGCACGTCTTTAGGTACCCCAACTGGCGATCGAGTGTGTCAGGGGTACCTAGGGAGACGTCTAGTTGAGCAGCGAAGTATTTGATAGAGATCTGTCGGTCAGCTCGAACGAGAGTGTCCGCACGTTCTCCAACGCTGCAGGAGTCACAACTGTGTGTGGCGGGCCGGCACGCTTGAGGCCGGACACGTTTGCGTGATCTTGTTGTGATGAAGACAGACGTCTCGACCAACCACGCACTCTGCTTTTGTTCACTTCCACGTCTCCAGAGATATTCTGCAAGCGCCCATGAATATCTGCGATGCTCTGGTTTTCCTCCAGGAGAAACTCAATCACAGCTCTCTACTTGCAATACACCTCCGTTACAGCAACAATTTTGAGGGCTACCCTAGCACTGCTGCCAATCGGAACGCCATGAAACTATAGGTGCTGATGAGGGAATGTTCCACGACGTCCACAAAAAATACGTACACCGGAATGGTGGAAAAGTTATACTGCTTTCGACCACCCACTAAGCTCTACTGTCGACTTTATCAGTTTCAGCAACACCGGACTTTTTGCTAAAATTGTTGATAGTGTTAACTGATAAATGAAGTAAGCACTTACAGCCTTCGAAAAAGTTATGATCTTCACAACTTACGTGAATCCTGAGATACATTATATAAACCAATCGCCATTAAAAGTCATTAAACACTCCAAACACAAGACAATAAAATGGGTCTCACAGCGGAAGTTTGAGACCATACCTTTGGCAGTGCGGCCGTTTATGTCAGAAAATGGTCTGAAGAAATAATGTAAGCAGATGAGCCTAAGGACAGAAACCTCTTCTATGCGGACAGTCCTTCATTCATCCGCCATGAACTACTCAAACGTCTGCTGCCAACAAAAGGACACAATGAAAGTGCACGTGTATGGTGAAGATTGATTTGATGCTAGCTAGTAATTGTTTCCAATATAAATACAGGTCGCAGTTATGGCACAGTTTCATTGTGTTAGTTGCCGGGTGTATAGAACTCGTTTTACTCCACCCCTCACGTAGTGTGTTACTCAGAACTCCGGAGCTGCGAAACGTATTGTCACGCAATTTCTTCGAACCGCTGTAGCGCACTGGGCGTGGTTCAGAAAGACCAGTTGACGGTGTTACCATGTCGTGCCGGTTAGAGTAACAGGTGCTATCCACCTACACTCGTGCACATCTGAACTATGCGCCCCTTACCAATTGCGCCGCAGATAACACAGTCTGAGTACATGGCATCTTTCACTGAAAGAAATAACTGGTTGGCAAATATTTGATCAGAATTGTGACTGGATTCCGGACTTCCTAGCAGATAAAATTCAACACGTCGTTTTTAAGGGGATAAAGTCGACAGACACAAAAGTGATTTCCCAAGTACCTAAATCGAATAGTATAGGGTCGTCTATTTTTTTAACAGTATTTACAGGGTGTTTCAAAAATGACCGGTATATTTGAAACGGCAATACAAACTAAACGAGCAGCAATAGAAATACACCGTTTGTTGCAATATGCTTGGGACAACAGTACATTTTCAGGCAGACAAACTTTCGAAATTACAGTAGTTACAATTGTCAACAACAGATGGCGCTGCGGTCTGGGAAACTCTATAGTACGATATTTTCCACATATCCACCATGCGTAGCAATAATATGGCGTAGTCTCTGAATGAAATTGCCCGAAACCTTTGCCAACGTGTCTGGCGGAATGGCTTCACATGCAGATGAGACGTACTGCTTCAGCTGTTCAATTGTTTCTGGATTCTGGCGGTACACCTGGTCTTTCACGTGTCCCCACAGAAAGAAGTCACAGGGGTTCATGTCTGGCGAATAGGGAGGCCAATCCACGCCGCCTCCTGTATGTTTCGGATAGCCCAAAGCAATCACACGATCATCGAAATATTCATTCAGGAAATTAAAGACGTCGGCCGTGCGATATGGCCGGGCACCATCTTGCATAAACCACGACGTGTTCGCAGTGTCGTCTAAGGCAGTTTGTACCGCCACAAATTCACGAAGAATGTCCAGATAGCGAGATGCAGTAATCGTTTCGGATCTGAAAAATGGGCCAATGATTCCTTTGGAAGAAATGGCGGCCCAGACCAGTACTTTTTGAGGATGCAGGGACGATGGGACGGCAACATGTGGCTTTTCGGTTCCCCATACGCGCCAGTTCTGTTTATTGACGAAGCTGTCCAGGTAAAAATAAGCTTCGTCAGTAAACCAAATGCTGCCCACATGCATATCGCCGTCATCAATCCTGTGCACTATATCGTTAGCGAATGTCTCTCGTGCAGCAATGGTAGCGGCGCTGAGGGGTTGCCGCGTTTGAATTTTGTATGGATAGAGGTGTAAACTCTGGCGCATGAGACGATACGTGGACGTTGGCGTCATTTGGACCGCAGCTGCAACACGGCGAACGGAAACCCGAGGCCGCTGTTGGATCACCTGCTGCACTAGCTGCGCGTTGCCCTCTGTGGTTGCCGTACGCGGTCGCCCTACCTTTCCAGCACGTTCATCCGTCACGTTCCCAGTCCATTGAAATTTTTCAAACAGATCCTTTATTGTATCGCTTTTCGGTCCTTTGGTTACATTAAACCTCCGTTGAAAACTTCGTCTTGTTGCAACAACACTGTGTTCTAGGCGGTGGAATTCCAACACCAGAAAAATCCTCTGTTCTAAGGAATAAACCATGTTGTCCACAGCACACTTGCACGTTGTGAACAGCACACGCTTACAGCAGAAAGACGACGTACAGAATGGCGCACCCACAGACTGCGTTGTCTTCTATATCTTTCACATCACTTGCAGCGCCATCTGTTGTTGAAAATTGTAACTACTGTAATTTCGAAAGTTTGTCCGCCTGAAAATGTACTGTTGTCCCAAGCATATTGCAACAAACGGTGTATTTCTATCGCTGCTCGTTTAGTTTTTATTGCCGTTTCAAATATACCGGTCATTTTTGAAACACCTTGTATAAATCTTCTAGTGGTTAATGTCAGAAGCTCTTTGAGGCGGTCTGTGGGCGGTGGAGCTAGCTATCTGGAGGTTCGAAGTCCGGAAGACTGTAGAGAAATGAACGTCGACTTTCAGATAATATATGATCGGTGCAGGAACTGTAAGTTGACCCTGAACGTAGATAATTGTAACGTGTTCTGCATACATAGGCGAAGCGCTGTATTAGTGTTCGATTGCACTAGTTTCAATAAATCACTGAGAATGGTAAGAACCGTAAAATACCTAAGAGTAAACATCTGAAGTTCCACTTGTTTCGGAATGTATTTTACTTTGTAAACTTTCCACTTACTAAAACTCGGCAGACAGTCAAAGTAATTCGCTGCCATAAAGCAGCGCCGCAGAATACGGGGGCAGCGCGTAGGAAACTGGTATCCACGAAGTTAGTGGTGACGAGTTGACCATGTGGTGCGGTAGTGAATCTTAAGAGTGGGCAGAAACACACGAGCCTTAAGAGCGAATCATGCTTGGCAGTCAGTACATAGAGGAACTGAGGGGTGTCAAGCAAGGCGATCCCATCTCCCCAAAACTGTTCTCTGCTGTATTGGAAATGGCTATGTCAAAGCTGAGCTGGGAAGGTAAGGGAATTAGAATTAATGGAAGAAGGCTTACCAACTTGAGATTTGCTGATGATATTGCCAAAGACTTAGCAGAGCTCCAAAACTTAGTTACAGATCTTGCATCGGAATGTCAGCTGGTTGTCTTGAACATGAACCTTTCCAAAACAAAAGTAATATCCAACAAATGGGTCCCAGCTGGAGATGTGAAAGTCAAGGACAGTCTACTAGAAGAGGTCAGTGAATATGTCTACCTTGGCCAGATTATAAATATGAAGGGAGACATAAGACCAGAAATCTATCGACGCATCAAGCTTGGTTGGCAAGCATTTGGGAACAATTCAAAAGTATTCAGATCAAAAATGCCAGTAAATCTGAAGAAAGCAGTATTTGATCAACGCATTCTTCCTGTGATGACGTACGGATGCGAGCCATGGACACTGAACTCATTCACAAAAGGGAAACTTAGGACAGCACAGAGAGCCATGGAGAGATCAATGCTGGGCTATACAAGAAAGGACAGGAAAAGGGCAGATGACATCCGGTCTGTGACGAAGGTTATTGACATCTTAGAGACAGTAGGTTCCTTGAAATGGCAGTGGGCTGGCCACGTCGCAAGAAAAAAAGACAACAGATGGACGAAGCTAGTACTGGAGTGGAGTCCGAGAGAGCACCGGAGGCCTAGAGGAAGACTACCAGACAGATGGGACAAAGCCATCAAGAAGATCGCTGGTAACACCTGGCATAGAACTGCCCAAGACCGTCCCACTTGGAGAAGACCTCTGAAAGCCTACCTGAACCCACGACTCGAAGAGGCCACATTATCTAATGATTGAATTGGCTGATGATGATGATGATGATGACATAGAGGAACAACAACTGTTCTGAAGCGGAACTATGAATTTGCTTTATTAAATAATAAATTTCACTTTTACCTAGCAAATACCAGGAAGAGCCTTTGGATCATCACCATATTATCGCAACGCAGTAAAAGAGTTAAAACAACAGGCAAATGAATATTGTTAAACTACCGAAGATTTAGGAAGAGAGAAGAAGTTTTATAAGGTAAGCAAGAGTTTTCGGCCATGCGCCAATCTCTTCAGTTGGCGAAGAGATGTATTCGAAGCCACTTTTTATGCGATAGAGCGTCTTACCGTGCCCTCGAGTGTTATTAACATTGTGAGACAAATCGTTTTCAAATGTTGTGTTGTTTGCTAATAAAAGCATCGTAACGGCATTCCAGGACTTATTTCAAGTAAATTAGGTATCTGCGTGTCCACATAATCGCAGGTAGTCTGCTTGCATCTTCTGAAGAATCAGATACACCACAAGAACTGCTTCGAGGGACAACATCAACGTGAGATTCGCTGAAAACGGATGGGAAGGTATGACCAGTTATTTTGTACACATCAAATGAAGTCGTAATTGCGAATATGGACAACCATCAGCTGCAGAATGGAATGACGACAACGAAAAGTTGTGTCTTACCGGGACTCGAAACCTTACCATTAGGCTATCCGTGCACGACTCACTGCCAGACCCGAACTCCCATATGTCGGCAACTACGCGTCTACACTCGCACATCCATTATGTATGTCCCATACAGGTCAGACGTCGTACTTGATAGTCGCTTACCCAGGATCGGTAGATAACCACGATATTGCAGTGTCTGTGTTTCTCCGATTACGATGCAAAGTTTGCATCGTAATCAGAATAACACAGACACTGCAATATCATAGTTGCATGTCACTTGTACTACTTTCTACGGAATTGCTGATACCATGACAAATTTTTACATGGGTTTGATACAGCGAGGAGAATAATATAAAGCGGGAAACCCACATGAAACTAGTTGCAGGAAAAGCAGGTGCTAGACTGAAAAACCACTGTAAGAAAAGGAAATGTCAGTCATACACGAAAAAGCACGAAGTGGCCTATTCAGTGGATTGCTAAGTGTTGATTATCAGTCGGTTGTCCTTAACAGTTTCGTTGGCAGAGACAGGATCCGAAAGTAAAATTTTCCCAACCGATCTCACTAAAAATGCTAAGACATTGTGGTGTTACGTAAAGCCAGTAAGCGGATCTAAATCATCTGTTACTTGCTTAGGGTTCACATTCGCAGAGAAATGAAAGATGACAGAGAGAAGGTGAAAATATTGAGTCTAACGTTTGGAAATTGCTTCATTGTGGAAGACAGGGATGCCGTGCCACCTTTCAGTCATTGTAGCGTGCGCTGAAATGGCAGACAACGAAATAAGTGATCACGGAATAGAAAATAAACTACAACTCCTCAAAAGTGGAAGAGTGTCTGGACAGGATGACGCACCTGTGAGATTCTACAGAGAAAGAACCTGGTCCTCATCTAGCAGCAGTATATCGTAGGTCGCTAGAAAAACGAAAGGCGCCAAGCGGTTAGAAGTAACCACAGATACTTCCTGTTTTCGAGAAGGGTCGTCGGTTTGATGCAGACAGTTAAAGCTGAAGTAAATCTGTTGGAGAACTATCGAATATAATCTGTGCTCACGCATTACGAATTACGACATTTCCGCAGAACGAAAAATCTGCTCCATAAAAGTCCGTAAGTATTCCTTAAACACATATCTGGCGGCACACGGGTCGCATTTGTCGACCGCGGAATTCATGGCGTCCTAGTTGAAGCTCGGAGTTGATGCCGTTCGATGCCGTGCTCCTTGGCTTCTAGAACGCATCAGATAGGGATCCGTACCGTCGTTTAGTGAAATAAACAAGGGCTTACCGATCATCGGGTCAGATTTATGAGTCGTTACGGGACTATCTAAGAGACAGAATTCATTACGACGTTCTCAACGGAACAAATAAAACATACTATGTTCTTAAGTGGACGAAATCCACAGATGTGAAGGTAATTTCTAGTGTGCACCAGCGGTCTTTTACGGAATCGTTAATGTTAACAATAAATGTAAGTGATGTTCTGGATTATGTCAGGAGCCCTACGAAGCTTTTCGAAAAAGGTGCTGTTGTTTATCGGAAGGTTACAACGCCAGAAGACATTAGCGAAACACAGAACCAGGGAATCTATGATTGTTCCAGCGACTGTCTGTTGACCCTGAACATAAATAAATCTAATATATTTCGCTAAAATAAATGAAGAAATCGAGTAGCGTTCTATTAAGTTATTGGTGAAAAACTACTGGAAACAGTACTTTATAAATATTTATTTTTATTTATTTATGCATTTATTTTACATGGCAAGATTAGGGCCTTCAGGCCCTCTCTTACACCTAACCAGGCATACTCAGATTCAACAAATTTTCTACAGAACATTAAGGGCATATAACATGTTATACAGTATTAATGTTACAGAAAAAAATTAGAGATTATAAAAGTAGTACAATGATAATTATAACAATCAAAAAATAATTATAATAATCAAGAATAATAATAATAGTAATGACTATGTATAGGAAAGTAAACATATTTTTTCTTTTATGAATGTCAGTCCTATTGCTAGTTGGGAATTTTCTCGTTATATTCTTGCAGCTTGTGAGTTATTCTCATCAAGCAGAGACATAAGACGATAGAATGGGGTGAAAGAGATATAGAAGAGGTAGATAGGTTAGAGGAAGAGAAATAGAATGGTAAAATTCGAAGCTATGATGGAGAGGAGAAAGAAAAAGATGAGAGGGGCACGACAATGGTGGCTATACCGTCCCTAATATGTAAGTCTTGAGTTCCCTCTTGAATGTTAAGTGGTTCTGGATAAGACGCAGATCACAGGGGAGCGCGTTCCATAGTCGTATGGCTGAGATGGAGAATGACACAGAGAGAGATTTTGTGTTATGTAAAGGTACAGCCAAGATGCTAGACGTATCCGATCTGGTATAAGAATAGCTGTCTGGAGTGACTTAAAGTGCAGTTACCACATAAATCGAATTGTAAAAAATGCAGATACAGGCCTGAGATTCATAGGAAGACTCTTAAAGAAACGTATTTTATCCCGTATTTTATCCACAGAAGAAGCTCCTTACAAAACATTAGTTCCTCCGATTCTCGAGTACTGTCGATCAGTCTGGCTCCCTTACGAAGTACGATTAACACAAGGAAATAGCCCAACGCAGAGCAGCTCGTTTCGTAACAGGATCGTCTAGCAAGAGCGAGAGTGTTACGGAGGTGTTCTGTAAATTACTGTGGCACTCTCTACATGAAAAGAGTAACGTACAAAGGAGAAGGTTACTTTCGAAATTCCGAGACAGTACGTTCGTTCGTTTTAGTTCCTCCCACCTACCTCTTGCAACGTGCTAACGACAAAAAATACCAAGAAATTAGGGCTCACAGGGATGTTTATCAACAGTCGCTTTGATATGAACTGGTATCAGAAATAACCTCAGCCACACATTATGAGGTAGTTTGCGAATCGCAGAGGTAGGCAGGTCTTTATCACTAAACTCTGCAAATTCATTTCCGTATACGACTATAAGCTTAGTCGTGCATTATGTTTGAGGCAAATTACTTCCTGCTGCACCAGTTAAAAGTACTAGATAAAAATATGAAAACACGGCGAGAAATGTATGCTTGATCATAAACGCAGGTGTTAGCCAAGGCTGCACGTTGCGCTGGTGTGTTTGACAACTAACGGCACCTGTACGACGTCCTCAATATGTTGGAAGTGACAGTTGTCGTCAGAACAGAGTTCTGTGTGTGTTGTGACTGCATTGTGTCAGAACTAAGAAAATTCGCAGCTGGGCAAAGTGTAGGTGCTCACGTGATGGATGTTTCCGTAACCATAGTAGCCGACGTGTTTTGTGTGTTTCATGAGGCACCATATCGAAGATTTATACCGCATAGACGGAAAGCAGGGGAAAAAATCATCTGCTAAGTCACATGCAACTGCAGAGCAGAACGTAGCACTTGAGAACACTCTCATCTAAACAAAACGAAAGGAGCTCCATAAACAGAGAACTGCAGGTCGAGCTCGAATTCCAAAACTAATCAGTGATGCAAATGCCCGTAACAGGAAAACGTCGTGCTAAAGCCATAAAATCTGGGCTATAGACCAATGGAAGCAAATCATTTGACGTATAAGACTTGTCGTATACTAACAAGTTTGTTTGTGTGGCCATCCTCCGCAGCAAGCATATAAATACTTGTTTATAAATGAAACTGCCTTTTCCTGCTGCTAGTTACTTCATTTATCCCATACGCGTTTCGCGTTCTCCTGTCGTAAGGCATCATCAGTGGGATATATGACGATACAGTTTTGTTACTTTTAGGTTATTAAACAGTTCACTTCTCGATTTTTTCTAAAAAAAGTAATTACTTACGATTTACTGATCTGCGTTTCCTCACATCTGGTCTGGTGGTCGCTTTACCACTTTTATCAAAAAAATGTTCACATGTGTGTGAAATCTTATAGGACTTAACTGCTAAGGTCGTCAGTCCCTAAGCTTACACACTACTTAACCTAAATTATCCTAAGGACAAACACACACACCCATGCCCGAGGGAGGACTCGAACCTCCGCCGGGACCAGCTGCACAGTCCATGACTGCAGCGCCCCAGACCGCTCGGCTAACCCCGCGCAGCACCACTTTTATCACTGCCATATAATCACATCTTCGTGTTCTCGCCTTCCACACATTGTTCACCATGTTTCTCACTCTTTTTTGTGGTGGACTATTGTTCTTCTGTCACTCGATACAACTATTTCATCGTACACTGTTTTTCACAACGGAAATATTGCGACTCCGTTAGGTGTTTTATCTTCTTTGGTCTGTTTATGATGTTTATACCGTATTTGTGTATGAATGAGAGAGAGAGAGAGAGAGAGAGAGAGAGAGAGAGAGAGAGAGAGAGGGATAGAGTCGACGAGGTTTCTTTTCTTTTATTTTTTTTTTTTTTTTGGGGGGGGGGGGCGTGTGTACTAGATGTTAGCGAGTGGTTGAAAACTTTGACGACAGCTGATTTAACGTTTTCTTTCAATATCCTGTGGAGGGGTTCATGCATGAGTGAGTGTAAAGATGCTGGGTTCTATTATTATTATATTGGACAGTATTATTATATTAATCCCTTTTGCGCACGTTATTCTATTATTTTATCTGTTAGTGTTATTAATGAATTGCTTGAAACGTGTACTTGGTCATTCAACAGTATTTTCCCCTCTGCTTTGGTTTTCTGTATGCGGTAATTTTCTTGCATGCCTAGGAGGTGTTTTTTATTGTTGATTGTAATTATTTTCATGTCATATTCTCTAGTGGTTGGTTTTTGGTCATTTTCTCTTAGGTGTTCTGCAAATGTGGAGTGGTTTGTCCCATATTTCCAGTTTCTCATGTGTTCTTTATATCTGACATCAAATGTTCTCCATGTTTGCCCTGGTTTTTGGTCATTTTCTCTTAGGTGTTCTGCAAATGTGGAGTGGTTTGTCCCATATTTCCAGTTTCTCATGTGTTCTTTATATCTGACATCAAATGTTCTCCATGTTTGCCCTGTGTATGTGCCTTCACAAGAGTTACACTGTAGCTGATATATACCTGCTTTCTGGTATATGCCTCTGTTTATTCTCCGTCTTTTGAAAACGTTAGTGATTTTATGGGTGAGTTTGTGTTTGTATGTCATTGTGTACCATCTTGTGTTTCCTTTCATCTTTTTCTGATTATCCTGGGTAGTTGCTATGTCACTGCGTGTTTGTGTTTGGTTCTGTTGTGTTGTTGTCTGTCGTTTGGAGCTTTCTCCTTTTATTTCACTTTTAATTTTGTTGTTTAGTTTTGTGACTGTATTATTATTGTAACCATTATTTTGTGCTATCTGCATTATTATGTCCAGTTCTTTTTGGTAGCTTTCTTTGGTGAGTGGTACTGTGTTGAATCTAAGGAGCATGTGTCGAAGTGCTGCTTGTGTTTGTGTTTGGTTCTGTTGTATTGTTGTCTGTGGTTTGGAGCTTTCTCCTTTTATTTTACTTTTAATTTTGGTGTTTGGCTTTTTGACTATGTTATTATTGCAACCATTATTTTGTGCTATCTGTATTATCATGTCCAGTTCTTTTTGGTAGCTTTCTTAGGTGAGTGGTAGTGTGTTGAGTCTAAGGCGTATGTGTCGAAGTGCTGCTTGATTTCGTGGTTGTGGATGGTTCGAGGATTGGGGAATGATAATGTCCGTTGCTGTGGGTTTACGGTCAATTTGAAACGTATGCTTATTGTTTTGTTTTTCGATTGTTATTTCCAGAAAGTTAATTTGGTTGTTCTGTTCTCTTTCGATTGGGAATTTTATATTTTTAGGTATGTTGTTGATGTCAGTGTGTAGTTTTTCAATTTTTTTGTGGTTCATCTGCTAAGCAAAGGATGTCATCCATATACCCGAAGCAATATAATATGTTGTATTCTTTTCCTACTATTTTTGTATCGTTATAGATCTCACTGATGATGCCTTACTAACAGGAGAAGGCGAAACGCGTATGGGATGAATAAAGCAACTAGCAGCAGGAAAAGGCGGTTTTATTTACAAAACAAGTATTGTTGCATACTTTTTCCAACATCTAGGGATTTGGTGATGATTTTGGAAGCAGTATCGTGGCTTTCCGTGGCCACCAAGGTTAGTCTGGAGGGCCACATTACTGAGAAGGATTATGTGATCATTTTGGCTGATCAAGTCCGTCCCATGGTGCAGTGATTGTTCCCCATTGGTGATGCTGTTTTCCAAGACGAAACGGCAGCTGTTCACACAGTTCGCTTGGACCAAAACTGTTTTTGTGAGCACGAGGATGAATTATCTGATCTCTCCTCACCACCACAGTAACCAGATCTCAGTATTATTCAGCCTTTATGATCTGCCTTGGAGAAAAGATCGCGTGATCAGTATTTATCTCCATCATTGTTTCCTGAAGTTGATAGTATTTTGGAAGAGTGATGTACGATTCCATTGAAAAGGATACAGGACTTGCGTTTATCCATTCTGAGACGTTTGGTAGCTGTTTCGAATGCCAACTGCTTTCCTACACCGTATTAAGCACGGTAATGTGCTGCGTTTTTGCTGTTTACATATTTTCGTTCGCTCAGCGTAGGTCGTTAATGGGACAACACAGTGGTTGTGTATCATAATACCGCCTGCATGTTAACAGTTATGGGGTCCATCAACGTCTTGCGCTACGTTAAGAAACTTATTAATGTTTCCTCTGCAGAGCAAAACATTGCACCGTCTCACAGTAATTATCCTGCCGCAGTGCCGTCATTTTAATGGAGACACGGCATCAGTTAATCTGAATGATCTTTTTCACAGTAGCGTTTAAAATAAGCATTAGAGGGAAATAAATGAACTGAATATATTTTGTTACTCTAGTTCATTGGAAATAAAATAATTTTATTATGAAACTGTCTGCAGCTTTTTTATCTGGTAGCGAACTCTGAATACCGCATGGCATCAGCTTATCAAAACTGCACTGCAGTTTCCAATAAAAATAATCAAAAGTTCGTAAATTGAAGCGTAAACTATCTATAGCGTATATTGTTACGGTAGTTTTATCTTTTTATACGCAGTTTATCAGGTTAGCCAGCTTGTCAGTTACAGTTATAATTTAACTTCTTCATAAGAGCAAACATTCCAGTTTTCATATGTATTGGAGATTTCCAGATGTGCGTGAATAAGTGTTCCCCTACTGATAATTATCGACCTTAGCTCTTAAACTATACTGAAGTTGTTTGCTATCAGAAACGACGGAACTAAGCGAACAAACAACTTATAGCCCACCATACACTGATTAACCAGGGATGCTAGCTGCAAACGATAAGTCGACAACAGTTTCGTGATACTGAAGTTTATAGTTCTGAGATCTGGACCTAGAAAATACTCAAAAAGCTGTTTCTAGGTTTCTTGTTTACTGTAATAATAGACACTTCCCACTCAGAAGCAACATATTTACCAAAATTCTACTTTTATTTATTTTCTAAAAATATGCCAACGTAGCTTCGTCGATAAAAAATACGTCATTCAGTATTTTCAGTAATTACAGAGGTAATGTACCTATATAACATGTTCCCACTGTTAGCTAAGATGGCACTGCAGGTAACTGCATGTGTTTTAAACTGCGAGTCTCAAGAACATCGTAATACCTTTATTGATGCTTTGTGAACTATATCGTTCGTTCACCACAAACAACTCCTGATTCAGTAATCCAGATTTTAAAAAGTGGAAACCTCCAAGAAAGTACTTGAGTAACAAGAAACGTTCTTGCTATATTCAGAACAATGCCACGAGGAAGAGGGTAGTGAACGAGGACACGTCAACACCAACATCCAGTGCAAATTGGTTTAATAAACTGATGGCTTCTGATTATTTGACAGACAACGAAGACATTTCTTCAACACCGAAAGAATTTTCGGACTAGCAGCTGGCTGTGGTTCGTTTCATTGCTCGATATTTCGACTGCGCATCTGCCGGTCATCCTCAGGTCAACTGTGGAAGACAGACGAAAATGTGTTTTTACTGTTCTTTCAATTTTTTACCAGCATCCAAAAAGTGCTCTCTAGCCAAATGTTACTTCCTTATACATATCTAACTTGAAGTTCCCTGATGGTTTCTGTCTGTATATGCAGGCTAATCTTGGAAACTACTGCAATGTTTTTGATCCGGTTATGAAAAATAGACAGACTGATTCACGAAGAAAGTTAGTGTATCTAATTCGTAAATGTGTCTTGGAAATTGGCTCAAGTTATGCTGAATTGAGGTCCGCCACCGTAGAAGAGGAGCCGGCCGGAGTGGCCGAGCGGTTCTAGACGCTACAGTCTGGAACCGCGTGACCGCTACGGTCGCAGGTTCGAATCCTGCCTCGGGCATGGGTGTGTGTGATGTCCTTAGGTTAGTTAGGTTTACCTAGTTCTAAGTTCTAGGGGACTGATGACCTCAGAAGTTAAGTCCCATAGTGCTCAGAGCCATTTTTCGTTGAAGAGCATGGCATGGTCATGTAGCTGTACAATGGTCAAAGGGATGTCATGTTGAGTGATAGACCAGACTGTGTGAGGCTCTGCAGAGGTTGTAGCAGATACTGGTAACTGAATCCCTTGACGAGCAGAAACCGCATCTGTCCTGCTGGTCTAGCGCGTGCCTGAAAACTGGAAGGTCGCGGGATCGAAATTGTCGGACCACGGATTTTTCGCTTATGGTCTTGCTCGAAACTGTCCGTACAACAAGTACCTGGACTCCGCAACTAGTAGCAAATCTGCGATTTTCTTTGGTCATTCCTCACAAAACCTCAGCAAACATATTGTAGCAATGTATCAATTCTAAGCTAAAGTATACATTTCTGTGAAAAAGTTTACAAACTACTCGCCCGCATCTCGTGGTCGTGCGGTAGCGTTCTCGCTTCCCACGCCCGGGTTCCCGGGTTCGATTCCCGGCGGGGTCAGGGATTTTCTCTGCTTCGTGATGGCTAGGTGTTGTGTGATGTCCTTAGGTTAGTTAGGTTTAAGTAGTTCTAAGTTCTAGGGGGCTGATGACCATAGATGTTAAGTCCCATAGTGCTCACAGCCATTTGAACAAACTACTCTTTCAAATATCCTAACTGACAGAAAAACGACGAAAAGATGTTCAAGGAAGAAAAATAGTTTTAAGTACTTTTATTTAGAAGACATATTTTGTAGCCAACGATAGCATTAGTTTTAAGCTTTGTCCAAAATACAATTCAACATGTGCAATCTGCACTTTGTGTCTTTCTACTCTTGCACAGTTTTGATGTGGATGAATACGTGTCTAACTTCGAATTTCTTGCCAGTAGGGACGTGAAACATGGACGATAAACAGTTTGGACAAGAGGAGAAGAGAAGCTTTTGAAATGTGATTCTACAGAAGATCGCTGAAAATTAGATGGGTAGATCACTGTAATTAATGAGGAAGTACTGAATAGATTTAAGGATGCAACATATTTGTGACGCAAGTTGACCATAAGAAGAGATCGGTTGATAGAACACATTCTGAGCATCAAAGGATGACCAGTTTAGAACTGGGGCGAAGTTTGGGAGATAAAAATCCTACAGAGAAATCAAGAGCTAAATAAACCAAGAAGATTCAGAAGGGTGTAGGTTGCAGTAGTTATTCGGAGATGAAGAGGCTCGCACAGAAAGCATGGAGAGCTGCATCAAAACAGTCTTCTGACTGAAGAACAAAACAACAACAGCTTCGATACACATCTTTGCCACAGAATTGCTTGGCTAGTTAGAACTGTTATTGATTATTACAGCATCACTTGATGCATAGTCTAACTGTTCTCTTGCAGTACAGTGTTCTACATGTAAATGAACAAGTTCATCAGAAACTTTAACTATCACGTTGTTACCAGACAGTAAGTTACCAATCTACTCGCAGACATAAACCAAAGGCAGTCGGGTAAAATGCGCCATTTCATACTACATGTTCCATACGAAACAGATTATCTAACGGTCAGTAGGGTTTAGTTTTTGAAATTAGCCGGCCCAAAAGCTTTGTAATCTTGTTATCAGCTGCGTTTAGTGTCTCGCGTTTCGCCTGCTCCTCTCTTAACCAAGCTGCGAATTTGCCAGTTGTTTTCGACAACAGTCCTCTAGTAACACGCTTCCGCTGGAGACTGCTAGCAAATGGTGTCTGCTGTGACCAAACGAACTGTGGTTTCTATGACTCCTACGGGTGGTGATTCATTTTTAGCCACAACAAATGAAATGTTAGATCACTTTATTACGTGAATGCATAAACATTTACTTATCTTTGCCACCCGAGTTCTGGAAGATTTGTAACTGCCACAGAGTATAAAAGTGTCACTTGGTGCTCTAATAATAAGTAAATAACTGTGATCGGATAGTGCAGTACAGAACTCTGGACGAGAGAAGCGAGCAAGTCTGGAGGGCTACTCGGTCGTTAGCAGAGCTAAAAAGAGGTTGGTCAATTCGGAAGCAACGAGTCTCGGATTCGGCTTGCATACGGAATTCGATACTTTTTGTGCTGTTCACTGGCACAGGCGGAGGTAATCACCGGACGATATAGCCTATATCTACAGTGTGTTTCAAAAATGACCGGTATATTTGAAACGTCAATAAAAACTAAACGAGCAGCGATAGAAATACACCGTTTGTTGCAATATGCTTGGGACAACAGTACATTTTCAGGCGGACAAACTTTCGGAATTACAGTAGTTACAATTTTCAACAACAGATGGCGCTGCAAGTGTTGTGAAAGATATAGAAGACAACGCAGTCTGTGGGTGCGCCATTCTGTACGTCGTCTTTCTGCTGTAAGCGTGTGCTGTTCACAACGTGCAAGTGTGCTGTAGACAACATGGTTTATTCCTTAGAACAGAGGATTTTTCTGGTGTTGAAATTCCACCGCCTAGAACACAGTGTTGTTGCAACAAGACGAAGTTTTCAACGGAGGTAACCAAAGGACCGAAAAGCGATACAATAAAGGATCTGTTTGAAAAATTTCAACGGACTGGGAACGTGACGGATGAACGTGCTGGAAAGGTAGGGCGACTGCGTACGGCAACCACAGAGGGCAACGCGCAGCTAGTGCAGCAGGTGATCCGACAGCGGCCTCGGGTTTCCGTTCGCCGTGTTGCAGCTGCGGTCCAAATGACGCCAACGTCCACGTATCGTCTCATGCGCCAGAGTTTACACCTCTATCCATACAAAATTCAAACGCGGCAACCCCTCAGCGCCGCTACCATTCCTGCACGAGAGACATTCGCTAACGATATAGTGCACAGGATCGATGACGGCGATATGCATGTGGGCAGCATTTGGTTTACTGACGAAGCTTATTTTTACCTGGACGGCTTCGTCAATAAACAGAACTGGAGCATATGGGGAACCGAAAACCCCCATGTTGCAGTCCCATCGTCCCTGCATCCTCAAAAAGTACTGGTCTGGGCCGCCATTTCTTCCAAAGGAATCATTTGCCCATTTTTCAGATCCGAAACGGTTACTGCATCACGCTATCTGGACATTCTTCGTGAATTTGTGGCGGTACAAACTGCCTTAGACGACACTGCGAACACCTCGTGCTTTATGCAAGATGGTGCCCGGCCACATCGCACGGCCGACGTCTTTAATTTCCTGAATGAATATTTCGATGATCGTGTGATTGCTTTGGGCTATCCGAAACATACAGGAGGCGGCGTGGATTGGCCTCCCTATTCGCCAGACATGAACCCCTGTGACTTCTTTCTGTGGGGACACTTGAAAGACCAGGTGTACCGCCAGAATCCAGAAACAATTGAACAGCTGAAGCAGTACATCTCATCTGCATGTGAAGCCATTCCGCCAGACACGTTGTCAAAGGTTTCAGAGACTACGCCATATTATTGCTACGCATGGTGGATATGTGGAAAATATCGTACTATAAAGTTTCCCAAACCGCAGCGCCATCTGTTGTTGAAAATTGTAAGTACTGTAATTTCGAAAGTTTGTCTGCCTGAAAATGTACTGTCGTCCCAAGCATATTGCAACAAACGGTGTATTTCTATCGCTGCTCGTTTAGTTTTTATTGCCGTTTCAAATATACCGGTCATTTTTGAAACACCCTGTAGATATATCACGACTGATGCTGACGCATCTCAGGCGACGACAAGGCTTTTTGTGCTGCCGTAGTAGTCAGTTCAGCGATGGCAAGATAAATCTGTAGTGCTACTCGAAGAGTCAGTAATGAATTTTAGGACCGGCCAGTCTACAGTTTAGGTAATCTGGGATTGTTACATATTGGGTAAATTTATTTAAAGCCCACCAGAGCATATTGGTGTAGAATCTTGGGCTTTGCGCTACGTTTCTTACTTCATTTGGGCTCCAGTAACCGCCCATGTCAGTAATCGGTGGACGGGAAACTTATGACTTATTTTCGTGCGTAATATGACAGACTTATTTTCCTTATTCACTGCCGGTTTTGTCTTACCTCCCAGTATTTCAGTCAAATGTTAATGTCATTACTTTTGCTCACCATGACGTGTTCTTGTGCACGCTCTTTTTTTTTACATATAATTTGCATTTGCTTAATCTTTTAAGTTGAAAACGGCCTTTTTGCAGATTAAATCTGTAGGAGCCTGCCCACTGAATTTAAATTCTTAGGCAGATTTCGCGTCTTCCCTTTGTTCGGTATGGTGACTCTGTCGTCATAATTATGTTACTAGGACATTGTTTTTCATTACATTAATTTATTACCAGTTTGTGCGTGCGTGTGTGTGTGTGTGTGTTTGTGTGTGTGTGTTCGTGTACTTGCTACGTTACCGTAACTGCATTAATAGGAGCATTCTGTTTCATGAGGGTCTGGTTGTGGCAGGTATTTTAAGCGAACTTTGTTTCGAAGATCAGACAGCATCACTACAGTAGATATTAGCGTTTTATTATGTATAATAAACATTACCTATAATATCCCAAGGTGGTTGCTTGAAAGAGATAACAGTTTCCCGCTAATTCATTAATTACGAAGAAAACACTACTTGCCAACTAACTTTATCAGCTTATTATTTATTATTATATACATTATGTATAATATATTATTTATCAGCTTATATTTAAAGTGTAGCTTCGGTCCTTCCTTAGCTGCACTTTAATTGAAAGTAGTTATTGCCAGTTATCCAGAGCTTAGATTTTGAAACATTTATATTGGCGGTCACTGTATTGTTCTGAGAGAAAATAAGACTGTAATGCTAAATTACAAAATAAATTGATTGTGTTTCACCACAATTTCAGAAAATGTTGAAATGGAATATTCAGAAAAATCAATGGCAAACAACTAAAAGTTATGAAAACAGTGGCACTGAAATATGAAAGTACATGTTGTTGCCGGATGTAGATTCAGTGCTACATCGAAGAAAGTGTATTTCTGTATTGTTAACTTACTCGAACGTGTAGGATATATTACAGCGTATTCTAAACGAAGTGTAATGAAAAATTACTAAAAATAAAAAAAATTGTTTTATTTTTTGAAGACATGCTAAGAGTGAAAGGAACAGCTTTCCTCAAGCAGATGCTGCCACCTGTAGGGAAACGAAAATAGGTGATGCTAAAAACGCACATGGTGTAAGACATGTGCTACAATCAAGCACAGTGAATTTATTTACAATTTGATGGCGCTACCAACTCCGTACTTCAGACGTGGCCAAGGATTCGGCACTCAACAGTATCTCTGGCTTGAGTGTCAGAACTGTCTCAGCTGGCTTCACAGTACCCCCACCCCCCACCCCGTGCAACACTTCGGCATGTGAGGAGGGGACAGAGGTGTAAACTGCAAACGTGCCACGTCTAAATGGCAATGCTGTCGCACTGTACATGTCTTGGTCTCATATTTCACATTTCTCAACTACATAAATAACAAAGTAAACAAATTCCCCGTATTGTTTAATTAGTTTTGACGCGCTGAAGACACAATATGATTTTTATTCGCCACGAACTGTTGGCATAGGAACAGACACAGATACTATTACAGATTTTTGCACTAAGCTGGTATGTAATGCTAACTTACTTAGTTTTATAATCGAAAAATGCATTTCATGCACATATGATAATCAAAATCTTTACGGAAACGTGGAAACTCCTCCCAAAGAAAACAGTCAGACACCTCTTGGAAAGTTCTAACATAAAAAGGTTATCTTTCAAATCTTTCAAATGCGAATTACGGTTATCTTTCAAATGCGAATTACATTACAGGTCAAAGGTTCCATTTGCACATGCACAGGGGCACTTTCAGCCGAAACAGTAAACGGTCTCGAAAAGAGCTCGAACACGGATGTACAATTGGCAGTGTATTCAGAACGTCTGGAAAGCTGTTCTTGCAATTCTATCAAGGTCACCATGAATTCTTCAAACCTCTTGTTTCCTGTAACACCAGTGAGCATAGGGAAATGGACGGTGTTTTCTGTAAGAAGTTGTCGCTTCCACAACTCGGTTTTGTTTTTAAGTGCATCCCCATCAAATCAGATATAAACTGCTCTTCACCTTGTAATGTCTTACTGTGGGCAGTGTATAGCCACGTCTACTTAAAATCAAAAGCGTGAAATCCAGTCTCGATGTTCTAATTTTCGATGTTGCTCTCCTTTCTTCCTTCATAAATTATTACTGACTTGTCAGATTTGTTAAGCTCTTTCTCTTGAATAAGTCTTGTATATCACATCTACCGGTTTCCGTTCCATTCGTACAATTCTTTCCTTGTGCACATGTTATTTATTTGGCTATTTTCTTATCGTTTGCTTTGTTGTGTTTTATTTTAATTTTACTGTTATTTCGTTTTGTTGTCTTAAGCCTAGGTTACCCAACGACCTTGGGTTGCGCCACTCGTTGCGTGGAATGTGTTGCACGCAAATGGTTTCATATATGACTGTAGACACGGAGACACCAGTATGCACTTCAGTTTCGTCGTTTTGTGGGTCCCTGAGTCGTGTCTGAAATGAATGTTTTGGCAGCTGCACGTCGCACGAGTAGTGTTCGGGTTAAAGCTTGTTCATTGGAATCGCTGCATAAGGAAAAAATAAGAAACGTGTTTCGATTCGTGACTGGGTGAAGAAAACACGTCAGCTCGGTTGCTCAGCATCCTTGATGAAATAATTTATAACGGAAGATCCGAGAAGTTATTTTAATTATCTTGGAATGTCACCAGAACTGTTCACGTTTCTTCTAAACAGAGTTAATTATGCGATAATTAATAAAGGTACTGTAATGCATGAAGCATTGTCGCCAGGACTGAGATTACATATCATATTGTGTGTATTACAATCGAGAGCACTCGGCATTTTGTAAGATACGGTTTTAGTTGGGGGTGGCGCTTTTTCATTAACACCAATAATTATTAACATTAACAGTAATAAATATTAACATCAGCAACAATAATTATTCGAAGCAGGCCGCATGAAGAAGAGAATGGTTTGCAAACTACTCTCTTGAAGATAGATCTGTACAGTGGCAATGTCTCAAAACTCTAACACATGTGAATGGAGAGAACTGCAGCGACGTTTTAAGTAGATGAATATTGAATAAAATAAACAATGCAGCTTCTTGAATTTGTATAGCCTTCCCTCTTGTCAACAATATTCCTTAACAAAGAGTTGGCCAACTGGAACGATGGGATTTTAGTCTAGTAGACGAGAGCATTGCTACAGCTAGAATTACACTTGCTTGTATTTTTCTTAATTCACTTGTATAAATTTTTCCCTGCAGCTAAGATATTGTCATACCATCTACGTTGCGATCGCACATGATGGTCTCAGAGGCAGCAGTACCTTGCTTATTTTTGTAATCAGTATCACTGAAATCCCAGAAAGACCCATGCAAAGCATAGACATCCAAAAAGTGAACTTTACACTCCGTTCCCAACTTCATATTTCAGTTTGTCTACAGTCTACGAACACACGTAACCTCAAAACTGGTGCAACTAGTGTCGCCAAATTTGGAACACGCCGAAAGTGTTAGGTTTCACAACCGGGTTACGCAAATGCGCGGCGCGCATGCGCAGTGGCCGGTAGCGCAGTTGCCCGAAACCTAGTGTCGTCGTGTAAACTAGGCTTTAGAGTGTATTTCTGTACGTCGTCTCTTGTCCTTGAAGACGGACCTCCAGCTACCTCTCCAAGATGCCTCTTTGCCGTAGTGTTGGTCTTTTCTAAACTGTGTGTGTGTGTGTGTGTGTGTGCGTGTGTGTGTGTGTGTGTGTGTGTGTGTGAGTGGTTTGAGGTTTTCGGGCGCTAAACAGCGTGTTTCAAATGGCCCTGAGCACTATGGGACTTAACTTCTGAGGTCATCAGTGCCCTAGAACTTGGAACTACTTAAAGCTAACTAACCTAAGGACAGCACACACATCCATGCCCGAGGCAGGATTCGAACATGCGACCGTAGCGGTCATGCGGTTCCAGCTGTAGCGCCTAGAACCGCTCGGCCACTCCGGCCGGCTTGGCTTGGTCATCAGCACCCAAACGCATAGAAACAGGAATACATGCGGTGAAGGGACGAAGACGGACAGTGAACGAGGAGAACGGCTAAAAGACACAGACCTGACGCAGTTCCAAATCCTCACATACAGAGGCAAAACAAGAGGAGAAGAAACGCACTAAAACGCACTAAAAAAGGAAAGGAAACACAAGAAAAAGAGAACAGAAATCGAAGGGAAAAAAGTGCGTAATTGTGAGTGGCGGAACTCTTTATCTAAAACCTGGGTGAGCCAGTCACCCAGCAGCACATTAAAATACTCGCCCTAAAATCCGAGGCGACAAATTGGACAGTACACAAAACCGTAAGACCTTAACCACAGTCGTCTTGCAAAATAGAGGGCAAATCCGGTGGCAAGGAAACCACCGCCCTCTGGTCAGAGAATAAAAGACTCAGGGAGTCAGAGCAGATGAGAAACTTAAGACTGGGAACACATCTCATCGGCTCCAATGCCCGCAAGATCGCAAACAATTCGGCATCAAAGATGGTAAACGCCACAGGAAGCCGTAATTTGACGACTCGATCAGGGAAAACTACAGCACAACCAACAGAGTCCCCCTGTTTAGAGCCATCCGTAAATACTAGAGATGGGGGATCCGCTCCTGAACTGTTTCATAGAGTTGAATCTTTCAAAGGAGTGAACAATCAGTGAGTCAGAAAAAAAAGAACGGTAGCTCCAAACGTTTTCCATGGCAGAGAGAGAGAGAGAGTGAGAGAGAGAGAGTGAGACGGAGCATATCAGTGGCGCCTCTGCTGGTCAGAGCACAGTGCACGCCACACAACACAGCCGGCGCCGGCCTCTGCCCTGCTTCTACCTTGGCTGCCTGCATTGTGCAGTGCCCCATTGGATTTTGTGTTTCACATATGCCGTGCCGTCTCTGTGCGTCCTCTGCTGCGTGCAGTGTCTGGCGCAGCTTAACTTAGCATCACACTCTGTCGGCGATCGTTTCAGCCGCACGTCCTGCCCTCTGGGCAGTTGATGCAAGCAACAGGACAGAGAGCCACCCAGCGGATAACATAGGAACTACTTGCAACAACCTGCTCGCAAGGGAACGGACGATTTGTCTCGGAGCGGGTGAGTTCACCACTCCCCCCACCCACGGAACTCGCCCGCTCAACGCCCACCCCACCGTTCTCGACTCTAGCCAGAGCGTTGAGCAAAGCAATTCAGGTGTCACTCTGGTCTCTGCGGTCTTAGCTCACGCAGTAATACAGCTCGCAGCTTGACCTACTCAACTCAGCCCCTCTGCATCGGAGTTCGTCTCTACTGGATATTGTTCTTCGTAGTAATACCGCTATGTATATTACATTATTATGTTATGTATACATCATTTGTTTTTATTTTATTTTTATTTGTTTAAACTGATCAGATTCGGTTCCTGACGACTCCTCTTACTATAGGATTTTTATTATGGACACTCGAATTTACGCTTTAATTACGAGCGAACCGATAAATGTATCGCAAAATGTCATAGACCAATACTTTCCTTGTTTTATTCTGCATAAGGCTATATGCAGCACTTTAGTCTTACAGTCAAATTTATATTTTTTTTTCTTATTCTGGTACGGATTTTGTGATTTTAGGCGTCTTCGGAAGGAAACGTTCACTTTAAAAATATATGGCTTGCGATGTATTTGTACGAGGTTAATGAAATTTTAATACATTATAGCCAAATATATTGTTAATGTAAATCTGAAGTTACAAAAAACCACGATAGTGCAAAATAAATCAATAATCAAAAACTTTGTCATATCGTGGAAATTTCAATAAACAATACAAAATTCTTACTCATTATCTGTGTTACTTCAAAATAGGATCAAATAAGATCAAAATACAGGTATAGTACTGGAATAAACCAAGTTTAAAGGGCAATGTGCCTTCCATTTATTTTCTATTGTGAATGAGTGATGAGTCATGAAAAAGAGCTAGTTCATTTCAGGGAATGAACAGTTCTGATCCGATCTCTGAAAAGAACAGTTTTGCCCATCTCTAGTAAATACTGAACTGAGGTTTGCGCCGTTAAGATGTTGTGTGCCATTCCATCACCCATTAGAGCTCCTCTGTATTCGGTAACGTCTCTCATAATTAATATCGTGCCGAACAATATGGTCTGGAGCCGCATTTCACGACACGGCTGCAACAATTAAACCGGATAACGGCAGCTAAACGGGACAGCGGTGGGATTTGTACCGCTGGATGGAGCCCAGTCAGGGCACGCCTTCTTCCCTGGCGCAGCGGCTCACGGTTTAATCTGGCTGCGCGGCGCGCCGCTACGGGCCGGGACGAGACGAGACATTCTGCGAGCAGACAGCGCGCTCCCTCCGGCGCCCTCGCCGCTGTCCGTGTCCCTCCTCATCGCGGCCGGCGAGTAATTAGCTGCCCCGCCTCCATCCTCATAAATCAGCCGCGTGTCTGCCGGACGCCGCCAGTAGACAGTAGCCGGAGAAGCCTCTGCAGCGTGTCGCTGTGGCGTGGCGTGGCGTCGCACGGCGTGGCGCGCGAAATAAAAGCGCAGCGGCGGTGGCGCGCTCTGCTTTGTGTCGCGGGAAGCGGCCCGCGGGGATTCCCCCAAACACGGGACAACGCTATGTGTGTGTTTGTGTGTGTGTGTGTGTGTGTGTGTTTGTGTGTGTGTGTGTGTGCAGAGCAGGCCCGCCAGACCCGCCGAGCAGCTGTTTGCTCGGCCCGTGTGCCTTCGCTGCCGCAAAGTGCGCCGCCTTCACTTATCGTGTTATAAGCTGTAGAGGTGGGCAAACTGAAACACGTAACTGTTTCGAAACAAATGAAACAGTACAATGTAATGTTTCGATACGCTGTTTCGAAACAGTGAAACAGTTTGTATTTTGTAATCTAATAAACCTACACATTTTATCATCTTGAATGCCTACTCTATAAGTATGTCCATATAAACACAAATGAGGTGCGAGAGCGCTAATCATATCGCAGAAAGCATGAAACTATCACTTAGGCGTCTTGGCAGTTTAGTATTTCCTGCAGCAAATGCGCTGCTTTCGTGTCGTGTGACTTCCATACTTTTCAATTGGCTGAGGACAGCCACAGCTGAAGACAGAAGAACCACCACGAACGGAGCTGGAAGTGGGAGCAAACTGCAGAAACAACGGATATGCTACTGGGATTCCCATATTCTGTTAGTATGGGTAATATACCCATCCTGCTAATTTCCATTCACACAAAGGGAATCATTGTGGATAATAGGCACAGTGACTATAGACTCACAAATAACGCCAAATAATTCGAATAAATAACAAAGTATAACAGAAAAAAATTTTGTCTTTCAAGGTGTTTCGAAGCGTTACTATAAATTCACCATGCTTCCCAGCCTTTCCCGTTCACCATTACACTATCAGTGATACGTCAAACAGATTGCTTGCAATTATACCTACATCAAATTTATGTATATGTCTAATAACTGTCACTCTACGTCTTTTTTTTATTCAAAATGTTGTAGGCTTACTTGCGTTTCTTAATGTGATTACTGTACATGAACAGAGAAGCGTATGTTATAAAAATGTGTAATTTAACTGAATGATTTTCACATATTTATTATTTTGAATGTGAAAAGTATGCGTTGTTTTATTGTTTGGTTAGTGTTTATAAAACAGATGTTACGCCATTTCGTAATAGGACAGTAAGCTAGAAACGAAGCTTTATTTTCGGATATCTTAAGCTTCATGCTATTGCTTGTCAAAAAGATTTCGACACTCTTGAAAGTGTTTCATGAAGTGTTACGTTGTGTTTCTGTACCTGTGCCGAGCCCGAATCTCGTCCGACACAGAGCGGAATGAAACATCACTGTTTCGATACAATTAGTCCGTTCCAAGCACAGGTGGACTGAAACAGCCTTATTTTGAAACAACGATACAGTTTCTGTGTCTGGCTCGAGATCGAATCTGGTCCGAGACAGGGGCGGAATGAAACACCACTGTTTCGAAACAGTGAACCCCAGCCGTTCCGAAACACTGAAACAGTTCCACGTATCGATACACTGTATCGAAACATAGAAACAGTGGCCAAGTCTAATAAGCTGCGCTGTTGCGCAGTCGTACACAGCGCCGCCAGCTTTGAAAGAAGCGTTTCGCACTGCAGAAATCTGCTGCTACAGATACCTTGTTTTACAGGATTTGGGATGGACACCATTAAAACAAAGGCGTTTGTCGTTGCGGCGCAACGTTTTCACGAAATTTCAGTCACCAATTTTCTCCGCCGAATGCGAAAATGTCTTTCTGGCGCTGACCTGTGTAGAGAGACGCGATCATCACAATAAAACAATGGAAATCAGAGCTCGGGCAAGACACAGGTTTTCGTTTTTTTCGCGCTCTTTTGAGAGTGGAATTATTGCGAAGGTGGTCTGATGAATCCTCCGCCAGGAACTTAAGTGTGATTTTCAGAGTATCGATGTAGATGTACATCTTACGCGTTTGTATTCCACAGTACTGTAAATTTTTAAAATGCGCCGCATAAGAACAGTGCGAACATGGACTGTCCCTTTCGATCCCAATAATTACACTAAATAGTATCCATGTAGGGGCGCATATCACTAGGAGGAAGGTAGATACTGCCTACAGGAAAATTAAGGAGGCCTTTGGAGAAAAGAGAACCACTTGCATGGATATAAAGAGGTCAGATCTAAGCACAGTTCTAAGCAAAGGAGGGAAAGCAGAGAGGTGGAAGGAGTATATATAGAGCGTCTGTACAAGGACGATGTTCTTGAGGACAATATTATAGAAATGGCAGAGAATGTAGGGGAAGATGAAATAGGAGATATGATGCTGCGAGAAGAGTTTGACAGGGCACTGAAAGACCTAAGTCGAAACAAGGCCCCGGAAGTAGACAACATTCCATTAGAACTACTGACAGCCTTGGGAGAGCCAGGCCTAACAAAACTCAACCATCTGGTGAGCAAGAAGAATTTAATAATCACAAATGTGAAAATTACCGAACTATCAGTTTAATTAGCCACTGCTGCAAAATACTAACACGAATTCTTTGCAGACGAATGGAAAAACTGGTAGAAGCCGACCTCGGGGAAGATCAGTTTGGATTCCGTAGAAATGTTGCAACACGTGAGGCAGTATTGACCCTAAGACTAATCTTAGGAAATAGATTAAGGAAAGACAAACCTACGTTTCTAGTATTTGTAGATTTACAGAAAGAGTTGACAATGTTGAGTGGAATACTCTCTTTCAAATTCTAAAGGTGGCAAGGGTAAAATACAGGGAGCAGAAGGCTATTTACAATTTGTAGAGAAACCAGATGGCAGATATAAGAGTCGTGGGGCATGAAAGGGAAGCAGTGATTGCGAAGGTGTGAGACAGGGTTGTAGTCTATCCCCGATGTTATTCAATCTGTACAATGATCAAGGAGTAAAAGAAACAAAACAAAAATTCGGAGTAGGAATTAAAATCCATGGAGAAGAAATAAAAACTTTGAGGTTCGCCGATAACATTGTAATTCTGGCAGAGACAGCAAAGGACTTGGAAGAGCAGTTGAACGGAATGGACAGTGTCTGGAAAGGAGAATATAAGATGAACATCAACAACAGCAAAACGAGGATAATGGAATGTAGTCGAAATAAATCAGGTGCTGCTGAAGGAATTAGATTAGGAAATGAGACGCTGAAACTAGTAAATGAGTTTTTCTGTTTGGGGAGCAAAGTAACTGATGATGGTCGAAGTAGAGAGGATATAAAATGTAGACTGGCAGTGGCAAGGAAAGCGTTTCTGAAGAAGAGAAATTAGTTAACATCGAGTATAGATTTAAGTGTCAGGAAGTTGTTTCTGAAAGTATTTGTATGGAGTGTAGCCATGTATGGAAGTGAAACGTTGACGATAAATAGTTTAGACAAGAAGAGAATAGAAGCTTTTGAAATGTGTTGCTACAGAGGAATGCTGAAGATTAGGTGGATAGATCACATATGTAATGAGGAGGTATTGAATAGAATTGGAGAGAAGAGAAATTTGTGGCACAACTTGACTAGAAGAAGGGACAGGTTGGTAGGGCACATTCTGAGGCATCAAGGGATCACCAATTTAGTTTTGGAGGGCAGCGTGGAAGGTCAAAATCGTAGAGGTAGACCAAGAGATGAATACACTAAACAGATTCATAAGGATGTTGGTTGCAGTAGATTCTGGGAGATGAAGAAGCTTGCACTAGGTAGAGTAGCATGGAGAGCTGCATCAAAGCAGTCTCTGGACTGAAGACCACAACAACAGTATCCATAAATTTCTGTACATCTTGAGGAAAATGGGGAACATCTCAAAAAAACTTTTTTAAAGGTAAAAGGTAATAGCTGTCCGCTATGGAGAGTAAGCGAAAGTTTGCAATTCAGGCCGAAAACTATACGAGGTTTTAGGAAATGAAGAATAGCCCACTTTTGAGTGACATGTGCGTTATTGCCACAAACGTCCCACATAGGTACCTGGATTGCCACTACTTTGTAGGAAGAATGGTATAGGATCTCCTTGGAAACTATACGGTATGCAGTACCTGTTTTATCCGTTCGGAGATCACTGGAAGCTCTTTTGAATGCCAACGGTTTTCCTACACCGTGTGTTCTTAATCTGTTGTGTTTTTGGTGCTTCGATATCACTTCCCATCCCATTCTCCTAATCCTCTCGTATCTCTATATGCTGAACTGTGGAAACCACGAATTCAATTGACGTATGAACACAGCCTGTTATTGCGAATAACAAGCAGTTCCTATCACATCGAGCGTTATGGTAATACTTTTTATACCGTACACTATCGTCTGCCATGTGTTCACTTCGGATTTTACATATATATACAGTACATCGCTAGTTAATGGAGACACAGCATTAAAAAAAAAATCTTCATTCGTAACATTGTTAAGGATACAATAACAACTCACTACCTAGCTGATTAGTGGGTCCTACAATGTACAATATTATTCTACATACAGCTAATGTTTAGTAGTGTTGTTACGATTGATTCTGATGGGCAAGCTACATTTACTGCACTATTGACTCTACTGAAAACTAAAACTGAACTATTTTTCTACTGACAGAGCATTAGCCATTAATGGAGCTAGCTCGGATACATCGCTATTTGGCACATCAGAATGAAGAAATCAAACCAAATTTGTGTGTACGTCAGGTCGCGTTAACATACTTGCAACCCTCTGTGGTGGTAGCCAATTTGGTCTGCGGTGTAACTACGGGAGGTACTGCTTGTTGTAGTTTTCATCGACTGAAAATAAGCTTGTTCTGGTGCATCTGAAGCACCTCTGTAGCTTTCCTTCATAACTGCAGCGTGTAACGTACTGAACCCGAACCCACTGGTGTACCGGTACCGTGTCGTTCTTGAATGATTTTTCCACCTGACATTATGAACTGTTTGCTGACGTCTTCTTCCGCAAAGTGGCTACGCGCTATGCGTTGAACGGTAGCATCCTCGTAGCCCTGACGTAAGACTTTTCCACGAAAATGAGACAAAAATGAGAGTCAGTCTACTGCAGGAGAGCTTCTGTGAATTTGTGAGATGTAGGGAGAGGTGGTGCCAGCAGTGAAGCTGTGGTGGGCCGTTAGCCGTGTCTCGGTCGCCTTCAGGCTGTTGCGTCAGACCACTGCCATCCTAGTCTCATAAACCACGGACGTCACTGCAAGGCAAACATTTCTTACAAAGGCACCAAAACTCTGACAGAGACCGCCGATATCATAACCAAAAATATTTTCTAGTCATGGCTGCCTACAAGAATTTCACCACTGTTCATTACGTCATCGTTAACGTTCACAGAATAGAAATAATTTCAGCAGAGTTTCGGCAGTGTTAACATCGTATACCCTCCCTGGAACATTCGAATAGTTCATGATAATGTGGCTGGGTAAAATCGTCAAATATCGCCAACGTTTCGAAGATGAACAAAGCAAAGATGAATGTAATCAAGAGTGAGAAGAGTCTACCTGGGGCACACTTATATGTGGCACCAAAATATTATAATGATACTAAAGTAAACTAAAATGAAACTATTATATTATAAACGTTTTATGTCTTGTTAGGCTTAAAAAGCTGATCGCAGACTTTCCACGACCGCAGATGCAAAGTTACTGCTTCTGCTCTGAGGTTGTAGAGCTGGAGTAAGAAAGCGCTTGGGGCACTGCACTGGATAGTTGTTTGTGAGTGAAATAGATGCAGTAGGCAGTTTTTGTGGTGTGTCCTGTGAAGCCACGAAGTATTAGACTATAATACAGGAATTACGAGTACATGTGTTATTGGAAATACAAATGTGGAAACAGAAATCTTCTCGCAAGCAAGGTAAAGATGTCAAATATCTAGAACTTTTGTTGCGCCAGCGCCTTAATGTAGATGAGCTGGCTGATAAATGACAATTGTTGAGTAACCCCAGTATATACGTAAACAGATTTGATGTAAACGCTAGTTAGATATTTCCCTTTTGTAATGTTTCTAAAATTTTTCAACACAGGTGTACGTAATTTGATGATTTGTCTCAAATTACTTGCTTAGATAATACTTGGTGTATAAATATCGTTGTTTGTGACTCAATTAGTAAAAAGGATGTAGTTTTTCTGTGTGATGTAATTTCAATTGTCAGATGTTTTGGCAAGCCAAACTTAATTTCGAATGCAATTTCACTACTCAAAAATTCAGTGTTAATAATTCACCCATATCAGTATCGCCTGTCCGCAGCTCGTGGTCTAGTGGCTAACGTCGATACCTTTGAGTAGGCCGGCCAGAGTGGCCGAGCGGTTCTAGGCGCTACAGTCTGGAACCGCGCGACCGCTACGGCCGCATGTTCGAATCCTGCTTCGGGCATGGATGTGTGTGTTGTCCTTAGGTTAGTTAGGTTTAATTAATTCTAAGTCCTAGGGGACTGATGACCTCAGCAGTTAAGTCCCATAGTGCTCAGAGCCATTTTTGAACCTTTGAGTAACGGGGTCCCGGGTATGATTCCCGGCCATGTTGGGGATTTTCTCTGTCCGGGGACAGGGTGTTTGTGTTGTCCTAATCAATTCATTACCATTCGTGAATTTGACGTGATTGGACTGTGTAAAGATTGGGACATTGTACGGGCCCTGATAACCGCGCTGTTGAGCGCCCCACAAACCAAAGATCATCACTATCTTCAGTACCACCATGTCACATGTTTATCAAAGACATTACACTTTTCTTAAATGTTTTCATTTATCAGCGAAAAGAATTTCACGTACATTTCAAAGTAAAACGGCCAGTATTGCACACCGTTGAGCCTGTTGCTAGTATATTTTATTCCTCTTCATGAGAGACCAGAATATATTGCAATCCACCGTTGCTGGTATTTAGGTAAGACAATTCTGTTTATCTGTTATGTGCACAGGGACCAAAGTCGCCGGTTTTGAACAGGGCCGAAGGATTCAGTGCCTAAAAGGCTGAAAGTATTTCTGCAGTGACTGTATTTCTTTATTGGTATTAGCAGTTGCACTGCCGAATCAGTTGGTATAAGGTTTTTGCTAACAATGACACAGAGTAAGCACACCACTTGGCAGTTGCAACACGCTACACGGTAACTCTAGTTTTGTATGCATTCCCAGTTGGGGCGTTCACTCAGTGTAGTACAAAGAAGATTAATTTTTAATGAACGTAACAATAGTAATTGGAGAGTGGATAATGATTCGCTTCAGCAGAAGAATCAGCAAGAGAGACAGTAGTGGAAGATATGAAAGGGGTATCATTGCCAGAAGCCAAAACAACGATCGGCGACCGAAGCAATAAATCAATTTGCAGTACACTGATTAGCAAGAAAAAAATCTCTCTTTCGTGCAACTACTGTTGTGGTTGGAGACAGTGACTTGTATCTGTGGATAAAGCTCCTGACTGGTGTACAAGTGGAGCACAGCTTTGTACGATAGTGAAACGGGAACTTCCCCAAATCTAGAGTATCAGAAGCTGTTTGAATTTGAAATGCGTTGCTGTGAACAACGGTGAAAGCAACTAGGAGGAGGGAAGGGATTACAGCCGTTAAGACATCAGGACATTTCTTCCACGGTACTAGAGTGAGCGGAGGCGTTGGAAAACTGTACAGGACGACTGGGATGTGAAAATGTCCAGCAATGACTGAGGCCGGCGACTGTGCAACTCGGAGATGAGAAGGTTGGTACGGATGAAGAAATTAGTCCGAAGACTGGAAAAAGATGCATGTATACTATCTAATCAAAAGTTCCGTTACAACAGTTAGTGGACATTAAGGGGCTCCGGAAAGGCTCAAAATCATGAAAAGTTCAATTTTTACTTTTTTGCGTTTTCTGAATCTGCAGACTATTACCTTTTAATAGATATATAATTTATTCAATTCCGAAGACTACAACTATTTTTAAATTTTTTTTGAAATGTGTTCCACATGGGCGTGACCCACTGTGGCGCTGTTAAACTGCTGTCAAATGGTGTTATTATTAACGTCCGTGTTCATCAGGTACATTTTAGTGATGTGAGATAAAGTATGTGTTGTGGCTAACCTGTGATGGTTCAATATATATCGCTGGTGTGATTGTCGATTGTTTCATGTTTATTTACTCTGTCGTTATCTCGAAAATATTCGTAATTAATTCTGTTTCTTGAGTCTCTGTTTTGTTGAAGCATAATAATGAGTAAAAGTAAAGTTATTAGAAATCCTCTGAAGGCTTTTAAGAAAAGGAGAAATGTTGGAAAGCCAAAGGTATGTGTTATTACTGTAAATAATAACATTCTAACATGGTACGAGCGATGCATGCTTTAGACAAGGAACGCCTTCGGGCTGCAGACAGGGCTGTAAAGAGTCTAGAAATACAAGCAAGAGTAAACAGGAGGAGGAACAAGAGGAAGCTGGAGGAGGAGTTTGCAGAGGATGAAGATAATCCATCCTATGGACCTGGAATGCACTAAAAATTTAATCCAATCTTTGTCGCTCGATTCCCAAAACTTTTATTTTCTCATACTAATTACATGTTATCTAAGGATCTTCCAAACATATTTGTTTCAAACTTTCAGTAAATGTTACACAGTACCTTCTGCATAATTTAACACAGCCTTTTTTTAAAAAAACTGTATATTTTTGAATATATAAATAAACAATTGCAAAAAAATGTTGTGAATTTTCATTACAATTGAAAAAAAAATCATCTTCAATAACTGAACTAAAATTTTGTAAAATCCCTGTGTTAAGTTGTAGCCCATATTCCAATAAATAATCTGTAAAAAGTTCAACTTCCTACCTCAAATACTTTTTGAGGAAAGATGTAATTTATAAGCGTTATTTTAACATTGCCAGTATAGGGCGTTCCGGAGCCCCTTAACGTGGGGTGTATCCACTCGTAACATTTACGACGACTTTAACTCTACTGAGCAATTATATGTAACATGTAAATCGAAGATGCAGAGAGGAAGAAAGGAAAGGAAAGAGAGGAGATCGCTGCTGTTAGCAGGGTTGGGACATTTACGCGAAATCAGCGGCGACGAGGGAAAATGTGCACTGGACTGAGATTCGATCCCGAGATCTCCTGCTTGCTAAACAGGTGCGTTAACCACTGCGCCATCCGGGACACAGGTTTATCGCAACTGAACGGATTATCTCAGCACGCTCACGGCCGATCCACACTAAAGCTCTGTATAAAGGAAACTGTGGCCATCCTTTCCCCTGCGTTTGCAGCCGTCTGCAGTTCATGATTGCCCGAAATCGCGTCACGTCACATTAGCAGCCATCGTGGGCCCAAGAGTTACGTGTGAAGCATAGGAAGTTTTGTGTATCTTCGAAGTTTTAAGTAGAATAATGCCTCAGTGCTGTGCTTATGGCTATTTGTTTCGGGGCGAAAAGGGAGGAAGACTGTACAGAATTCTTTCCGAAGGGAGAGATGCAACAAGGAGAATAGTGGTCGCAACGGGAAAGGTTGCAGGAACTCGTCTTAACCATTCAGTTAATTTTATTTATTCATTTCTGGCCTTTTGTCTTTGTCGACTTTTTACATTCCTGTTATTTAGTTTCCGCTGGCCGGTGAGGCTGAGCGGTTCTAGGCGCTTCAGTCTGGAACCGCGCGACCTCTACGGTCGCAGGTCCGAATCCTGCTTCGGGCATGGATGTGTGTGATGTCCTTAGGTTAGTTAGGTTTTAGACTGATGATCTCAGATGTTAAGTCCCATAGTGCTCAGCGCTACTTGTGTCTATACGAATATCATTGCTTCATAATATCCTGATGTAGCAGAACATGTTACATATGAAATTGATGTTTAGTTACTGAATTTTGGACTAAGGTGTCAGTATTATCTCTGTAGCCGAGTGGTTGGCGACGCTGTCCTCGGTGTGGATGGACCCCGGTTTGATTCCCCGTACCTCCTCAGATATTTTCCTAGGTTAGGGAGGATCTGCCTCGTGAGACGAAACGAGATGCTGCTTGAATAAAGAAGCAGCGGCATTACCAGGACTCACCTACTGACAGTAACAGCAGGAGGGATTGGCGACAAGGTGATCACATGTTCCACGATCACAGATCGCTAGTCGCACTGTCTCGAAGGCAGCAGTCAGCCAGTCGGAACACGCGCAAGGCCTAATCCATGAGCGGTTTACGCCCATGTTTACGATTTCGTGTCATCACGCTGAAAATAAGTAAAGGAAGATTGTAGAAAAACTAGGGGTGGTCCGTTGGTGGCGCGTGAATCGTACACGATTTTGTGTATGAAGCTCTGAAACTCCCCATGCACTGTTTCTTATTGTCTACTGCATTTCACACCTGCCAGAAACTGAACTGTTCGAATCGTGACGAAGTTAAAGTGAGTGAGTCAGAAGGGGTGGAAAATGTTAATCAGCAGGTGCTTTTTCGTAGGTCCTGAGATGCTCACAAATTCTAAAAAAGCATGAATACGTTGAGTGTGGCTTCCCAAAGGTGATTACATGAGGTAGACAACAGACAATCGACGTACAACCAAGTGGGAATTATCATTCGAGCAAGAAACTATTGGTCAAAGTGAAAGCGGAAAGGTCGTGTCACATTTCCGCAGTATGGAACGGAGCAGAATATATCGCTTTCTAATGCGGGTGCAGCGGTGCTTCTAATTACAGTATTGTAAAAAGTGTCGGCTACTTAATGACATTTGCTGCCGGCCTTGGTGGCCGAGCGGTTCTAGGCGCTACAGTCTGGAACCACGTGGCTGCTGCGGTCGCAGGTTAGAATCCTGCTTCGGGGATGGAAGTGTGTAATGTCCTTAGGTCAGTTAGGTTTAAGTAGTTCTAAATCTAGGGGACTGATGACCTCAGATTTTAAGTCCCATAGTGTGTAGAGCCATTTGCACCATTTGACATTTGCTGGGTAGTACTCGCCAAGCACTACGGATCTAAGTATACTGAGCTGTAGACCTGAAGCTCCGCTATGCTTCTACGATAAATCCGTGCAAGAAAATCTCTGTTGCTATTCACCCTGCTGTGTACGACTTTGACCCTGAATTATATGTATATAACTCTCCATCCCAATCGCTGTCTCGGTGAAAATCCTCGTATTTGCTTCAGTGGGCGGATGTATGCATTTAGCTCTTCTCCTTTCGAAAAAAAAAGAACAAGAAAAAAAACCACGTGCTGCAGTTGCAATAAAAGCGTTAGAAACAGAACGTTGCTGAATGCATTCTATTGCTGTTTTCCTTTTAGTCATTTTGCTATGGCTCCCTTGAGAGGCTGATTATACTTGAGTCCCAGTTTCCTCTCCAAACCAGGCAAAGCTAAACAGAAAGGCGTCGCTGCGAAACTATTTTTGAAGGGTATGCAATCCAATTACTTCCGAGTACTTTTATTGCCAAGAACTATTTCAATGTACGCTGTAATGTAAATAACTGCATTCGACGACACAGAACTGAATAGTTTACGTTCGCAAAATTACTAACTCCTCTACCGACAGGATAACATTGGCAGAAAACAGTCGGACAGATATCGATCGGGGAGTGAGCATTTGAAATCACCTGCCAGTTAACGTATCATAAATATCATTCCGCGTCAAAAAAATGGCTAGCTGTTAACGTATCATAACTATTATTCGGAACCAAAAAACGAAACAATTGAACACGTGTAGCAGCTGAGCTTTTGCCACTTAATTTACGCCTAAGGCTTGTAGTACTTACATTACGGTGCGTTTTTGATCATAGTCTTAATCTGTATGCACATTGACACGTCTGCAAACCCCTTTGATCATGACCTAATTGTGCCGTGATTCCAAAAAATTTAGTAAAATACCAGAAATGCCCTAAAATATACGTAAGGAGAAAGACATTTACTGATAATTACTGAATTTCACAACTGCAATACTATGATGCCATATGCCGTTATTAAACTTCTAACTGAGGTGCAGAAAACAACTTGTAGCACACTAAACTTTGATCAACGAGGAATACTAACTCCGATAACAAAATTAGTTTAAGGCAATATGAAACTGGACAGATTAAAAGTTTACGAAATCTTTCAGTGGTGATTGAGCTCAAATAGCTCTGAGCACTTTGGGACTTAACATCTAAGGTCATCAGTCCCCTAGAACTTATAACTACTTAAACCTAACTAACCTAAGGACATCACACACATCCATGCCCGATTCAGGATTTGACCCTGCTAACGTAGCGGTCGCGCGGCTCCAGACTGAAGCGCCTACAACCGCTTGGCCACAGCGGACGGCCGGTGACTAAGCATTCTGAACCGTTATTGTTTTATTCTTGTGATCTTCAGTCAGAAGACTGCTTTGATGAGGCGCTTGCTTATCTTCAGCTCAGAATAACTGCTACAACGTTCCTTCGTCTGCCTCCACAATCTTTAGGTTGGTTGGTTTTACGGGGAAGGAGACAAGACAGCGAGGTCATCGGTCTCATCGGATTAGGGAAGGACGGGGAAGGAAGTCGGCCGTGCCCTTTGAAAGGAACCATCCCCACAATCTTTACCCAACACACTTCCACCCATTACCAAATTAACGATTTCTTCATGTCTCAGCATGTACCGTATCAATTGATCCTTTCTTATGCCATAAATTTCTTTTATTCCCAATTCAGTTCAATATTTCCTCATTAGTTACTCAATCCACCCACCAACTTTTCACAGTTTTTCTCTAGCACGAAATTTCAACAGCTTCTGTTCTCTTCTGGTGTGAACTGCTTATTATCCATGTTTCATTTTCGTACAAGGATTCCTTCCAGAAAAACATCTTCAGAAAAGACTTTCTAAGAACTAAATTTATATTTTATGTTAATAAATTTCTCTTTTTCAGAAACGCTGCTCCTGTTAATGCCAAGCGACAATTTATATCCTCTCCGTTTCGGCTACCATGAGACTTTGCTGCCCAAACCACGAAACTCATGTACTACGTTTGGTGTCTGATTTCCAAACCTAATTCCTACACCATCAACTGATTCAGTTCGTCTACATTCCATTATTTTTGTTTTACTTTTACTGACATTCGTTTTGTAATCTCTTTTTCAAGGCACTATCTATTACGTTCAGATGCTCTTGCTCGTCCTTTTCTGTGCCTGACAGAATTACAGTCTCATTAGTAAGAATTTTTATTTCTCCACTCCTTGGTTTCCCGTACTGCTTGCTCGAAACACAGATCGAGTAACTTGGAGGACTGGCTAGAACGCTGTCTCACTCCTTTCTGAACGGTTGCTTCCGTTTCTTTAGAAACATACTTTGAAGGAATCACAAATAAATTCTGACGTCATCAGCCCGCGGTCCTACACTTCCACAACGCATAGATGGGTCTTGATTCTGTATAAAACTGATTCAACAGGAGAAATTTGCATATTAAGTTTTTCAATTCACTTAATATGCACGCAATCGCAATGTGAATGCGGGCAGTGAACTCGTAATTTCTCTTTCTGTCTGAATCTGCGATTGAATTTTAAATTAATTTATTAAATCTGCGCTCTCTCTTTGTGTGTTCTGGACATGGCTGCTACTAGCCCCCTCTCCGCGTCTGTGGGAGGCGACCTGTAAAATTTCTGGTTTTTATTTTAGGTTCGCATTTGGATTCTTTTCATTATGGTGCATTTTTTTCCCTTTTTCTGGATACGAGTGGAAGACAAGAAGACGTAGTGTAATTACATCCAATCAAAATATAAAACTTTTGTTAATCTGCTTATTGTAATGAGTTATGTTCTGACACTATCAGCATGTGTCGCCTCAGGTGGAAGGCGTAAGTAGTTCTACCACTAAGGCAGTTTTTCAGAATAATATACCGTTAAAGCGCACGGACTGAGCATCCTGAAAGTTTCAAAGTAGCATACACTCCCGAGTGAATGTCTCTTTCTGAAAACAGCTAGCTATCTATTGTTGTTGTTGTTGTGGTCTTCGGTCCTGAGACTGGTTTGATGCAGCTCTCCATGCTACGCCATCCTGTGCAAGCTTCTTCATCTCCCAGTACCTACTGCAACCTACATCCTTCTGAATCTGCATAGTATATTCATCTCTTGGTCTCCCCCTACGATTTTTACCCTCCACGCTGCCCTCCAATACTAAATTGGTGATCCCTTGATGCCTCAGAACATGTCCTACCAACCGATCCCTTCTTCAGGTCAAGTTGTGCCACAAACTTCTCTTCTCCCCAATCGTATTCAATACTTCCTCATTAGTTATGTGTTCCACCCATCTAATCTTCAGCATTCTTCTGTAGCACCACATTTCGAAAGCTTCTATTCTCTTCTTGTCCAAACTACTTACCGTCCATGTTTCACTTCCATACATGGCTACACTCCATACAAATACTTTCAGAAATGACTTCCTGACACTTAAATCTATACTCGATGTTAACAAATTTCTCTTCTTCAGAAACGCTTTCCTTGCCATTGCCAGCCTACATTTTATATCCTCTCTACTTCGACCATCATCAGTTATTTTGCTCCCCAAATAGCAAAAAACCTTTACTACTTTAAGTGTCTCATTTCCTAATCTAATACCCTCAACATCACCCGACTTAATTCGACTACATTCCATTATCCTTGTTTCGCTTTTGTTGATGTTCATCTTATATCCTCTCTTCAAGACACCTTCCTTTCCGTTCAACTGCTCTTCCAAGTCCTTTGCTGTCTCTGACAGAATTACAATGTCATCGGCGAACCTCGAAGTTTTTATTTCTTCTCCATGGATTTTAATACCTACTCCGAATTTTTCTTTGGTTCCTTCACTGCTTGCTCAATATAGAGATTGAATAACATCGGGGAGAGGCTACAACCCTGTCTCACTCCCTTCCCAACCACTGCTTCTCTTTCATGTCCCTCAACTCTTATAACTGCCATCTGCTTTCTGCACAAATTGTAAATAGCCTTACGCTCCCTACATTTTACCCCTGCCACCTTTAGAATTTGAAAGAGAGTATTCCAGTCAACATTGTCAAAAGCTTTCTCTAAGTCTACAAATGCTAGAAACGTAGGTTTGCCTTTTCTTAATCTTTCTTCTAAGATAAGTCGTAAGGTCAGTATTGCCTCACGTGTTCCAGTATTTCTACGGAATCCAAACTGATCTTCCCCGAGGTCGGCTTCTACTAGTTTTTCCATTCGTCTGTAAAGAATTCGTGTTAGTATTTTACAGCTGTGGCTTATTAAACTGATTGTTCGGTAATTTTCACATCTGTCAACACCTGCTTTCTTTGGGATTGGAATTATTATATTCTTCTTGAAGTCTGAGGGTATTTCGCCTGTTATCTATCTATTATGCAATACTGTTTGGAGGCGACTTAAACCTACCGAGTATAGACTGGGATGTCTGTGGTTTCACCGTGGGGGGGGGGGGGGGGGGGAGGGAGTACAGACTGACAGTCGTCCGAAATACTTTTGGACACGTTTCCTGAAAACTGTCCTGAGCAGCTAGCTCGGCAGCCCACACCCAGTGGACATATCTCAGACCTTATAGCTACGAATCTGGCGGACCTTATCGTCAGTGACAATACAGAAACGGGATATGTTTGAGGTCGTTGTCCTGATAAAATTTCAAACAGTTTTCCATCCCCGTATATTCTGTGCTCTTCTTAAAATTGTTCCTTAGAATCTGCAGGTTTATATTTTTATCCATTTTTTCGTCAATGACGACCAGCTCACCCACTCCCTTGGCTGATATACAGCCCCAAACCATGCCATGTTTCACTGTAGCTTGCATATTTTTATCTGCCAGTTCTTAGTTAGGTTGCCGCGATATGCTAAATTTTGATTAATCCGAAAAAATACTTGATTCCACCAATACATGTTATTATTTGAGTGTTCCCTTACGAATAGCAGCCTCTTCTTCCAATTGGCGGACTGACGTAAGCCTTTCTTCTTGCAGTTCTCCCATGGTAATTTTCTCTGTACAGTACTCGTCTGATTGCGCTAGGACTGGTCTTCTTCCCAAACTTTTCCTCAAGCTCAATGGCAATTCGTGTAGCTTTGATTCGTGGACTTTTCTTGATCTTTTGTACTATTGCCCTCTCTTCTCTCCTCACAAATATCCTGGGACGGCCTGTCTGTGGCAGTTTTTCTATCCTGTCTTCATATTCAGTAAAGTTGCTATTTCTCGGCATGTTCTTCCCTTTTCGTAGTGGAATATTAGTAAGTGCCTCTGTTCAAAAGTGATGTTTTTAGCTCTATGTACCATTGTATACAAACAAAGCTGTGCTTCCTTTGAGCTTTTGAGAGATAATGATTGACATCGCAGGAACTAACGAATAACAGAGATATGCACAATAACACTCTTTTGCAAACATTTGTCCCAAAACTTTTAAAGTGCAGTTTCATATCTCGCAGTAAGAAATGGGTCTTGTTCTGTTGTAAACAAGGAAACATACGTGACTGCACTTTTCATCGTCCATAATTACATGAACAACTTGCAGAAGTACATATTTATTTCCGTATTATCCATTATAAGTTCTTTCATACGCAGATACACTGAGCACAATGTCCGTACCAAAACTTATGAGAGGCAATGCACGTCACATGATTCATGATTGCACAAAAACTTCACCTCGCGTACGCTTTACGTAGTTAGAATAAAAAAAACATCAACACTTTAATTACGTTTTGTTGTTTGAATGTTGTAGAGAGAGCGCAACAGTGTGCGGAGGACTTATGTCTTTGAAAGTGGTTACTATTACGTTAGCACCTACTGTAATGAAAGCAGAGAAAAGTCTACAAAAAGAAATTGTTTGAACTGATCTTTTTGATTATAGTTTCAAGTGAGATTATATATAAATTCAAAACAGTCCCTCTTTCAGTTTTGTAGTACTAGAAAAGTTATTACGTGTTGTAGGTAAATTTCTATATCTCGAAAAGTACTGAAGACACTGAACTGAGATTTGTACAGTAGTGTTATTCATAGAAATCTGTATGTGGAGTATGAAAAAGATCGAATAAACTTTACTACTCTTTACTAACGTTTTCTTAAGACACTCGTAAACGATCAAATATTTTGTCAGACTTAACTACGCTTGCCAAATATTTGCCCGTGTACGATGCAGTTTGGCGTGTTTGTCAAGCACTGATCGTGTCTGACGTGTTTGAGAAAAAAATTTAACTGACAGAAGGTTTAACGAGATGGCGGACTGTTTGTGTTGACGTTTCGCCGCATATGTTTAGCGAAAATTCGTTTTATTACGATTCGTCTCACTGTATCATGAGTTTCCACTACTATGAAAACTACGATCAAGTACAAAAACAAAATAGCACTGAAAATTAACAGAATGGTAGAGCTACCACGTCTTTCCCAGCCACATATTATGCATGAAGCGTTTGTGAACAAAACCAATATTTTGGACATGCAATAACGTACAAGAGGAGTGGGATGGAATTAAATAAAAGAAATCGATTTTCTCCGGTTCTTCCACGGACTATGTGGGCTATATATTTCCACGTTGCGGTATTTTAATGATCTGTCATTCGAGGACCAAGTAGAAGAGAATAAATTTTCCCATACTTGTGATTCCTTTTCACTGTGAGGGTGAAGTAACGCTGAACAAGTTATTAAATGTTTCACTGTCCACCCGCAGGAAGTAGATGTAATCATCAGGTTCTTAGTGAAATATTTCCACTGAGAGGTTTCCATTTGCGTATTTGTCATTTTAAACAGTTCCCTGGACGGTTGTCTTGTTTTCTTCTTCTTTAAAACATAGTGCCAGATGCAATGTTTGAATTCCTTTATATGCGCTTTTAGCCATTCCCAATAGTGCCAAAATACCGCATAAACGAAAAGTGTCTGCTTTAAAAGTAAAGTTAAATTGACAAGCTTTGATAGTACGTGTACCGGCTTCTTTGACACATCCGTGGCTAAACAAAAGCGAACTTGACAGGCAAGTTTACTATTTTAGAAGGGACGTAATAAGTTTTAGAGAGTTTCATTGTCCATTCGAAGGAAGTGGATGCAATCATCGAGTTCTGAGAGCAATGTTTCCTTTAGTATATTTTGATGGGTAAATATCTCATTTTAAGCCAATCCCTAGACCAGAGTCTTGTTTTCTTCTTCATCTTTAAACACAATGCAAAAGTCGAAATCAAGACCGCTTCGTCTACATTTGAGGCCGTGTTAACTACACTCAAAATACACACGACCACGAATTGCGTCTCCTCCAAGGTGAGGTTATTTAGACAAACATTGTTTCAACGTGTATGGGCTTGCTTGGCAAATCCGTAGTTAGGTAAGGGCGATTTTGTCAAGCACGTTTGATCTTTTACGGGGGAATTTAGATTCATAGGCAGTGTGCATAATGAAATCGTATGCCCGTTAGCCGCTCACGCTGCCCCAGCGGTCAGCGACAGCTGTAACCTGTGCTGATGCGAAAAAATAAATTCTCTCTCTCTCTGTCTGTCTGTCTCTGTCTCCAGCTACAAGGCGAAGCAAGAGCATTGCAGTCGCTAATAGGCTAGCACCAGGCTACTTCTTTAACATCTCCACTTCTACGATAATGATCGAAGCAGACGAAATGAATTAAAATTTGTGTTTCGGCCGGGACTCGAAACCGGGTCTTCTTGCTTGCTAGGTGGAAATGCTAACCATTACACCACCGTAAGAAGACCCGGGCTCGAGTCCCGGCTGCAGCGCAAATTATAATTCATCTCGTCTGCTTCGATCATTATCGTAGACAATAAAAAGAGACTTAAATGTCTAAAGGAAACATTTAATTATAAAATCTCCACTTATTATCCTTTATTGCCTGCAGACCTCATACTCCGATAGGGTCAGTACCTGAAAAGCAGGGACTCACACATTTTAAAGGTTTTATTGTAGCTTCATCCTCCACTCAACAAAAATGTCAAAATAAGTAATAAATTCGAACGAATTTTACGTATTTTTGCCGTCTATTGAATAATTCTGATTTCGGCCTCACTGAATGAGCAGGGGTAGGTGAAAAAGTTTTACATTCCGAATGATATGGAGTCACTGACACCAGCAGTGTGTGAGCCTTTTCGTGTGTAGGTTAACACACGACTTCGCGTGAAACGAGTGCTGTCCGTTCCAAAATTAGTACTAAGCAGTTGTCCCATTATGCTCAAACGTCGGAAATAGTGAACATAATATCCACTTCATCGCACACGATGATTCATGGGAAATTTTCCATGATTTCATTAAATACGATGAATTCTTCAGTTCCCCAGTAGTGAGTGTAGCATATTTTGAGAACCTGCTAGAAGTTACAAAGTTGTAAATTGAGGTAACGGGCAGCAATTTTCGACATATCGTACACTCTTTAAAGACCCACACACACTTCGAAGTATATGAATGCAACTGTTAGAAAACTATGAACATCGATATCTACATAACTAATCCGCAATTCACACTTAAGTGGCTGGCAAAGGGCTCTTCGAACCACCACCTTCGAGTTGTGTCTCTACCGTTCTTCTCTCCAATAGCACGTGCGTAAAAATGAATTCTGAAGCCTTTCCGTACGAGCGCAAATTTTTATTATTTTATTTTGATCATTTCTTCCTATGTAGCTTGGCGACAATAAAACAGCTTCACATTCAGAGGAGAAAGCTGATTATCTAAATTTCGTGAAAAGATCTCGCAGTCGCGAAAAGCACATTTGTTTTAATGACTGCCACCCCAACTCGCGCATCATTCCAGACTACGGTACGTCACGGACTACGGTACGGGACTACAAGTCCCATCGCCACACCTTCACCCGCCCATGTTAGGCAATAAATTCTGCCTGACTCATGTAGTACTATCACCGTCAGAGGGTGGTACGGGACTACAAGTCCCACCGCCACACCTCCAAAGTGAATTGCAGTGACGCAGTCACTGCACAGTGGAAATTTACTGGCTCACCAATACAGTTAGACGGCAATAGACCGGTGATGCTGTATTGTAACATATCACCCCGGACTACAAGTCCAATTAAAAAAAAAAAAAAAAAAAAATCGCGCATCATATCCGTGACTCTGTCTCCGCTATTTCTCGGATAATACAAAACGGGTTGTTCTTGTTTGGAAATTTTCTTTGTCCTTCGTCAGCCCTATCCGGTGAGGATCCCATACCGCACACCAATACTCTAGCAGAAGAAGAACAACAGAAATGTACTGTAGCGCCTCTCTTTACAGACACGTTGCAAGTTGTAAGTGTTCTGCCAATGAAACAAAGTCTTTGGTTTGCCCTCCCCACAACATTTTCTATGTGATCATTCCAATTAAAGTTGTTCGTAATTGTCGTACCTTTCTATTTATTTATTTTGATTACAGTTTTGTAGTTTCTATAGTGCACAAACTATGACTGAACAGTAAAATAACTTACATGAATAATGGAATCTCAAAATTTGTCCTAGGCCCATAGTACTGTGACAGTGTATATTTTTAAAAACTCTCAGATTTCTAGAGATCTTCCAGCGTGAGTAACATGAAAACAGTTCTCTCTGAAATGGCTGATGGCTTCCGCTTTGCTTCATTGCCGTCCTTTGTCTGACTGGCCGTGGCAGTTTTGAAATCTCATCGAGGGCGATTCCTGTGTCCTCTGAGAGCCGCACTTGCGTTATGATTGGTCGTGCAACTTGTCAGCCGTCCAATGCGATGGTGACGTGTTTATTTATTTAATTGGTCGGAAACACACAGGATATCACAGTCATTACCAGAAATACTCCCAACGCTCTGGTGCCGTAAGCGTTATCAATACTACTAACCATTAGTGGCGTCATACAGTTATAGGTGTCACACACATAATGACACTGAAAAATCGCATAACTAATTAACTACAGTGGACGCTGACAGTGTGTTAAGTATCACTGCATCCATAAATAGTGAAATCCACGCTTGAATGATAATAATGAACCTAAGTGATGAACAAGAACGGTAAAAAAATGTCGGAATTACGGCATCAGAACGTTCGAAACATCAGAATCTTACTCGCTGGGGATGCAGGCAGCAATTGACAGCTGTCATAGCTGGTGGAATATACACTCCTGGAAATTGAAATAAGAACACCGTGAATTCATTCTCCCAGGAAGGGGAAACTTTATTGACACATTCCTGGGGTCAGATACATCACATGATCACACTGACAGAACCACAGGCACATAGACACAGGCAACAGAGCATGCACAATGTCGGCACTAGCACAGTGTATATCAACCTTTCGCAGCAATGCAGGCTGCTATTCTCCCATGGAGACGATCGTAGAGATGCTGGATGTAGTCCTGTGGAACGGCTTGCCATGCCATTTCCACCTGGCGCCTCAGTTGGACCAGCGTTCGTGCTGGACGTGCAGACCGCGTGAGACGACGCTTCATCCAGTCCCAAACATGCTCAATGGGGGACAGATCCGGAGATCTTGCTGGCCAGGGTAGTTGACTTACACCTTCTATAGCACGTTGGGTGGCACGTGATACATGCCGACGTGCATTGTCCTGTTGGAACAGCACGTTCCCTTGCCGGTCTAGGAATGGTAGAACGATGGGTTCGATGACGGTTTGGATGTACCGTGCACTATTCAGTGTCCCCTCGACGATCACCAGTGGTGTACGGCCAGTGTAGGCGATCGCTCCCCACACCATGATGCCGGGTGTTGGCCCTGTGTGCCTCGGTCGTATGCAGTCCTGATTGTGGCGCTCACCTGCACGGCGCCAAACACGCATACGACCATCATTGGCACCAAGGCAGAAGCGACTCTCATCGCTGAAGACGACACGTCTCCATTCGTCCCTCCATTCACGCCTGTCGCGACACCACTGGAGGCGGGCTGCACGATGTTGGGGCGTGAGCGGAAGACGGCCTAACGGTGTGCGTGACCGTAGCCCAGCTTCATGGAGACGGTTGCGAATGGTCCTCGCCGATACCCCAGGAGCAACAGTGTCCCTAATTTGCTGGGAAGTGGCGGTGCGGTCCCCTACGGCACTGCGTAGGATCCTACGGTCTTGGCGTGCATCCGTGCGTCGCTGCGGTCCGGTCCCAGGTCGACGGGCACGTGCACCTTCCGCCGACTACTGGCGACAACATCGATGTACTGTGGAGACCTCACGCCCCACGTGTTGAGCAATTCGGCGGTACGTCCACCCGGCCTCCCGCATGCCCACTATACGCCCTCGCTCAAAGTCCGTCAACTGCACATACGGTTCACGTCCACGCTGTCGCGGCATGCTACCAGTGTAAAAGACTGCGATGGAGCTCCGTATGCCACGGCAAACTGGCTGACACTGACGGCGGCGGTGCACAAATGCTGCGCAGCTAGCGCCATTCGACGGCCAACACCGCGGTTCCTGGTGTGTCCGCTGTGCCGTGCGTGTGATCATTGCTTGTACAGCCCTCTCGCAGTGTCCGGAGCAAGTATGGTGGGTCTGACACACCGGTGTCAATGTGTTCTTTTTTCCATTTCCAGGAGTGTAATTTACGTTTCGAGTTGACTGTTAATCCGCTTCCCTTCCTGTCGACAGATTTCAAGACCGGTTTCAACAACTTTCCTTTTCACTGAGTGGTAAAGCACGCATCATAAAAAATTAAATATGGTATGACCAGTATGCAGCTGAGTCACATGTTCGCTTGGCGTAATCAGTCACGTTCTGGAGAGAGCATCCAGTTGGACACAATTTGCAAACACGGAGATGCTTTTTGTTCTACTTCGGCACATTCGCATAAGGTACGACTGCAGGACAATACACACTTTCTCACCTTGGTCTTCATTGTACAATCTCCAGAGCAGAGAGCAACTTTCCTCGTGACGTGAAGGGAGGCTTCGAGAAGGCGTCACGTATCCTGGAAAGTGGCTTGATATGGAACGTCATGAATTTATTCTGAAGTGCGAAGATGGTTCAGAGAGGCTTTCTGTTGCATGAAGGAAGCTCTTTCTCGACTTGAGCCTTTGTTTTGCCCCTTCTCAAGAACAGCGCCTTAGATTTCTCCAGTCTGGATGCACACACAAGGCGTATAGCTGGTGGTGAAATACCTGCTAGGCACTAAACTTTTTCAGGTGCTGTAGCTCTCAAGCAACCTGTAATGTCTCATTTAAGGTGACTTATTCTTGATGAGCGTGGCGCTTGAATAGGAGGGAGATATAGTCGAGATCCTGGACGTGTTGTGCAGCAAACATAGTAGTTGTAACCAGTCACTGTGAGCGAGAAAGTGCAAGAAGTATGTTTTCTGAGTAACTGCTGTAGGTTGTAGTACACAGCTTGATGTGATATAAATGGTTCATAAATTTGAAACATTATTTACATTTTATAAAAACTATTCTTTTTTTCATCATTCCGATAGCCTCTGAAGTCTTCGAAAGAAAGACTGCACATATAACATTTATTTTGTCAAATGAGAGGCAAAGATCTGTCATCTATTTTGTTTACGTTCGTCTGGTGTACCAGCTAAAAAGTAGGAATATGGTGCGTTGGTTAAGGAACCTGCTCACGAACACAGGTGGAAAGCTACACGTTCATTTCTGAGAGAAAGTTCTGCTTGTCAAGAGGACGACAGATTGTAGCGGAGAGTGGCTGGCGAATAGCAGAGACGGCGGGAAGCCCTTCCGAGTCCACGGCATTCGCTAATTATGTCCACTGCTCATTTAATTCACCGCGCAGTGAAGAGCAAAGTTGTTGAAAACAGGTCTTGAAATTTGTCGACAGGAAGGGGAGCAGATTACCAGTGAACTCGAAACTTAAATTATGTTCCACCAGCTATGACAGCTGTCAAATGCTGTCTGTATCCCCAGCGAGTAAGATTCTGATGTTTCGAACGTTCTGATGCCGTAGTACCGATTTTTTAACAGCTCTTGTTCATCATTTGGGTTCATTTTTATCACTGAAGCGTGGATTTGTCATGTCCAATTTTGCTGTTTATGGACGCAATGCTATTTAATATACTCTCAGCGTCCATTGTATTTAATTAGTTGCGTGATTTTTCAGTGTCATCATGTGTGTGTGACACGTTCGTAACAAGGCATAACATAAAAAATATTTCGTATTTATCTGGGTTGGAACAGATCATTATCACATAACGAATGGATATAAAAATGTTTTGAGTTAATAAACGATTATTATAATGGATAAAAAATGTTTTGAGTTAATATACTACATTGGTATGTAGTAAATACGAACGAACATTTTGTTTACTGTAAATTCACATGCTATCTTCAAAAATCTTGTTTCTCTTCATACGAAGGATATGGTAACTCAAAGTTCTTTTCTACGTCAACGTGAATGGTTAATTCTAACATAGTTGATTTTGCAGCAGCTCTACAAAATTAAATACTGTTCACAAAATTCCTACCTAATAACCCCCCAAAGTGCTTCCAGGAGAAAGATGAAGAATGTTCTTGACGTTTACAAGTTTGAAAACTACATCCATCTTCCCTTCTAAAATTACTTCCGTTCTTATAGATCGCAACAGTTTCAGGTATATTCCAACTGTAAGTGTTACGTTCCTTGGCCATCATTCGTATGTTACTAAAACCAGCTGTTTATTCTACCTCAGATTTCACAATGTTTTTTAACCGTGTTTTGCTGTCGTGTCTATTCTACTGATATTGCAGTTGGCCACAGTCAAGCATTACTTCAGACCGACAGTATAAAATCGATCAAGAGAGTAGTTTGTCTGTAAAAGACATCTATTCCACTGACTGAAAAATAGAGTTCTTAAACTATTTTTGCGAAGAAATTTATTTATGCTGTCGTTTACTGTAGCAATGAACGGTAACTTTACATAGTAATAAGAAGGTTCCTCGGTTTTCTTGGTTATGTTATTAATTCAGCTTCTGAAGGCCCTATCTACAGTAAGGTCTTTATAGTCGCAGACAACCTTTTACGTAGGGCAGCCATTGTATTAATAACCGCTTCAGCTATATTTTGTCCTTTTTTATTGGCTGACTACCGGTTTCGTGGCACTAAAAGCCACATCACCAGGTGAACAAATGACTAAGATATTAGAGCAGAAAACTTCGGAACCTTTTTACCCAACATTTGTTATCCATCAGAAGAAAATATCGCTAAACGGCGGTATGTCATAGAATAAAACAGCCGGATTCCAATATAGTGGATGAGTCCGCATCTCCGATATATACGAAATCGCGAACGTGGGACGCGGCCGCGTGCTCTGTCATACTGAGTATGACCCCCTTCCCCTTTTCGCGATTCCGTATAGATCTGAGAAGCGGATTCATCCATCATATTTGAATCCGTCTGTTTGATGCTACGACATACCGCCACTTAGCGCTGTTTTGTTCTGACGGACAATGAATGTTCTGCAAAAAGGCTCCGAGCTTTCTCTAATATTTAGTAATATGTTCACCTGAAAACGTGGCCTTTAGGGCCACGAAACCGGTAGCGATCCAAAAATAAATGACTACATAACACTGAAGCGTTATTAATACCCTTTATAGTGGATGGCAATAAGCGTTTACTGTACGAAACCTTGGTCCGATTCTAAAAACAGATGGACTTGATCGCTACCAGACTGCGGGGTGCCTATGAAATGCCGCATGGCAGTGACAAAATGTATAAAAGCGAATCTGGGAGGACAATCAAAGAACGCATTAAACAGTACGAACGCCACACACATTAAAACAAAGTGCGGGATCTACTGTCTTGGAAAAATAGGACGACTGGGCACGGGATGTAGACTTTAATGGCGAGTGCTAATCAAAGGATGAAGCAACTGAGAAACAAAGTTCGGGAAGTAGTTGAGGTTACTAATATTGAATTCAATTTATGTAGTGAAGTCGGCTATTGGCTTCCAACTTCGTGGCTTCCCGGCATGGAGGAAGCAACTGTACACTCAATGCGTGAGGAATACGTTGCATCAAGAAGGAACTTCGACGGCACGGTAAAATTTTCGAAGATTCTGCTCTCGTTCATTACTATGGATCTCACCTATCCAGTGATGATGGTCTTCCAACAGCCTTGTAACGGGAAACTGGGCCTTATTGGAAAAGAGCGGAGTCACACCAACTTTGTGATTGGTAACCCAACAACAATACTAAAGACAGTTGTCCATTACTGTGTACCCTTCCAGCGAAATTGTTTCCTTAAGGAAACCGACATTAAAACAAAAAAATATTTGTTTCAAAAATACCGACAAAATTTACAATTTAATATATTAAAATCTGAACTCATTACGGAAGTTTTGCATTTATTGTGACTACGTAGGTTTTCCCGGCGTAATAAGTCTTGAAAGTCTCTTCGGGTTTGCTGCCGGATCCTAAAATCAACTTGACTCGATATTTCGGAGATCCAACTGTTCGCCATCTTCAGGAAATGCTGCTTCTGCTGATGAGTCCCGCTGAGAACTGACGCAAGATTGCAATTCGACGTCCTATATACGCCACTGTTCAGTACACAGCGCATGCGCTACCCGTCACGGTTTCTGGCTTCCAAAACAGGGAGGTGGCGCCGCCCTTAGTGAAACACTGCTGGCAACGATATATCGCAATCAAGGCCGCATCGAAGAACGTTCAGATTTGATGCGAGATAATACAGGATTCCACGTTTTGCTAAGAGGAAACCCATTGTCCCTGTTGATTAAATTATCAGCCAACCTAATTTCAATCGCCTCTTTATACACACTATTCCAAAAACCGGAAATGTTGGCAATTACAACAGTTTCCTCAAATTTCATTTTGTGTCCCTCATTTAGGCAGTGTTCTGCTACGGCCGATTTTTCCGGCTGTTGTAGCCTCGTGTGACGGCGATGTTCCACACACCTGTCATTCACTGTGCGAATAGAACGGCCAACGTAAGCTTTCCCACATTGACACGGGATTTTGTACACCCCGGGTTTCCTAAGTCCCAAATCATCCTTCACAGAGCCGAGCAGAGCCCTAATCTTAGAGGGTGGACGGAACACACTCTTGATGTTAAAACCCCTTAAAATTCGTCCAATCTTAAACGATGAGCCTCCAGCATAAGGAAGAAAGGCCACAGATCTATGTTCCTCTTCGAACACCTCCGGAGACGGTCCAAATTCCATAGCCCGACGAATCTGTTTCTCGGTGTACCCATTTTCCTTAAAAACAGTCATCAAATGCTCAAGTTCTTGGGTTAAGCTGTCAGCGTCGGAAATGGCATATGCTCTCCGTACCAAGGTCCTAAGGACGCCACTACGTTGGTGTGGTGGATGACAACTCTGAGGGTGCAGGTACAAATCTGTGTGTGTCGGCTTTTGGTGAACACTGTGTCCCAAAGTTCCATCTGGTTTTTTATAAACTATTACGTCTAAAAATGGAAGCATCCCATCATTTTCAACCTCCATAGTAAATTTGATACGGGGATGAAGACAGTTGAAGTGGTCCAAAAACCTGTTAAGAGCATCACGTCCATGCGGCCATACGAAGAAGGTATCGTCCAATGAGGGACACAAAATGAAATTTGAGGAAACTGTTGTAATTGCCAACATTTCCGGTTTTTGGAATAGTGTGTATAAAGAGGCGATTGAAATTAGGTTGGCTGATAATTTAATCAACAGGGACAATGGGTTTCCTCTTAGCAAAACGTGGAATCCTGTATTATCTCGCATCAAAACTGAACGTTCTTCGATGCGGCCTTGATTGCGATATATCGTTGCCAGCAGTGTTTCACTAAGGGCGGCTCCACCTCCCTGTTTTGGAAGCCAGAAACCGTGACGGGCGGCGCATGCGCCGTGTACTGAACGGTGGCGTATATAGGCCGTCGAATTGCAATCTTGCGTCAGTTCTCAGCGGGACTCATCAGCAGAAGCAGCATTTCCTGAAGATGGGGAACAGTTGGATCGCCGAAATATCGAGTCAAGTTGATTTTAGGATCCGGCAGCAAACCCGAAGAGACTATCAAGATTTGCATTTATTGTTCTTTCTTAGAAATTCCATTTACATTAATCTTACTTAAATCCGTAATCAGTTGCCATCTTTCCACAGTTACGAGACACAATAAGCATTACTGAATCAGCTGACAAAATTCTTTAAACTTACGAGAAGATACGAGTTAATACAAAAGTGAATATACAAATTTCTTTATGACTTACAGAAGACACGCTGCTAACCAAAGTATCTTAATGCTCACTAACATTAGTTTTGATACATAGAGAAATGGAACATTGCTTCTGTTACAGTAACGTCTGGTTGCGTTACGACCGCTCCTCTATCATTCACCTTGTCGATCGGTATTCTCCATTTGCACATAAATACAGAAATCAGCACTTACACTTGAAATAGCTTTGTATGAGTGACCAGAAATAACAACCATTTTCAGAAGGCAAATAGCTTCAATTGTAATCACCTGACGCCACAGTCCTAGTGACAACTCGCACTTACGTCATCTCTTTACATAACACGCTCAACCACCCATTTAGTCTCCAAATCAAATGTTGCACAATCCACACAAGTGAAGGCTTTAACCACATGAACGAAGAACGCAAAACCAACGGACCATAAGTTAATGTTGAAACGTCCCCTTTCAACAATTTGAAGAGTAAAATAAGATAACACATTAACATAGAAATGGAAATAATGTCTACTTAAATACTTGGTGCAAATCTACATGCATGTCACAACTGTTTTACTGTACAACAATGAAAGACTGCAACTACAAAGGATATTCTCTCTACAATTACGCACTAGCAATAAACAAAATCTACGCTAATTACACAAACTACAAGGAAAAAATCAGAAGATTCCAGTGAGGTATCCTGGCAGGGTCGCCATATGAAACGTCCCCTTTGAACAATTTATACACGACTGTGCTTAAACTGACACACAATAACTTTTAGCGCAACGCAATCTGACTTTCAGAAATCCCTACAAAGGAATGGCCCTGACTAATATTAACCTATACGTTTCACAAATCACTTACCTCACCAAAAATCTTCGTTACTCGAACTACTGCAATACAGCGAGCGCCACTACTGCCAGCTAAATAAAAGATTCAAACTACAGAAGGCACTAACTACTGATAGGGATAGTTAGCAAATGAAAGATTTTAATAGAGAACAAACCATGTATTTACCTTAATAGTCATAATATATATAGCAGTTCATGACAAATTACAAAACTCCGCCATGTCTCTCCCTACATCCACCACTGCTGGCGGCTCACCTCCAACTGCGCAACGCTACGCGCTGTTCACATGCAGCTGCCGCTGCCCAACGCTACAATGGCAGACAACAATGCAAACTAGCCACAGACTGCACACAGCACAGCCAGTGATTTTCATATAGAGCGCTACGGAACGTTGCCAATAAGAAAACATAAACAGCCTACTTACATAAAGAAAACATAAACAGTCTACTTACAATGTACAGCCAAGATGACGAGCATATAATACTAGCGAATATTAGTACCTTTTACAAACTTTCCATTAACCCAACGGCTGTATTAATTTTTCACGTATCTAACCACTTGAGACACCGTTCTCTACTTTTAGTCACCATGCCTCTTACTTCCTCCGTGCGCGAAGCTAACCGCTCTTTACCACCATAGCTTCCAGAAAGTAAACATCGAAACATCGACGCACTCGCTTGGTCCCGCGCTTTCCCCACATGCGGCAAGGTTCCTTCCGTCTCCATGCGTCCTTTCTCTCTCTCTCTCTCTCTCTCTCTCTCTCTCTCTGGCTTTGCACCATTACCGATCCTCCTCTTTTCAAAGCCTCCAGTTCCATAGACAAGTTCCTTACCTCCTCAGAGGAATCCACATACACAGTCAGATCAGTCGCTCCAACCCAGAAAGGCTAGTGCCAACCTAAATCGTCGTTCCGTATAGTTTTACTTAGTATCTCCACTTACTGGAAACAGTGCGAAAAAATACCCTTCTAGAAATGAATGCGACTCTTGTTTTGTGAAGCATTCTGCCAAGTTTGGGAACCAGAAACCTTCTCAAAAAGTTCTCAACATACAGATCGGAACGTCAAGTTTTGGAGAAGTTCGAGGGGGAATATGGTGCTCTCTAAATCAACTTGAACACCTCCACTGCAACATCCACGAAAGCGTGCAGACTTTCCAGTACTCGTGTGTTTTGCATGATCTTGCAGTTTTTATCATTCAAAGTCGAAAAATATTTGTAAACTACTGTACGTTTTATATGCATACTCATATGAAAAATAATTTGTTCAGTGCCCACTCAAAGTAAAAATAAATGTGTGTAAGGTAACCAAATAGCAAACTTAGTGGTGCTGTTGCAGGTACCTGGTAGGGTGAAATTTGATTAATAGCTTCGAAACTATGAAGTAAAGTTAAAAGCTCATTCTTGGTGCTTTAGTCTGTCAATGAACCACTTCACTGTGTTACTCACACACATCTGAGTTTGATACTTTCTGGTAGATTAAAACTCTCCGTCGGACCGAATCTTCATTTCGGAACCTTAATATTCTTGTCCAATACTTTTAACAACTAAGCCATCCAGACGTGACTGCTCACTCACACCTGGACGAACATAATTACCTCCTTCTTTCTGTGAAGCAGCTGTGAGGGCACGTCTTGAGTCGTGCTAGATGTGCCTGATTTGCAGGCAAAGAAGCTAGGTATTATTACAAGTAAATCGTGTGATGTTAATTTAAAATCACGTTTTTCCATGTGTAAGTGGAAGTGTTGACCCACTCTTAAGCTTGTGGATTCGCGATTGTGATTACTAAACTTGAAATATAGTGATACCAGTATGCCTATTCATTACGACATTTCTTGCGACATGGGGAAAATGCAAGCCTTCAAAGCAACTAGGCCACATTCACATTCAAAGCATTCAACAGGTTATTAACATTTCCTCGTACGGATACAATGCATCCATCTGACGATGAACATAGCGTCCGAAACCGATAGTGGCAAGAAACAATAAAATGTATTAAAGAAAAATGTCATCGAGTTAGTGGTTGGTAGCAGCTTTAGTGAAGGAATGAGTCCCTGGCTTTGTCCGGACATACACACTCATGCTCATAAATTAAGGATAATGCTGATACGTGGTCAAACAACGCTCTGCTGGGCGGTTTTCGGGCTTAAATCGCCTTGGTCGTATGACCATGTGGTGCATTTGACCTCCGGCCGTCGCACGGTGGCGCTGGCAGCAGTAAACATATGCAGGGCTTTGGAGCAGTTGTCTTCAGACACACAGTATACAGACGACTGAACAAACATGGTTTATTCGCTCAGAGACTTGCAAGGTGCATTCCACTGACCGCTGGTCACAGGAGAGCCCGTAAGCCCTGGTGTCAAGAAAACAGTACATAGTCATACGAACAGTGGTCCCAGGTTATGTTCATGGACGAGTCCAGGTATAGTCTGAACACTGATTCTCGCCGGCTTTTCATCTGGCGTGAACCAGGAACCAGATACCAACCCCTTAATGTCCTTGAAAGGGACCCGTATGGAGGTCGTGGTTTGATGGTGTGGGGGTGCGGGTGGGATTATGATTGGTGCACGTACACCACTGCATGTCTTTGACAGAGGAACTGTAACAGGTCAGATGTATCGGGACGTCATTTTTCACCAGTGTGTCCGCCTTTTCATGGGACTATCGAGGATCTGGTACAGTTCATGACCTCATACCCTTACTCCTGATGGATGATAACGCACCGAGCTGCCATCGTGGAGGAGTACCTTGAAACAAAAGATGTCAGGCGAATGGAGTGGCCTGCCTGTTATCCAGACCTAAGCCCCATCGAGAGCGTCTGGAATGCTCTCGGTCGACGTATCGCCGCACATCTTCAAACCCCTAGGACACTTCAGGAGCTCCGAAAGGCACTAGTGCAAGAATGGGAGGCTATACCCCAGCAGCTGCTCGACCACCTGATCCAGAGTATGCCAACCCATTGTGCGACCTGTGTACGTGTGCATGGTGATCATGTCCCACACTGATGTCGGGGTACATGCGCAGGAAACAGTGGCGTTTTGTAGCACATATGTTTCGGGACGGTTTTCTCTATTTATCACCAATAGCGTGGACTTTCAGATCTGTGTCGTGTGTGTTCCCTATGTGCCTATGCTATTACCGCCAGTTCTGTGTAGTGCCACGTTGTATGGCACCACATTCTGCAGTTATCCTTAATTTATAAGCATGAGTGTATTTTATTCGAATCTTCTATCATCTGATCTCGTCTTTCCCCTCTCTGTCCACCTGTTCCTCATCCCTTTTTCTATCCAGTTCCTCATCTCTCTCTCTCTCTCTCTCTGTCTCTCTCTGTCCATCTCCTCCTCCCCCTTTCTCTGTCCAAACTTTCATCCCTCCTCTCTCTGCCCATATCCTCATCTTTCACTTGTGTCCATTTCTCTTTCCCCTCACCATTTTCCCCTCCCCCTATCTGTTTCAATCTTCTCCTTCCACTGTCTGTCCCTCTCCTCCTTACCTCTCCTCCACCCCTCATTCTCTCTGCACGTTATCATTTCCACCTCAAAAGGGGTGCTGCTCCTTTCCCCCACAATATTTCCTTCTAGATAGTAGCTAATATGTGTACCAAGTTTTATGGAAATCGAACCAGACCTTTATGAAGAGCTTTTTAACCGTGGCATTGCCTGCGTACATACATCTCACCTAATTTCGCAATAGTTTAACATGTTTCACACATATTTGTACACGTAAGTATTTCACCCGTATCTCTAGCAAATTTCGCCGTTTTAGTTTCATTTTCACGCAGCTAAATGTATAAATCGAAGATACGGATTCTTAATTTGACCAGGAATAAACCTGAGGAAGGGCTAGAGTATCGAGGATCTGGTACAGTTCATGACGCCATACCTCTTGAACAATGTGTCTTATAGTCATATACTTTAGCGGGTTCATCCAGTGGTATATGTCTGCGAAATGTGTTGCGAATAGAGTTGTTAGCGAAAAGAATTAATAAATTAAAAGGTCTTGGCTGATGCGGCACTTTTACTGCATGAGCAGTTAAAACGCTGAGTGATAAATTCTCTTCCTTTCATCATTTTGTGGGACATGCGAACGAGAAAGTCTGTGTAAAAATGGATGAATGTTACTAAGTCCTGTTATTCTCGCACACTAGATGAAAATAGTCTGGCTCGTTTTACTACATTTCTTTCTCACTTCCGCCCTTTGAGACCCATATGACTGCCACCCGTATAGCGATTACTTCCAGACAGTAAGTGATGCGTGTTACAAATTTGGGTGAAACAAGATCAGTGGTGTAGGAAGATATCTACTTTATAGTATGTATGAATTATATAATTTATGCGTTAAGTTATAAACTTTGTGTCGATATGTAAGGAACGACTTAACATCAATATCAAAAATGCTTACCCTGTCAGCAATAAGTAATACTAATATCAGTGGAAGACTAATTTTAGGCCATAATCTTCGTACTGACTTCATGTCAGACGTTGCTGGTCATCTTAGAAGTGATGGTCCTTCCGTCTGCTGGCGTCTCGACCATTTGACCACTGTAATAGTCACTTTTTCTTGGACTTTTTACATCTACATCTACATCTACATTTATACTCCGCAAGCCACCCAACGCTGTGTGGCGGAGGGCACTTCAACTGTCATTACCTCTATTTCCTGCTCCAGTCGCGAATGGTTCGCGGGAAGAACGACTGCCGGAAGGCTCCGTGCGCTCTCGAATCTCTCTAATTTTACATTCGTGATCTCCTCGCGAGGTATAAGTTGGGGGAAGCAATATATTCGATACCTCATCCAGAAACGCACCCTCTCGAAACCTGGACAGTAAGCTACACCGCGATGCAGAGCGCCTCTCTTGCAGAGTCTGCCACTTGAGTTTGCTATCATCTCCGTAACCCTATTACGCTTACCAAGTAACCCTGTGAAGAAACGAGCGGCTCTTCTTTGGATCTTCTATATCTCCTCTGACAACCCGACCTCATACGGATTCCATTCTGATGAGCAATACTCAAGTATAGGTCGAACGAGTGTATCGTAAGCCACCTCCTTTGTTGATGGACTACATTTTCTAAGGACTCTCCCAATGAATCTCAACCTGTCACCCGACTTACCAACAATTAATTTTATATGATCATTCCACTTCCAATCGTTCCGTACGCATACTCCCAGATATTTTACAGAAGTAACTGCTACCAGTGTTTGTTCCGCTATCATATAATCATACAGTAAAGGATCCTTCTTTCTATATATTCGCAATACACTACATTCGTGTATGTTAAGGGTCAGTTGCCAGTTCCTGCACCAAGTGCCTATCCGCTGCACATCTTCCGGCGTTTCGCTACAATTTTCTAATGCTGCAACTTCTCTGCACAGCATCTTCCACGAAAAGCTGCATGGAACTTCCGACACTATCTACTAGATCATTTATATATATTGTGAAAAGCAGTGGTCACATAACACTTCCCTGTGGCACGCCAGAGGTTAGTTTAACGTCTGTAGACGTCTCTCCATTGAGAACAACATGCTGTGTTCTGTTTGCTAAAAACTCTTCAATCCAGCCACACAGCTGGTCTGATATTCCGTAGGCTCTTACTTTGTTTATCAGGCGACAGTGCGGAACTGTATCGAACGCCTTCCGGAAGTCAAGGAAAATGGCATTTACCTGGGAGCCTGTATCTAATATTTTCTGGGTCTCACGAACAAATAAAGCGAGTTGGGTCTCAAACGATCGCTGTTTCCGAAATTAATGTTGATTCCTAAGAGTTTCCAGAAATGACATGATACGCGAGCAAAAGACATGTTCTAAAATTCTACAACAGATCGATGTCAGAGATAAAGGCCTATAGTTTTGAGCATGTGCTCGGCGGCCCTTCTTGAAAACTGGATCTACCTGTGCTCTTTTCCAATCATTTGGAACCTTCCGTTCCTCTAGAGACTTGCGACATCAGTTGATTTCCGTGGCATGAACGCATATGCAACTTTCTGGGAACATTTAATCATCTAATTCCTCCCACCTCGATTTGTTTTAGTATATCTTCGGTTCGTAGGAGTTGTGATAATAGTGTTAGCAGTGTTCACTTTCTTTCACAAGGGTGCATAAGGTTTAATTGGTTGGTTGGCTAGGCGAGGGTACCAAGCAGCGAGGTCATCGGTCCTATCGGATTAGGGAATGGCGGAGAAGGAAGTCGACCATGCCTTTCAAAGGAACCATCTCGGTATTTGCCTGAAGCCAGTTAGGGAAATCATGGAAAACCTAAATCAGTATGGAAGGAAGCGGATCTCAACCATCGTCCTCCGAATGCGAGTCCAGTGTAGAGATGGGGGATACGCTCTTGAACTGATTCATAGAGTTGAATCTTTCAAAGGAGTGAACAATCAGTGATTCAGAAAAAAAGAACGGTAGCCCAAACGTTACCCATGGCAGAGAGAGAGAGAGAGAGAGAGAGAGAGACGGAGCATATCAGCAGCACCTCTGCTGGTCACAGCACAGTGCACGCCACACAACACAGCCAGCGCTGGCCTCTGCCCTGCTTGTACCTTGGCTGCCTGCATTGTGCAGTGCCCCATTGGATTTTGTGTTTCACATATGCCGTGCCATCTCTGTGCGTCGTCTGCCGCGTGCAGTGTCTGGCGCAGCTTAACTTCGCATCGCACTCTGTCGGCGATTGTTTCAGTCGCACGTCCTGCCCTCTGGGCAGTTGATGCGAGCAACAGGACAGAGAGCCACCTAGCGGATAACATAGGAACTACTTACAACAACCTGCTCGCAAGGGAACAGACGATTTGTCTCGGAGCGGGTGAGTTCACCGCTCCCCCCACCCTCGGAACTCGCCCGCTCAATGCTCACCCCACCGTTCTCGACTCTAGCCAGAGCGTTGAGCAAAGCAACTCAGGTGTCACTCTGGTCTCTGCGGTCTTAGCTCACACAGTAATACAGCTCGCGGCTCGACCTGCTCGACTCAGTGCTTCTGCATCAGAGTTCGTCTCTACTGGATATTGTTCTTCGTAGTAATACCGCTATGTATATTACATTATTATGCTATGTATACAGCATTTGTTTTTATTTTATTTTTATTTGTTTAAACTGATCAGATTAGGTTCCTGACGACTCCTCTTACTATAGGATTTTTATTATGGACACTCGAATTTATGCTTTAATTACGAGCGAACCAATAAACGTATCGCGAAATGTGATACACCAATATTTTCCTTGTTTTATTCTGCGTAAGGCTATATGCAGCACTTTCGTTTTACAGTCAAATTTATATATTTTTTTTCTTATTCTGGTACGGATTTTGCGATTTTAGGCGTCTTCGGAAGGAAACGTTCAATTTAAAAATATATGGCTTGCGATGTATTTGTATGAGGTTAATGAAATTTTAATACATTATAGCCAAATATATTGTTAATGTAAATCTCAAGTTACAACATTTTCCGATCACCCAAAAAACCACGATAGTGCAAAATAAATCAATAACCAAAAACTTTGTCATATCGTGGAAATTTCAATAAACAATACAAAATTCTTACTCATTATCTGTGTTACTTCAAAATAGGATCAAATAAGATAGTACTGGAATAAACCAAGTTTAAAGGGCAATGTGCCTTCCATTTATTTTCTATTGTAAATGAGTGGTGAGTCATGAAAAAGAGCTAATTCATTTCAGGGAATGAACAGTTCTGACCCAATCTCTGAAAAGAACAGTTTTGCCCATCTCTAGTCCAGTGTGCTAACCACCGTGCCTTCTCGCTCGGTAAGTGTTTGCGAGACGTCATACGTTTCCGACAGGCTATAAAAACCAACTGCTCCGTGCTGAGACGAAAGAACTAAAATTACGCTCGATCAGCCTTGTTGCTTGTGTTTTGCTCTTTTTTTTTTCAGAGGCCGTTGGCTCCCTCTCGGGCTGATACGGCGGGGCTGGTGCTGGGGTCGGAGCGACGGGACGTATTTCACGCCCGGCGTCGGAAAAGCGCGCGCCGGTGCTCCCGCAAAGCGGAATTAAGAGCGGAAAATCGATGGCCGCTCGCAGCCCGTGACTTACGGCCGCAGGAAAATTGAAGACACGCCGGGGCGCCGGGCGACCCGCCAAGTTTACCGCACGGAATAATCCTCGAGCCAGCGCTACCCGGAGGGGCCGAGACGCGCAGGAAGTACAGGGGCCGGCGCGGACCGTTAATTCCTCCACCGGACCTCCGTCCGTGGCTCCTCTGGAGAGGCAGGTGGCAACGAGGTGTGGCCGCCGGAACAGAGACACAGCTGAGCCGAGGACGCCGAAGTCTTTCTTCGTCTATCTGCTTGCAGCACCGAGCTACTCGCAAATAGTGCATATACAGGGTTATTACAAATGATTGAATCGATTTCACAGCTCTACAATAACTTTATTATTTGAGATATTTTCACAATGCTTTGCACACACATACAAATACTCAAAGAGTTTTTTTAGGCATTCATAAATGTTTGATATGTGCCCCTTTAGTGATTCGGCAGACATCAAGCCGATAATCAAGTTTCTCCCACACTCGGCGCAGCATGTCCCCATCAATAAGTTCGAAAGCATCGTTGATGGGAGCTCGCAGTTCTGGCACGTTTCTTGGTAGAGGAGGTTTAAACACTGAATCTGATGTGTTGGCAAATGTGCCCACACCTTGTAGATAGAGGAGGCCGAAATGCACGCTATAATCTAACACAGACGGGCGTGATATCTGAAACAGGATACGTAATGAATGCTATAAAGAAAAGTACGTAGCTTCTTTAATACTTAACTTTAATCCATCATTGTGGTACATCGCTCTTGACGATACACATGAGACTCTTTAAATACAAGCACTTTAAGGCTAATGGCGCCTTGCTAGGTCGTAGCCATGGACTTAGCTGAAGGCTATTCTAACTGTCTCTCGGCAAATGAGAGAAAGGCTTGGTCAGTGTAGTCGCTAGCAAAGTCGTCGTACAACTGGGGACGAGTCCTAGTACGTCTCTCTAGACCTGCCGTGTGGTGGCGCTCGGTCTGCAATTACTGACAGTGGCGACACGCGGGTCCGACATGTACTAATGGACCGCGGCCGATTTAAAGCTACCACCTAGCAAGTGTGGTGTCTGGCGGTGACACCACAGAATCTTTCACATAATCCCACCGAAAGAAATAGCATGGGGTTAAGTCGGGAGAGCGTGGAGGCCATGACAGGAATTGCTGATCATGATCTCCACCACGACCGATCCATCGGTTTTCCACTCTCCTGTTTAAAGAAATGCCGAACATCATGATGGAAGTGCGGTGGAGCACCATCCTGTTGAAAGATGAAGTCGGCGCTGTCGGTCTCCAGTTGTGGCATGAGCTACGCGTGAAACTTGCCCGCACGTGTTCAACCATTTCTTCGCTCACTGCAGGCCGACCCGTTGATTTCCCCTTACAGCGGCATCCAGAAGCTTTAAACTGCGCATTACCATCGCCGAATGGAGTTAGCAGTTGGTGTATCTTTGTTGAACTTCGTCCTGAAGTGTCGTTGCACTTTTATGACTGACTGATGTGAGTGCATTTCAAGCACGACATACCCTTTCTCGGCTCCTGTCGCCATTTTGTCTCACTGCGCTCTCGAGCGCTCTGGCGGCAGAAACCTGAAGTGCGGCTTCATCCGAACAAAACTTTGAGTTTTTCTACGTATCTGTAGTGTGTAGTGTGTATGTGTAGTGTGACCCCTTAGGGTTCCGCCGGCTCTTTCTAGGCAGTCTGCAGCCACCTTTGACCAAATCGTGTAAAATAATGAGTAAAATTATTGAATAAAAATGTGAAAATCAAATTCACCACAATTTTATTTTTCGTATGTAAAACATGTGTACTTTTACTTCAGGTCGTATTCCAAAGCAGCGTTTGTGGTTCCTAAGTGAGAACGCATACACAGTTTAGTGCCGGTGAATGCGGCTTCTCTGATCGACTGTTTCGCAACAGTACGGGGTTCGTTTTTGCGCCGGCTCACGGCGCTAGATGCGCTGAAACCTTTTACGCATGCGCGGAGCGAGCTTTGTCGACCAATCACAGCGCTCACTGGCACGTATTGGGTTCCAGGCACCGTTAAGGGGCTCCGGAAAGGCTCAAAATCATGAAAAGTTCAATTTTTACTTTTTTGCGTTTTCTGAATCTGCAGACTATTGCCTTTTAATAGATATATAATTTATTCAATTCCGAAGACTACAACTATTTTTAAATTTTTTTTGAAATGTGTTCTACATGGGCGTGACCCACTGTGGCGCTGTTAAACTGCTGTCAAATGGTGTTATTATTAACGTCCGTGTTCATCAGGTACATTTTAGTGATGTGAGATAAAGTATGTGTTGTGGCTAACCTGTGATGGTTCAATATATATCGCTGGTGTGTTTGTCGATTGTTTCATGTTTATTTACTCTGTCGTTATCTCGAAAATATTCGTAATTAATTCTGTTTCTTGAGTCTCTGTTTTGTTGAAGTATAATCATGAGTAAAAGTAAAGTTGCTGTTGCGACTTTCAATGATGGCAACATTGTAAGGTGCAAGGTATTTGGAAATATGGGAATGAAGATAGGTTCTAACATGGTACGAGCGATGCTTGCTTTAGACAAGGAACGCCTTCGGGCTGCAGACATGGCTGTAAAGAGTCTAGAAATACAAGCAAGAGTAAACAGAAGGAGGAACAAGAGGAAGCTGGAGGAGGAGTTTGCAGAGGATGAAGATAATCCATCCTATGGACCTGGAATGCACTAAAAAGTTAATCCAATCTTTGTCGCTCGATTCCCAAAACTTTTATTTTCTCATACTAATTACATGTTTTCTAAGGATCTTCCAAACATATTTGTTTCAAACTTTCAGTAAATGTTAGACAGTATCTTCTGCATAATGTAACACAGCATTTTTCCAAAAAACTGTATATTTTTGAATATATAAAAAAAATTGCAAAAAAAATGTTGTGAATTTTCATTACAATTGAAAAAAAATCATCTTTAATAACTGAACTAAAATTTTGTAAAATCCCTGTGTTAAGTTGTAGCCCATATTCCAATAAATAATCTGTAAAAAGTTCAACTTCCTACCTCAAATACTTTGTGAGGAAAGATGTAATTTATAAGCGTTATTTTAACATTGCAAGTATAGGGCGTTCCGGAGCCCATTAAATGTTAAACTTGCTTTGTCAGTACACTACCTATTTCATAAGTCGATTTTTGACCAGTTTACTACTTCTAACATGGATCCGTGGCTGAAGTCAGGATCATTGAAGAAGGGTGCGGTTTCTCCATCGCTTTCACAACAAAGGAAGTTTCCAGTCGAAATGAATGAGGAGGGAGGACGGCCAACGAAAGAACAATCACAAGAAGCTCCAAAGACTATTGATACTTCGGGGGTGGGGGGTCATTGGGAACATGGCACTTGCATTAAGAAGCTTTCAGTTCCCATGGGTTTCGCTCTGAAATTTAAAGTTACTGTGCTCTCGATTGACTAGGGGTCCGCCAAGGATTTTCGACTGTAGAAGGCGTCCGCCAGCTGAAAAGGTTGGGAAGCCCTGCTTTAGTACATACAGATAGCACGCCCGGCTAGCCGCACGGTCTATCGCGCTGCATCGCCCGGCGGATTAGTTTCGAGGTCCGGTGTGTCAGCCAGCCTGTGGATGGTTTTTCAGGCGGTTTTCCATCTGTCTCGGCGAATGTGCGCTGGTCACCCTTGAAACCTTCCCGTCTCCTCTGTATCTCTTTTGTTACGCAATCTTCCCTCCTGCAATAAGCTATGAAACCTTCCCTTCGGATTTCTATATCTTGCTTAATAATAACAAATGAAATCTTCCCTTTGAAATTTTTTCTCTTACTCAGTCTTCGCATACAAATTTAATTGCTGCTTATTAAAAGTGATTTTCTGATTATTTCGACACAACATAGAATGTGTCGTCGTCGTGGGCCTCAGTCGTTACCTGCAATAACCCAAAACTGTTCCTTACCTTTTTTACTGTAACTGGATCGCCATCTGACTGCTACATCGAACTGCGACGTGAATATTCATACTCTGTTTTACTATACTTTATTAGCTGCTGGTGGGCTGTCATAATAAGTGGCTGTATTAATTACCAAAGCTGACGTTATTCTTTAATAGCAAAGCTGACGTTATTCTTTAATTAATTTGACTGAAGTTACGTAATTCATAGTTAAACTTTTTCTTGACAACAATATAATTTTGCAAAGTTTTACGTTGATGGTTTTTGGGATGGATTATAACCAGTGATGCAATATTGATGGCAAAAATTAATTATATTCTTAATGAAATGATTTTACAAAGGTTCAAATGGGACTTACATTTTACAATAATGTTACAACTAGCATTGCGCAAACATACACTCAATAGCCTTGAGTTTCTCAAAAAAAATAATTCAATAATATTAGATCCTCTTATGATAATAGTTAACTGATGTCTCTGTACACCCGTTTATAATCTCTTGCAAATCATAGCTAGTGGGTGGCAGGCACTCCGCTCCTCTCAACCTCTCGCTTCAGACCTGCTACCGACTCGCTTCACTTCTCGCTTACTACTGACTTCCTACGAACGCTAAAGTGCGGGATCTCCCGCCAACAATGCTTTCTGGTGCAGACAATATCTGCTACCATTACAAAATGTATCAATGCGCGGTCTTTCCCGCTCGTTTCTTAAAATGTATCCATATGCGGTCTCTCCCGCTCTTTTTTAATATTATATCAATGTGCAGTCTCTCCCGCCAACAATACTTTGGTACAGACATTCCCTGCTACCACAATTATTTCCAACATGACAAATATTAATTATTTCCACTTAATCCTATAATAAAACATAAACATCTTTCATAAATTGTGGTTTGACAATAGACAATTGAAATATACATGTCTTACACCCTTATTCCACCTCAGTTACACTCTGTCGGCGAGTGCTGCGAAAACTCTGTCTCTATGTATGCGTACACAGTAATTACTTTACCACTCAAACATTTGGGGTTACACTCGTGTCTGGTATTGGTATGAGACCGACGGTCGCGGGGGGGAGGGGGGAGGGGGTTTGGAGGGGGACGGTGGGGGCGGGGTGTCCACTGGGGGCCGAACCACACAATAACCATGGATTCTGTGTGGGGCGAAGGTGGGGTGGGTGGACTGCTGTGGCCTGCTCTGGGGTTGCGAACCACTGTGGGCTACAGCGGGACGAAGCCACACATACTGATAACGAACGTAAAAAACTATCAGCATCATTTTTCGAATAATATTTCATTTTAATCATCAAAAAAAGTTTTGAAAAATGTTGGTGACTGAGTTTGTGGGTGTTCTGCAGCTTTAACCTTCATAAGTCACCGAAATGTAGTGGTATGTTGTTGTTGTGGTCTTCAGTCTGATAACTGGTTTGGTGCAGTTCTCCAGGCTACTCTATCCTGAGCTCTTCGTCTCCGAATAATTGCTGCAACCTACTTCCATTAAAACCTGCTCACTGGTTCATGACTAGGTATCGCTCAACAAATTCTCCGTCCTCTTCGTCCACAGCTCGTGGTCTAGTGGCTAGAGTTTCTGCCTCTGGATCACGGCGTCGCGGGTTCGATTCCTGGCCAGGTTGGGGATTTTCTCTGCCCGGGGACTCGGTGTTTGTGATCATTTCATCACCATTATCATTCCTCACAATGGCTAGATTGGACTGTGTAAAAGTTGACTGTGTAAAAATTGGCATGGTCATTTGGTCATTTCATCATCATCATCGGTCCTCTTCTCCTCTTCTCCCCCCCCCCCCCACTCCCACCCCGCAATTTCATACGTCACCAAACTGACTATTGGCAAACTGCCTGTTGGCTTCTATCTCTGGTTCTTCGGGCGACCTTCTTCTGATGATTTTTCTGACGCTTCGCCAGCACGAGCGGCTCGCATTCTCAAAGGCTCACCTTGTAAACGTAAGGAGTTTGGTACTGGTATGTCGATGACACCGTGTGTGGAGCAATGGTAAGGAACAATTCACTGAGTTCCTATGCCTCCGTGCCAGCATAAAATTTACAATGGGAGAAGAAAAGGACAAGCAACTACCATTTCCAGATATGCTGGTCACAAGGATGGTGAAAACCTGAGACACAGCGTTTATCGAAAACCAACACACACTGACCGATACCTGCACAAATCGTCAAATCACCACCCGAGCCAGAAAAAAGGCATGATTAATACGCTCGTAACGCCAGCAGGACGAATATGTGAGCCGCAGCACCTCAGACTAGAAAGTGTTCTGAGGATCTATGGGTACTCCACAAGTTATATTAGAAGTATGGCAGAGTCAAACACTCGACGAGTGACATATAAGAAAAATAAATGTCGGATACGGTCTTTCTGCCGTACATTCCCAGAGTGACGGACAGAATCGGTCGTATATTGCGCAAACACGCGTAAAGGCTATTTACAAACCGACAAAGAAGGTCAAAGAGTGTCTCAGTGGAGAAAAAGGACCCACTTAGGAATATTCCGCATACCATGTATATGCTGAAAAGTTTATGTTGAAATGACTGGACGATAAGTCAACACCAGGATCACAGAAGATAAGCGACACTGCAGGTTGGGGCAGGTGGAGAAAACGACAGCGGCGGAGCATTCGTTGTGTGAGACCGACGACATACTGAAATTCGCCGACACTGAACTTCTGGCTGTAGAGAAGAGGTATCACACCGTTTGTTCAGAGAAGCTATAGAAATACACAAACTCTACAATAGCTTCAACAAAAACGAAGAAAGTCTGAAGGTAAACGGATCCTGGCTTCCCGTGCTGCGACGAACGACCGTTGCAGTTAGCAAGAGGAGAACCGCATCGTAAATGACTGCGGAGAGGCCCTTGGACGTTGCCGCACGAGGTACATAATTATAGTCTGAAGCCACGAACTCCAGTCCTCCACCAGAAATCGAGGGAGAAGTTTTAATAATACCAGCCACTCTTGTTGGCGAAAAGAAAGGTGAAACGTAGGAAAAATCATGAGACGAACGTCGGCCGAAGAATCTGACACTGAAGCCAATAGGCAGCTTGTCAACTAGTGGCCACGAAAGCCGTAACAATTTTGTAAATAAACTATTCGTCAATTTCTCAGGATGTATCCTATAAATCGATCCCTTTTATTAATCAGTTCCGCAGTTTTATTCAGTAGCCCCTCATTGCTCGATCTACCAATCTAATCTTCAGCATTTTGCTGAAGCACCACAATTCAAAAGCCTCTGTTTTATTCTTGGGAAACCGATGAACGTCCACGTTGCCGTCTCGTATACAGCTACAGTCCCGAGCGATAACTTCGGAAAAGACTTCGAAAAACTTAAATTTATATTATACGTTTACAGATTCCTCTTTTTCAGGATTGTTTTTCTTCCTATTGCCTGTTGTCATTTCATATCCTTGCTACTTCGGCCATCGGCCGTTAACTTACTGTCCAAATTGAAAAATTAGGCCTAATTTATTTATTTTAGTGTCTCATTACCTAATTTAATTCCTTCAGCATCGCCTCACTTAAACCGACTACAATCCATTACACTTGCTTTGCTTTTGTTCCTCTTATAAACTGTTCCTAAGACGTTATCCTCTCCATTCACCTGCTCTTCCAAGTTATATTCTGACATAATTACAATCTGTTAGCCAGACCTTAGAGTTATCATTTCTTGTCTTGAACTTTAATTCAATTGCCATATTTCTTCTTTGCCTCCTTTACTACTTGCTCAATGGAGGAGAGGCTGCAATTGTGTCTCAATCCCTTCCCAGCTACCACTTCCCTTTTATGTCCTCCGACTCTTACAACTACTTTCTGATTTCTATATAAGTCGTAAATAACATTTCGCCCCATTCTACTTTCAGAATTCCTCAGTGTAGTCCAGTCAACTTTGTCAAAAAATTTGTTTTATCAACAAATACTATAAATTTAAGTATGCCTTTCTTTAACCTATCTTCTAAGGTAAGAAATAGAGTCAGTATTGGACCGCGTATTCCATAATTCTCTTGGAACTTAGACTGATCTTCGCGGAGTTTCGCTTCTACCAGTTTTTCCTTTCTTCTGTAAATAATTCCTGTCAGTATTGTCCAACCATGACTTATTAGAGTGATTATTCTTTACTATTCACACTTATCAGCGCCTCTGTCCTTTAACATGGGGATTAATACACTTTCTTAGAAGTCTGAAAGTATTTCTCCTGCCTCATACAGGAGGAAAAACAAGGTAGAATAATATTGTCAGGGCTGGCGCTACGTTAATATCGTTCAACAGTGACTCCCTCGTAAATGAGTCAAAATCCAGAACAAGAGATTGTGGTCTGTCACGACACTCTTTCAAGCGCAGTAATGACCTAAGCAACTTTGGTTGTCACTGTTCGTAATGGCGAAAGACTGTGCGTGCCGAGATACTTGTGAATGTCCCCGACTCCACCTTGTTACAAGCTACATCCACACACGTGCTTCAGGTCTTCATGGAGCTTCTTATACTGTAGGTTTTTTTTTCCTTCCTGAGTGTGTGGGAAAGTGCTGGATCCTACAGAAATAAATGAACACTTTTGTACTTGCGCTATTTACATTTCGTCAAACATTTTTTTAACTTATAGAGCCTGAACCTTTTATCATGCAAAACTTTTAAGGCCAGAAGAAAATAAACGAAGTAAAAGGAACTGACGCCTGAAGTTATAAAAGTTCAGCGTCTCTCTAGGTATGGGAAAAAAACGATCGGTTAAAAGCGATATCGAAATTTTTTTGAAAGTTGTGTAAGTTCTATGGGACCGAACTGCTGAGGTCATCGGTCCCTAGGCTTATACACAATGTAACTTAAACTATCTGATGATAAGGAAAACACTCACACACACATTCCAAAGGGAGGACTGGAAACTCCGACGGAGGGAGCCGCGCGAACCGTGGCAAGGTGCCCGTGACTGCACGGATACCCCGCGCGGCAGGGTAGCGATATTTTAGTTCTGAAGATCCGTTATTTTTCGGGATTTGTTTGGTCTCGGTTATAGCAGGTGTTCTTTTATTTTTTACTAAGAACCGAGAAGAAAACGAAATACCAATTAGCCATAGCAGCAGTACTATTTTTTTAAAATAACGGAGTTATTTGTATTAGTAAAATCTGCGTTGGTCTGAATTCTTGCGCTATTATAGAAGATGAGAAAAGTATTGAGTGCCATTTTAATGACAAAAACGAGCAACAATCATACGGCATAAGAACTGGTACAGCATTTCTGAGACAATGATGTCCCTGTTGCCGAGTGTCGTGCCGTGTGTGTGTGTGTGTGTGTGTGTGTGTGTGTGTGTGTGTGTGTGTGTGTGTATGCAGCGTGCAAGTCTTGCCCCACATGGTCTGTGTGGTAGTTTCTCGCTGTCGTCGCTGGACATCCGTTGTCTTGCAGGATTGCTCCAACCCTAGACTGGAAATATTCTTACGAAGTGACGTAGCAGTGAAGCTTTATTTGCTTTAAAAGATTACAAATTTGTCAATCATGTCTACAAAATAATAAAAGGAGAAAGAGATTATGGTAGCAGTAACAAATTAAGAACTTGACACATGTTCTTTTACAGTAATTAATAAAAATTGGAAGCAGCTGATCTGCTATCTGTGTCTACATAATATGCCTTTATTTGCTTGTAGCTCTTGAAAACGGGCAGATTAACACGGAAAACAGAGTTCTTGAACCTCGGTTATCGCCCTATGGCACTGGCTATTCGTAATGCACAAATGGTGGTATTATCCCCGATTACAACATGATTTTGAACAGCATGTCAAAAGATTAGAGTCAGTAGGAGAATGCTGGTGATCTTTTTTTTCTATTCTGACACTTATCACTTTGTGGGAAAAGCAGCAATCGGTGAAAGGACGAAGTTTTCATTTATTTGGATATTTAATTTAATGTTTTGGATTCCATGTATGTTGAAACTGAAAGAAACAAATGATTTCAATTTTTGTCCGATTTCTACGTCTATTACAGCAAATGCACTAAAGACCCAAACACAATGGTACACCTGCCTAATATCGCAAAACTGACACAACACGACGTGGCATGGACTCGACTAACGTCTGAAGTTGAGCTGGAGGGAAATGACACCATAAATCCGTATGAGTACGACGGGGTGGAGATCTCTTCTGAACATCACGTTGCACGTCCCAGATATGCTCAATAATGTTGATATCTGGAAAGTTTGGTGCCCAGCGAAAGGGTTTAATCGCGGAAAACTGTTCCTGGAGCCACTCTGTAGCAAGTCTGGACGTGTGGAGTGTCGCAGCAATTGCCCAAGTCCATCGGAATGCACAATGGACAAGAACGGATGCAGGTGATCAGACGGGATGCTTACTTAGGTGTCACCTGTAAGAGTCGTACGTAGACGTATCAGGGGTCCACATCACTCAATATGCATACGTGCCACATCATCACAGAGCCTCCACCAGCTTGAACAGTCCCCCGCTGACATGCAGTGTTCATGGATTCATGAGACGAGACGAGAAAAAAAAGAGGTCAGATTTATACACTGAAACAAAAATTAATATTTCCGAAAATGAACAAGTTGAAAATAAGGATATCCGTACACGTCCATCCGCTCGATACAATTTGAAACGAGACTCGTCCGCCAAGGCAATATGTTTCCATTCATCAACAGTCCAATGTCGGTGTTGACGGGCCTAGGTGAGGCGTAAAGCTTTGTGTCGTGCAGTCATCAAAGGTACACGGGTGGACCTTTAACACGGAAAGCCCATATCGATTAAGTTTCGTTGAATGGTTCGCACGCTGTCACTTGTTGATGACCCAGAATTTAAATCTACAGAAGTTTGTGGAAGGGTTGCACTTCTGTCACGTTGAACTATTGCTGATATTCACGGCACACTCGTGAAATAGTCGTACGAGAAAATCCCCCCTTCATCTAGAACTACAATACACTACTTCCCAGTGACGTCAGAATAACGGAAAACAAATATTCAATGAAAATCCTTGAGACGAGAAAAAAAAGAGGTCAGATTTATACACTGAAACAAAAATTAATATTTCCGAAAATGAACAAGTTGAAAATCAGGCAGTTACTATAAGGCAAGATGATTATGGACGACAGAGTCACTACATTTTAAATCAGTTTCCATGGGGGAGAAAAATGCTATCTGTTGGCGAGGTAAGGAAAAACGTAATATAGCTATTCATAGCAGAAGACGTAATACGAGGTAGGTGTTACATTTAGATTATTTACAGGAGAATTTAAAGACATAGCTGCTGGATAGTGTAAAGAAGAAAAGAAAGATTGTGAAACAACGAGGAACTGTTGGAAAGTGTGGTAGAAGTGAGTGGCAGTCAGCAATAAATGTACTGAAGTGTGTATGTGGACTTCTGAAGGGCCAAAATCGATAAATGAGGAAAGATAATGTATATAACTCATCTGGATTTTCTTTTTTCTGTTTTTTAAAAAAGACTGCAATTTTCCTTGATATCGTGGGACTTATTCCAACAATAGTCGGAAGCGTACATTCGACAGCGCTTGATGGTAATTACTTAGGATCGCTCAAGAGGTATAATTGTAAAATGAAGTCCAATTTACTGTTGTAGATTATGTAGGGCGGCAGACCTATAAGAAATCTTAAACAACTAGTAACCTGTAAAGACAATGTGTGAAAATAATGCTAAGGACGGATTTCTATGTGTCATGGGTAAGAGGATGGAAGGTATTAAGAAGGCGATGTAGTACTTCACATACGAATGACATGCAGGCAGTCTAACAACGACAACGTGTAACACTCCGAAAAGCGAACACAAACACTTCTCATAATTTAAGCAGCTGTCACATTAGTTTGTATTAAGCCATATGTGATCGAAACTGCGAAAACGTGCTTTTTAACTGCTGCATTTCACTCACTGCCGATGGATTAATGAACTTTCGCAGTAAATAACAGGAGACTGTCGGCGATATCCAGTTAGCGAATTACAAAAACAGAGCGGCTAATTCACTTGAAATGGCCCCTGTCGTGAAAAGTGATGATACACAGGACTGGCCGTAATTTACATATTTAAATTGATTACGCTTTAATTAACTTTTCAGACAATGACTCCTCCTCTGCCGCATGCGCGCGCACGCCTTCGGGCGGGACTAAAATTCACTCTGGAAAGCTTTAACAAGTGAAATTAAACAAACAGCAAAATCACACGCACACGCGCACACGAGCGCGCGCTCGCTAGCGCTCGACTTTGCTCCGCGGGGGTTGAAAGTACGCCATTAGCGGTAATTCCCGCCGGCCCACTGAAGCAGAGTCGACAGTTATGGGGTGTCTGCTCGGAGCGCCTTTGCTGAGGAGGTGGAAAAATGGGTGCTGCGCCTGCCACGAGCTGAAATCTCATTAACTCTTTTAGAATATTCTATTACTTTTTCTGACTCTAATTACCGTTAAATTGTGTCGACTGTCGGACTCGAAAACGTTCGCAGCCAATTTAGCCTCTTCGTCAATTACTCCAGTGTTTCAACTGGTGTTCAAACTGATTAAAATTTGACTTCGAAACAACTTGCAAAAGACAGCATTCGTAACAGATGGGTGCAATTTGTACTGCGTTTTTGAGTAAGTAATACTACCGAGCATCTTCTTCTCTTTCTTGTGTCTCTGTCCCGCATCGGTATATGTGAAACGTCCCCTTAGAAAAATTATACACGACTGTGCTTAAACTGACACACAATATATTTAGCGCAACGCAATCTGACTTTCAGAAATCCGTACAAAGGAATGGCCCTGATTAACATTAACCTGTACCTTTCACAAATCACTTACCGCACAAAACTCTTGGTTACTCGAACTACTGCAATACAGCGAGCGCCACTACTGCCAGCTAAATAAAAGATTCTAAAGGCACTAACTACTGATAGGCATCGTTAGCAAATGAAAGATTTTAATAGAGAACAAACAATGTATTTACCTTAATAATCATAATATATATAGCAGTTCATGACTAATTTCAAAACTCCGCCATCTCTCTCCCCACACCCACCACTGCTGGCGGCTCACCTCCAACTGCGCAACGCTACGCGCTGTTCACATCCAGCTGCCGCTGCCCAACACTACAATGGCAGACAACAATGCAAACTAGCCACAGACTGCACACAGCACAGCCAGTGATTTTCATATAGAGCGCTACGTAACGTTGCCAATAAGAAAACATAAACAGCCTACTTACTTAGCCCCCATGCTCTCCACAAAAAAATTTTACAAATTGTTTTGGTTCTAAGGACAATTCCAAAAACTTTGTGAGTGCACAAGTGGTGGTTATGGACTTGCTATATTATCCGCAAGACTCTTCAATGGTGATTGTGCACCTGCACAGTCACAACAGATGGCTGCTGGCCATTTCTACAAGGACTACAGTGCGTCTGCATCTTTGATGACCCACCAATACCATTATTTCTACAAGGACTGCAGTGGGTCTGCGCCTCTGGTGGCCCACCAATACCGTAATCTCTAGCAGGACTACAGTGGGTCTACTCTGTGATGACCTACCTACCAATATTCATCAACTTCGACTGACTCTGCGGTGGGTTTGCTCTGTTGTGGCCCATTACCTGTCTGCATGTCAAGAGTCAGCACTGCCTTTCCGTTGGAAGGACAACACTACTTCTTCAAGACTGCAAGGAAATCCACTACTTCCGTGTGCATTGTCTTTTACTGCTCAGACTTTGAGAAAAGAAACGGCAGTTTCACTGTGTTGAATGATCAGGACTATCTTTATGGACTGTGAGAAAATTTTAGCTTCTGACCAACATTGTATCAATAAGTGTGTGCATTTGATTTCTTTGTTATTGTAATTGTGAAAAAATTTTAACAAATATGTATTGCCCAGTGTAAATTATACACGACTGTGCTTAAACTGACACACAATATTTTTAGCGCAACGCAATCTGACTTTCAGAAATCCCTACAAAAGAATGGCCCTGATTAACATTAACCTGTACCTTTCACAAATCACTTACCTCACAAAAATCTTGGTTACTCGAACTACTGCAATACAGCGAGCGCCACTACTGCCAGCTAAATAAAAGATTCTAAAGGCACTAACTACTGATAGGCATCGTTAGCAAATGAAAGATTTTAATAGAGAACAAACAATGTATTTACCTTAATAATCATAATATATATAGCAGTTCATGACAAATTTCGAAACTCCGCCATCTCTCTCCCCACATCCACCACTGCTGGCGGCTCACCTCCAACTGCGCAACGCTACGCGCTGTTCACATCCAGCTGCCCAACACTACAATGGCATACAACAATGCAAACTAGCCACAGACTGCACACAGCACATCCAGTGATTTTCATATAGAGCGCTCCGTAACGTTGCCAATAAGAAAACATAAACAGCCTACTTACATATGGTTGGCATGGTTACAACATGGTTAATTGACGGGTAGGCCTGATGCCCTTCCTACCGCTACCCCTCTTTCCCCCAGAGCGCAAGTGTGTGTCTGCGTGTAGTGATATTCATGTGAAAATGAGCGAAAATATTCCAAATGTTTGCGAGTCGTGTAACTGAGGATTCGACTGGACTGTTTGGGGAGGAGACCAGACAGCGACGTCAGCGGTCTCATCGGATTAGGGAAGGACTGGGAAGGAAGCCGGCCGTGCCCTTTCAAAGGAACCATCCCGGCATTTGCCTGGAGCGATTTAGGGAAATCACGGAAAACCTAAATCAGGATGGCCGGACGCGGGATTGAACCTTCGTCCTCCCGAATGGGAGTGCAGTGTGCTAGCCACGTGTAACTGAGGTTCAAATGGCTCTAAGCACTATGGGACAACATCTGAGGTCATCAGTCCCCTAGGCTTGGAACTACTTAAACCTAACTAACCTAAGGATATCACACACAGCCATGCCCGAGGCAGGATTCGCACTTGCGACCGTAGCAGCAGCGCGGTTCCGGACTGAAGCGCCTAGAACCGCTCGGCCACAGCGGATGGCTGGAACTGGGGCAGGCTTTGGTTACCAGACCAGTATTTACCTAGTGGGATGTGGGAAACCGTCTCAAACCACGTTCGCTGGCACACCAACTTTGGACGTTAATCCGCCTGATGGATCTGGTCTGGGGCTGGCGCACCTGGCAACCCCGGAAGCGGCGTTTTAACACGAACGACGTTTTTAATAACGTTCAAGATCTCATGGTCAGCATCATCTAACTGAGCCGGCCGCGGTGGTCTAGCGGTTCTGGCGCTGCAGTCCGGAACCGCGGGACTGCTACGGTCGCAGGTTCGAATCCTGCCTCGGGCATGGGTGTGTGTGATGTCCGTAGGTTAGTTAGGTTTAATTAGTTCTAAGTTCTAGGGGACTTATGACCTAAGATGTTGAGTCCCATAGTGCTCAGAGCCATTTGAACCATTTTTTTCATCTAACTGAGAAAGTATCAGAAACATCTAAAGCTCAGAAGGTTCACAAGAGGCCATCGACTGCGGACCATACGTGAAGACATTAGTAGCAGATGGCATATCATTTCTTAGACAATGTGGTTCAAGATGAAACAGCTAAATAACAGGCGACCGTGATTTCATGCTACTTTTCTATGCACCGCCGGATTCAGCCAATGGCGTTTTAGATCTGACAATGGCCAACATAAAAGGTGAAAACTCTCATTATATTGAAATAAATAATAATCTGTGATTCTGACTGTTTTATTAAATGACAATATGGCATATCACGATGAGAGGTTGTACATCTGCATATTTTTTACAATAAATATTTATTTAGCACTCCCAGTTCCATACTTCACCAATGATTACTAGTTTCTTAACTCAGCATATTCAGGCCTCATAAATCATCATCTGCCAAAGATAAATTTTTCGTAAAGGAACTATCATAAATTGTTCCTCTTAATTTAAAGATTACAACTGAGTTCTATAACAAGACTTTTTTATTCGTGATTAATTAAATCTAAAGATGTCTACCAAGCGACAGAAGCTAGAAATCATTTGTGGCAGTTTGCAACTCTGGTGTAAAACTTAAATTCTTTTAAGGACTTTGGTATTATCGTGTCTCCTGTTCTCTGACTTCATCGTTCAGAACACTGATCCTCGCTCTGTCATATGAGGTCACAGAGCAAAAATCTGTAAAAACAGGATGTCATACACTGTCGGCGTTCTTTTTTTGGGTATTCATTTCTTAACGACCACTTCTTGATCTTTTTATTCCCTTCACGAAAGTTTGCCATAGCCCATTCCATGAGTCATGATGAACAACAAATCAGGATCAGTCAAACTGACCTTGTATCATTCTAGTCGGGTTTTAAATGTCCAAATTTTCCAGTTGCTCAGAGTCAAACCAGATGTTCAATACCTTATTATACTGTTCTCATTGAATTACCTATCATTATAAATGGTTTCGGATTCAGGCGAGTATTGTCAAAAACGATGTCGCAGATTTTTGGCTGCTTCGTTCTTATTTAAAATAAAATATTCATTTAAAAAAAATATTCATTTAAAATAAAATATTCATGTATCCCACACGTTTCAAAACCCGAGTTGCTTCTGAAGGGGTCAGTATCCATTGCAAAATTAAATTTCTTTCTGGCTACAAAATATGTATATATGATCAGCTTAATAACTTAGTTATTGCCGGCCGGCGTGGCCGAGTGGTTCTAGGCGCTACAGTCTGGAACCGCGCGACCTCTACCGTCGCAGGTTCGAATCCTGCCTCGGGCATGGGTGTGTGTGATGTCCTTAAGTTAGTTAGGTTTAAGTAGTTCTATGGGACTGACGACCTTAGAAGTTAAGTCCCATAGTGCTCAGAGCCATTTTGAACAGTTATTTGAGTGTAAACAGGTCCAAGAAAAACGCAACTGCATTTGCGCCCTTAAGGATCTGAGATATGGGATACACATTAGAAAATTTTGCGAAATCAGATTGTCTGTGAATAACACTTCTGTCTCCTTAACTAGGTAATTAAGAAATAAAAAACTCCCTTGGTAACATTTGAACAAGGTTCTTTTATTGACTCAGTTAGGCGTGAACTTGTCTGCTTATTCCCCTCCACATTGAAAGGTGGCTACACTGAGCCACAGCGCCAGAAATCGCGCCAGAGAGTATTGTTCCGCCGCCTCCACTGGCAGTGATTATTGAGACGCAGCGACAGGCAGTGCTTGCCGAGAAGTTGTGGTGGACACTGCTTGTCGTGAAGTTGGAGTGAGATGTGGTAGTGGAGAGTGTTGTTCCATGTTTATGCAGTTATTTGATGGGAGAGATAGCAGATGTTGTTCCAATGGAGATATTGTAATGATCTGAGTGCTTTTCGTCAATATAAATTAAGGTAACTACCTACTGTTCTTTATTTTCCTATTATTTGTGTGTCCTGAATAATGCTTCATTACAGGATCAGTCAACAAAGCATCTGGCGTGTGTTCTTGTATTAGAGTGTAATTTTGGTTTTCTTGCACAATTATAGTATTTCTAATTTTCTTTTATCACGTCAGTATAAATGGTATTTAAAATTTCTTGTCTTGTTGAAGAAGAACCGTGCTAGATGTGCGTTGAGTCACACTACCACACACAGAACAACTACACTTGGGCTTTGTTGGCTTCGTAGGTTTTATAGTTGCTGGGGACTTAATTAGTTAATTGTGTTAACAGAAATTTTCTTACATTCTTTGTTGTCATTCTATGCAGTCAGATAGCGTAACAATTAGTTGTCAGGGCCAGCCGTTTACGAGACTTGCGTAATCGGACATACAGCTACTAAAAATATTTGCATTCATATTTAATTTTAATTTAGCCCCCATGCACGTGGCGACCGCTGCTTCGGATCGTCCCTTGGAATCTTCTGATTGTAAAAATAGTAGACAGTAGTATTGTTGTAGTAATTTGTAGTTTAGTAATTGTAGTCTAGATTGCATGTGTAGATTTGGTAATTGTCATTCTTCTAATGGTATTTCATAATTTAATTTTGTTGTCTTATATACGCGTTTGACAATCTAGTGCAATTATTTCAATTGTTCGTTAATCGTGTTTGAGGGAAACATTGCATGTAAATGGTATTGTTGGAGATAAAGAGTCATTGTGTGTAATTTTCGTACAGTGACGAATTTTTTATGTTTTGTAAATGATTACGCGATCTATGAAAAAGGCAAAAATGATGAATAGTGAGAATGACGAAATTGTTAACATGGCGAACTCGCCAACAGAGGAAAACAGTGTGATGAATAATGAAGTGGAAAACAATGTAATAAGTCGGGAAAATAGTCCGGAACCATTTCAAAATTTTTCTCAATCAGAAAATTCACAGAATACGAGATTAACGATAGAAGATTCTGAAATAGTATCGAACACAGATAGCTTTACAGCTATGACGAAGGAAGCTGGTTTTGTGGGAAATGTTAGGGGCGAAAGGAATTTCGAACAAGTTAATATGGAGCAGTTGATGAGTGTAATATTAAATTTTCGATCTGAATTTAAAACAGAGATAGGAACAATTAAAACTGAGATGGGAACAATTAAAACTGATATGGGAACAATGGAAACACGGTTAGACTCACTTGGATCGCAGTTAGGATCTGAATTAAAAACAGAGATGGGAACTTTGGCAACACGATTAGAAACTGATATGGGAACAATGGAAACACGGCTAGACTCACGAATAGGGACATGTTTCAAAAACTTGAAAGATGAATTAAAGAAAGAAATTAGAGAAGAAGTACAACCGATTTTGAATTCTCACAATAATAGATTAATTGCAGTAGAGATTAGACAAAAGGAACAGGATAGAGAACAGGAAGAAAGAGATCGCGTGATAGTACAGAAATTTTCAGAGTTAAATTTACAACGTGCAAACGATAAGGAAGAAATATTTGAAAGAATCGAGGAATCCGTACCAAATGACAGGTTAAATAACCTAACACAACAATATGAACAGCTAGCTACCAAATGTGTCAATACTGAAACCCGAGTCGCGACACTTACGGAAGACGTAAATAAACAGAAAGAACAATTAGGTGACTTATCGGAAAGAGTTGAGGAAATTTCAGATAAACTGACAAATCTTAGTTTACATGGGGACAGAGATTCGGATGATACAGCACCATTGCCATTTGCAGAAACCGAAGAGTATCAGAACATAAATAAACATGTTGAAAATCAGGGAAAATTTAATGAACGCGTGAAAAGGGAATTTGAGGCTTTAAAAAAGCAAGTCAAACAGATCGAAGGCGAAATTGTAGGAAAAGACAGCAAAAGAAATTTGGAATCACAGATAGCAGGGGGGTTTGAAGAAAATAATTTGTTTCATTTACGGAATGCGACAAGAGAGCGCCAGGCGCGCGAACTTGACAATAATCGTCATTGGGACTGGGACAGACGCGGTAGGTCTTTGTCGCCACGAGGCGAAAACTTTGACTATAAACACTTTTTGACTGTTCGGAAATTTAAGATCTTCCGCAATTCTAAGAATGACATACATCCATGTGCATGGTTAGATCAATTTATGTACGCACTTCCACCAAATTGGCCACTAAGTCACAAACTGGAATTTATGTGTGGATATTTAGAAAACGAACCGGCGACGCGGATGCGCGCACTCATTAGAGATTGTAATAATCTGAATGATTTTTATCATGCATTTCTATCGGCATATTGGTCCGAAAACACGCAAGACAGAGTCAAACACAGTCTTATCATGCAGCGTAATTTCAAACAGTCTGAATTCCGCACGCCAGCGGAATATTTTGAAGACATGATTCGAAAGAATCAGTTCCTTTCCAACCCTTATAGCCCGACTGAATTAATTCGCATTTGTTTAACTAAGCTGCCACAATCCATAAGACAAATTGCTTTAGCTGGAAGATGTAAAGACGACATCGAGACTTTTAAGACTTTGTTGCAAGAACTTGAGTATGACAACGACGACGGGACTTCTTGTAACTTTTTCAGTAACAGTAATTACAATAGATTTTCAGAGAAAAGGGATAGTGATCGGAACGGGCGTTATATGGGTAATTTTGACAATGACAGACGTAACAGACAGGACAATAGATATCAGCCTTATGACAATAACGGACGTTCTAACAGAAATTACACAGACAATTATAATAACGGTAATTCGTACCGGAATGATCAATCATACGGAAACAGTAATCGGTATTATCAAGACAGAAATTGTTCAAACAGTAATAGAAATTCTTACTACAGAAATAATCAGGGTAGTAGATACCACAATAATTTCAGAAGTGACAGTCGAAATTACACAAGAAGTAGTTATGCAGACAGACAGGAAAACAGAAATTTTAATAACAGACACAACCAAGAATTTGTATCTAACAGACAGGAGGGACCTAATTGGCATCCTCCACGTGACAGAACTTCAGAGAGACAAGTGCAAATCGTAGAAATGGATCCGCGAAATGACGCGAATACTCAAAGACGTGACGCAAACAATCGACAATGACTTGCAGCTTCGGCTTCTGGCAGCACTATAGACGGTTCAGAAAGTAATGACACTACGGCTTTACACTACGTACGCCTGGAAGACATGAGAGACATTTTGTTAGAGGAAAAGGAAAATAATGTAGACGCATTTTTACATCCTGTTATTGAAGTATGTGTGGGTAAGAATAAGTTCACTGCAGTTTTAGATTCTGGGAGCCCATTGAACGTCATTAGTGAATCAGCTTTTCGTATATGTGAAAGGACTATTGCCTGTCCTGTGTTACCTATTTCTAAAACTACAATTCGAGGAGCGATTTCTGGAAAAGGTGTAGAAGTTAAACAACAGACCAACCTAAATTTCAATTGTCAAGGATACGAATTTTCTGCTAATTTTATTATTGTTCCATTACTCAGTACACAAATTATATTAGGTATGGAGTTTCTTAACGCACATAAGGCAATTTTGAACTTTAAAGAAGGAAGTGTGAATTTGACTGTTGCCGGAATGCCGAAATGTTTGAAATTTTTCGAGTGTTTAACAAGATCTGAGTCAGATACAAAATGTTTAAGGTTTCTTACTTCTGATGTTTTCGTTGAGCATTATGACGACAATGTGTTTATTCATGACAATGACAATAGATACAGAGACGCGATGGATGATATAATTAATAGCGAAGAACTAATTAATGAAAAGGTTAAGAAAGCTGAAGTGCCAGATGATGTTGCAAGAGAAGAGCTGCACCAAATTTTGACTTCACATGCTACAGTGTTTAGTCATCACACGGGAACTATACAAGGCTTACAATATATATTTAAAGTAAAAGAACACACACCATTTCGCGGGAAAACGTACGCTATTCCTTTGGCTTACAGAGACAAGGTTAAGAATGAACTTCAGTACATGTTAGATCAGGGCATTATTGAGCCTGCAGTCAGTCCTTATACTAGCCCATTACACGTTGTTCTTAAAAAGGATGGATCAATTCGTTTGGTTCTGGATTCCAGACAGATAAATAATATCATCATTCCTGAAACTGACCGTCCACAAAATTTAGATGAACTTCTTGAACATTTTCATGGAATTAAAGTTTTATCCACGATTGATATGCGCGCAAGTTTTTGGCAAATAGAACTCCACCCTGATTGTAGAAAATATACTGCCTTTTTAGCCTTTGGTAACTGTTACCAGTTTCGGAAATTACCGTTTGGACTTACTGTATCTTCAGCAGCATTCATTCGCAGCTTAAATGAAATTTTACCTGTTTATCTTCGTGACAATATTACTTCATATGTTGACGACATTCTTATTGCTAAACATTCTTGGAGTGAGCACAACAAAATTTTTGATTCATTATTACGTATTTTTGCAAGAGTTGGCATTACAGTGAACTTAGAAAAATCTGAATTTGGTCGTTCTCAGGTGAAATTTCTCGGTCACATTATTTCTACAGAAGGTATTCTTCCTGATCCAGAAAAATTAGACGCTATTCGTAATTATGCTGTTCCTACCACAAAACGTGATGTTCGTAGTTTCCTTGGTGTCTGTAATTTTCTTAGACGCTTTGTTAGATTGGACAATTTGGCCACACCTCGTTTATGTGAACTGTCCGGAAAGAAATCTAATTGGTGTTGGGATGAGGAAGCTCAATCAGAATTCGAACAACTTCGTGATGCTTTAGTTGCTGCTCCACTTCTTTCACACCCGGATTTATCTAAAGATTTTTGTTTGGCGACGGACTCATCATACAAAGGCCTAGGTGCACATTTATTTCAAGAGATAGAAGAAAACGGGGTTGTAGTACAAAAGACTATTGCATTTGGAAGTCGTGTTCTCTCGAAATCAGAAAAGAATTATTCGATTACGGAACTTGAAGCTTTGGCTGTTGTTTGGGCTTTTAAAAATTTCGCACATTTTTGTTGGGCAGACATACTAAGGTTTACACCGTTCATCGAGCTCTGGAATTTCTTATGTCAACAAAATTAACTCATGGCAGATTGTCACGATGGGCGCTGTACCTACAGGAATTTGATTTTAGTATTGTTTACATACAGGGTTCTTCAAATATTGTTGCTGATGCTTTATCACGTGCACCTATGGGTTTGAAACAAAGTGCTGAAGAGGACTGCAAAGAAAACAATTATTGTTTGATGTATATTCAAGGTGTTGCGTTTGAGAACTTTATTTCGTCTTCGCTCCAGGACATCGCTAAGCAGCAAAATAAGGATCCAATCTGGAAGGACATTAAGGAGAAGTGGAGGAGAAAGGAAAGCGTAGCGATTAGACAGCATTATTTAATTCGCAATGACATTCTTTTTAAACGAAAATCGGTCGACAACTCTGTTTGGTTAGTTTGTATTCCTGATGAGTGGGTCAATAAGCTGATTTGGTATACGCATTTCAGTTATGCACACTTTGGTCCCAGAAAATGCTTTCATAAATTACGAGAAAATTGCTACTTCAATAATATGGAAAAACGTATTCGATTTGTTCTTGCCAAATGCAAATTATGTCAAAAGGCTAAGCCGCCGACAGTTTCTCACAGAGCACCGTTGTTTCCTATCATTCCAGCAAAATTAAAGGACATGGCTGCAGTTGATTTGTTCGGTCCAGTGGTTCGATCTACTAATGGTTTTGCGTACATTTTCGTAGCAGTGGAGTTGACATCAAAATATGTGTGTTTTACACCGTTACGCAAAGCAACAGCTCGTTCAGTATCTAATGCTTTCATTAACAATTTTCTTAAAGAAGTGGGTCATGTTGATAAGGTTATATCAGATAATGGATCACAGTTTCGTTCTAAAATTTGGCTTCGTACTCTACGGCGTCGTAAAATTAAACCAATTTTCATTTCACTTTTTCACCCTCAATCTAACGCTTCAGAGAGATGGATGAAGGAAATCAATAAATTGTGTCGTCTTTATTGTCATCAGAATCACAGAACTTGGGATCAGTATCTTCATATTTTTCAAAACATTCTGAATGAACTTCCTAACGACTCAACTTCTTTACCACCTATACTGATATTAAAAAATAAAGCACCGACAAATCGCATATCTGAAATCGTTCCTTTTCCGCCTTCACGGAAGCTGCGGCATTCTGAAGTTGTGAACCTGGCTTTGCAAAATATTGCATCTGCTGCTGCTAGAAGAGAGAAATCAGCTAAACATCCTGGTCGTTTAAAAATTTTGTCAGTTGGTCAGAAAGTGTTAATTAAGGCTCATCGTTTGTCTCACAAAGGAAAAGGCTTGTGTCGCAAATTTTTTCTGCTTTATAATGGTCCATATAGAATTCGAAAAATTATTCATGATAACACTGTCGAAGTAGAAACTCTTAAATCACGACGCTCTAAGGGAATACATCATATATCTAACGTTAAAATTTTTGTGGAATGATATACTTTTGAAAAAATTTTTGTAGAATGACATACTTGTGAGAAACTAACAGCTACATGTAAACATGCGGAGAGTACAAAGGATACCGCGCTGTGTTTTGGCGGCGGCATATACTCAAAGCAACAGTCAAGTCTGCGCGCCGCACAGGGCAGTCGTTGACCGCAAACAATTGCTTTCTACGTCACGCGCCTACAGCTGGTCGAGCGCTCGGTGCGAATGCACTGACAGCCATAAACAAATACACAGTCTTTCTCCGAATAAAATCAGTATAAAGCTATAGTGACTTGATGAATTCTGTTATTAACATTCAGTATTTTTCAGGATACGGTTCTCTAAAATATTTAAGAACTTCAGGTAAATTCTGTGCGTGTCCGACGTTAAGACGACTTGCTATCGAGAAAATTTCAGGAAAAATGTCATTTCGAAGAAGAAAGTAATAAACTAAAAAGGTAATTATTAATTGAGTTTATTTTTCAGGTAACATATTTCCACTTAGGTACGTACTTTAGACGTAATTTGCTGCTCGCGATTACGTGATTCATACTTTGTGCTAATTACATGTTCAATGAAATTACTTGTGAAGCGACGTGCTTGCGTACGTTAACTGATTTTGACAATGATTATTAATTAACTGGATTGTTACTTGTGTATATTATGCATCGCTTGGCTGCACTGCTTTTTCACTGATGTCATATTTTTTAATTATGTGCCTGCTGTGCCTATTTATTTAAATTATAATTGTCATCTGATTAGTTGTGCTGATGTGGTTAGGTATGTAAGTTATACTTTGTGATTTATCTGCTTGCGCCTTCATGTTTACTTATTAAGATACGATGCTAATGACCTGTTTAGTGCGTAAGATATATGTTTACTGCTATGCGTATGGATTGCACATTTACACATTTCCGCTTGTTGTCATAACTATACTTTAATTTGGTATATAGCAATGCTGATGTACAGTGTACGGACATGGAGTGTGGGTTACGCTGTGGTATGGGTTACGGATTGTTTGCTTGGCGTAGCCTCGTTATAGAAATTGTGCTGCATCCACTTGTTGACATTCTGTTCACTACTGGTATATTTACTCGCTGTTGCTTGTTTTGCTTACGCTCAGTGCTTCATATTTTAACATAAGAAAATGAACTGCAGTAATTCGACGAGCGACTTTAGTACAAGAAACGTCATAGAAGTCACATGAGCTGGAAGTTTTATGAAAGCTGTATAAATGTATGCCAATAGGAAGGAAGCTAACGACATGACATACCAACACAGTTATTACACTGCATTTTTCGTGAGCAATTGAAATAGGAAGTGACACTTGACACAAGAAATACTCCACATGTTTGCTTCTGTTTGCCATAATTCTTGAAGTGGTGTACACACTGTGAAATATTAGGATCATTCACACTCCGTAATCGTACTTAATTACTGAGAGTTATTCGAACTAAGTCTGTTAGAGGTCATGTATGCATTCTTTGTTTATAATTCATAATGAGTAGAAGATTTTGGTCAGATGTATTACACAGAGGTTGTGTGTTGACAGTGTGTCTTCGGATTGTATGGGATGAGGAGGTTTGCATTAGGATTTTATCTGTACTCGATCGAGGAGACTGACTAGAGGAAAGAGTTGTTATGGAAGTGAAATGATACTGGCAATAAGATTTATATGTATCGACGTATTGAAGAGGTATTATGGAGGTATTGAGATTATATGAAGTTGATTGGAGTTATGGTGTATAAGAGGTAAAATAAGTGAGGTGCATATTTTTTTTGTTGTCGGTCTATATGGAACAAGGAGGATGAAAATAGCAGACTAGAACACTAAAATGGAAGGAAGATTGTCTACACACACTTTGTTAAATCACTAAGCAGTATGTACTTTTTTTTGGAGAGAGGAAGTTGCATATCTTGGCACACTGACAGTTGTTCAGCAACCGTACATTTTGATCTGGCTTGGCAAACATTGGTCTTGACATGATGACTATGACGTTGACTTAACTATTATTGACTGTTATACATTGCTGTCACTACTACTTGATACACATGATGAACATGAAATTTTGACAGAAGTGGATTCACACAGTTAACACTATTCAATTACACAGTAGTACTTAAGGTGGATGAAAGATGAGTGAGTGTGTTTTGTGTGTTTTCCTTTCCTAATCCTACCCACCTATCTCCTAAATATTATTTTATTTGTTTGTAGTGGCTTGCACTGACACCCATAAATATTATAGGTTTACTGATGTTTGTGTATTTGTAATAGTAATATGACAATTATCTGATATCATTTGTGTGTTTGTTATGATTTGTATGTTTAGTGTAAGAGCATTGTAAAAGCATTTGTATGTGCATTCAAACTATTGTTCATGCTTGAACTGTCTGATTAGTGATGGTGAAATTATGGACTGTTACTTGCATTTTTTCTACGTGATTGGTGCCACTAGGACATGTTTCATTTCTGCTGATAAACTCTGATCAACAGTGTGATTAGTGATAGTGAATATTATGGACTGATGTCTGCACCTACTCAAAAATGCTGGGTGCCATTGATGAACTGCTTCTACTGAGAAATGTGACTTGTTGCTGTGTGTACCTCTTCAACATTGCTGGGTACCACAAATGGAACTGCTTCTACTGAAATGATGTTACTTCTTGCTGTCTGTACCTCTTCAACATTGCTGGGTGCCACTGATGGACTGCTTCTACTGAAATGATGTCACCTGTTGGAGTCTGCACCTACTCAACATTACTGGGTGCCACTGATGGACTGCTTCTGCTGAAATGATGTCACCTGTTGGAGTCTGCACCTGTTCCACAATGCTGGGTGCCACTGATGGACTGCTTCTACTGAAATGATGTCACCTGTTGGAGTCTGCACCTATTCCACAATGCTGGGTGCCACTGATGGACTGCTTCTACTGAAATGATGTCACCTGTTCGAGTCTGCACCTGTTCCACAATGCTGGGTGCCACTGATGGACTGCTTCTACTGAAATGATGTCACCTGATGGTATCCGCACCTACTCAACATTGCTGGGTGCTACTGCTGGAACTGTCAACCACTTGTTATGAAAACATTTTATGTAAATATTTGTATAAACTGATTTTTTGTGTATTACTGTTTGTGAAAAGTTATAAGACTCTTACCTGCTCATATTCGTCGTTGCTGACGCTATCGATTGAATTGTTTAACCACATGATATTTGTGTAAACTATTATGTAAAGTCATATGTATGAAAGAATTTGTATTCCATACTGTATTTTATATATTAGGCTATTGTAAGGTCGGTGCAAAGCCAAAATTTTATCTAGTTATATGATACTTACGTATTAATATTATCTTTTATTTTTGTCTGTATTTTTTTTGACGAATTTGGTGGTATTTTTACCACCAATGCTGGCAAAAATACCATCAAATTCTAGCCCGTGGAGGAAGGGCATATGAAAGGTGGCTACACTGAGCCACAGCGCCAGAAATCGCGCCAGAGAGTATTGTTCCGCCGCCTCCACTGGCAGTGATTATTGAGACGCAGCGACAGGCAGTGCTTGCCGAGAAGTTGTGGTGGACACTGCTTGTCGTGAAGTTGGAGTGAGATGTGGTAGTGGAGAGTGTTGTTCCATGTTTATGCAGTTATTTGATGGGAGAGATAGCAGATGTTGTTCCAATGGAGATATTGTAATGATCTGAGTGCTTTTCGTCAATATAAATTAAGGTAACTACCTACTGTTCTTTATTTTCCTATTATTTGTGTGTCCTGAATAATGCTTCATTACAGGATCAGTCAACAAAGCATCTGGCGTGTGTTCTTGTATTAGAGTGTAATTTTGGTTTTCTTGCACAATTATAGTATTTCTAATTTTCTTTTATCACGTCAGTATAAATGGTATTTAAAATTTCTTGTCTTGTTGAAGAAGAACCGTGCTAGATGTGCGTTGAGTCACACTACCACACACAGAACAACTACACTTGTGCTTTGTTGGCTTCGTAGGTTTTGTAGTTGCTGGGGACTTAATTAGTTAATTGTGTTAACAGAAATTTTCTTACATTCTTTGTTGTCATTCTATGCAGTCAGATAGCGTAACAATTAGTTGTCAGGGCCAGCCGTTTACGAGACTTGCGTAATCGGACATACAGCTACTAAAAATATTTGCATTCATATTTAATTTTAATTTAGCCCCCATGCAACATATATAAGGTGACACAATAATTCGTTAACGGTTGAAAATCCGTAACTTCACGGAATACTGTCGATAGAGGGGTAAAAATTGACACGTATGTTTGACACGACATGGGTTTTTATTGACACCAAAAATAGTTCACAAAAATGTATGACCAACATATGGTATTTCATATGATCCAAAAGCAATAATTAACATAACAACTGATTTTCAGCAAAGACGATGTTCTTTATAACAAGTCTTCAGTATGACCAACATTTGGCATTTCATATGACACAAAAGCAATAATTAGCATAACAACAGATTTTTGTAGCAAAGACGATGTTCTTTATAACAAGTGTTCAGTATGTCTGCCGTGATTCATCGACACTACCTGTAGTCGAGATACAATATTCTGAACAGCGCCGTACAGCATATCAGTAGGTACGGCGAGAAACTGCCGCCGCATGTTTTTACCATCTCTAATGAGGTCGGAAGATCACGGTAGACTTGCGACTTCAGGTAAACCCACAACCAGTAATCGCCCGGATTGAGGTCTGGAGACCTGGGGGGGTCAAGCATGGCGGACGTGGCGACTCAGTAAGCGAACCTTACCGCAAGAGATATTTCACACGTGAAGCAATACAGGATGGGGTGGTATCCTGCATAGAAGTAGTACCTTCTAGCAGATGTGTTCTGTCACGCTGGAATGATCTGACACTTCAAATACTCTGCAGTGTCACTGAAGTGTTATTTCCCAACCCATCTGATGGCCAGTTTTTGCACTCGTTTGTGATTTCAATAAAACTACATCTGATTTCAGGCATATGAGTCAATATTTGCTTCTCTGTCTACATCATTCCACGAAATAGCGCATTTTCAAATGTCGACAAACGTTCCTCTGTGTTTAACAGACTAATGCATGGAGAGCTGCATCAAACCAGTCTCAGGACTGAAGACCACAACAACAACAAGACTAATGTCTCTATTTTCTAAAATATTTGTGCAATGAAGTATACAGAGTTTAAGCTACACAATTGCAACATGTAAAGGCTTTAACAAACACCGTGTACGTTTGTGATTGCAGTGGTCACGGGTTCACCGAGATTGGGCCGTGAGTTAAACAAAACATGTCGTCTGATCGTATGACTCACGTTCTTTACTACACCAGATCGATGGTCGTGTCCGGATGAAAGTCAAACCCGACTGAACACATCTGGGACGCTACCAGATACAAACCCAGTGCCCAGAAACCGGCGGTCAGTAGTTTATCGAAACTGCCTGATCTATGGATAGACGTCTGTTGCTAAATAACTCCAAAAAATATCAAGGACTTGTCCAATCAATGCTGCGCAGAATCGCTACTGAGTTAACCAAGTTGTCATAATGTTTTGGCCCGTCATCGGGTGGTTATAATTAAACTTTTCCTATTTAAAACGTTATTACACGGAAACTATTTACGGTACGAGGACCAAACTTCGTAGCATTAATGTCAATGACACGGGGGAGAGAAATAATACAGAATAAATTCAGTTGAAACGCTTTTAATGTGCTGCTACGGTACATCACACATACCAGAACCATTACTGCTATAAAAGAGGCTCAGTATGGTGCATATCAGTGCCTAGAAGTCTGAAAGCGCAGTATTGCATTCTGCATAGCAGAACGTAACATTTCCTTAGGAATGCTGGCTATCTCTCTTGATATGCTGCGCCTCAAATCAGCACATTGTGAATGTTCCCCTGGTAAACACTGTCCTTCAGGTAGCCCCACAATCAGAAATCACAGGGAGTGAGATCAGGTGGTCTTGCCCGCCAAGCATTTGGAACCGATCGGCTGATAATTCGATCGTTTGCAAATGTGTTTCGGAGAAGCAGGTGAACTTCACAAGCGATGTTCAGCGGGGCCACGTCGTGCATGAAAACTCTTAAGTTTAATGTATCTCCCTCCGGTAGAGTGGATATGACACGGCTTTGCGGCGTATCGTAGTAACACTGGCCAGTCACACTGCACGTCTTTGATCCTTGAGCGTCAACCTGCACAAAAAATAATGGGTCAATGATGAATGTAGCCGTGAAGCCACACCATACTGTGACACGTTCACCGTACAGAGGAAGTTCATGCACAGTGACTGCAGGTGAAGATCCTCATACTCGGCAATTCTCTGTGTCCACCTCACTCGTCAGAGAAATATGAGCTTCGTCTGTCCATAGGTCGGTCCAGGGCCAGCCTTCGTCAGCTTCAGTCCTTGCGAGAAAGTGGAGAGCGAAGTCAACATTCGGTTGTGCGATCTGTGGTGCAAGATGCTGTACGATATGGATCTTTTACGGATACCATTTGAGAACGGTCCCATACAGTGGACCACGGGATATACACTCCTGGAAATTGAAATAAGAACACCGTGAATAAATTGTCCCAGGAAGGGGAAACTTTATTGACACATTCCTGGAGTCAGATACATCACATGATCACACTGACAGAACCACAGGCACATAGACACAGGCAACAGAGCATGCACAATGTCGGCACTAGTACAGTGTATATCCACCTTTCGCAGCAATGCAGGCTGCTATTCTCCCATGGAGACGATCGTAGAGATGCTGGATGTAGTCCTGTGGAACGGCTTGCCATGCCATTTCCACCTGGCGCCTCAGTTGGACCAGCGTTCGTGCTGGACGTGCAGACCGCGTGAGACGACGCTTCATCCAGTCCCAAACATGCTCAATGGGGGACAGATCCGGAGATCTTGCTGGCCAGGGTAGTTGACTTACACCTTCTAGAGCACGTTGGGTGGCACGGGATACATGCGGACGTGCATTGTCCTGTTGGAACAGCAAGTTCCCTTGCCGGTCTAGGAATGGTAGAACGATGGGTTCGATGACGGTTTGGATGTACCGTGCACTATTCAGTGTCCCCTCGACGGTCACCAGTGGTGTACGGGCAGTGTAGGAGATCGCTCCCCACACCATGATGCCGGATGTTGGCCCTGTGTGCCTCGGTCGTATGCAGTCCTGATTGTGGCGCTCACCTGCACGGCGCCAAACACGCATACGACCATCATTGGCACCAAGGCAGAAGCTACTCTCATCGCTGAAGACGACACGTCTCCATTTGTCCCCCCATTCACGCCTGTCGCGACACCACTGGAGGCGGGCTGCACGATGTTGGGGCGTGAGCGGAAGACGGCCTAACGGTGTGCGGGACCGTAGCCCAGCTTCATGGAGACGGTTGCGAATGGTCCTCGCCGATACCCCAGGAGCAACAGTGTCCCTAATTTGCTGGGAAGTGGCGGTGCGGTCCCCTACGGCACTGCGTAGGATCCTACGGTCTTGGCGTGCATCCGTGCGTCGCTGCGGTCCAGTCCCAGGTCGACGGGCACGTGCACCTTCCGCCGACCACTGGCGACAACATCGATGTACTGTGGAGACCTCACGCCCCACGTGTTGAGCAATTCGGCGGTACGTCCACCCGGCCTCCCGCATGCCCACTATACGCCCTTGCTCAAAGTCCGTCAACTGCACATACGGTTCACGTCCACGCTGTCGCGGCATGCTACCAGTGTTAAAGACTGCGATGGAACTCCGTATGCCACGGCAAACTGGCTGACACAGACGGCGGCGGTGTACAAATGCTGCGCAGCTACCGCCATTCGACGGCCAACACCGCGGTTCCTGGTGTGTCCGCTGTGCCGTGCGTGTGATCATTGCTTGTACAGCCCTCTCGCAGTGTCCGCAGCAAGTATGGTGGGTCTGACACACCGGTGTCAATGTGTTCTTTTTCCCATTTCCAGGAGTGTACCACGGGATGTTCAACTTTGGTGACACAGCACGCGCACTGTCTGACGATCGGGAACTGTGCGCAGCATTGTCTGCTAACCAACAGCGGTTTCATAATCACCTGTGTTGCATCCGGCCGTCGGCCTCATTCGGAAGCGACTCGCAGTTCTCCACTTGATTGGAACTACTTCATCATGCCCTGCGCATAAGGTGGAAAAAGAGGACCCTTCTGTAATCCTTTCAGCCGGCGATATTTTCTAAGTGCGGCTGTAGCCTGTTATTTTTGTAATAGAGCTTCACCAGTGCCCTGCTCCTTTTGTCCAAGCTCATGTTGACACGTCCACAAGTGCACTGCTATTGGTCAGGTGTGTGAGACTATGAACCTCGATGACTGGTCACGGCACCTGATGGCCATAGTTGTAACTGGACGGTGGCGCTGTGATGCATGGAAATCATGCATCCCATACTCTGGACATTAATGCTACCAAGTTCGGAACTCGTACAGTAATTAGTTTCCATGTTATAACATATTAAACAAGGGAAGTTTAGTTACAATAATCCAGTATCTAACGTAAACTTTGAAACACAAAAAAGAGATAAAAATGGAATCCATATACGGCACAAGGAAAGTGAGAACATTATACTCTGTGTCGCCCAGTAGTTTCCGCCGGAAGATACAAGGAGTGTATGGATTTATTGAAATATCACTTCCTCACCACGAAATGACTCTGAAAATACTAGAGATAATTTTATCGCATCGACACGCATCGGAAACTTTCATTTGCATAACAGTAAATCTTATCACCGTAGTTTACTGTAGCATCAAAGCTGATGACCCTGATATACTATGATGGAGCCGTACAACATTATGGTTTTATGAGTGATTAAATGACAAACATGCATTAAGTTGACGAAGGCATGGAATAACTCCTAATATCGTGTCGGTCCTTTTTCTGACAGCAGGTCAGCTTGGCATAGATTCAACAAGCCATGGTGATTCTATACCCAGCAATAATAGCAAAAGTGTTGCACATGCAGGATTTCGTCCAGGAACAGACCTGTCGACTACGTCCCACGAGTATTCCATGGAATTCAAGTCGGGAAATCTGGACGACCATATTATTCGCTCGAATTGTCCAGAAAGTTCTTCAAACCTTAATCTTGTGGCCTGATGACATGGCGCATTGGTATAAAAAAAAATACAATCGCTATTTCGGAACATTAAGTCCATGAAGGGCTGTAAATGGTCTCCAAGAAACCGGACACAACCATATCCAGTCAATGATCGGTTCAGTTTGACCCGAGGACCGAGTTCATTCCACGTAAACACAGCCCACACCATTATGGAGCCAACACGAACTTGCAAATTGCCTTGTTGACAACTGGGGTCCATGGCTTCGTGAGGTCTGCGCCGTACTGGAATCCTATCATCAGCCCTTCCAACCTGAACTCGGAACACACCTGACGAGGCCACGGTATTCCACTAATCTAGGATCCACCCGATATGCAGGAGCCCAAGGAGAGGCACCGCAAGCGTTGTCGCCCTGTTAACAAATCCACTCTCGTCGGTCGTCTGCTGCCATAGCTTTTTAACGCCAAGTTTCACCACACTGTTCTAAGGGATATGTCCAACCTGATTTCTGCGGTAATTTCGCATACGGTTGCTTGTCTGTTAGCACTGACAACTCTACGCAAACGCCGCTGCTCTCAGTCGTTAAGTGAATCTTGCTGGCCACTGCGTTGTCCGTGGTGAAAGGTAATGCCTCAGACGTGATATTCTCGGAGACGTGCATCTCGGAATATTAAAATTCCTAACGATTTCCGAAATGGAACGCCCAGTGTTACCACTCCGCGTTGTAATATGTTAACTCCCGTCGCGCCGGTATAGTCACGTCGGAAACCTTTTCACATGAATCACCTCAGTACAAATAACACTTCCGCCAATGCACTGCCCTTTTGTACTTTACGTACGCGTTGCTACCGCTATCTTTATAAGTGCATATCGCTATACCATGACTTTTGTCACCTAAGCCTAGAAAAGTTGTGTTGCAGAAACAATTAAATTGAGGCAAAAGTTAACGCCACTCATGTATTAGGGCTGTTTCTACAGGCCGATGGCTGCCTATAAGGTAGTACGAGGAGCAGTCTTTGATAGTGGGACATGTCGGCAATTCCTCCAATTGTTATTGCCCGTAGATGAATACTGATGGTACCTCTGCTTATTTACTCGAACAGCCCCACACTTGATCTCACGAGGTTGAGTGGAGATCGTTCCACAACTTCTTACCTCAGTAGAAATCCCAGAAAGAACCAAGAATCTAAACTGGGCCCTACTGTATCGAAGGCAGTGCCGATTACTGTTCGGCTACATAGTCGTCATAAATTAAGGTTGGAAGTAGAGCAGTGGACATCGTAGAAAAAATGTGAGATGTAAGTTGAAAAATGAAATTTAATTACTAAAAAGATAAGGAGAAACTTACAACGCTTCTAAGCTGCCACCGCTTTCAAAAGTATACCTGAGACTTCATAAAAGGTTAAGAACACTTTTTATTCCCTCAAATACAGGATGTTCGGAAATTCCCTTCACGAAGTTCTAGGACTGGTTGAGAGGAGTGACTACATAGTATTTTGAATAGAAAGCCATGTCCGGAAACGTACCGTTTCCGTTCTACGATGTTTTCAGTTCAGGTGTTTAACTGATCCACTTCTGCTTGAGCAATTGGATTAGGCGTGACGCAGTACAATTATTACGTAACAATTCGAAAGGAAACGTAACGAAATACCCATTTATCACATAAGCACACTTGTTTGTATAAACACTTAAGCATTATATGTTTACATTACTCTAGAACGAAAAAGAATCCTGCACACCGTAGGTACTAAAAATACTGGTGCATTACAACAGTGACTCGATGCCGCGACCACCAACGCGCTGTTACAGACATAGTACCTACGAAGCATGTTCTGGTACATTCTCTCCATCCCACCTGGTATGTCTTCAGTTTCTGGTACAACGGCCAGAACTCGTGCCAGCAGATTTTCTTGTGTCTCTTCACGAGTCTCATCCATTATGCTTTGCGTACGACCCGACAAGAAGTAGTCCATAGGAGTATACGCCGTCCTGTCTACCCTCTTGCACATCAGGACAAGCAACTCTCGGACATTTCTCTTTCCCTCAGCAGACGTGGACGCGTTACGCTTCTGAAATGATACCGTCATACTTTTGCGGACACGCTTTCCAATTCAAAATGTTATGTACTCACTCCCCCTCTAGAAGTCCTAGAGGACTGTAAGGGGAATGTCCGAACGCCCTGTACATCCACTTGCACTGAATCTGCCCATTAATAACGCTTATTAACTTCGGAAATTTAGCTCCGAGTTAGCAAAGCCTACGCAAAGAAACAGAGAGGGAGGATGGTCAATCTGGAGTAACACAAGTGACAACTGAACGTTAATTCCTCCCACATTCTACACTGCCTCAAACTGTAGTAACGTATTGGTTGCTGCTGTTCCATTTCAATTCAGATATACATAACTTCATGCTCAGAAACTATTCAAAGGAAAATTCTCAAATAAAATTCAGAATGAAGGTAATATTGTGTAATTTCAGTTGGTATTTACGTGGTGTTTTTATAACTTACATTTTTAATGTAATTTTTATCATCTTTCATATTCTTTCTGAAAAGCACTATTTTAAATGGAATAAAAATTGTGTCATATTGTTCAGCATTTGATTCGAAAACAATATTAGCAAACATCTCTGTGGTATTTACAGTGGAGATCTGTAGAAAAAATTAAAATAAACAGAAACAGTGGCGTAACCCGCCAGTTGCACTACGCCGTGTTACACAACTTTGCATTTTGAATGGCAGACGGGAAACGATCGCAACATATATGCAGCGCGAGCGTAAATATTTATTACTATACTATTTTTCCACTTTTCAGACAAACAGCTCCTTACAATTTGGGCCAACGTGCTCTCCGTGTGCATACGGGCGGGAGTCATTCCAGATGTGGAAAGGGTCCTTCCGGATGCCATGAAGGGTGCTGGGTGCACCCATCTGCAGGTGGTCGCTCACGTCGGCACCAATGGTGTGTGTCGCTATGGATCGGAGGAAATCCTCTCTGGCTTCCGGCGGCTATCTGATTTGGTGAAGACTGCCAGTCTCGCTAGCGGGATGAAAGCAGAGCTCACCATCTGCAGCATCGTCGACAGGACTGACTGCGGACCTTTGGTACAGAGCCGAGTGGAGGGTCTGAATCAGAGGCTGAGACGGTTCTGCGACCTTGTGGGCTGCAGATTCCTCGACTTGCGCCATAGGGTGGTGGGGTTTCGGGTTCCGCTGGATAGGTCAGGAGTCCACTACACACAGCACAGCAGGCGGCTACACGGGTAGCAGGGGTTGTGTGGCGTGGACTGGGCGGTATTTTAAGGTTAGATGGCCTCGGCCAAGTACAGAAAGGGCAACAGCCTCAAAGGGTGCGGGGCAGAGTCAGGACATGCGGGGACAAAGAAGCAATCGGTATTGCAATTGTAAACTGTTGAAGCTGCGTTGCCAAAGTACCGGAAATTCAAGTGATGATAGAAAGCACCGAAGCTGAAATCGTTATAGGTACGAAATGCTGGCTGAAGCCAGAGATAAATTCCGCCGAAATTTTTACAAAAGCACAGACGGTGTTTAGAAAGGATAGATTGCATGCGACCGGTGGTGGAGTGTTCGTCGCTGTTAGTAGTAGTTTAACCTGTAGTGAAGCAGAAGTGGATAGTTCCTGTGAATTATTATGGGTGGAGGTTACACTCAACAACCGAGGTAGGTTAATAATTGGCTCCTTTTACTGACCTCCCAACTCAGCAGCATTAGCGGCAGAACAACTGAGAGAAAATCTGGAACACATTTCACATAAATTTTCTCAGCAGGTTATTGTCTTAGGTGGAGATTCCAATTTACCAGATATAGACTGGGACACTCAGATGTTTAGGACGGGTGGTAGGGACAGAGCATCGAGTGACATTACACTGAAAATTACCTCGAGCAATTAAACAGAGAACCGTCTCGTGGAGATAACATCTTGGACCTACTGATAACAAACAGACCCTAACTGTTCGACTCTGTAAGCGCAGAACAGGGAATCAGTGATCATAATGCCGTTGCAACACCCCTGAATATGAAAGTAAATAGGAATATAAAAAAAAGGGAGGAAGGTTTATCTGCTTAGCAAGAGTAATAGAAGGCAGATTTCAAACTACCTAACAGATCAAAACGAAAATTTCGGTTCAGACACTGACAATGTTGAGTGTTTATGGAAAAAGTTCGAGGCAATCGAAAAACGCGTTTTAGATACAGGGTGTTTCAAAAATGACCGGTATATTTGAAACGGCAATAAAAGCTAAACGAGCAGCGATAGAAATACACCGTTTGTTGCAATATGCTTGGGACAACAGTACATTTTCAGGCGGACAAACTTCCGAAATTACAGTAGTTACAATTTTCAACAACAGATGGCGCTGCGGTCTGGGAAACTCTATAGTACGATATTTTCCACATATCCACCATGCGTAGCAATAATATGGCGTAGTCTCTGAATGAAATTACCCGAAACCTTTGACAACGTGTCTGGCGGAATGGCTTCACATGCAGATGAGATGTACAGCTTCAGCTGTTCAATTGTTTCTGGATTCTGGCAGTACACCTGGTCTTTCAAGTGTCCCCACAGAAAGAAGTCACAGGGGTTCATGTCTGGCAGATAGGGAGGCCAATCCACGCCGCCTCCTGTATGTTTCGGATAGCCCAAAGCAATCACACGATCATCGAAATATTCATTCAGGAAATTAAAGACGTCGGCCGTGCGATGTGGCCGGGCACCATCTTGCATAAACCGCGAGGTGTTCGCAGTGTCGTCTAAGGCAGTTTGTACCGCCACACATTCACGAAGAATGTCCAGATAGCGTGATGCAGTAATCGTTTCGGATCTGAAAAATGGGCCAATGATTCCTTTGGAAGAAATGGCGGCCCAGACCAGTACTTTTTGAGGATGCAGGGACGATGGGACTGCAACATGGGGCTTTTCGGTTCCCCATATGCGCCAGTTCTGTTTATTGACGAAGCCGTCCAGGTAAAAATAAGCTTCGTCAGTAAACCAAATGCTGCCCACATGCATATCGCCGTCATCAATCCTGTGCACTATATCGTTAGCGAATGTCTCTCGTGCAGCAATGGTAGTGGCGCTGAGGGGTTGCCGCGTTTGAATTTTGTATGGATAGAGGTGTAAACTCTGGCGCATGAGACGATACGTGGACGTTGGCGTCATTTGGACCACAGCTGCAACACGGCGAACGGAAACCCGAGGCCGCTGTTGGATCACCTGCTGCACTAGCTGTGCGTTGCCCTCTGTGGTTGCCGTACGCGGTCGCCCTACCTTTCCAGCACGTTCATCCGTCACGTTCCCAGTCCGTTGAAATTTTTCAAACAGATCCTTTATTGTATTGCTTTTCGGTCCTTTGGTTACATTAAACCTCCGTTGAAAACTTCGTCTTGTTGCAACAACACTGTGTTCTAGGCGGTGGATTTCCAACACCAGAAAAATCCTCTGTTCTAAGGAATAAACCATGTTGTCTACAGCACACTTGCACGTTGTGAACAGCACGCGCTTACAGCAGAAAGACGACGTACAGAATGGCGCACCCACAGACTGCGTTGTCTTCTATATCTTTCACATCACTTGCAGCGCCATCTGTTGTTGAAAATTGTAACTATTGTAATTTCGGAAGTTTGTCCGCCTGAAAATGTACTGTTGTCCCAAGCATATTGCAACAAACGGTGTATTTCTATCGCTGTTCGTTTAGCTTTTATTGCCGTTTCAAATATACCGGTCATTTTTGAAACACCCTGTAGGTACGTGCCGAATAAAACTGTGAGGGACGGGAAAAACCCACCGTGGTTCAACAACAGATTTAGGAAACTACTGCGAAAACAAAGAGAGCTTCACTGCAAATTTATACGCAGCCAAAACCTCTCAGACAAACAGAAACTAAACGATGTCAAAGTTAGCGTAAGGATGGCTATGCGTGAAGCGTTCAGTGAATTCGAAAGTAAAATTCTATGTACCGACTTGACAGAAATTCCTAGGAAGTTCTGGTCTTACGTTAAATCAGTAAGTGGCTCAAAGCAGCATATCCAGACACTCTGGGATGATGATGGCAATGAAACAGAGGATGATACGCGTAAAGCTGAAATACTAAACACCTTTTTCCAAAGCTGTTTCACAGAGGAATACCGCTTCTATAAATCCTCGCACAAACGAAAAAAATGGCTGACAACAGAATAAGTGTCCAAGGAAAAGAAAAGCAACGGAAATCACTCATTCGAGGAAAGTCCATATCAGTGTGGGATCCGTATCAGGTCGTGTTGACAGAGGACATAGAGAAGATCCAAACAAGAGCCGCGCGTTCCTTCACAGGGTTACTTGGTAAGCGTGATAGCGTTACGGAGATGTTTAGCAAACTCAAGTGGGAGACTGCAAGAGAGGCGGCCTGCATCGCGGTGTAGCTTGCTGTCCAGGTTTCGAGAGGGTCCGTTTCTCGATGAGGTATCGAAATATTGCTTCCCCCTACTTATACCTCCCGAGGAGATCACGAATGTAAAATTAGAGAGATTCGAGCGCGCACGGAGGCTTTCCGGCAGCCGTTCTTCCCGCTAACCATACGCGACGGGAACAGGAAAGGGAGGTAATGACAGTGGCACGTATAGTGCCCTCCGCCACACACCTTTGTGTGGCTTGCGGAGTATAAATGTAGATGCAGATGTAGATGTACAACTTGAAGCTGAAATCATAAAGTTCTAAAATCAGGTTCAAGCCAATGCAGGTTAAATCGTTGTGAAAACTGCTTTTATACATCATGCATGAAATAAAGATTTAAAAAATTGTATTAAATATTTTTATTGTTATATATCTCCATCAAAAACAGACATGCGGCTTTAATATTCATGGTACTTCACTGAAATCCTGTATAAGATGCCTGAGTTTACACGGCAGACAAATTGTCTCATTCAGTAAATGAAGCTAACTTTACTGACATTTAATTCGAAAACAATTAAACTTTTAAGAGAAAACTTTTTCAGTAATTGACACATGGAGAAATTATTAATCGTCCGATTTGAAATGGAATAGCCCAGAGGCTCAATTTGTGTAGGGACAAACGTTCTTGTTGTCTAGTGAATAAACTATTTAATAACTTGAAGGTAGTGAGCTTATGTCGTGAAAGGAATAATTTACGGTGACGTCGTCTCCATCGTCGCATTACTAGGAGAACTGCATTACCGGTTCCTTCACCTGGTTTGCTGAAAATTTATGAAATATAAATGCCAGCGAGCCGAGCATGTACATCGTAAAACCTGAGCAGCCGATACAATAAGTGAATGGAGGTCGTTTGCATCTAACAAAGATTAAGTGCTCGATAGGGTAGCAACGTGTACGGGGCGCAGTTTGTAAACGGAAGCAAAGTGTAAGAGAATGGATTCACTAAGTTCACATGTACGAAAAATCCATCATAAAATGTGAACAGAACTGTTAGACAAGCTAGCAACGGCTGTGAACTGACATCAAGGCAGAACGTTTGAGATATGAACGTCATGTCAAAAATTACATGAAAATTTCTTTGCTAGCTCGTCGGATGAGGGCTTGAGAGTAACAGAACATGTGTGTAAGTCACTTGAATTTGGAGATAGTGATCTCACTGGTAAGTACGAACCACCAAATTTGCTGAGGTAGCTGAGAAGACAACAAAGACGCAGGATTAGGTACGGCCACATACAAAAGCCAATGGGAAAACGACAAGATTTTGAATAACCTTAATACTCTCACCGTTTACAGTCACGTGGAAACTCGTTGCCTGCTGCGATCTCGCAAGCACGCCGAATGCTGCTGGTCGAATGCGTCCGTATCAAACTCAAGACAAGTGTCTGAACACTTCTGTTCAGATTGCTGCCCAGAACGAAAGACGAGACGACGACGGCTTGTGTTCCAAACTGCGTGAGGGAACAACAGAACGATGCGCGCCGAACATTCTGAATGGTCGGTACTGCAAAAAGCTCTAGCCATGGAGTGAGAGTTCTTTCATCTTTCCTCTTTGGCACCGACGTGTCATTCTTGTGGCCAGGGACGGTTAGAGTCTCAGCGTCTTTGAATGAACAAGTGTCTTGCACATATCTTGCATGCACAAAGCATTAAAAGCGCTCGCGCGTCATGTCCGTCATTCACACTTTGTAAAACCGAATTCTGAAACTGTTTGGATTAGGGAATATTTAACGTATCTCGGCAATGTAGCGTTGTCATGAACCTCGATTAACGTCTGAACACCACAATGGTTTATTGGCGTGTTCCTTTTCGAGGCTGTACACCTTGTCATCCTCCCACTATTGACTGACTTACTGTTGTGTACATAGTTCCGAGTAGTCGGCGCGTACACAACTTTCCCACTAAAGCGCGCCCCGCTAAGCACAACAGTGCAGGCGCAGCACTCGTCTGTCTCCGCACTACGAGATGGCGCTGTCTTAGAGACGGACCAAATTCTGCTTCCGCCGATCCGCGTATTAATATGTGACGCAGCCAATGAGATGGCTGCTAACGTAGAACCTTTTCTCCTCGCGGATCACACTCGCGCATTGATACCTGAACGCGCGAGGTATTACAACGAATGTACAGACCTCTGATTAGTCAGACAGCATCAGTCTGCATTTGTCTGTACCAGTCTGCATTAGTCTGTACCAGTCTGTAGTCAAGATTCAGTCTGCGCCTAATAAGATTATCATATTCCTGTACATAGCCATGAAGATAACTGTATAGACACTTTTTCAAGTATCAGAGATATGTGAGAATAAGATTAACGTAAGAAGACGAAAGGAACTTCAGATTGTCAATTGTAAACAGCATCGAGAATCAAGTTAAGTAATTTCTATGCTTTTTATTATTTTAATAAATGTGTGTGAAAATTAATCAGGTTCTGTTTAAAGTAGGTCACCGTTAATCTGCTACTCTAAGCGTGCAAGTGGTATTTCTATCATCTGACCTAACGGCAGAAGATAAACACGCCACGATAAGACCACGAGACATATTGCTGACACTCGCCTACTTCGTTAGAGCGACAAGTCAAATAATCTGATGGTGTGTGTACCGAATGTCTTACAGTACGCACACCGCACTTACGCACCCAGTTACTCTAGTATCCACGGTTTAACGAAGAATCCGAACCGCGATGCGATTCGGCGTTTTTCACACTGGTAAGTTACTGTCAGAGTATATCGATGGAGAAGTCTTTGGAACACCCGTGCATCGTACATCAAATACTTAAATTTGCAGGTGGTAACTAGCTAAAGGAAAAACAAACCGGTGCAAAGGCAAACTATGCATATACTATTGTAATGCGAGACTTCCAGCCAACCTCCGTGGAATATTAAAAGGAGAGATGGATTATTCGAGAAACATAAAATTACTCTAGTTACTTGAGAAATTATCAGAAGACTAAAACGCATAATATGCATACACACACACACACCAAAACAAAAACATTCATAAACAAGTATTAATTGCAAATGAGATACTGGAAGGCAATAACAGTAGCTGTGCCGCAACTAACAAACAGACAAGTGAACACTAATAAGTAATAACGTATATATTTATACTTCATGTTAATATGTCTGGCAGTACTTTCGGTAATATAAATATTGCAACTTCAAAAACTGGTGAATATCATAATGCATAAATTATTCGGACATTGTTCAACAAATAGTAGACAACATCCACTGAAGATGGAGAAACGTCTCCGAAATTTGATGGGTAATAAAACAAAAAAACTGTGTTTGCCTAAGGCAGAACAACACATCTCATTATTACATATTAGGCAGCAAACGTGGATAAGGAAAGATCTTCGACCACAGAATGATTAGCTACTTGACGCTTATAGTTAATTGTCCACAAACTAAACTGAACAAAAGTTCTGTCATGCACTGCATATTTGTGACTAATTCTAATTCTTTCTAGGCGCTACAGTCTGGAACCGCGCGACCGCAGGTTCGAGTCCTGCCTTGGGCATGGGTGTGTGTGATGTCCTTAGGTTAGTTAGGTTTAAGTTGTTCTAAGTTCTAGGGGACTGATGACCTCAGAAGTTAAGTCTCATAGTGCTCAGAGCCATTTGAACCATTTTTTCTAATTCTTTCTTGTTTATCTGTTTTCTTGAATGAGATGAAATTATAAGTTGTTAGTTAAGGACAGTATCCATGCACAAAATCTGTTGTATACTTCTACTGAGTTTTGACTGTGCGTGTATATACACACCTCAATGATGTTCGTCTCTGTTCCTGGAAATACGTTGATCACATTTGCAATAACACGTATGTAAGTGCGAATTTTCACGTTATTTACTTCTATTTCTAGTCACCTACTAATACGGGGCTCCTTATGGAATGATCCACATCGATTTTATTCATACACAGATCATTTAACGCTGCGACGCAAATACCGGAAAAAAACCTCTGAAAGTTGGGAGATTTCCGAGTGCCGCTTAGTTCAGAACATCGAGATTAATATCGTAGTGTGAGTTCCTCGAATACGAGAGCTGCACTCGTAATGTCTCGCACAGTTTCTTTAACTTCTTTAACACTCTATATAGATTAATGGATGGAGATATAATTTAACAAATACGTAAATAAATTCTCTTAAAAACATAATAAATACTATTTTTAGCTATCTGACAACCCTGTCGTTGCCCGTGTATGTGTTCGTATTTATTCTAACCTTCCATTACTCCACCTCCTCCTGTCTCTGTCCACATGCTCCTCCCCCCACTTCCTCCTCCCTCCTCTCACTACCCATCTCCTCATCCACCCTCTCTCTGTTCCCCTCCTCGTACCCCGTTGTCTGTCCATCAGTCCCCTATCATCACTCCCCCCTCAATCATAGGTTGGTGGTTTTCATTTCCACAGTATTTCTTTCCAGATGGTAATTAATATGTGTGACACGATTGGTTGAAATCGATCTAAGGGGCTTACGACATATATTGTACACATACGACTCCAGAGAATGTTAAATTTATCCTTAGTATCCAGTAGTGTGGCTTAATCTTAGGGTCCCAAACACGTTGACAAAATTATCGGCGCACCGGAGCTATCTGTCCCGAGACCTGGTTGGCAGAACAGCTGAGAAACAAACTGCATTTCATAAATTTAAAAGTCAACTGAATGCAGGAAATAAATAGCAAGAGGTCATTTACCAACATTTTTGCGTCACCCCTTCTCATTCACTACCCGATTTCCAGTCATAATGGGGAATCTTACTCCCACAGTATTTTATACAAATAATATTTAATGTACATAAAAAATGTTGAAATTGCTCCAGCCGTTCCTAAGTTACACTTCGGTGTCACCGCTTCTTTATTCATACCCACACAAGATGTAAGGCGTTTCTAAGTCCGTAGTGCTTCTTTCCAGATATTACGTAACCAGCAAACCCTCTATTCTTTTTTAATTAGTCGTACAATTCTTTATGAAATTTCTTCAAACGTCTGATTAAAATAAGTTAAACGCGTTAAGTATTTGGTTAAGTATTTGCTGTTAAGCACGTAATCGAGAAAAACTTTAGGAAAGGTCTGAAATTATGTTTAAAGATTGTTCATGTTTTTAGACGAACACTGTATGAGCACGGTCTGGCTAATTCGTGCTATCTTTTTAAGAAAACCCAGTGTTTCACGGATCTCAGTGTTTATGACGTACTATCTCCTGAGCTGCGTATCGTACAGTAATTTACCTTTCCAGTTACATTCAAAGGTAGATCTACTACAGCCTGCGAAATATGTTGCGAATAGAGTTAGCAGTAGGGAAGTGATAAATGGAAACGACACGCCTAATGCGGTAGATTTTCATACATATCAGTGCTTATGTCGTCGTTTCTACTGAACTATGTATCGTATGATGATTTAATTTTGCAGTGGTACAAGTGGATGCTGTTTCCATTATTTGTTGCTAATAGTGTTTGTAGTAAAGCAGTAATAAATTAAAACGTCAAGGCTGATGCTACAGTTTTACTGCGCGATCAGTGAAAATGTAAGCGATAAACTTTCCTCCTTTGAAACTAATGTACATTAGTAACAGTTTAAGCTCCGAAATCAAAACCTGCGAGCGCTATCAACTTGTCACCACAATAAACAGCTTTGCATGTTATGGTAATTTCGCCACTGCACACAGTGGGAACACAATTACATTGAATCAATACCTTAATGTATTCCTGATTATATTCGTTATACAAGGGTCGTCTAGTAAGCTGTAGGGCGTCGGGATCATAAACTGAAGTCGATATCATATCAAGTGATTATTCATATTCAAAACCAACTTGAAATCTTATGGGAATGTGACGCTTGAATAATAAAGATAAAGAAAACTGTCATTAACTTTTGAAGACAATTATGTGGGACTTTAATTAACTTCGTTACGAAGATCCGAGCTGTTCAGGATATAGACTCTGAGATACAAAATACTACAGAAAAAAGCGACACTTACATCTTCAAAGTGCTCAGTTGGCACTGAACTAGAAGCAGTAAGTTAAATCATTAAAATTCCAGGAAGAGAATAATGAAAATACCAATTCTCTACACTCAGCCCAAACTCTGTTTGGATGGGGGAGGGGGTGGCGGGGGCAGCAAGCTTGTAGGCAATGCACCGAACATAAATTTATCCTCGATGCCTGAAAATAGAAGGGAACGCTGCAAAACATTCGCTGATGTTGCGTGAAAATATGCGTAGACAATTTCTGAGTTTCGTTCCAGGTTCGAACATTCTTTTACTATTGGCAGAGGGAGTATAGACTGTGCCTGGAAGGGGAGGTAATACATTGTATTGGCTGAATAGAAAATACTATTGAGAATGTCTTAATTTTCTCGCGTTTCACGAGAACAGAAGGGCAGGATTCTTGTTGACATTCAAGCAGAGTAGACATTTGCTACCTCTCTTGTGGACGCTCAACTTCAGACTGCATGACATCTTTCCAGCCACCACCCAACATTCTGCACTGCCTGCTTTAATTTCAGAAACAAATTAAATGCAATGATACAGAATCCTGAGGTGATGTGCAGCAATAATTTTACACCTTTCAGTTGTTTTGGGGGTTGTCGGCGAGAAAACGTTTAGGTAATGGTTAGAAATTATGTCTAAAGTCTGCTGAAAATCGCTAATTGTTCCCATCCCAAAATACTGGATGAGTGTATTCCGGTATTTGTGCACAGTGAGATAATCTTCTTTTCCAAGTACACCCTTTCCCATTCAGAGGTAGGTTGTTTTTACCCAGATAGCAAGTGATATGTGTACCAAGTCTGATTGAAATCGATCCTATAGGTTATAAATGAAATGTTTTATTGTTACATATAAGATATGAACATCGACAACACTGTTAAATCCCTGGAAATAAATAACTAGTTCGCTTTTAGTTTGATGTTTCACTTTATCGAGCAAATTTTAATATAACGTAAATAATAACGTTTTCATGGTATTCTTATTCCTCCTTTTCTCCATTCGAACTTCTCTATGGCGTCACCATGATTAAACATCGGTCTTGGCCCACGTCTGTTTGCATCTGGCGCAGATTTCACGTTCAAGTGTGATAATATTTAGTAAACGTTTGCTTTGAGTGTACCGGAGGCGAAAAGTGGCCACCAGTCCGGTATATGTCAGTCGGATGCGGGAACCCGTCTAAAAATCAAAGCGAGAATGGTCGGTCCACGAGCCCTCGTGTTTACTCCACGAGGTGAAATCGATCCGGGTCTGCTTTTCCTCAATATGTCCGAAAAGCGAGCGCCTTAGTACTCTCGGTTATCCGGGTGAGTCTGCATTTTTATGATATTGGTAATTAAAAATAAAAGGAAGCAAAGTTTACTAAAAAAAAATCAGTATTTGTTCACTGACATTTCCATTTGATAATAAATACTGTATAGAATTTTAATAAAAGTAAACGAAATAACTATTGCTGCTAGCGAGTTCCGATGCATAAACAGGACGATCACAAAGCTTGAGCTTGTTTTTAAGAAATTCTGTATGAAGAAAATCGAGGAGTGCCAGCATGTAAAGTCCCCTAGTAAGACATTTAAGGTGCTCCGGAAAGGCTCAAAATCATGAAAAGTTCAATTTTTACTTTTTTGCGTTTTCTGAATCTGCAGACTATTACCTTTTAATATATATATATATATAATTTATTCAATTCCGAAGACTACAACTATTTTTAAATTTTTTTTGAAATGTGTTCTACATGGGCGTGACCCACTGTGGCGCTATTAAACTGCTGTCAAATGGTGTTATTATTAACGTCCGTGTTCATTAGATACATTTTAGTGATGTGAGATAAAGTATGTGTTGTGGCTAATCTGTGATGGTTCAATATATATCGCTGGTGTGATTGTCGATTGTTTCATGTTTATTTACTCTGTCGTTATCTCGAAAATATTCGTAATTAATTCTGTTTCTTGAGTCTCTGTTTTGTTGAAGTATAATAATGAGTAAAAGTAAAGTTATTAGAAATCCTCTGAAGGCTTTTAAGAAAAGGAGAAATGTTGGAAAGCCAAAGGTATGTGTTAATACTGTAAATAATAACATTCTAACATGGTACGAGCGATCCTTGCTTTAGACAAGGAACGCCTTCGGGCTGCAGACAGGGCTGTAAAGAGTCTAGAAATACAAGCAAGAGTAAACAGGAGGAGGAACAAGAGGAAGCTGGAGGAGGAGTTTGCAGAGGATGAAGATAATCCATCCTATGGACCTGGAATGCACTAAAAAGTTAATCCAATCTTTGTCGCTCGATTCCCAAAACTTTTATTTTCTCATACTAATTACATGTTTTCTAAGGATCTTCCAAACATATTTGTTTCTAACTTTCAGTAAATGTTACACAGTACCTTCTGCATAATTTAACACAGCCTTTTTCCAAAAAAACTGTATATTTTTGAATATATAAATAAAAAATTGCCAAAAATGTTGTGAATTTTCATTACAATTGAAAAAAAATCATCTTTAATAAGTGAACTAAAATTTTGTAAAATCTCTGTGTTAAGTTGTAGCCCATATTCCAATAAATAATCTGTAAAAAAGTTCAACTTCCTACCTCAAATACTTTGTGAGCAAAGATGTAATTTAAAAGCGTTATTTTAACATTGCAAGTATAGGGCGTTCCGGGGCCCCTTAACAGTAAGTTGGAAACGTACACCTTTGCATCACTTTTGACACAACTCCCATCCTTTGGGGCGACGACATTATGACTGACAGCACGGTTACCCTGGTATGACTCTCGTCCGAAGTATGCGTTCCGACATCATACAGACTTAGAAACACAGGGCCCTGTGAGTAGCACCATCTCGGTGCTCCGCAGGGATGTGTGCCACATGGTTGGTGTAGGAGAGCAGTTATGAGACTGTGTGGCTTAAGTTCTGGGGGGGGTGGGGCGGGGGGTGTAGAGACTCCAGCCCGCTGTCCGTGTCGTGGTCGGCTGACAATGCCCACTAGAAGTGTGACGCGTCTCGGGTGTGAAGGGGGGGGGGGGGGGGGAGGTCCGGGTTTTGGCGCCTACGGTGTTTGCTCACTGACGACCGAGCCCGGGAAGACCTGCAGCGACTGTGCGACATGGTCGGAGCATCACACCAGGACAAACTGCGAAAGAAGAGACCTTTTCATTTCGTTATTCAAAAAGGCAACAGCAAACGAAGGCGCTGTCAATGGTCTGTTACACTGGTGACGTACAGCACCAGCAGTCACTTGACCCTTTCACTACCATACAGACGTATCTGGCCCACGATGAATTATCTGGGAATCAAAGCAATTTCTCTGCTTGTTCTTGCTATGTATCAGTGTTCCACAGGTAGAGCGAAACTGCTAATAGCGTATAGATATCTTGTAATTATACCGCTTTCACGTACAGGGCGACAATTATTGAACTATACAGAATAAAATCGTCATAACATCTGAACGGTTTGCGTTAGGACGTTCAAACTGCATGGCTGGCCGTAGGGCGTGATGGAAATCAGTATGCACATGCGCACGCACCTTGTTGTCAGCCATTTTAATTTATATGGGTTCTTTAATAAGCAAAACGGCCGCATTTGGGGCCTGAGAATCCACATTTCCCGATCGAGAAGTCTCTTCACCCTCAACGGGTATGGTCTGCAATGTTCTGTCACGCAGTAATCGGTGCGATATTCCTTGACGTCACGGACACTACCGAACGGTACGTGAAGGTTTTTGAAGATGTTTTCATCCCCGTTACCCAAAGTGACGCTGATTTAGAGAAGCTGCGGTTAATGCAAGACGGAGATCGACCAAATTGAAGCAGGAGATTGTTTGATGTTGCGGAGGAGCACTTTGGGAACCGTATTCTTGTTCTGGGGTACCCAGAGGCCACTGGCATGGGCCGCATTTGGCCGCCATGTTCTCTGAACACATCCGACTCCTTTTCGTGTGTCTACAGCAAAGACGAGGTGTAAAGCAATAACTCCAAAACCACTGCTGAGATAAAAATAGCTATTCAGGAGGTCATCGACCGCACGACACTACAGCGGGTCATGCAGAATATCGCTATTCGTCTGCTGTACTTCATCGCCAATGATGACAGCTGTATCGGACGTGTCATAACCTAATCCGAATATCTGCAGTGACGTTCACATGTTGAATCAAGTGTGTACACGAAGTACGTTTACATGTTGAATAAAGTATGTGCACGACGTAGTTTGTAACAAATTTACGTTTTTTTTTCATATAATTTTATGCTAGTCACCCTATACGTATTGTTGCGCCTCAAAGTTTCGTTGTTAACTCTCTGCTCCACTCCGTTCCGTATTGTCGCATCATCTCACACCTGTATTAATGAAACATAATTTAAAACACATGGAAAGCGCGCTGCTGTCGCCCATTCTCGTAGAATTCGTGTGAATGAACTGCACTGACCTTTGCCCTGTCGCAAGCGATACCCATACTGAGCAGCTGTAATGTGAGGTAAAAATTTGGTGAGATACTCCATACCACTGATATGTGAGTGTTTTCGGTGTATCTTGCAGTTTCACACATTCGTCTCCTGAAACCACAGACGTCTACATCTACATCTACATTTATACTCCGCAAGCCACCCAACGGTTTGTGGCGGAGGGCACTTTACGTGCCACTGTCATTACCTCCCTTTCCTGTTCCAGTCGCGTATGGTTCGCGGGAAGAACGACTGTCTGAAAGCCTCCGTGCGCGCTCTAATCTCTCTAATTTTACATTCGTGATCTCCTCGGGAGGTATAAGTAGGGGGAAGCAATATACTCGATACCTCATCCAGAAACGCACCCTCTCGAAACCTGGCGAGCAAGCTACACCGCGATGCAGAGCGCCTCTCTTGCAGAGTCTGCCACTTGAGTTTGTTAAACATCTCCATAACGCTATCACGGTTACCAAATAACCCTGTGACGAAACGCGCCGCTCTCCTTTGGATCTTCTCTATCTCCTCCGTCAACCCGACCTGGTACGGTTCCCACACTGATGCGCAATACTCAAGTATAGGTCGAACGAGTGTTTTGTAAGCCACCTCCTTTGTTGATGGACTACATTTTCTAAGGACTCTCCCAATGAATCTCAACCTGGTACCCGCCTTACCAACAATTAATTTTATATGATCATTCCACTTCAAATCGTTCCGCACGCATACTCCCAGATATTTTACAGGAGTAACTGCTACCAGTGTTTGTTCCGCTATCATATAATCATACAATAAAGGATCCTTCTTTCTATGTATTCGCAATACATTACATTTGTCTGTGTTAAGGGTCAGTTGCCACTCCCTGCACCAAGTGCCTATCCGCTGCAGATCTTCCTGCATTTCGCTACAATTTTCTAATGCTGCAACTTCTCTGTATACTACAGCATCATCCGCGAAAAGCCGCATGGAACTTCCGACACTATCTACTAGGTCATTTATATATATTGTGAAAAGCAATGGTCCCATAACACTCCCCTGTGGCACGCCAGAGGATAGTTTAACGTCTGTAGACGTCTCTCCATTGATAACAACATGCTGTGTTCTGTTTGCCACACAGCTGGTCTGATATTCCGTAGGCTCTTACTTTGTTTATCAGGCGACAGTGCGGAACTGTATCGAAAGCCTTCCGGAAGTCAAGGAAAATGGCATCTACCTGGGAGCCTGTATATAATATTTTCTGGGTCTCATGAACAAATAAAGCGAGCTGGGTCTCACACGATCGCTGTTTCCGGAATCCATGTTGATTCCTACATAGTAGATTCTGGGTTTCCAAAAACGACATGATACTCGAGCAAAAAACATGTTCTAAAATTCTACAACAGATCGACGTCAGGGATATAGGTCTATAGTTTTGCGCATCTGCTCGCCGACCTTTCTTGAAGACTGGGACTACCTGTGCTCTTTTCCAATCATTTGGAACCTTCCGTTCCTCTAGCGACTTGCGGTACACGGCTGTTAGAAGGGGGGCAAGTTCTTTCGCGTACTCTGTGTAGAATCGAATTGGTAGCCCGTCAGATCCAGTGGACTTTCCTGTGTTGAGCGATCCCAGTTGCTTTTCTATTCCTTGGACACTTATTTCAATGTCAGCCATTTTTTCGTTTGTGCGAGGATTTAGAGAAGGAACTGCAGTGCGGTCTCCTCTGTGAAACAGCTTTGGAAAAAGGTGTTTAGTAATTCAGCTTTACGCGTGTCATCCTCTGTTTCAATGCCTTCATCATCCCGGAGTGTCTGGATATACTCTTTCGATCCACTTACTGATTTAACGTAAGACCAGAACTTCCTAGGATTTTCTGTCAAGTCGGTACATAGATTTTCACTTTCGAATTCACTGAACGCTTCACGCATAGCCCTCCTTACGCTAACTTTGACATCGTTTAGCTTCTGTTTGTCTGAGAGGTTTTGGCTGCGTTTAAACTTGGAGTGAAGCTCTCTTTGCTTTCGCAGTAGTTTCCTAACTTTGTTGTTGTACCACGGTGGGTTTTTCCCGTCCCTCACAGTTTTACTCGGCACGTACCTGTCTAAAACGCATTTTACGATTGCCTTGAACTTTTTCCATAAACACTCAACATTGTCATTGTCGGAACAGAAATTTTCGTTTTGATCTGTTAGGTAGTCTGAAATCTGCCTTCTATTACTCTTGATAAACAGATAAACCTTCCTCCTTTTTTTATATTCCTATTTACTTCCATATTCAGGGGTGCTGCAACGGTCTTATGATCACTGATTCCCTGTTCTGCGCTTACAGAGTCGAAAAGTTCGGGTCTGTTTGTTATCAGTAGGTCCAAGATGTTATCTCCACGAGTCGGTTCTCTGTTTAATTGCTCGAGGTAATTTTCGGATAGTGCATTCAGTATAATGTCACTCGATGCTCTGTCCCTACCACCCATCCTAAACATCTGAGTGTCCCAGTCTATATCTGGTAAATTGAAATCTCCACCTAAGACTATAACATGCTTAATAACTTATGAATAACTTATGAATAACCCATGTCTTTCCCAAAAATCGCTACACTGGAAAAGAAAATGGAGGGGAAATAGTTTTTATGAATTTACTTCTGACTACCACAATAATTAAATAAACTATACATTAACGTCTGACACTCATTAAAAAAACAAAAAAAGAGAAGAACAAGACACTTTCAGTGAAAGGGTTGGGTGAGTATCCTACTACAGAACAGGACTTGGGTAATGTATAGGGTTGGACGAAAATATGGAAGTACTAAAAATAAAACTCTTTACCAAGCTGAACATGGTGCAGGAAACGCGCTCGCATTCAAAACAGCTTGCAGTCGTCTCAGAAACACAGATCTCGTATTCTTTGCAAGTGAATCGTATACCATTTTCCTGCAAAATGGCGGAAGTTCAATTAAAGAAGGTGGAGGTAAACAGCGACCGCGCACCCTTCACTCCAAAGTTGACCATAAAGGGTCAATAAAACTGACATAAAAAAGAAGAACCCGTGATCTAAGGGCGGCCGTTGGCCTTGGGCTGTGGAGCGGCACTGGCGTGCTCAGCACTTAGATGATGATGATGATGATGGTGATGTTTGGTTTGTGGGGGGTTCAACTGCGCCGTCATCAGCGTCCGTACAAAGTGCCAACCTTTACACAGTCCAATCTAACCACCATCACGAATGATAATGATGAAATGATGAGAACAACACAACCACCCGGTCCCCGGGCAGAGAAAATCCCTAACCCGGCCGGGAATCGAATCCGGGACCCCGTCAGCGCTTCGAACCCCCTCCGCTAGTGAGTGTTTGTTTACTTGCGCGCGGTGTTATGTAGTAGTGTTAGCTAGAAGCACAATGGTTGTTTCTTACCTATTGGAGACGATCGAGCTTACGTTCAACTCACAATGTACCCGACCCAAAGCTCATGAAGTCGAACGATATTTTTTGTGTGGTACGGTGGACTTAGAACCACAATATCTGCTAGGTATTCATCTGTCCCTTGTTTCCAGGACGGTTTACCTCAAGTTCACAGGTGAAGTGGCTTGTGATAGGCTGCCAAGCAGATCCTTCGATGGATCCCTCTTTTGCCATTCTGACATGAACGAGAGTGTGGTGGCAATTGATAATGCTGGTCTGGTAGCTCGAATGGTGTGCGTTTCCGAACTGCGCTTTTATGTCCCCGCCACTCTGGTCATAAACGCTTTGCAATTGTATAGAACCGTTCTTAGCCACGTAGAGGAAAAATGGGAAACTTTTGAGACGTATCCCGTAATCAGTGGAGTGCGTCAAGCACGTATTGAGCTCTCAAAATGTGTGTCCATCGATGGATGTCGCTCAATCGTCATTTATGACGGACAACTGATGTGTGCAAGAGGGAAATGTTCGCTCGGACTGTCTTCAGAGCGACTCGTGCAGACTAGGCAGAGAAATAACCCATGACGGACGGAGCAAACAGGACATAAAAACAGGCACAAAGTACATTACTTGCCAAGAGAAATCTGCTACCGTCAAACATAGGCCTAAATTAGAGAAAGAAACTTCTGGGAATGTACGTCTGGAGAACACCATTGCATAGTAGGAAACTTGGAATGTGGGACAATCGAAAAAGCAGAGAATCGAATCACTTGAGACGTTATGCTAGAGAAGAATGTTGAAAATTAGGTGCACTGGTATGGTAAGGGATGAGGAGGCTCATACAAGAAGAAGGCACAGGATGATCAAGGTATCAATGACGACATGAGGAAATAGCTTCCATGGTACTAGAGGCAGCTGCTGACGGCAAAAATTGCAGAGGACGACAGAGCCTGGAATACACCCTGCAAATACACTCCTGGAAATGGAAAAAAGAACACATTGACACCGGTGTGTCAGACCCACCATACTTGCTCCGGATACTGCGAGAGGGCTGTACAAGCAATGATCACACGCACGGCACAGCGGACACACCAGGAACCGCGGTGTTGGCCGTCGAATGGCGCTAGCTGCGCAGCATTTGTGCACCGCCGCCGTCAGCGTCAGCCAGTTTGCCGTGGCATACGGAGCTCCATCGCAGTCTTTAACACTGGTAGCATGCCGCGACAGCGTGGACGTGAACCGTATGTGCAGTTGACGGACTTTGAGGAGGGCGTATAGTGGGCATGCGGGAGGCCGGGTGGACGTACCGCCGAATTGCTCAACACGTGGGGCGTGAGGTCTCCACAGTACATCGATGTTGTCGCCAGTGGTCGGCGGAAGGTGCACGTGCCCGTCGACCTGGGACCGGACCGCAGCGACGCACGGATGCACGCCAAGACCGTAGGATCCTACGCAGTGCCGTAGGGGACCGCACCGCCACTTCCCAGCAAATTAGGGACACTGTTGCTCCTGGGGTATCGGCGAGGACCATTCGCAACCGTCTCCATGAAGCTGGGCTACGGTCCCGCACACCGTTAGGCCGTCTTCCGCTCACGCCCCAACATCGTGCAGCCCGCCTCCAGTGGTGTCGCGACAGGCGTGAATGGAGGGACGAATGGAGACGTGTCGTCTTCGGCGATGAGAGTCGCTTCTGCCTTGGTGCCAATGATGGTCGTATGCGTGTTTGGCGCCGTGCAGGTGAGCGCCACAATCAGGACTGCATACGACCGAGGCACACAGGGCCAACACCCGGCATCATGGTGTGGGGAGCGATCTCCTACACTGGCCGTACACCACTGGTGATCGTCGAGGGGACACTGAATAGTGCACGGTACATCCAAACCGTCATTGAACCCATCGTTCTACCATTCCTAGACCGGCAAGGGAACTTGCTGTTCCAACAGGACAATGCACGTCCGCATGTATCCCGTGCCACCCAACGTGCTCTAGAAGGTGTAAGTCAACTACCCTGGCCAGCAAGATCTCCGGATCTGTCCCCCATTGAGCATGTTTGGGACTGGATGAAGCGTCGTCTCACGCGGTCTGCACGTCCAGCACGAACGCTGGTCCAACTGAGGCGCCAGGTGGAAATGGCATGGCAAGCCGTTCCACAGGACTACATCCAGCATCTCTACGATCGTCTCCATGGAAGAATAGCAGCCTGCATTGCTGCGAAAGGTGGATATACACTGTACTAGTGCCGACATTGTGCATGCTCTGTTGCCTGTGTCTATGTGCCTGTGGTTCTGTCAGTGTGATCATGTGATGTATCTGACCCCAGGAATGTGTCAATAAAGTTTTCCCTTCCTGGGACAATGAATTCACGGTGTTCTTATTTCAATTTCCAGGAGTGTAATTGAGGACAGGATTGGAATCATGACAGGCAACATCAAATCAGCCATTAGACAGATCACTCAAAAAAAAAAAAAAAAAAAAAGAGATCTGCTGACTGCGCTGTGGTATTCAAGTGCGACACGACCATTCATCCTCATGCTCAAAAGGCAAGTCCTGGGCGATGCCAGCAGTGTAAACAGCGGCGTTGTCTTCTTGGAACACAGCATCATCAGCGGGGAAGGAACATTTTACCACGCGATGGACCCGACCAGTCAAATCGGTTATATGATCCTTGCTAGGAATGTGACCTTGCGGAGTAGCCATGTGGCCCATGGAATGTCACGATATGGTTGCCCAAATCGTCTCCGAACGCTAGCAATTTTTCACCCATGGAACGTAAACTCGGCCAGAAGTTGGAAGCAATGTGGAAGGATGCTCACGTGACCAAATTACACCATAGTCTAAGTTTTATGGCTTAGGCACAAAGTTTTCTTGTTACTTGCATCATTGATGAATGGTCTTGAAATTACAGTTCGCCTTGCAGTTTGGTGCTTACGGATCTCCTTTCATGTATGTTTCCTGCTGGAAAGGCTCATAAGTACTCTGCTTTGACTTTTGCAGATATCGTCTTCGTAAGTTTCCTTACAGTCCTCTGCAATGACCATCTGTCACGATCACTCAACACACCGTAGTCCATGTTGTGACTTAGCGGATGAGCTTTTTCAACGTTCCTCGTGTGCGGTATTCATCTTCGATACGGTGCCGTTTGAAACGCAGAATACTTGGGCTACCTTCGTCACGGAAGCACCCACTATACGTCCAGCACCAATTTGCCCACGATAGCATTCACTTAGCTCCGATGTAATGCACTCACAACTACAGAGAACACTGTACCGACACGACTGTCACTTGAAACTTGTTCAAGACATTGCACAAGCGACGTTTACGATCAAATACGACAGCGCAACATGTAGACTTCCCTGCCATCTGCATTTATGTTTAACGGCGCGTTTCTCACCTGTTTCTATTTTTCTGTACAACGCCTGTACATATCACTACGAACCTATTCACAGACTGTAATTTCAGAAATTCGAAACTACCGCACCCAAGGCTCCTTAAAATTAGGAGAGACAGCAGGGAAGCTTCAGAGAATCTGCAACGCTGGTACGGGCATGTCATGTGCCTTGATCCTAAACGTATGACAAGAACAGTACATGGTGTAAACGCGTCTGAGAGGGGCCCCGGATGTCCATCAAATACCTGGATTAGGATGCAAAAGAACGATCTGAAAACTATGAGAAAGCAACATGGAGTGATGAAGGTGTGTTCAGAATGATGCAAGAAGGCTAAGAAGTCAGATCCCAAGACTCGCGGAAATAAGCAGATGAAGATCAGGTTTTAACGATCCTTTCACTATGAGGTCGCTCTAGACGGTGCACAAGTTCCAAAAGGCCACTTTATTCTCAAAGAAGTCGACCAACCGTTCAGCTGCTACATCTACATCCATACTCCGCAAGCCACCTGACGGTGTGTGGCGGAGGGTACTTTGAGTACCTCTATCGGTTCTCCCTTCTATTCCAGTCTCGTATTGTTCGTGGAAAGAAGGATTGTCGGTATGCCTCTGTGTGGGCTCTAATCTCTCTGACTTTATCCTCATGGTCTCTTCGCGAGATATACGTAGGAGGGATCAATGTACTGCTTCACTCCTCGGTGAAGGTACGTTCTCGAAACTTCAACAAAAGCCCGTACCGAGCTAATGAGCGTCTCTCTTGCAGTGTCTTCCACTGGAGTTTATCTATCATCCCCGTAAGGCTTTTGCGATTACTAAACGATCCTGTAACGAAGCGCGCTGCTCTCCGTTGGTTCTTCTACCTCTCTTCTATCAACCCTACCTGGTACGGATCCCACAACGGTGAGCAGTATTCAAGTGTACTTTAACCTACTTCCTTTGTTTTCGGACTGCATTTCCTTAGGATTCTTCCAATGAATCTCAGTCTGGCATCTGCTTTACCGACGATTAATTTTATATGGTCATTCCATTTTAAATCACTCCTAATGCCTACTCACAGATAATCTATGGAATTAACTGCTTCCAGTTGCTGACCTGCTATATTGTAGCTACATGATAAAGGATCTTTCTTTCTATGTATTCGCAGCACATTACACTTGTCTACATTGAGATTCAATTGCCATTCCCTGCACCATGCGTCAATTCGTTGCAGATCCCCCTGCATTTCAGTACAATTTTCCGTTGTTACAATCTCTCGATATAGTACAGCATCATCCGAAAAAAGCATCAGTGAACTTCCGATGTTTCCACAAGGTCATGTATACAATTTGTGAATAGCAACGGTCCTACGACACTCTCCTACGACACACCTGAAATTACTCTTACTTCGGAAGACTTCTCTCCACTGAGAATGGCATGCTGCGTTCTGTTATCTAGAAACTCTTCAATCCAGTCACACAATTGGTCTGATAGTCCATATGCTCTTTGTTCATCAAACAACTGTGGGGAACTGTATTAAACGCCTTGCGGTAGTCAAGAAACACGGCATCTGCCTGGGAACCCGTGTCTATGGCCCTATGAGTCTCGTGGACGAGCTGGGTATCACACGATCGTCTGTTTCGAAACCCATGCTGATTCCTACAGAGTAGATTTATAGTCAGACCCATGCTGATTCCTACAGAGTGGATTTCTAGTCTCCAGACAAGTCATTATACTCGAACATGCTACGTGTTCCAAAATTCTACAACTGATCGACATTAGAGATGTATGTCTATAGTTCTGCACATCTGTTCGACGTCCCTTTTTGAAAACGGGGATGACATGTGCCCTTTTCCAAGCTTTTGGAACGCTACGCTCTTCTAGAGAACTACGGTACACCGCTGCAAGAAGGGGGGCAAGTTCCTTCGCGTACTCTGTGTGAAATCTGTCTCTTTCTATTAGCTCTTTTTGCATATTTATCTCCTCAGCAACTGCGTTAATGTTTGTCGACACGATTGCGAGATGTCGCCAATAAAGGGCAACTGCTCTTGATACGGCATTTATTTCCTTCCGTGTATACCTGGTTGAGCAGCCGTTTCCCGGCTTGCAGTTTTTCCCATTCGCGGATGATCTCCTCCTGAACACAGTTTAAAAGTGTCTGAGAGGGCCCATCACTATTTTAATATCAGACTTCCCCACAAAATGTACCTTCGGTCAGGTCCCTATTAACGTCTGCTTGATAATTTCCGTTGTGTTGTCGTCCACTCCAAATTCTATCACTGTACCGAATTACTCTAAGCCCCGTTTGATATTCCAACAGCTGATGATCTGTTTGCTCCATTGTATTCGTCTGTAGTACCTTAATTTTATGTTACAGGGACTATCTAAACGCCATAATAGTTACGGGGGACCGTTCTATCATTCTTCTTATGTAAAGGACGAGTTGTAATAGTCATTCAAGCATCAGAAATTAATTCAGATTTTAAGATATTTTTTATTTCTTGCATTAAATATGTAGTTGTGATTTTTCCATCACTTTTCAGGATTTCAAATGCTGTTGCGCCTTCCTCAACTATTTTACACAATTCTTTCAAGTCTTGTTGGTATGAATCTTTGTTCTTCAGTTGTACGTTCTTGAAAATGTAAACAGCTCTTAAATTATTCTGCCAAGATTTCATAATTTTCATCCATGTTCATTGCCAGTTCCACGGCAGACGTCCGAAAATCTACGTTGCTTGGCATTCCTGTAGAAGGCATTACTACTGTTATTAAGTTCTGTCTCAATCCTTCCACTTTTCTCGGGCTCACAGTACGTTCTTCATAGTCTATAATTGCGCTTATTTGTATTTCTCAAAATCGTCTCCTGTTTTGTCTGCGTACGTGTTTCGTAGCCGTTTTCTCTCTTTCCGATAGCCTCATTGCAGTCCTTAGTCCACCACCGATTTCTGCGCGTTCGCAATAAAGGAGCAATTTCTTTCATTATTTTTATCATAGTTTTCGACATGCAGTACACGTTTACGTTTTGCTTACATGTAAGAGACTTTGAATCCATTTCTATATTTTTCTTTTTGTAGCTTTTTAAAAGTTAACTTATATTGGTCTGTTCTTTTCTTCCGTACTGGAATGACCCTGATTTCTATGAGTGTCAAAAAGGTATCTGGGTCTACAGTAGCTGTTTTCCGAATCTCTACGTTCATAGTTTTTCTACAGTTTCTTAGGGACATGCTAGCGCTGCCTGATGTTCACCGAGGTCTTTACTCGGTGAGACTTACATTTTTATGAGGTAAATCGTTTACCATTCGCATCTGTTTTGTTATGAACTTGGGTCAGCCCAACTATTTTTCGAAACCCTCATTCTTTTCCAGCTTGTGCGTTGAAAACACGCCACAGTGTTTACGTTGTAGCTTGGCATTTCTCTACATTTCGCTCTCCAAATTATTGCAGGAAGCTTCAACCTTCTCAGGATATTTTCGGTTATCTTCTGTCTTTTAATCATATAAATCGATTAATGTGTACCTCACTTTGGAACATTTCAGTGTGAGACTGGAAATATTTTCAGAGGGATAACTGAAGACCATTACAGAATGCTATTTGTTTATTTACAAGAAACTCTGTGCCAAGCTGGTAAAGACTACAAAAGTATTTTGGTCAAGTTTCCCTTCGAAGATTTTGTACTTATGTGAATCAGAAATATTGGTGTCGATAAAACTACTTTCCTGGAATGTCATTATTTAGAAATTATGCTTTTCAGTTTGTTCCAGATTTCGTTGCAGTTTTCCTTTTCTAAGAGTCTGTATGACAGCATTTGTTAGCTAGCGCTAAGCCTTATTAACTGCAGTCCTATTTATCTACGGGAGCCTCTTCATTAGCTACTGGAAGGCACCGTAACGAGGGTGAGTTCCCCAGTTCCCCACCCCAGTGTCTCCCACTACTTTACTTTGCGTCCGGCCCGTAGTCATTTGAGAAGAGAATCGCTGCGAAATGTGTCAGACCACGGGTTTCACACGTCATTATTACTAAGAATCAAATTGCGCTAACAAAACCGTTTTCTTCTGTTAAAAGTCAAGAAACGCAACACCACTCTACACCGCTTAACCGTTGAAGCAGACGGAAAAAATTAATGAAAATAAAGTTTTCTGGAGAATGAATAAAAGCAGAAGGAGAGAATGAAATTGAGATGAATAAGGAGTTACGTAAAGACATATAATTAATGTTCGTTTTTAATAAGTAACAATTGAACTTACTACTACTACTTTTATGTTACAATAAATTTGTCATAAAATATTGTTTTTTACATCTATGTTTGACCAGAGCAAAAAGAAGACTCCCTAAAAGTTAAACAACTGATTTTCCTCTAAATTTTCATAGCCCAAAGGAGAGCAGAAAATGAACAAATGGTGCCACAATTTGACCAGCATGAGGTCCAGTTTTGCAAAAATATGATTAACTGACAAATAGCTCTCGAGCATCTACCCACATGAGGCGGCTGGAAGCTCGATAGAACTTCATTAGTACATATCGCCACGAAAGGATTCATTTAAATCTATAATTGCTTGAAACTAATGGTGGAAGTCAAGAAAAACCAAATTAGTAATTGGTGGAAAAACTGAAATATTTCTAGACCAGCTGCTACGTAGATGAAGTGTCAAGAAGGTCATCACTGCAAGTCATAAGTATTTTGCACATAAAAAAATTACATTGGTGTGATATTTAACTGTCAAATTGAATTCCTTCGAATCAAGTACTAAACTCAGGATATTTAAAGAAAAGAAGACGCTAGGAAACCATATGATGTTTCAATAAGATCCCGCTTCCTCAACAAAACTCGAAAATAAAGAGAACTTGGAAAAAGTCACATGTTTTGTGAAATGATTTTTCTAAAACTAAAAAAAAGTAGGTTAGAGAAACTTTGATTAATGCTCGAAATCACGCAAAGAAGATGAGTATTTCTCTAATCTATTTTTTTCCCTTGGTGTTAGGCAAATCTTTTCACATAATATTTGACCAATTTCCTACAATTTTTTGATTTGTTAAGTATTTTTTTACGTTTAACATAAAAAATACATCTTCAAAGATGTATAACCAATTTTCTTTATAGAAAATATGGTTTAGATGCCCTAATTTTTATTGAAAACTTCTTGCAAATGCGTGGTAACGCAATTCTTTCAGTACATAAAGATTCATAATTAGATTAAAGGACCGTGAATACTCACTATTTTTACATCTACACCTAGTGTTAATGCGTAGCAAGTGTATTAACGTTCAGTGAAGATATGTAGCATATTGCCTTAGAACTTACACTTCCTTTCCTAATGTCAGTTAACTGAACAAGATACTACACAGGCTGTTCTTTTTAATAGTATTTAATACAGCAATTATCATTTTGATCCATTTACTTTATTAATTAATTTATTTATTTCCACTTTTGGACAGCTTTCTAGCATTCCCGTTGTTATCAGCAACTACTGGAACACAATACTACGCGAGCAGTTTGAACTAGGAATATTTAGTACAGATATAAACGCTATTTTCATTCACCAATTTCTTTCTATTTTTATCACTTTGCAGAAAGTTCTCATTATCATTAGACATCATTTCGGCACCACTTCTTGAATTTTTATAAAATACTTTTCCAAGCTCTTCCTAAACAGAAATTATTTTTTATACCAAGTTTTGTGTAAATTATATCACATTTCATCTTTCGGCAATGGTTTCGAATATTCTGCCCACTACGCCCTATAACGAGTTACTCTCATAGAAAACACATTCACTACTTTACGAGCTATTTAAGAGGCTGCGTGCTTGTTGGTCGAAACTAAAGTAAATATAAAATGAACCGAAAGATCTTCTAGTACGTACTTTTCAGCTACTGAGATTTATGCAAAAAAGAACTACTAAAATTATTAATAAGGAATATGTCTACTCTCCCTCATTACTCCGCTCGCATGATACCACTTCGTACGAGTCGGTGCCCGTAACTGAAGAGGCCGAGCTTTCTCTCTGCGGCGGACAAAAGCACAGAGTATTTCCCAGAGAGATGGTCACACTGGTGGCGTAGGGTAGGGCGACTAATTCGGTGAATAATACTCGGCTATCGTTCGCCTCCGTGTCCGAAACGCGTGCGACTTGGAACCAGAGCGGCCTTTGTGCGGCGCGGTTGGCTGCCCGGGGTGGATTTAGCAGCGGCAGGTGCACCACGTGTTGCAATTAAGCGGCGGGGCCGCCCGGCTACTAACGACCGGACCAGACCGGCGCGGCTTTCAGCGCAGCGGCCCCATTAGCGCCGCGTCGACGGGCCCGAATATATTTTTTTCTTTCTTTCTTTCTTTTGGTACGAGTGGGTTTTCGCGGTGGCGCGGAGAGGGCGGACATTGAGCCGTGCAGATTTCCGTGGCAGGGCAAATGCGTTCATGAATAAACTGTCGCACGTTCCCGAGTGCACACTAATCCGACCAGCCTGGCGGTAACCGAACACAGGTCGCGCAACGCGGTTGCCGCCGTTAAGGGGCAGTCGCTCACGAGGTACGCCAAACGGTGCTGGTAACTGCGGACCGACTTCCGACTCCAATTACCGTGTTAATGCTTCGCATGACTCTAAAGGCCTTAGCAAATGAAGAACTATCCGGACTAACTGTCTTCGTTTGTACGACATATGGCGATGGCATTTGACCTGAAAACTTAAGTCACTATAGTTCTAGTCCTTTCACAAAACAAATACAACGCTAAGGACACAAAAATTATAGGCAAATACATTTGATATGCTACATTAAAATGCTTTGCTCACGAGATTGAGGGAAACATAGGATAGAACGAGTGAATTCGAGGAAAGAAAAGGAACACGAGACGGTGCTGTATGGTTGAGGATGATAGCGCAAACCATGTTACAAGAAAACCGGGATGAGTACTTTATTTTCGTTGGCTGGGGAAACGTGTTGGGTTTAGTTGTCTGGAGAATCTCTCTACAAACTTTGGAAGAGGTCTGTATGAACTGGAAGGACAGACAACTGATAACGGAAGTCTACAGAAGGCAAAAAGTGTTAACCTGTTGGTGGCGCTCGTCGAAAAGACAGAAATATAGCATTTCTGTTACATAATAAGTCTTTCGAGGCTAGAGAATAGTAGTGACGTTACCGCTCCATTACCATTGACTCGAAATATGCGAACGTCGTTAAGACCATTTTCATGCTAAATGAAGTTGGCCGCACACTTCCTCTATTGTTCGCAGTTCAAACCAGTCAGTTGTGTAATGCCCATAGCAGGAAAACAGGACATAAAATTCGACAAATACAGCTAGGAATTAGAGCTATAATTTGTCATAGGTGCAGATATGATACGGCTGTTACAGCTGAAACAGATAGCCGAGCGGCCGGCCGGTGTGGCAGAGCGGTTCTAGGCGCTTCAGTCTGGAACCGCGCGACCGCTACGGTCGCAGGTTCGAATTCTGCCTCGGGCAGGTGTCCTGAGGTTAGATAGGTTTAAGTAGTTCTAAGTTCTATGGGACTGATGATCTTAGATGTTAAGTCCCATAGTGCTCAGAGCCATTTGAACCATTTTTGATAGCCGAGCACATATAGAATTACTTGTTGTGAAAGGACGAATAACTGGTAGTAGCGTTTTGGTCAACAGATATTTGCCACTTCTGGAGGAAATACTTCACTCTAACTGAAATGAAACACAGAGACAATTGTCATTTTACCGGGAGACATCGAGGATCTGCACATGATGCCTGTATTTAAATTATGGACCTAAGACCACTGTTCCTGTAGTGATCTGACGAATTACGCTGCTCATTTTGTAATTAAGAACCCATGTGACAAATGCAAAATGCTGTGTATAATGAAATGATAAAAATAGAGTCTCAAGATGTGTGAGACGTATAGCCGTATCTTATGATTTCGTTGACTTAGATGTTTAAATTATTTACGTTGCCAAGGGATCACAGACTTTTGTAATTGAATTAAATTTCAACCAAATACCTCCACCCGTCGCTAAGAAGAAGGGGCCTTAACAGACGAACAAACAGACAGATGGACAACGAACTTCAAAAAAAAAAAAAAAAAAAAAAAAAAAAAAAAGCGATATTATCATAAATTAGCAATTTAATGATTTTTATTTTAGTTGCACTGTGAAACCTCGATTCTTTTCAAATTTCACAATTTCGTAGTTCTAGATAAACTGAAAGTACGCTACAAGTATTTATAAAAAGTTTTCGATATCGAAATATGCGACGTAAATAGCCACTCGTGGGCCAGATGAAAGCTCCGACGAGCGTTATTTGTTTGGGCTGACACTAGCCAAACACTTCAAAAATGAAATTTTAAAAATGTGGCAAAGCGCCAGAAATCATGTCCCTGACGAATGAATGTTAGGACACAAACACACAGACACGCACACATATCAAGACCTGCTAGTAAACATAACTTCATTTCACTGCGATTAGTTTCAACCTCTCTTCGTTACCTGGCAGCCAGTACAGAGTGGTGCAAAGTGCTGTAAACTTTTGTCAGCTGCATTAAATGACTTCCTTCTTGGTCTTTCATTCGTGTGTTTCACTGCTGTTTGTTGTTGTACATTTTCAAACATCTTACACCTTTATAGGCTGCCGATCGCTTTTAAGGCTGGTAAATTTTATGAATATTTTTTAAAATTGTTCACCTCATTTCATTTCAATACACATTTGCTATCTCAGATTCCTACAACGGATCTAAAAAAGCCACACATTTAGCATGTATACCTATTAATGTTTGTTAATATTGTACTGGACTTTATTTATCTTCAGTGCTACATAATAACTTTGCAATATGAGTCTCTCAAGTACACCCACCAAGAACAGTTAAGCATATAATTGGTGCTCGTATCTTGAAATAAGATAGATATCTTATACTCTATATTTTTTTAATACAGAATATTACGCAAAGGAAAACTACATTATATGTTGTCTTTGAACCGATTATAGAAGAAGAAGGACAATCATTTGAAAAAACAAAAGCAGAGTTTTAATGTCTCGCAACATCAAAAAACATAAAATGGTGTGTTCAGTTGATCGGTCAATAGCGTGCAGGTCCTCCATGAACCCTCAGGCACTCTTGAATGCGACATGACATGCTCAGTACCAGCTCACTCCACGCCTCTTGACACGTATTATCGCACTCCTCACTTGCAGCGTTCCTGAGAGCTTCAATCGTTAATGGAGATGTTGACGACTAGAAATCGCTGTATTCAGCAAGCTCAATGCAGGATCTATGTAACTGATATCCGATGAGCATGCTGGCCAATCCATTCTTCGGATTCCACGTCTTGTCAGATGCCGACACACACTGCGAGCACGTTGAGGTTGGGGGTTATCATCCTGTGGAGTGAAACCTTCTCCTACAGTCTCTGCAAAACCAGTCAGAGTCCGAGAATGTTGTTTTCACACGCTGAAGCAGTCATGTTGCCTTCAACTGGAACGTGAGGTGAGCGTGGCCATACATGATAAGTGCCGAAAGTACGACTGAACCACCGGATTGTTGGTGACATTCCAGAGTCGTTGGGGGATGATTGCGTTCCGCCTTTCGCCTCCGTACGCGAACAGAGTTGCCGTAAGGGTGCACGCCTATACGCACTTCGCATGTGAACAGCATTTTGGTCCATTGGTCTCGTGTCCAATGTTCATGTGCTCTAGGCCATCTTACTCGAGCACCCCTATAATGTGGACCAAGTGCTGGAGTCTTGAGAGGTCTACGGCTGTACAAGCCCCATCGTGAAGTCTGCTGCGCAGAGTATGGGTACTTAGGGTAACTGCGGTTTCTCGAAGCTCGTGGCGCAGAGTACTCGATATAATTGTAGGGGGTCCCCGTGCAGATATCGTTACATATCGGGTCTGAGATGCTGTAGTTTTGCGTGGACAGCCTTCGCGATGACGATCCGCTATTGAATGCATTTCCTGGATCGTTCTCCACAGTCTGGAGCAAAACTTTCATTAAATTGAACAATATTCGCAACGTGAACTTGTCTCACGTTATGTCCCGCAAATATGATGGTTTTCATACGGTCTGCTGTGGAGAGCCTGTTATGAGGCATTGTGCTGCGCTACAACGCACAGCAACAAATTTGCATTCACAAGAACTCAGCTCTGGTGTACTGCGTTTGTTTAGAATCCATGTTTGTGTGGCCCCCGATGTTGCAGAGTGGCAGCGACGCGTTACGTACAAAACTGGCTTCCTACATAAACGCAAAAGGAACATCCGTAGTGACTATTGGTGGTTTAATATATTTTTTGTGTGAGATCTAAAATTTATAAACCTCTCTCACACCGGCCTGATTTAGCTTCACTGATCAGGATAGTAAAAACATGCGTATATTAAGGGAATTCTCATTGACAAAGCAGGCTTATCACATTCACACAGTTCAATACTATTCTATCCTGATTAAATTGAGCTTAACTTAAATTCCATAAGGCAGTGAAGCAATTTCGAAGTCTCGGTGCAACGAAAATTGTCAGTCGATCTCCTGGAAACATTTGTAGTAATTATTAACTTTCGGTGATCACATGGGGAAGACCGGAGATCTGCTGGTAAGACCGTGTTAGCCTATTTATTTGACGTAACTGGATATCTTGAGCATACAAAACGGCAGGTTCGTCCAGTGTAAATCAGACGTTCCCCACTGATCCCGTGCAACACAGCGTAGTAAGCAGACACAGTCAATAATAATCAGTTAAATAATACGCGAACAAACTTACTTTAGTTTAGTTCATGTATTAAATTCCTTCTCATACAGAATCTCATCAAGATGGCGACTAGCTCAACAATACATACATATACATCCTTCTTTCACGACTAATCGGCAAGAAATCCCCTATTCTTTTCATAAGAGACAACATAGATAGCAGAGCAGCTATTCCATGGAGTAAATGGACGCTCCAAGGAACAATTGGGCTTGAAACTACTTTACATCGATAATCGGTAAGATAAGAAGAGATATTTCGAGATATGTACTGAGTTATATAATTTATAAAATTTCTGAAAATATCGCGGAGAGACCGCTGCAAGAGATATTACAGTGGGTAATCTGGAAATATGTTTAACTTTTTGTCATGAGTGTATATAAGAGAATATGTGCTACCAAACTGATTAGCAGAGCTTCCATTTACACTTTTAAAAGATACGTGTTATGTTACTGTTATGCTTTCTGCAGTAGAAACTCTAATCTGAAGCAAAATGTGTTTTTTTAAAAAAATCATTAGAAAATACGCTTTATATCGTGTAGGATTTTTCCAGTGACTCTCATTTCAGCCCCTTCAATGTAGCCCCATTAGCGAATGTTGTCGCCTTGATAAAAATATTTCTACCCCTACTCCAGTTGCTATAAGACAGCAGGAACCTTCGGTATAACAGTCTTAAATTGTCGTAGCTGCGCTGGGAAAATAGCAGGGCTCCAAGCGCATATAGAAAGCATTGATGCTCAAATTGTTGTTGCTGCTGCTGATGATGATGATTATGAAGTCCCATACTCCATGACAGAGCGTAGGGGAAGGTGCGGGAGACCCGCACCGCCGTACTAGGCAAGGTCCTTGTGGAGGTGGTTTGCCATTGCCTTCCTCCGACCATAATGGGGATGAATGATGATGATGATGAAAGCGACCTGCCGGGAATCGGACCCGGGACCCCGTGCTCGGGAAGCGAGAACGCTACCGCGAGACCACGAGATTGGCACTGAAATCTGGCTAAAGCCGGAGATAAGCACAGCCGAAACTTTTGCGAAGAACCTGACGGTGTTCCGAAAGGGTAGGCTAAAGACAGTTTGTGGTGGCGTGTTTGTTGCTGTTAGAAGTAGTTTGCCTTGTCGCGAAATCGAAGTAGATCGTTCCTGTGAGGTAGTGTGGGTAGAGGTCATTGTTGGCAAACGGAATAAAATAATAATTGGGTCCTTTTACCGACCTCCCAATTCAGATGATACAATTGCTGAAAGATTCAAAGAAAACTTTAGCTTGGTTTCAAACACATACCCGCCTCATGCAGTTGTAGTTGGTGGTAACTTTAATTTACGCTCGATATGTTGGCGAAAATACTTGTTTAGTTCTTTAATCATCCAAAATTGTGCTAAAGGCATTCTCTGAAAATTATTTCGAATAGTTAGTTCAGGGCCCCTCGCGAATAGTAAAAGGTTGTGAAAACACATTTGACCTCTTAGCAACAAATAAACCTGACTTCATCACGAGCATCCAAACGGATACAGGGATTAGTGAACACAGAGCTCTCGTGGAGAGATTGAACACTGTAACCCCCAAAATCTTCCAAAAATAAAAAATTATACCTATTCAAAAGAGCAGATAAAAATTCACTTGATACCGTCCTGAGAGACAAACTCCATTCCTTCCAGATTAACAATGTAAGGGTAGACGAGATGTGGCTTGAATTCAGAAAAATAATAACGGCAGCCACTGCAAGAATTATGCCAAATAAATCAACAAACGACGGAACTGATCCTCCTTGGTACAGAAAACGGGTCAGAACACTGTTGCAGAAAGAACAAAAAAAAAAAAAACCGGCAAATTTAACGGACGGAAAATCTCCATGATTGGCGATCTTTTACAGAAACATAAATGTGATTTGCAGAGTATCCATGTAGATGCAGATGCAGAAGACATTTCATACGAAAGACCCTGAGGCAAATGGAAAGTATTGCTCAATAGGCATATTTATTTAGTACTTATGCGAACTTATTTTTAACAGTTTCAGTTGAGGAAAAAGCCATTCCTACAAGACGACGTGGAGCGACATCCATAGGACGTGCACAGAAAGGTCGAATGTTTGCGTAAGGGAAATACAAGCATCAAAGTGACAGGTGGCACAGACAGACGATGACTGATAAGCAAGTGGTGATCGAATGGGCCAAGGACAAGAGTGGGAAGATTAGCGGACGCGGAACCTCCCTGAATAACTGTACCACTGCACGGTCTTAGGACTGCTACACTGAATGTCACAGATAGACGGGTGACAACTGTTGAAATGATGTTAGAGGTTATAAGCAGAGCGTCGAGAACAGATTAATGCCTGGTTGGTTGAGATCTTTAGTTGATGTGCGTCGTATACCGCAGCTAGTTCAATGTAGACTGTAGAGACTTGTATTACTATCGTGCAGAATCAGATTGAACATGGAACCTGCGCGGCATTCTGCGGTGTTCAACGATGAGTCTCGCTTGTGTTTGTGCCGGTCAGATCGACGCCAGCGTGCCAGGGGACAACTTGGTGAAAGGTCACAGGTAGCAGAGATTCTGGGATTCTGTACAACTCTCAGATCAAGGTTTGGGGACCCACTGAATGTCACAACAGGACTTATTTGGAAATTATTGAAGGCAAGCTCGGCGTTCGCCAATATGAGGTCGTAAAGGTAAACCATGTTGTCATAACAAGAGTGACAAATCACGTATTACACGTCTGCACCTACATGCAGAGCCGTAAGTGCCCGGAAGATGGTCTATCGAACTACTTTCACACTATTACTCTACCTTCCAAATTTCGAATGTTACGCTGGAAAAACGAACACTCCGTGCGAGCTCCACTTCCTCTTATTTTATCACGATCATCATTTCTCCATATATCGGTTCACGTTAACAAAGTATTTCAGAATTCACAGCAGAAAAATGGTGACAGAAATTTCGTGAAAAGATATCGTCCCACCGAAAAATACCTTGGTTTTAATTATTGCCACGCCAACTCGCGTATCATATCTGCAATACGTTCTCTCATGTTTCGCGACCGTGGCAATTCAAAACTAACTTCCCTTTTTTGAAGTTTTTCTATGCTCTCCGTCATTGCCGTCTGGTATGGATCCCATACCGCGCTGTAATACTGCAGCAATGGACGCACAAGCGTAGTGTGAGCACTCTTTGTTAGGCCTGTTCCATCTTCTAAGGGTTCAGCTAACAAAACGCAGCCTTTGGTCCGCCTCCCCCACAACATTTTGAATGTATGCGTTCCAGTTTAACTTCTTCGTAATTGTAATACCTAGGTATCTTGTTGAATTGACAGCCTTTACATTTGTTTGCTTTATTGTGCAACCGAAATTTTGCGGATTCGTTTTATTTGGTTGACGCATAAGTTCGTAGCGTTTTCGTTTTGCATGTTGGCATTCTGATTGCTATGTGTTTATTTATCGATTGTCGTTTTGTATTGGTAGCTCACTATTACTGTTTCTCTTTCCATATTGTCCCTTTGTCATTCGAAAATAGTGAGTGGAGCTGTAAACGCTGGAAAATGGAGTACCAAGTGGAGTAATCCGAACATTTCCGACATGTTCTTCTGTTTGAATTCAGTAGAGGGGTGACAGTGGAGGGGGAAGCCAGAAGTATTTGTGCCGTGTAGGGACATAATGCCACTGGACAGAGAATGGCAAGCATATGGTTTTCTCATTTTTTGGAGCATTGTTTTGACGTTGGTGACTCTCCACACTCAGGAACATCTTAGGGGTTCGATGAAGATCGTTTAAACGTATTAATCCGCAATGATCCACGTCAGTGTAGTTGAGAACTGACAAATGCCATGAACTGTGATCATTCCGCCATCGTGCGATATTTGCATGCAGGGGGGAGGTACAGAAATCGGGTGTATGGCTGCCGCATGCTCCAAGCCAAAATCACAAAAATCAGTGGGTGTCCATACGTGCATCTCTGCTTGCTCTCCATCAATTGGCTCATGAGCAAACACCGATCATTCCTAACCTGTATCGTTACTGGTAACGAGAAGGAATGGTTGAACCCAAACAAAGCAGACCTGTGTGCATTCACAAAAGATTATGTTAGGTATCAGATAGAGCAGCGACGGGGTTGTATACTACGAATTGCTTCATTGAGGTGTAGCCGCCACTGCTGACATTTATTACCAACAACTGAGACGTCTTGCAGACGCAGTCCAAGAACAACAACCAGGAAGAATGCGTGAAGTGATTCTACACTATTGGCCGTTAAAATTGCTACACCACGAAGATGACGTGCTACAGACGCGAAATTTAACCGACAGGAAGAAGGTGCTGTGATATGCAAATGATTAGCTTATCAGAGCATTCATACAAGATCGACGCCGGTGGCGACACCTAGAACGTGCTGACATGAGGAAAGTTTCCAACCGATTTCTCATACGCAAACAGCAGTTGACCGGCGTTGCCAGGTGAAACGTTGTTGTGATGCCTCATGTAAGGAGGAGAAATGCGTACCATCACGTTTCCGACTTTGATAAAGGTCGGATTGTAGCCTATCGCGATTGCGGTTTATCGTAGCGACATTGGTGCTCGCGTTGGTCGAGATCCAATGACTGTTAGCAGAATATGGAGTCGTTGGGTTCAGGAGGGTCATACGGAACGCCGTGCTGGATCCCAACGGCCTCGTATCACTGGCAGTCGAGATGACAGGCATCTTATCCGCATGGCTGTAACGGATCGTGCAGCCACGTCTCGATCCCCGAGTCAACATATGGGGACGTTTGCAAGACAACAACCATCTGCACGAACAGTTCGATGACGTTTGCAGCAGCATGGGCTGTCAGCTCAGATACCATTGCTGCGGTTATCGTTGACGCACCGTCAGAGACAGAAGCGCCTGCGATGGTGTACTCAATGACGAACGTGCGTGCACGAATGACACGGATGAATCCAGGTTCCGTTTACAGCATCTTGATGGTGGAATTCGTGTTTGGCGACATCGCGGTGAACGCACATTGGACGCGGATATTCGTCATCGCCATAGTAGCGTATCACACGGCGTGATGGTATGGGATGCCATTGGTTACACGTCTCGGTCACCTCTTGTTCGCATTGACGGTACTTTTAACAGTGGACGTTACATTTCAGATGTATTACGACCCGTGGCTGTACCCTTCATTCGATCCCTGCGAAACCCTACATTTCAGCACGACTGCATGTTGCAGGTCCTGTACGGGCCTTTCTGGATACAGAAAATGTTCGACTCCTGCCCTGGCCAGCACATTCTCCAGATCTCTCACCAACTGAAAACGTCTGGTCAATGGTGGCCGAGCAACTGGCTCGTCACAATACGCCAGTCACTACTCTTGATGAACTGTGGTATCGTGATGAAGCTGCATGGGCTGCTGTACCTGTGCACGCCATCCAAGCTCTGTTTGACTCAATGCCCAGGCGTATCAAGGCCGTTATTACGGCAAGAGGTGGCTGTTATGGGTACTGATTTCTCAGGATCTATGCACCCAAATTGCGTGAAAATGTAATCTCATGTCAGTTCTAGTATAATATATTTGTCCAATGAATAACCGTTTATCATCTGCATTTCTTCTTGGTGTAGCAATTTTAATGGCCAGTAGTGTAGTTCGCGATAACGCTCGCCCGCATTGTTCTAGACTGACTGAAAAAACTACACAGGATTTGGTTTGGGAAGTCAAACCGCATCCACCTTATTCACCTGATCTTGCGCCCTCATATTTTCGTCTTTTCCGCTCTCCATCGAACAAAGTTCAAGTAACTCCCTTTCTGCATGATAATGTCCTCCGAACATGGCTCGACGAGTTCTTTCCTCAAAACCATTTGATATCTTCAGTAGCGGAATCTAAAAGGTACCTCAGCGCCGGCAGACTGTCGTCAATTGTGAAGGAAAATGTATTACTGATGACTAAAGTCTTTTTACACGGATGAGCCAGCACATTACGACAACCTGCTTAATAGATTGTTTGTCCGTCTATGAAACGAAATACTTTACTGATTCCGCGGATCAGGGATCCGAAGATGTTATAGTAGATGTGTTGTGTGTGGCATTAGATGTCTACGCACAGGTCATGTAATTTGCATAAACAACGCGCAGCTGATTTGCGTACACGGTGATGGCGTCCGATAGCGACCCACATTGGTTCCATAGCATTTCCATCAAACGAATTTGGTCATCCAGACATCAACGTGAGTTCGGTATAATGCTCCTCTAACCACTGTGGCAGGATTCTGACTCCGAGGCTAACAATTATACTGCTGAAAGATGACATCGCCGTCGGGGAAGACATCAAGCGTGTAAGAATGCTGGCTGTTCGCAGTTGTCGGCGTGTCTTCTATTACTACTACAGGTTACATGAAAGCGCAGAAGAATGTCTGCCGTAGCATAATACTGCTCCCAGCATCCCTCGTCCGTGGCGCGAAGCACGTTTCGAGCCGCCATGACGGAGTTCGTGGAGACGACCATCAACCCAGCGTAGCAAAAATATGATTCACCCTAGAACCGACACGTTTCTATTGACCGATGGTGGAACCTTAACAGTTCCGTACCCACTGCGGTCGTAATTGGCGATGTCGTTGGCTCAACAGATGACCACGTAGGGGCGGTCTGTTTCAGATCTCCATGTTCAACAATGCACAATGAACGATCTGCTCCGAAACACTTGTCCGTGCACCAGCATTGTACTCCTTTGGTAGAGATGCCACAGATCACCGTCTACAATCCTGGAAATGGAAAAAAGAACACATTGACACCGGTGTGTCAGACCCACCATACTTGCTCCGGACACTGTGAGAGGGCTGTACAAGCAATGATCACACGCACGGCACAGCGGACACACCAGGAACCGCGGTGTTGGCCGTCGAATGGCGCTAGCTGCGCAGAATTTGTGCACCGCCGCCGTCAGTGTCAGCCAGTTTGCCGTGGCATACGGAGCTCCATCGCAGTCTTTAACACTGGTAGCATGCCGCGACAGCGTGGACGTGAACCGTATGTGCAGTTGACGGACTTTGAGCGAGGGCGTATAGTGGGCATGCGGGAGGCCGGGTGGACGTACCGCCGAATTGCTCAACACGTGGGGCGTGAGGTCTCCACAGTACATCGATGTTGTCGCCAGTGGTCGGCGGAAGGTGCACGTGCCCGTCGACCTGGGACCGGACCGCAGCGACGCACGGATGCACGCCAAGACCGTAGGATCCTACGCAGTGCCGTAGCGGACCGCACCGCCACTTCCCAGCAAATTAGGGACACTGTTGCTCCTGGGGTATCGGCGAGGACCATTCGCAACCGTCTCCATGAAGCTGGGCTACGGTCCCGCACACCGTTAGGCCGTCTTCCGCTCACGCCCCAACATCGTGCAGCCCGCCTCCAGTGGTGTCGCGACAGGCGTGAATGGAGGGACGAATGGAGACGTGTCGTCTTCAGCGATGAGAGTCGCTTCTGCCTTGGTGCCAATGATGGTCGTATGCGTGTTTGGCGCCGTGCAGGTGAGCGCCACAATCAGGACTGCATACGACCGAGGCACACAGGGCCAACACCCGGCATCATGGTGTGGGGAGCGATCTCCTACACTGGCCGTACACCACTGGTGATCGTCGAGGGGACACTGAATAGTGCACGGTACATCCAAACCGTCATCGAACCCATCGTTCTACCATTCCTAGACCGGCAAGGGAACTTGCTGTTCCAACAGGACAATGCACGTCCGCATGTATCCCGTGCCACCCAACGTGCTCTAGAAGGTGTAAGTCAACTATCCTGGCCAGCAAGATCTCCGGATCTGTCCCCCATTGAGCATGTTTGGGACTGGATGAAGCGTCGTCTCACGCGGTCTGCACGTCCAGCACGAACGCTGGTCCAACTGAGGCGCCAGGTGGAAATGGCATGGCAAGCCGTTCCACAGGACTACATCCAGCATCTCTACGATCGTCTCCATGGGAGAATAGCAGCCTGCGTTGCTGCGAAAGGTGGATATACACTGTATTAGTGCCGACATTGTGCATGCTCTGTCGCCTGTGTCTACGTGCCTGTGGTTCTGTCAGTGTGATCATGTGATGTATCTGACACCAGGAATGTGTCAATAAAGTTTCCCCTTCCTGGGACAATGAATTCACGGTGTTCTTATTTCAATTTCCAGGAGTGTATCTATCCTACTTCACAGAGCAGACAAATCTCCGAACCGCTGTTGTGTGAATAGTCGTGGACGTCAAACCATTCAGCGCCTACTGGTAGTTCCACTGTCCTTTTACCTCATTCCGTAGATGCTCACGACAGTAGCACGTGAACATTAGGCCAGCTTCGCCGTTTTCGAGATACTTGTCCATAGGCTCTGAGTAACAATAATCTGCTTTTTTTCAGAGTCGTTTATTTCAATGGGATTCTCCATTTGCAGCCCGTATCTTCGCTAAGGTAATGTCCAGTCTGTGTCTGCTTCGCTTGCATAACTCTGTTAACACGTCAGTGCTCGCAACTCCAACAGACGGCATCCAACATCGCGGTTGCCGATGGTTATAATGTTTTGGGTTTTCGGTGTGCGTGTATCTGTTGTCTTTATTAAATATGGAATAACGCTACAAACGTATGCATCAACCTTTCCCTCACTCTGTTCTTTATTTACAGTCAATTGTCACTTCTCGCGTGATTAAAAAATCTCATCTAAATCGTTTTGAAATATGTTTTTGTTCTGTGTCCACGTTATTAGAAGGTAAACAACTACATACTCAAACTAGAGAGACGCTCAGGTTGTATCTCAAATCTTTCGTGTAGATTATCAACAGCGGAGGCTCTACAACACTTCCTTGGGAAACGTCAGATATAAATCATATTTTATTAGATGGATTTCCGTCATTTACTACGAACTGTGACCTTCCAGACAGAAAATGACGAGTCGAGTCGCACAACGAAGGCGAAACTCCAAAGGCATGCAACGTGATTACAAGTCGCTTGCGAGGAACGGTGCCGAAAGCTTTCTGGATATCTAGAAATGTTGACTCAAATTGAGATCACCTGTCCATAGCAGTCATGAATTAGTGTGAAATATCGACCGATATTTTCTGAACCCGTGCTGACTGTGTGTCAGTAAGCGTTTTCTTCGATGTAAGTCATAATGTTGGAACACACAGTATACGTTCCAAACTCCTACTGCACACTGATGTCAGTGTTATGGGTCTGTAATTCAGCGGATTACTCCTACTTCGTTTCTTAAGGATAGTGCAACTTTCCACTCTGCAGATGACGTCACACACGCATTGAGCAACGAAGCAGCCTTGAATGGCTTGTTCGGCCTCCTGAGTTCTCCCGCATGGAGGGTGTCTGGGACGCAGTGGGAAAACTTATAATTTAACACCAAGAATCAGCGAGCAGTCTTCAGGAACTGGCACAGAATGTGTTTGCGGCTTCAAAAGAAATTCCTAAAGATGACATTCGAGAGAGATATGCTTCCTTTCCTCAGCAAATACAAGAGTCTAATGAAAATTTGATCATTTAATATTTGACAGATGATAAACATATCCACAAAGTTTGATAAATGTCGCTCTGATTCGTAATGCTGTAATGTTCTCCTTCTCAGCCAGTGTATTTGAGAACCAGACATTGACACATTACGTTGTGATCCCATAGTCAATCCACAAAAAAAAAGTTCTTTGAGAGAATGCTGTGGAAGTGCTGATGTGTTTGTGTCACCGTGACACGTTGAGAGACTGGCGCATCTATGCGCACTCGTTACATATCCGTGTTTCGTGCCAACCGGATTCGCCATTTACAGCTGCAGTTTCACTCGCTAATGCGAGAAGCGGAGAGCAGTGCTGGCCGTAATTCAACTGTACATTTCCGACGCCCGTGAATGTGTGGATCCCGATTGTCACGTGAAGCAGAATTACACATCCCCGCACGGTCGAGCAGAAATGCGTGGGACTCCCTGCTTATTTGCAAGTACACGATTAACTCGTGCGCCCCAGTCGAAACCATACATGTGTCGCGTTTCGATGCAGACAGGCTATATTTGGACAACTCGGGAAACCTTCAGTTTGACTTCTGCGCGTTCAACTTACATTTAGATTATTTTTCGAATGACATCCAGAAAAATTTTGAGGAAACCGGCGACAGCACCAACAAACCATTACAATTACAGCAGTCGTCCTGAAGTTCTAAGTCTGTATAAAGAAATAAATCTACATTTACATTTCGTAAGCAACGTAATGTGTGTGTGTGGTGGAGGGTAATGCCTGCACTACCGCCACTTCCGCCTTTTCCTACTCCACTGGTGAATAATCCGCGGGTATAACGACTGTTGCAAAGCCTTCTCGTTGGCTCCGGTCTCTCAAATATTTGTGTTCATCGACTTCGCAGGAGGTATTGGTAATTGGAAGCAATATACAGGTTGACTCTTCCAGAAACGCACGGCCTTCAAATTTTAACAGCACAACTGCCTTTCCCCGCGACTGCTACGGTCGCAGGTTCGAATCCTGCCTCGCGCATTGATGTGTGTGATGTCCTTAGGTTAGCAAGATTTAAGTAGTTCTAAGTTCTAGGGGACTGATGACCTCAGATGTTAAGTCCCATAATTCTCAGAGCCATTAGAGCCACAACTGCCTTTCTCGTCAATGGCTGCCTCCGCAGGTCGATGAGCATCTACTTCGTACTTCGTTCATGTAAGGCTACGAAAAAATAAAAGTACGTGTACTAAGAAGTTCCCAGCTTTATTCCTGCAGTCGAGTAAAGATAATTCGATACCTGGCTACGTCACTGAAAATGGAAGCAGGCAAAATTTCTAAGGATTGCGGTAAATCGATCGATTTCCAGCTAATAACGATAAGTAAATGAAATATTTACAGCACAGATAATTACCAATTGAGAAGGAGTTAAGCTCCACAATTTTTGCAGATATATTTTCCGCATTTCAAGCGAGATGAAAGACCTTCCCTCAATGTGGCTACAAATTATGTACGTCACTTCATTGTGATGGCATATTTTACGTTGCAGTAAAACTCTCTTACATTGATTTTGATATTAATCACTAAAAGTGTCAGTAAGTTGGTTATCACGTAGCATAAGGAATAAAATAATTAAACCGAAATGTTATGAAATATTAGGTGTGAGTATACAATTGTGACAGATGGGAGAGAGCGGCAAGCGACACATAAATAAAATAATAATAGTAGTGAACGACCTGGTTGAGTGGAATTGGTACTTTCTTTGCTTTAGTAGGCGTTTCCGCTTATCATCAGTTGCCTCCTTTCAGTTGCCACAAACGTCTATCCCACCAACCTTCTTCCGACAATTTCTCTTTTCCATGGCTTTGGCTAAAGCGCTTGGATAAAATTGAATGGTGGAAAGCACGATGAGTGAGTGCGGCCAAACGAAATCATAGAACTGAGAAATACGTCAGTAAAAGGACCAGCTCAAATGCCGAGAGACGAGTAGTAGGCGACGTACTAATGATTTGCATTAGTGGGTACTCTACCGTCTACGCTATTAATGCATAGAGGGAGCAGAGAGCTGGGGGGTGGGCGGGGGAGTGTTAATAATGCCTATACCGTTTACAAGGTTATGAATAACGTAAAATAACATTTCCAGCAACTGAGTATGTTTCCTGGTGTGTGACATTTGTGGTTTACGGAATAGCAGCGTCGATTCAGTGAAGCCAAGAAAATGTAACGGTTATGAGCATATCCCAAAACACTGTCCAAAAAAAGGGTGTAGCATTGTGTAATGAAGATTTCAGGTGGGATAATATAAAATTTGGAAATGAGTGAGAAACAACAGAGTTCTAGTAAGATTGAATTCTTTTGTATGAAAAATTCTTTCAGTGTATCCAGAAATTCTTCAGGTCCACGTAACTGTCCTGCAGTAATTGTATGAATATATTGGTGGAATAAAACAATACTGTTCATACTCACGTACATCCGTCTCTACCATTCTGATTTCTCTTTCTGATGAGTTCTGCTAATCTTTCAAGGAAGATTTCGCGACAAAGATCTGTACCTTACAAATTAATTGCCCATTATTAATCTCTGAAAACTTGGAAAATTCCCATGGATAATGTTTGTTATAAATACTTTACATTCAGTTTGTTATTGCTATTATTGTCATTGATTACTTGAAATATCTGGAACTCTTGTGACTTATTCAATGTTCAATTATCAGAATCACAAAGGTCAACTCGAATAAATGAAGGTAATGAATACGTTTTGACGCTACGTATACGATTGAAGCGTATTTAGAAACATGAAGAGTCTCACATCACGATCTCGTGTTCGGTGTTCTCTCATGAAATGTGAGATACTTTACTTCAGGTGGCTCAAGATACGCCAGAGTTATTTTCTAATTTGTGAAAGTGGAGATATACTTTTTGCCAGTATTGTTTGGGATTATGTTTCTCACTTTCTGATTAACCTTCATTACCACGCACCAATTTCTCGTGAACTACTCTGTTGCAAAATACGGAGGTCTAACTCGCTGCGTCTGTAATAGGGGTCTGCGCGTACAAGTAACACAGCCGTTTTGCAGGTACGTTTGCTGATTATCTGCTGCACATTTCTGTTTATTAGAGCGAAGAGAGTAATCTGATAACAAAATTTTTCATTTTAGATTTCGAATGACACAGGTCTGTCTCGCAGTATACTGACTTGACACTAGGACGCTCATGTGCCTACTTGTGTTTAATTGCGAGTATGTGCGACATACGTAAGCTCTACAACACGTGCCTGTTTGTCATTAATTACGAGTATTTGCAACAAACGTACGTTCTACAACACCTAAATTTGTGAATGTGCTCTGCCTTGGACAGTTTGTCTGTTGTCACTATTAGCGTAAGGCGATTGGGCAAGCTGCTCTAATTCATTTGAAGAAACCGTTATGCCAGCGGAATTTTTGTTCAAAATCGCTGAGACCGATATGATAAGTGGAAAAGTTCTTGTACATCGAAATACTAAATTTTGGACGTTAAAATGTAATTTTTGTTAGATTGAGTCCACCGTTACATCAGTGTACATTGTAGAGGATCTTCCCAGGGACAGATTCCATTCACGAAGTAAGATACTGAAATATCAGCAAATTATGTCTGTGCCTGACATAGCCACTTTCTTGAAGCAAATCATTACAACCGGCATATATTTCCATGTGTAAATCGGTGGATGTCAGCGATATTTGAATCTGGTGAACGGTGATAATAATGCTACTGTTCGTCCTGCAGATTCCTAAGTTTCACTGTAGTCCATATTCTTACAGAAGGTAGTACTAGTTGGAACTAGAAAATCAAGTCCGATTCAACACTGGTCAGCAAAAATACGTGTGATTTACTGGTAGACCACTGTGTCATACACTCCTGGAAATGGAAAAAAGAACACATTGACACCGGTGTGTCAGACCCACCATACTTGCTCCGGACACTGCGAGAGGGCTGTACAAGCAATGATCACACGCACGGCACAGCGGACACACCAGGAACCGCGGTGTTGGCCGTCGAATGGCGCTAGCTGCGCAGCATTTGTGCACCACCACCGTCAGTGTCAGCCAGTTTGCCGTGGCATACGGAGCTCCATCGCAGTCTTTAACACTGGTAGCATGCCGCGACAGCGTGGACGTGAACCGTATGTGCAGCTGACGGACTTTGAGCGAGGGCGTATAGTGGGCATGCGGGAGGCCGGGTGGACGTACCGCCGAATTGCTCAACACGTGGGGCGTGAGGTCTCCACAGTACATCGGTGTTGTCGCCAGTGGTCGGCGGAAGGTGCACGTGCCCGTCGACCTGGGACCGGACCGCATCGACGCACGGATGCACGCCAAGAACGTAGAATCCTACGCAGTGCCGTAGGGGACCGCACCGCCACTTCCCAGCAAATTAGGGACACTGTTGCTCCTGGGGTATCGGCGAGGACCATTCGCAACCGTCTCCATGAAGCTGGGCTACGGTCCCGCACACCGTTAGGCCGTCTTCCGCTCACGCCCCAACATCGTGCAGCCCGCCTCCAGTGGTGTCGCGACAGGCGTGAATGGAGGGACGAATGGAGACGTGTCGTCTTCAGCGATGAGAGTCGCTTCTGCCTTGGTGCCAATGATGGTCGTATGCGTATTTGGCGCCGTGCAGGTGAGCGCCACAATCAGGACTGCATACGACCGAGGCACACAGGGCCAACACCCGGCATCATGTGTGGGGAGCGATCTCCTACACTGGCCGTACACCACTGGTGATCGTCGAGGGGACACTGAATAGTGCACGGTACATCCAAACCGTCATCGAACCCATCGTTCTACCATTCCTAGACCGGCAAGGGAACTTGCTGTTCCAACAGGACAATGCACGTCCGCATGTATCCCGTGCCACCCAACGTGCTCTAGAAGGTGTAAGTCAACTACCCTGGCCAGCAAGATCTCCGGATCTGTCCCCCATTGAGCATGTTTGGGACTGGATGAAGCGTCGTCTCACGCGGTCTGCACGTCCAGCACGAACGCTGGTCCAACTGAGGCGCCAGGTGGAAATGGCATGGCAAGCCGTTCCACAGGACTACATCCAGCATCTGTACGATCGTCTCCATGGGAGAATAGCAGCCTGCATTGCTGCGAAAGGTGGATATACACTGTACTAGTGCCGACATTGTGCATGCTGTGTTGCCTGTGTCTATGTGCCTGTGGTTCTGTCAGTGTGATCATGTGATGTATCTGACCCCAGGAATGTGTCAATAAAGTTTCCCCTTCCTGGGACAATGAATTCACGGTGTTCTTATTTCAATTTCCAGGAGTGTATGATATTCATCTGCCTGCTGACACTACAGGAGGTGTTAAATACGGTAATCACTCATCCTTATACATCCCTCAACATTTCTGAAAGATTGTAAAGCGACTGAAAAGAATCACAAACTCATGCGAACAAACCTTGCTACGCACGGATTTGGTCAGACATGAATGGTCGTAGTACATGCCAATGTCTTTAAACATGACCATACACAAGAATGTAAGGGGACAAGTTCAATTGAACTTACTGCACTGCACCTCGTCGTCCAATCCACGGAGCATTACCTACTGTCAAGGGGTGTAGTAAAAGGGGTGGTGCCACACTGCGTAATCTACGGGGCTGTTTGGGAAGTAAGGTCCGATCGGTCGCGAAATGGAAACCACAGTGTAATTTGCAAGTTTGTTACAGCGTCCAGCTACTTATCTTCATAGTTAACGCTCCGACTTAGACATTTTTCGTAGCGTTTTACCAACTTCGCAATACCCTCGTCACAGAGGGCAACCCCCTTTGCTTCCCGCTTCTTCTCTACGCTGGTATGCAGCCGGTTGACTGTGCCAAGATGTTGTCATTCTTAGCCAGCGGTTCATGTGGGCGGAGATGAAAGTCAGAGAGAACCAAGTGCGGGCTGTATGGTGGGTGATCAAACACTTCTCACCGAAAACGCTGCAGGGACGTCCTCATTGCCCCTGCAGTGTGCGGCCACAAATTATCATCACGAAGGAAATGCATGACAAGTAGATTATGCCGGTTTGCATGCATGAAACCAGGCGAAATATCGCAGTGTGCACCCATACTTGGTGGGACACACTATTGTTCGATTATCTTTACATGCTCACTGTGTGCTCATAACTGGAAACAGCGACGCAACGCGATGGACAGGCATACTAGAGATACTGCCAAACATCTGACTACTGTCGTTTCCATTCCGCGACCCGTCGGAACCTTACCTTGCAAATAGTCCTCGAATAACCATAACCTTTCTAAAAGAGTAAGTTCTCCTAAACTGCGCGGGTATTGATGACAAACAGCATCTACGAGTTTGCTAGCAAAAAATCCTTCACACACATTTATACTAAAGCGAACCTGATGCATCATTCCTATGCTCGCTCGAGGTCTTGCATATGCCGACAAGTTATCGCTGGATTCCTAAATCATTCCAATCTGCGTGGATTCCACCTCCTTCGTAAATAACATGTAAATTACGACCAGCGTATTTCATGAACTCTATCTTAGAATCCACAGGCAGAAATGCTATCGGACATGGTGGACTTGGGGTCTGGGAGTTTGCACAGGCCGTGGTGGATACATAACTGCTCGTGCACAGCCGGCCGCGGTGGTCTAGCGGTTCTAGGCTCTCAGTCTGGAACCGCGCGACTGCTACGGTCGCAGGTTCGAATCCTGCCTCGGGCATGGATGTGTGTGATGTCCTTAGGTTAGTTAGGTTTAAGTAGTTCTAAGTTCTAGGGGACTGATGACCACAGATGTTAAGTCCCATAGTGTTCAGATCCATTTGAACCATTTTTTGCTCGTGCACAATTGACCAAGAAAGTGCTCCAATTCTTCGGAAACATTGTTCCCTGAACAGCTTCTATTCAGTTTCGCTCTTGATCGACCAGAATCGTCACGCTCACAGTGAAACGTGTAACACAGCCGCTGTTCCTTTTCCATTTTTCGAACGACCCTGTGTTTGCAAGTCGCTGTACCAGCATGCAGATGGACCGCGGCAGTAATGGTGTCGTTAAGCGTATACTGCACGTGCTTGCTGACCATAGCAGATTATCATATTGCCATTTACCGCGTAGAGGTATAAGAACTCATCACACTGTTAACATACTTCATACAAATTATTTTTTGATGCCAACGCATCCTCAGTGCAGTATTCTGTCGATTTAGAATACATCACTTAGTTTCACATCTGACGACAGTGTGATAGTAAGAACAACAGCTACAGAGGTAAAACGTAGCCAGTAACAAATGAACAACGGACGTCAACAGGAAGGTAGCGTTACAGCCGAGAGTAGCGACCGTTCTCGATTCAAGTATAATGGGCCATATATGGACGAATATCTTTATCCTGACACATGTTTTTAATTTTTTAATTTTTTGACCTACTATCTCCAGATACTACGCATTTCAAATGAAGTTTTGCATCATGAAGTTTTGACTGTGAATATTGTACCACAGACACATTCCCTTTGACTGTTCAGAGATGCCACAAAACCAGCACAAAGATGTAAACAACCATGCATGAGCAGCTCCTATTAGACGGAGGGGGTCCGAAAGCCGATCAGTTCCAGTCATTCCACCAGGAAGGAGGTACGCGGCTGATATTGTCTGTAGTTCAACCATGCCTAGACGGTCAATACCACGGTTCGGTCGCGTCCGCATTGCCATTTTGTGCCAGGAAGGGCTCTCAACAAGGGAAGTGTTCAGGCGTCTCGGAGTGAACCAAAGCGATGTTGTTCGGAGACGGTGGAGATACAGAGAGGCAGGAACTGTCGGTGACATGCCTCGTTCATGTCGCCCAAGGGCTGCTACTGCAGTGGATGACCGTTACCTACGGTTTATGGCTTGGAGGAACCCTGACAGCAACGCCACCATGTTGAATAATGTGCAGCCACAGGACGTCGTGTTACGACTCAAACTGTGCGCAATAGGCTGCATGATGTGCCACTTCACTCTCGACATCCAGGGCGAGGTCCATCTTTGCAACCACGACACCATGCAGGGCGGTACAGATATGCCCAGGAACATTCCGAATTAACCGCTCGGGATTGGCATCACTTTCTCTTCACCGATGAGTGTCGCATATGCCTTCAACCAGACAATCGTCGGAGACGTGTTTAGAGGCAACCCTGTTAGGATGAACGCCTTAGACACACAGTTCAGTGAGTGCAGCAAGGTGGAGGTTCCCTGATGTTTTGGGGTGGCATTATGTGGGGCTGACGTACCCCGCTGGTGGTCATGGAAAGCGCCGTAACGGCTGTACGATACGTAAAGCCATCCTCCGACCGATAGTGCAACCATACCGGCAACATAATGGCGAGGCATTCGTCTTCATGGACGACAATTCGCGCCCCTATCGTGCACACCTTGTGAAAGTTCCTTCAGGAAACGACATCGCTCGACAAGTGTGGCCAGCATGTTCTACAGACATGAAACCTATCGAGCATACCTGGGATGTATTGAAAAGGGCTGTTTATGGACGGAGTGACCCACCAACCACTCTGACAGATCTACGGCAACTCTCCGTTGATGAGTGGGACAATGTGGACCAACAGTGCCTTGCTGAACTTGTGGATAGTACGCCACGACCAATACAGGCATGTATCAACGCCTGTGTGTACAGCAATCTGTATCACCACCTCTGTAGGTCTCTCTGTATGGTAGTAGAACACGCAATGTGTGATTTTCATGAGCAATAAAAAGGGCGTAAATGATGTTAATGTTGATCTCTGTTCCAATTCTCTGTACAGGTTCCGTAACTCTCGGAACCGAGGTGATGCAAAACTTTTTTTGATGTGTGTATACAGCAAGCGGTGGTATCCGGTGGCCCTGGACGACAATATCAGCTGTCGATTTCAGGTGCTGAATTTTCGAATAAATTATCCAATTTTTCTGATATGGTAATCACTTGTTTGTCTGTACGTGTACATCACATCTGCCGATTTCCTTCACATTGAGATAAATCCCTCGTAACGTGACCATAAGGCACGGGTTGAGGAGAGACTAGGAAGTTACCACCCATCAGTAGCAACCACTGACCCCTCCATAGAGAGGAAGCAGCATGGAATGACGTATCATTATGTATCATTATCTGTTATCCAGGCCTAGTATGCCTCAGTTTTAAGCATAGTCACAGACGCTAGGAACGGCTTCTCCGTGTGCTATATTTCTCACACACTATGCCTCACCTACAAATTTAATCCTATATCGTTCATACCATATTGCATATGCACATGAAACAAACTTTCCGTGTTTGTTACGCTTTCTGGTGTTGCAGTTTTTAAGGCTGGCAGTGTACATTTTTTGTTCTCAGGTACAATGCCATTCTTCACAGAGAAATGATTCCAACTACGAGGCAGAAGACCATTCAGAATTGGCACACAATGACTGTCAAAGTTCTTGCTTACAAATTAAATTATTGACGGATTACTATGCATCATCATCAGACGTAACTGTGGTAGGAACAAGAGAAAAAAACGGTATAAATGATGTCTGAGGGAATATATATGCAGTAGTAGAGAACAGTTTCCATCAGTACTCACAATGAAGGCACAAAAACAAAACACATTAAAGTAGGCACGGAGGCACCGGACACCAAAATGACCGTACGCCGGTTATGTAGTGTACAGGCTGAAAATGGACAGACAGACTTCATGAGGAATTTTAGGGGTCCAAATTATGAAATGTAGAGAAATTATTCTCAGCAATGAAAATTAAAACAAATTCCAATAAACATTATTACGAAGCTATAAAAAATACAATATAAGCACAGAATACGACATACACTCCTGGAAATTGAAATAAGAACACCGTGAATTCATTGTCCCAGGAAGGGGAAACTTTATTGACACATTCCTGGGGTCAGATACATCACATGATCACACTGACAGAACCACAGGCACATAGACACAGGCAACAGAGCATGCACAATGTCGGCACTAGTACAGTGTATATCCACCTTTCGCAGACCGCGTGAGACGACGCTTCATCCAGTCCCAAACATGCTCAATGGGGGACAGATCCGGAGATCTTGCTGGCCAGGGTAGTTGACTTACACCTTCTAGAGCACGTTGGGTGGCACGGGATACATGCGGACGTGCATTGTCCTGTTGGAACAGCAAGTTCCCTTGCCGGTCTAGGAATGGTAGAACGATGGGTTCGATGACGGTTTAGATGTACCGTGCACTATTCAGTGTCCCCTCGACGATCACCAGTGGTGTACGGCCAGTGTAGGAGATCGCTCCCCACACCATGATGCCGGGTGTTGGCCCTGTGTGCCTCGGTCGTATGCAGTCCTGATTGTGGCGCTCACCTGCACGGCGCCAAACACGCATACGACCATCATTGGCACCAAGGCAGAGAAGAGACTCTCATCGCTGAAGACGACACGTCTCCATTCGTCCCTCCATTCACGCCTGTCGCGACACCACTGGAGGCGGGCTGCACGATGTTGGGGCGTGAGCGGAAGACGGCCTAACGGTGTGCGGGACCGTAGCCCAGCTTCATGGAGACGGTTGCGAATGGTCCTCGCCGATACCCCAGGAGCAACAGTGTCCCTAATTTGCTGGGAAGTGGCGGTGCGGTCCCCTACGGCAGTGCGTAGGGTCCTACGGTCTTGGCGTGCATCCGTGCGTCGCTGCGGTCCGGTCCCAGGTCGACGGGCACGTGCACCTTCCGCTGACCACTGGCGACAACATCGATGTACTGTGGAGACCTCACGCCCCACGTGTTGAGCAATTCGGCGGTACGTCCACCCGGCCTCCCGCATGCCCACTATACGCCCTCGCTCAAAGTCCGTCAACTGCACATACGGTTCACGTCCACGCTGTCGCGGCATGCTACCAGTGTTAAAGACTGCGACGGAGCTCCGTATGCCACGGCAAACTGACTGACACTGACGGCGGCGGTGCACAAATGCTGCGCCGTAGGGGACCGCACCGCCACTTCCCAGAAAATTAGGGACACTGTTGCTCCTGGGGTATCGGCGAGGACCATTCGCAACCGTCTCCATGAAGCTAGGCTTCGGTCCCGCACACCGTTAGGCCGTCTTCCGCTCACGCCCCAACATCGTGCAGCCCGCCTCCAGTGGTGTCGCGACAGGCGTGAATGGAGGGACGAATGGAGACGTGTCGTCTTCAGCAATGAGGATCCTACGGTCTTGGCGTGCATCCGTGCGTCGCTGCGGTCCGGTCCCAGGTCGACGGGCACGTGCACCTTCCGCCGACCACTGGCGACAACATCGATGTACTGTGGAGACCTCACGCCCCACGTGTTGAGCAATTCGGCGGTACGTCCACCCGGCCTCCCGCATGCCCACTATACGCCCTCGCTCAAAGTCCGTCAACTGCACATACGGTTCACGTCCACGCTGTCGCGGCATGCTACCAGTGTTAAAGACTGCGATGGAGCTCCGTATGCCACGGCAAACTGGCTGACACTGACGGCGGCGGTGCACAAATGCTGCGCAGCTAACGCCATTCGACGGCCAACACCGCGGTTCCTGGTGTGTCCGCTGTGCCGTGCGTGTGATCATTGCTTGTACAGCCCTCTCGCAGTGTCCGGAGCAAGTATGGTGGGTCTGACACACCGGTGTCAATGTGTTCTTTTTTCCATTTCCAGGAGTGTATCTACACACCCTGATACTCATATTACACAGCCGTCTACGTATAAAGACTGGATTTCCAGTTCTTCATTTACATTTGTCTGTTTGTTTATCTACCGATTGTATCACTGCTGCACTGAGGAAAGTAAGACTCCCTTGAGACCTAAAGCGGAATTTAATTTCGGAGACCGCGTTTTATAAGCAAAATCCAACTTCTGATCAAAACAACTAGTTAACTCATTACCTTACATCATCTCCAAGCCATACTGAATTTTCATGTATTGTTTACATCCCTTAGACTAAACGGCTAACTCGACAATAATGCAGCCATTCGTCGCTTCTGAATTACAGTACAGTCTGATGAAATGCAAAAACCTAGGATACTGCCTTCACTAGAAAAGGGATGGATAAAATATCGAAACATACTATTTTACGTCAAGAACAATACACACGCTTTGACGGAGGTCGTTACATCCCTAGATAAAGTGCATCCTGTAACGTACGCACTACCTGTTTTGCGTAGTTCTCAAATCGTTCAAATGGCTCTGAGCACTATGGGACATCTGAGGTCATCGGTAGTTAGAACTACTTAAACCTAACTAAGGCCATCACACACATCCATGCCCGAGGCAGGATTCGAACCTGTGACCGTAGCGGTCGCGCGGTTCCAGACTGAAGCGCCTAGAACCGCTCGGCCACATTAGCCGGCGCGTAGTTCTCAGGAAGGTGATAAATACTTCACATTTCTTTATGAGCGACTTCAATGGATTGCTGAAATATATTGCCATTATACCGGTCCGTACAATCCTTTAAAGTTTTTTGAAGGAATGAAACTTGGAGCGAACTTTGGTTATATTGTGGCGAACTTTGCTAAAATTTTCTTTACTGGAACTTGCTGCGTTTTACGAAAAATTTAAGCTTGTAACATGTTAGATGTCCACGCTTACGACTCCCTAACGAGTACAGGAAAGAGTCGACGCTTTTACTTTTGTTGCGGGCTCTGTAACATGACAACTACCGCTTCCTTTTTCCTCTTTGAAGCAACGCCATTAATGAAGCTCCCTTCGTGCAGGAGTCTCTTTTAAAACTGCGTAACAAGTGGGAGGCTAATGTTTGTTTATGAGAACTGTGACGGTCTGGGTTCATATCTAGTGGACGCAAAATGAAGTCTGCTTTATGACTTCATGGAACACTGTACAGATCTTTTTGAAGAAAGTGGTAACACTTACATTCTCACGATAATCGTAGTCTGTTACAGCCTTTAGTCCATCTCAGCCCGTCTTGTTTCCAGAAGACTTTAGCAATATTCACAACGTAGAATACTTTCCACTTCCTTCAGTAATAAAGGGCAGCAATGAGTTAATAAACTAAAATCTATTCATAACTGCACATTATCGTATGTTTTACCTCACAAAATACAAGTAAAAAGAGGCTTTTGCTTTTATGAATGGTGTAATTCGAAAACCATTACTGCATCACACTGGGTGGTAGCTATTGAACTATATGAGAAATAACGTAAATTAGTTACAAATTACGGCTCGCACACACATTTTTCAACATGTAAACGTCACTGCAGATATTCATATTTAGTTCATGACATATTCGATGTGCCTGCCTTCATTGGTGATCATGTGGTGCAGACGAATAGCGAAATTCTCCATGACCTCTAGAAGTGTCGGAACATCGATGCTGTTCCGCCTGAGTGGCTGTTTTCAGCTCAGCAATGGTTTTGGTGTTATTGCTGTACACCTTGTCTTTAAGGGGAGGTTTACTATTTTTGGCCCGAAAAAATCATGTTCTCTGAGAATTTTTTTCTCAAGATGTGTTATAGATATCAGTTTCAAATTTGGTCAAAATTTTTATTGATATTTCTTCTAGAAACTGGAATTTTTTCGACCGGAAATGTCGAAGAGGAAAGGTGGAAGTGCCGTCGGAACGAAACAAAATTTCGATGTAGAACTCCACGCGCGCAACGTCACAGGTCAGCCGGCTCGTCTGAAATCAAAATTGAGTTGACGTTAGCGAAGTATATAAGATTCTTTAAGAGGTGTAACTCGCTCAAGTTATTTGGACCACAGGAAACAAAATGGTGGCCATCTGAAGAAAATAGGGTTTCTTTCATCGATTTTTCGGCCTCGTTGGCCAACATTTATAGCTGGATCTGAATAAAAGTAGTGCAACTCCTAGACAATTTAGTTAGCTTTGTCAGAAACAAAGAACATGCCAATCGGTTGAGTAGATTTGAAGTTAGCATATCGCGCGATTAAAAAAAAGTAATTTCGAGAAAAACGCGTTTGAAGTTTTGACTACATATAAATGCAATATTATGCAATGTACGTTCAATCTGCTATTCCGGGTCCATAAACTAGTCCTTCCTCTTCCTCACAGGGGGCGTTCTGCTGGATCTGTGCAATCCTGCACTGCTCCAGAGCCGCTCGTACGGCCGGTGACAAGCGGTTTTCGGCCGCTTGAATCCGGTGGTCGCCCGAAAACTTGGCAAACTGCATCGAACAGGGTCCCATGTTGACGTCCAACATAGTTGTCATGGTGTTCAGAATTGCTGAATACCCTTAGTTGAAGCTGCTCACTGCCAGGAAAATCGCAATCTCAACAGTCTTCGCACCAGAATGCAAATGCTTGGGAGCTAACTTCCAAACACACTTTCATTTGAATTTTGTGTGTTTCCCTCCGAAGCACCGGTAAAATAACTCGTCCTCCGAAAGAAAAAAACTGGTGCGTGAAAAAGGCCGATTTCTGGAAGGTGCATTTTTTTTGTTCAGCTGCGAATAACAAACATTTCCTTTCCATATTCGGAAAAACCGTTTCAGGGGTGGATTCTAAACACTTTTATGGACCCAAAAATGCAATTAAAAAAATCGATTTTTGAACTAAAATATAGTAAACCTCCCCTTAATACAGCACCCACAAAATGGAGTCGCATGTGTTCAGATCCGGAGAATATGGCGGCCAATCGAGGCCCATGTCAGTGGCCTCTGGGTACCACAGAGCCAGAATGCAGTCCCCAAAATGCTCCTTTAGGATATCAAATCTCTTCTGCTTCTATGGGGTCGAGATCCGTCTTGCATGATCGACATTTTGTCGAAATCATGGTCACTTTGGATAATGCGGATGAAATCATCTTCCATAATCTTCAAGTACCGTTCGGTAGTCACGGTGCCATTAAGGAATATCGCACTGATTATTCCGTGACTGGACATTGCACACCACAAAAGAAAGTCACCCGTTGAAGGCGAAGAGATTTCTCGATCGCGAAATTCGGATTCTCATTTCCCCTAAATGCGCCAGTTTTACTTATTGACGAACCCGTTGTTGTTGTTGTTGTTGTGGTCTTCAGTCCTGAGACTGGTTTGATGCAGCTCTCCGTGCTACTTTATCCTGTGCAAGCTTCTTCATCTCCCAGTACCTACTGCAACCTACATCCTTCTGAATCTGCTTAGTGTTTTCATCTCTTGGTCTCCCCCTACGATTTTTACCCTCCACGCTGCCCTCCAATACTAAATTGGTGATCCCTTGATGCCTCAACACATGTCCTACCAACCGATCCCTTCTTCTGGTCAAGTTGTGCCACAAACTTCTCTTCTCCCCAATCCTATTCAATGCTTCCTCATTAGTTATGTGATCTACGCATCTAATCTTCAGCATTCTTCTGTAGCACCACATTTAGAAAGCTTCTATTCTCTTCTTGTCCAAACTATTTATCGTCCATGTTTCACTTCCATACATGGCTACACTCCATACAAATACTTTCAGAAATGACTTCCTGACACTTTAATCTATACTCGATGTATTGACGAACCCATCCAAATGAATGTAGGCTTCGTCGCTAAACCAAATCATACAGCGCATACTAATTGCCATTACGCCCCGCGACCAACCGTGCACTTTTAACGGCCTAACGCAAACCGTTCAGAAGTTATGACGATTTTATTTCATGTAGCTCAATATTTGTTACCCTGTATAAGCCAATGGTTTTCATTGATTTGGGTCACCGGCTTCCTTGACCTGAATACATACAACCGCCGCTTCTTTTGCTCATGACAGCCTAATCTAAGGGTGGGGTAAATTAACCTAAGTTTAAAAATTAATGAGAGCAGTTATTTCTTTACTAACTGTTGATGTAACACATTTGAAAGATCTTCTATCTTTATTAACCTGAACATAAATACATGCGGCTCCTTTTGTTTGTGGCGTCCGAGTAGAAGTGTGGGATGAATAAATTTAAGCTTAAAAAATGAATGTGAGTAGTTACATGTTTCTCAGTTGTTGATGAAATTAGCATATTTCTGCACATGCCTCACAGGTAGGTGGAGAAGCGGACGACGCACAAGTAACTCATCCCGTAATGAATGGCGACGGACTGTCACCGCTAACAGTGAAGGGTGTGTTCCACTGTTGCACCAGACCCAAAGAAGACGCAGATTTGTACTGCAGTGCTATTCGAGTGAATTTCGATTCTAGCGGTGGCAATGGGCTGGGGAGTGGAGGGTATGGGTGGTGCGACGTGTTCTACTGTATTGCGTGAATCATTTTTCACACACCCGTTGCACTGCCGAAACACTTTGTCCAACACGAACAACAATTTCCCGGATGGATGCATCACATTTTCTCATGCCAATGATGTGCCCTCTTTCAGACTCACTGATCTGACAGTACGGTTCGCGCACACGTCTGCGAGCGAACCTGCACGTCTTCTCAAGTCACACTGATCCATTTCCTTCGGTTTATAGTGACAACGAGAGCCACAGGCATATTTTACCAGTTGGTGGTGTTGCGCCGTGATATCGATCTTGTCCCTGAACCCGCGGGCCGATGTGGGTCAAATGCTAATCATTTCTGCAGAATACACTAATGCAAATGTCCTGCAATATGAACATCCTAGTCCTTGAAGGTGTTCTGTTTTTTTTCTACATCTACACCTATATCTACATACATACTCCGCAATCCACCATACAGTGCGTGGCGGAGGGTACATCGTACCACATATAGCATCTTATCTCTGTTCCACTCCCAAACAGAATGAGGGAAAAATGACTTCCTATATGCCTCTTTACGAGCCCTAATCTCTCTTATCTTATCTCTGTGGTCTTTCCGCGAAATATAAGTTGGCGGCAGTAAAATTATACTGCAGTCAGCCTCAAATGCTGATTCTCTAAATTTCCTCAGTAGCGATTCACGAAAGGAACGCCTCCTTTCCTCTAGAGACTCCCACCCGAGTTTCTGAATCATTTCCGTAACACTCGCGTGATGATCAAACCTACCAGTAACAAATCTAGCAGCCCGCCTCTGAATTGCTTCTATGTCCTCCCTCAATCCGACCTGATAGGGATCCCAAACGCTCGAGCAGTACTCAAGAATAGGTCGTACTAGTGTTTTATAAGCGGTCTCCTTTACAGATGAGGTACATCTTCCCAAAATTCTACCAATGAACCGAAGACGACTATCCGCCTTCTCCACAGCTGCCATTACATGCTTGTCCCACTTCATATGGCTCTGCAATGTTACGCCCAAATATTTAACCGACGTGACTGTGTCAAGCGCTACACTACTAATGGAGTATTCAAACATTACAGGATTCTTTTTCCTATTCTTCTGCATTAATTTACATTTATCTATATTTAGAGTCAGCTGACGTTCTTTACACCAATCACAAATCCTGTCCAAGTCATCTTGTATCCTCCTACAGTCACTGAACGACGACACCTTCCCGTGCACCACAGCATCATCAGCAAAGAGCCGCACATTGCTATCCACCCTATCCAATAGATTATTTATGTAGATAGAAAACAACAGCGGACCTAACACACTTCCCTGGGGCACTCCAGATGATACCTTCACCTCCAATGAACACTCACCATCGAGGACAACGTTCTGGGTTCTATTACTTAAGAAGTCTTCGAGCCACTCACAAACTTGGGAACCAATCCCATCTGCTCGTACCTTAGTTAGGAGTCTGCCCTGGGGCACCGAGTCAAACGCTTTCCGGAAGTCCAGGAATATGCCATCCGTCTGATACCCTTCATCCAGGGTTCGCAAGATATCATGTGAGAAAAGGGCGAGTTGCGTTTCGCAGAATCGATGCTTTCTAAAGCCGTGCTGATGCATGGACAGCAACTTCTCTGTCCCAAGGAAATTCATTATATTCGAACTGAGAATATGTTCGAGAATCCTGCAACAAACCGCTGTTAAGGATATTGGTCCGTAATTTTGAGGATCAGTCCTTCTACCCTTCTTATATACAGGCGTCACCTGCGGTTTTTTCCAGTCGCTTGGGACTTAACGTTTTCTGGACGTGAAGGTACTTTAATGCGGAAATTAAAAGTAGATGAAACTGCTTAATATGTAATTAGGCAAGCTCGCCGCAATAGGCAACTGTACTGTGCTCTGACAAAATTTTAAGCTGAACACTTAGTTCTCCCACACATATTATGATAGGGTGTTGGGAAGGCTAGCATTCAACAAACGCAGAAACTTACTTGGAGTATTGTTTGTGGTCACACGAGAATGCAAAAAGTGATGCAGGCTGTCCGTAAATTTGCCATATTTTAATTGTTTCCGTCAGATTATTTCGGAAGTACATCCTAATGACTGCATTAATAAGAAACCTATTTGACGTGTCATAGTATCGAAGGTACGCATGCCTAACCAGATGGCAGTTATAAGAGTTGAGGGGCATAAAAGGGAAGCAGTGGTTGGGGAGGGAGTGAGACAGGGTTATAGCCTATCCCAGTTGTTATTCAATCTGTACATGGAGCAAGCAGTAAAGGAAACAAAGGAAAAATTCGGAGTAGGAATTAATAGCCATGGAGAAAAAATAAATGCTTTGAGGTTTGCCGATGACATTGTAATTCTGTCAGAGACAGCAAAGGAGCTGAAAGAGCAGTTGAATGGAATGGACAGTGACTTGAAAGGAGGTTATAAGATGAACAACAACAAAAGCAAAAAGAAGATAATGGAATGTGGTCGAATTAAATCGGGTGATGCTGAGGGAATTAGATTAGAAAATGAGACACTGAAGTAACAGATGAGTTTTGCTATTTGGGGAGCAAAATTAATGATGATGGTCGAAGTAGAGAGGATATAAAATGTAGACTGGCAATGCCAAGGAAGGGGTTTCTGATGTAGAGAAATTTGTAAACATCGAGTATAGATTTAAGTGTCAGGAAGTTGTTTCTGAAAGTATGTATATGGAGTGTAGCCATGTATGGGAGTGAAAAACGGACGTTAAATATTTTTGACAAGAAGAGAATAGAAGCTTTCGAAATGTGGTGTTACAGATGAATGCTAAAGAATAGATGGGTAGATCACGTAACTAATGAGGAGGCACAGGGGAGAAGATAAATTTGTTTCACAACTTGACTAGGAGAAGGGATCGGTTGGTAGGTCATGTTCTGAGGCATCAAGAGATCACCAATTTAGTATTGGAGGGCAGCGTGGAGGGTAAAAATTGTAGAGGGAGACCAGGAGATGAATACACTAAGCAGATGCAGAAGGATGTAGGTTGTAGTAGGTACTCGGAGATGAAGAAGGCTGCACAGGATAGAGTAACATGGAGAGCTGCATCAAACCAGTCCCTGGAGTGAAGACCACAACAACAATAACACATGCCATGCTATAGTAGCCAGTCAGGCTGTAGGATTGATCCACCGGTTCCACGCCAGCTAAATGAAGGAGCTCACTGGCTGTAATGTCGAGTGGAAACCTCCACTTGGGAGAGCATTCTATAGTCTCATACAGCAGTGAACTTTTGGTGGTGATGTTAGATCTTATTACAATAGTAGGATGCTTTGAATAACAATAAAAGAGCGACAAATTTTTCAAATTCCAGACGAATCTCACTGAAATTTTCGTTTATCGTAATTAGTTCGTAATCTACAACACATTAAGGTTGTAAAGTACCTTTGCAAACTGCCTGAAGACGTAGAGGTCACAATTGTAGATGAAAACACATTTCTGTGCACATTTACCGAAAGTAAATGCACATTTATCGCGAGATTCAAACGCCATAATACTACTTCTACATCGAGATACATATTTCGCAAGCTGCCAAATGATGCATGGCGGAGGGTATCTTGTACCACTGCTAGTCGTTCCCTTACCTGTTACATTCGGAAATGGAGCGAGTGAACAACGACTGCTGTATGCTTCCTTGCGAACCCTGGTTTCTCCGATCTCGCCTTCACCGTCGTTACTCGAGATGTATGGCAGCAGAAACATTCCGCAGTCTGTCGCAAATGTTCTCTAAACTATCTCAACAGCGAAACTCCCCGCCAGATTAAAACTGTGTGCCAGACCGTGTCCCGAATCCGGGATCTTTGCCCTTCGCAAACAAGTGCTCCACCCGGTACCTAATTTTGTAGAGCACTTCCCGCGAAAGGCCAAGGTCACGTGTTCGGTCCACAGTTTTAATCCGCCAGGAAGTTCCATATCGACGCCCACTAACTCAACTGTGTTTCACGAAAAGTACATCTTCAATCCACCAATTACATTTTTGAGTTCGCGGAGCCTTTCCGTAATACTCGCGTATTGATGGAACTTACGAGGTGCATTCAAGTTCTAAGGCCTCCGATTTTTTTTTCTAATTAACTACTCACCCGAAATCGATGAAACTGGCGTTACTTCTCGACGTAATCGTCCTGCAGACGTACACATTTTTCACAACGCTGACGCCATGATTCATTGGCAGCAGCGAAGGCTTCTTTAGGAGTCTGTTTTGACCACTGGAAAATCGCTGAGGCAATAGCAGCACGGTTGGTGAATGTGCGGCCACGGAAAGTGTCTTTCATTGTTGGCAAAAGCCAAAAGTCACTAGGAGCCAGGTCAGGTAAGTAGGGAGCATGAGGAATCACTTCAAAGTTATCACGAAGAAACTGTTGCGTAACGTTAGCTCGATGTGCGGGTGCGTTGTCTTGGTGAAACACCACACGCGCAGCCCTCCCCGGACGTTTTTGTTGCAGTGCAGGAAGGAATTTGTTCTTCAAAACATTTTCGTAGGCTGCACCTGTTACTGTAGTGCCCTTTGGAACGCAATGGGTAAGGATTACGCCCTCGCTGTCCCAGAACATGGACACCATCATTTTTTCAGCACTGGCGGTTACCCGAAATTTTTTTGGTGGCGGTGAATCTGTGTGCTTCCATTGAGCTGACTGGCGCTTTCTTTCTGGATTGAAAACTGGCATCCACGTCTCATCCACTGTCACAACCGACGAAAAGAAAGTCCCATTCATGCTGTCGTTGCGCATCAACATTGCTTGGCAACATGCCACATGGGCAGCCATGTGGTCCTCTGTCAACATTCGTGGCACCCACCTGGATGACACTTTTCGCATTTTCAGGTCGTCATGCAGGATTGTGTGCACAGAACCCACAGAAATGCCAACTCTGGGGGTGATCTGTTCAACAGTCATTCGGCGATCCCCCAAAACAATTCTTTCCACTTTCTCGATCATGTCGTCAGACCGGCTTGTGCGAGCCCGAGGTTGTTTCGGTTTGTTGTCACATGATGTTCTGCCTTCATTAAACTGTCGCACCCATGAACGCACTTTCGACACATCCATAACTCCATCACCACATGTCTCCTTCAACTGTCGATGAATTTCAATTGGTTTCACAGCACGCAAATTCAGAAAACGAATGATTGCACGCTGTTCAAGTAAGAAAAACGTCGCCATTTTAAGTATTTAAAACAGTTCTCATTCTCGCCGCTGGCGGTAAAATTCCATCTGCCGTACGCTGCTGCCATCTCTGGGACGTATTGACAATGAACGCGGCCTCATTTTAAAACAATGCGCATGTTTCTATCTCTTTCCAGTCCGGAGAAAAAAATCGGAGGCCTTAGAACTTGAATGCACCTCGTATTGGTAACAAATCTCGTCTCACGCCTGTGGATTGCTTCGATGTCTTCCCTTAATCCGACATGGTGGTGGTCCCAAAAACTCGAGGAGTTCTCAGGAATGGATCCCACAAGTGTTTTGTTCGTGCTACCCCTTTTGAGACGAGCTGCAGTTTCCTAAATTTCTCCCAGGTATTCGAAGTCCACTGTTCGCCTTCACTACAACCGTACTTAGCTGCTCGTTCCATTTCGTGTCACTTTGCAACATTACGTCTTGGCATTTAATCGGGATTAGCTTGTCAAGCATCACACCACTAATACTGTATTCTAATAACAAGTGTTTTTTTTTTTTCAACTCATACGCACTAACTTATATTTTCATCCATTTAGAACAAGTTGCTTTTTATCATAGCAAACAAAAATTCTGTCAAAATCATTTTCGTCCTCCTGCACTTAATCGAAGACTAAACTTTTTCTTACACTACGGCGTCATCAGAAAACAGTTTTAGAATGACGACCTAATCCGTATGCTCCTAAATTTGTTACAGATTGCAGTGAGGACCATGTCAAATTCTTTGGAAAAAGCTAGGAATATGGAATCTGCCCTTTGCCCTTCACCTATGTTTATGGATCTGGTGGAAGAAAAAGGCGAAGTGAGTTCCGTATAAGTGATGCTTTTTAAATCCTCGTTTATCTCAAGGAAATGTATTCGAACTTAGAATAAGCTCAACAATTCTGCAGCAAACCGATCTCAAGGGTAGTGTAATTTTGAAGGACAGATCTTTTCTTCTTTATTGGAGCGATTTGCACTTTTCTTACTAGATAGGGACTTCGAGCTGTGCGAGGGATTCGCCATTAATGCAAGCCAAACAAAGGAGTACTCACCGCAAAATCGAACCGGGTTTTAAAACGGAACTCTTAACTTATTTCTTTTCAACTCTTAAGGCTGCTGTTTCCGCGTCTTCCCTATGGAAGTTGATGCTGCGGTTAATGGATGGTATTGCTGTACGATCTACAAAACACTAAGGTTGCAATTAACCTTTGCAGTCCTCCTGAAGGGTGGTTGATGCCAATTATAGATCCAACTACGTTTCTGCCCCATTACTCGCTCTCTTCGTCTTCATTCACAAATTTGTCTCTAGAAATAAGTTACCTCGATTGCACCGAACGTATCAATCAAGTGTCTAGTTATCGAGAGCCTCAGATGCGGCAGTTCCTGTTAGCGACGCGCATTCGGCCATCGGTCTCGGACGGCCACTCTCTCAGACAGAGATGCAGAGAATTGTAGCTCCCTGGGGCGGCAGCAGCAGCATCAGCAATATATCACAGCGTGCGGAAGGGCCAGTGCTAGGGCAGAACCAGCCGCGGTCGCTCAGGTATGCGGCGCCCGGCGATATTAGTTTATCGATTCCTCCTCCGTAATGCGCTTCACTGGCCCGAGAGGCGAAATCACCGGCGTATCATAACTTCAAAGCGGGCACTTCTCAGCCGCGGCTTGCCGAAAAGCCGACTTTCCGTGGCGGCAGCCGAGGACGCGCTGACTGGGCTCGGATTGAGATGCACTTCGCTCAGTTGCTTTGGTGGTGGGGGGGGGGGATGGGGGGGAGGGCAATCTGGCGAAGACGTGCAACGCGCAGGACAGATATACTGCCCCACTGTGGAGCCTATCAGGCGAACTTACTTGCACCACTAGATAGCGTTTGCGGAATAAATGAGCTATCGTCAACGCTTACCCTGTTAGCTTCAGTTTAAAAAATGGTTCAAATGGCTCTGAACACTATGGGACTTAACATCTATGGTCAGCAGTCCCCTAGAACTTAGAACTACTTAAACCTAACTAACCTAAGGACATTACACAACACCCAGTCATCACGAGGCAGAGAAAATCCCTGACCCCGCCGGGAATCGAACCCGGGAACCCGGGCGCGGGAAGAAAGAACGCTACCGCATGACCACGAGCTGCGGACTTCAGTTTAAAGCTCTGCGCCATATATGGACGGATACAATTACATTCAAATTTAAGACAATATTAGATTACTTTTTTTCGAAAATAGCCATCTGACTCGGGTGTGGGACATCCATGCGTGTATAGGGAGAGCTATAATTAATAAAGAAATATAACAACGGTGATTGTACGAGGGGCGTTACGTGCGTTCAATAAGCAATGCAAAAATTCTTTTTTTCTGGAAGCAGATTGGTTTTGGTTATCACTGTTAGCATTCAACCGCGATTCTTATACATATATTTTAACAATGCTCCCATTATCAGGTTGTAAAATCTATGTCATGAAATTAAACGGACTAAAGAGACGAAATACCATCACAAATAGTTGGGAAGTTCATAGAGTAAAACAGAATTAAAAGTACTTTAATTCTGTTTTACTCTATGGACTTCCCAACTATTTGTGATGGTATTTTGTCTTTTTAGTCCGTTTAATTTCATGACATAGATTTTACTACCTGATGATGGGATCATTGTCTCTTGAAACGCGTTGTTCAAATATATGTATAAGTATCGCGGATGAATGCTAGCAGTGATAACCAGTATAACGACAACTGCTACCTCGACTACATAATGGATTATATTAAACAGATTGGTTTTATCAGGATTCCAGTACATCACATTATTACCCATTCCTTAGCTAAAAATGCCTATTTTTCAAAATACTCTCCGTTCAGTGGGACAGACTTACGCCACCTTACTGGGAGGGCCTGTACGCCCGCACCGTACCACTGTAATGGCCGACGTCAGAGGCAAGGTCTTGTTACATCAATGACCTTCACATAATCCTCGTAGTTCTCCCCACAGGGTGCAACTTTCATTATGCCAAACATGTGGTGTCACCGCCAGACACCACACTTGCTTGGTGGTAGCTTTTAAATCGGCCGCGGTCCGCTAGTATACGACGGACCCGCGTGTCGCCACTGTCAGTAATTACAGACCGAGCGCCACCACACGGCAGGTCTAGAGAGATGTACTAGCACTCGCCCCAGTTGTACAGCCGACGTTGCTAACCATGGTTCACTGACAACTACGCTCTCATTTGCCGAGACGATAGTTAGCATAGCCTTCAGCTACATTTGCTACGACCTAGCAAGGCGCCGTATTCAATTGATATTCAAACTCTATTAATGTATCATCAAGAGCGATGTTCTACAAATGTGGATTAAAGTTAAGTATTCCAGAAGCTACGTACTTTTCTTTATAGCATTCATTACGTATCCTGTTTCAGACCTCACGCCAGCCTGCGTGAGTTTAAGCGCGTGCCTTTCGGCTTCCTCTCATTGTGTCTAGGCTGTCTTGTCTAGACACAACAAAACAAACTGAAACTCTTTACGGCCTTTTTTTAAGCGGCAGGAGGCCAGCAGGCTCACACGTACGGGTAGTCCAATCGGTCGACGAGTGTGTCAACAGTGCCAACAAGACGTCCACTTGAGCCGAGCAGCTCGAAGTTAGAATGTGAAAGAACCGAGCTGTAGGGTCGATGAGGAAGAAAGGCCCAGTGAAGTTTTCTGAGCTCACTGCGGGTGTGGTGAACTTGTGTGAGGCTTCACTTCGTCACAGAGCAGGAGAAGTTCATTTGCATTTTTGTGGCTGCGAACGCGCTCAAGTCTGAGGACATCACAATAAACTTCAGAGTTGATCGTTGCGCCATGAGGGAGGAAATCAAACAGAATAAACGCTTCAGGGTCCCTGATGGCCATCGCCATGTCTTTACCAGCTGAGGACGCAGCTTCGAAATTTTACTTAGGAGGAAACGTGCTATGTTGCCACACTGTGGATTGTCATTTTGTTTCCTGGTGGAATCTATGAACCCATCTTTCATCCCTGTGACGACGTTCGAAAAACAATTGTCACGATCAATCTCTTACCGCGCAAGCAGTTCCACAGAGATGGTCGTTCCTTGCTCTTCATGGTGTAAGAGGTCCATGACTACGGAATTTATTGCTAGCGCATTTGAGCAGATGTAATTTCGATGGATTTCCCACGTGCTGCGTGCGATATGTAAAAGCTATAATAGCATCGCAGACCAAAGAGCAGTGTCAGGTCCAGTAAGAGCACTGTCGGCAATAGTGGTGGTAGCTCGCCTACTTACATAGCCCCCATGCTCCCCACAAAAAATTTTACAAACTATTTTTTGGCAGTGGCCAATAATGATTTGAAAAAAAATTTTCATAATTGTAATTACAATAACAAAGAAATCAAATGCACACACTTATTGATACAATGTTGGTCAAAAGCTAAAATTTTCTCACAGTCCATAAAGATAGTCCTGATCATTCATCATAATAGTAATTACAGTTTTTTTTCACGAAGTCTCATTAGTAAAAGAAATTGCACACAGAAGTAGTGGATTTCCATGCAGTCTTGAAGAAGTAGTGTTGTCCTTCCAACGGAAAGACAGTGCTGACTCTTGACATGCTGACAGGTAATGGGCCACAACATACGTAAGTAGGCTGTTTATATTTTCTTATTGGCAACGCTACGTAGCGCTCTGTATGAAAATCACTGGCTGTGCTGTGTGCAGCCTGTGGCTAGTTTGCATTGTTGTCTGCCATTGTAGTGTTGGGCAGCGGCAGCTGGATGTGAACAGCGCATAGCGTTGCGCAGTTAGAGGTGAGCCGCCAGCAGTGGTGGATGTGGGGAGAGAGATGGCGGAAGTTTTGAAATTGAACTGCTATATATATTATGATTATTAAGGTAAATACAGTGTTTGTTCTCTATTAAAATCTTTCATTTGCTAACTATCCCTATCAGTAGTTAGTGACTTCCGTAGTTTGAATCTTTTATTTAGCTGGCTGTAGTGGCGCTCGCTGTATTGCAGTAGTTCGAGTAATGAAGATTTTTGTGAGGTAAGTTGTTTGTGAAAGGTATAGTTTAATGTTAATCAGGGCCATTCTTTTGTAGGGATTATTGAAAGTCAGATTGCGTTGCGCTAAAATAATATTGTGTCAGTTTAAGCACAGTCTTGTATAAATTGTTCTAAGGGGACGTTTCAAGTCGCACATCGTCGGAAATAGACATTCAGCTGTGAGAAGAAAAAATACAATTTTATTGCAGCTCGCCTCAGTCGCAGCAATTTGAACTGCCCTCTTATGTTCCTGCTTAACTAGATACTCAAAAATCGCTAAATATTTATTTCGTCCTTCGTTCTCATATCAGACAGAATGTAAACAACATCCAGTATTGCAGAACGTACGTGTATTACATTCATGAGAAAGTAACAAAACGTCTTCACAACGCTAAGAAAAAAATTGCGTGTAACAGGATGCAGCCAACAACTTTCGATACCATAAACCTCGACGTTATTCAATTTGATAGCGCTTAAGCACGTTATGCTTACCTTCGGTCTGTATTGTCGTAATCAACCTTGAAGGCTTGTATCGTTGGGGCGTTATTGACATTGAATGATAATATTGAGGCGTTTGTGATAAATTTTCAGTGTTCCGTTACACTGAAACGGCATACTGCAAATTATAAAACAAGCGTGTTTCATTCTTAATTTGTAAATTATTGATGGCAATTATTCACTCCCAAGAGAGAACTCATTCAGGAAGGCATTAACCGTCTATAAACCACTACCTGACATTTTATTATAACAAAAATTACAACAAATCATTCCAAAAATGACGTAGTTTTTGACTCTCCGGTAAGCAAACATGAAATCTTGTCAGAGGCCCGTGTAGAATGCTAACAAAAGTCGACAGTCGAACATGCGATCGTCGATATTGCGTATGACGCCAAAGTGACGTCACGTTTTTGGCAGTTATTGTCAAACGAGCGTTACCCAAATGAATCATTTACAGTAGCCCTGTACGTAACCATCCTGCAATTCAGACTTACGTGCCTCGCGGGGGGTTCACCTCCTAGATCTTTCGGTGTGAACTCTGATTTATCTTCCTTTATTACGATGGTCATTTTTCCCTATGTGTTTGGTTTAAACGAAGTATTTTCGTATACGGAGGAAAAAGACGGTAATAGAAATTTCCTGAAAAGATCTCGTCGCAACCGAAAACGCTTCTGTTTTAATAGTTGACACTCCAACTCGCGTATCATATCCGTGAGATTCTCTCTCTTATTCTATAAAATACATAACAAGCTGCGTTTCTTTGAGCTTTTCCGAAGTCCTCCATCAGGCCTGTCGGGTAAGAAGGTCATACCACGCAGCAGTACTCCAAACGTGAACAGACGAGCGTAATGCAGGCCGTATCTTTAGTAGATCTGTTGCATCTTCTAAGTATTCTGCCAATAAAACGCGGTATTTTGTTTGTCTTCCGAAATGTAACGGATTCGCATTAGTATTCATACGGATAACATCATGATTTTTATTGTTTACATTTAATTGCCACTTTTCAAACCATGCAGATACCTCATCTAAAGCATTTGGCAATTGCTTTTGATATTCTGGTGACTTCACTAGTCCGAAAACGACAGCACCCTAAGCAAACAATCTGAGATGACTCCTCACATTGTCCCCTGAATCGCTCACATAGATTAATAACAGCAGGGAGCCTGCAACACTTCGTTGGGGAACGCCACATATCTCTCCTGTTTCACTCGATGACTTTTCGTCAGTTACTGCGAACCATGACCTTTGTGACAGGAAACCTCGAAGCCAGTCGCGCAGTTGGGACGTTACTCCAGAGGCACGCACTCTCTTTGGAAGCCACTTGTAACGGACGTGTCAAGAGCCTTCTGGTAGAAATATGGAATCAATTTGAGATCCCCTGTCGGCAGCACTCATTACTTCGTGTGAATGAAATTTGGTTATGTTTCACAGAAAAGATACTTTCTGAATCCGTATTGACTACGCTCTAATAGATAGTTTTATTCGAAGTAAACATAATTTTCGAGCACAGTGTATGTTCCAAAATGCTACTGCATATCGACGTCGGTGAGACGGGTCTTTAATTCAGTGGATTACTTTTATTTCCTTCCTTCAGTATTAGTGTGACCTGTGAAACTTTCCATTTCTTAGGTATGGGACGTCCGTCGAGTAAGTCGTTGCACATGATTGATAAATTTGTTTAGCCTTACAGACTTACTTTACTAGAATACGGGAAGGCCACGGGGCAGGTAAACGGCCGGCACAGCATGGTTAGTTCTCCGCGCAGAGGGATTAGGTGGCACGGACGACTGGACACACGGAGCTAGGGGAAAAGAAAATTGACGATGTGTTAGATGATTAGATGATGATCAGGTTAGGTTCAGGAAAGGTAAAGACACAAGAGAGGCAGTTCTGACGTTACAGACGATAACGGAAGCATGGCTAAACAAAAATCAATCTACGTTCATAGGATATGTCGACCCGGAAAAAAGCGTTGGAAAATGTAAAATGGTGGAAGATCTTAGAAATTCTGAGAAAAATAGGGGTAAGCTACAGGGAGAGACGGGTAATACACAATATGTAGAAGAGCCAAGAGGGAATAATAGGAGTAGACGACCAAAAACGAAGTGCTCGGGCTAAAAAAGGTGTAAGACAGGGGTGTACTTTTTCACCACGACTGTTCAATATGTACACTGAAGAAGCAATGATGGAAATAAAAGAAAGATTCAGAAGTGGGATTAAAATTCAAGGTGAAAGGATATCAATGATACGATTCGCTGATGACGTTCCGATCCTGAGTGAAAATGAGGAAGAATTACATGGTCTGCTGAATGGAATGAACTGTCTAATGGGTACAGAATGCGGATTGAGAGTAAATCGAAGAAAGATTAAAGTAGTGAGAAGTAGCAGAAACGGGAAACTTAACGTCGGGATTAATGGTTGCGAAGTAGATGAAGTTAAGAAATTCTGCTCCCTAGGCAACAAAATACCCTATGATGGGACAAGGAGGAATCAAAAGCAGAGCAGCCCCGGTAAAAAAAATGGAATTCCTGTCCAAGAGAAGTCTACTAGTATCAGTCATAGATGTTAATTTGAGGAAGAAATTTCTGAGAATGTACGTTTGGAGCCAAGCATTGTATCCTGGTGAAACATGGATTAAGGGGAAATCGCAACAGAAGAGAATCAAAGCATTTGAGACGTAGTGCTACAGACGAATGTTGAAAATTAGGTGGAATGATAAGGTAAGGAATGAGAAGGATCCGCGCAGAATCGGAGAGAAATGGAATATGTGGAACACATGACAAGCAGAAGGGACAGAATGATAGGACATTTTTTAAGACATCAGGGAATGACTTCCTTGGTACTGGGGGGAGCTGTAGAGAGGAAGAACTGTAGTGGAAGACAGAGGTTGGAATACATGCAGCAAATAATTGGGGATGTAGGCTGCAAGGGCTGCTCTGAGATGAAGAGTGATGACTAAAAAAAAAAAAAAAAAAAAGTGGGAGAAAACGTCAACGCCTGTGACCAGGTAACACTTCGTTACTGAACATAGCTTGGAAATATCTAATCTAATCGAGCCTCAAAAAATATTACAGTATCAAACTGTGCGTCTTGATATAATGCGTTCATAGCAACACTAAACTTTGTTGTACGGTCGATACTTCACGAATATAAAAGTTTTTCATAAACTGTGTTTTAATAAACGTTTTAAATTAAATCACTGCCAAACCAGTCCAACTATCCTCTTCATCGATATGTCAAATTTAAGCTCATACACTACTCAAAACCAAGTGTTACTTTTTATAAACAGCGTAACTGTCTCCCACTGAGGCGTATAACTTTGATATTTGGCTCAAAACTGCCGTACAAGCTTCCTCTGTAGTGATGCAGGAGCGTAGCGCACTGCCACATCACCCTCTGGCTCAGCGACGCTTCAAACAGCAAGGTGTCGACACACGCGGAAAAAAAAAGCCACAGCTCAGAAGATCGTGTGAGGCGTAAGCTGGATTACTGATATCGCGTTGGCATTGAATTTTACCACAATTCTCCCCAACGCCAACATGGAAACATGAAGTTGTAACACGATGAGAAGGTAACCTCCCCCCCCCCCCCCCCGCCCCCTTACCCACATTTCATTCTTTGTTTTGACGCCTCTGCGATGGAGGTCAGAATCTCGACATCAGTGTTGAAATCATGTAGTTTTCTTCTGGGTGGCCAAAGAAAAAAGAAGAGCCCTCAGGAGATGTCATAAAGGGCAAACGTCCACCGGGTGTTGATTCTCACACACTTCGCGGTCGAAAACGAGTTCGCAGTGGAAACAGCAACGGGACTATGTTCTTGACAGCTTTCGACACTGAAACTTCCTGGCAGATTAAAACTGTGTGCCCGACCGAGACTCGAACTCGGGACCTTTGCCTTTCGCGGGCATGTGCTCTACCAACTGAGCTACCGAAGCACGACTCACGCCCGGTACTCACAGCTTTACTTCTGCCAGTATCCCGTCTCCTACCTTCCAAACTTTACAGAAGCTCTCCTGCGAACCTTGCTGAACTAGCACTCCTGAAAGAAAGGATATAGCGGAGACATGGCTTAGCCACAGCCTGGGGGATGTTTCCAGAATGAGATTTTCACTCTGCAGGAAGTTTCATATCAGCGCACACTCCGCTGCAGAGTGAAAATCTCATTCTGGAACTTTTGACACTGCTGCCACCGCCGTACGATTCAACCCTACAGTAACGACATCGTGGGTCTGCAAACGCATTACTGATAACACTGCTGCACTTAACGTTCTGAAATATTACACCAGTGCAACATTAATAGGCGTACAATAGTAAAGTTATTCGTGAAATAAATACAAATACCATCACGAGCTTGGTGTCGTTGGATATTAAACTTCGCATCTCTTTGTCAGGTATCTGGTGTGCTTCGACAGAATGCCTCACTTGCACCACCTTTTAACAGTGAACGAATATGAAGCGCGTGCCTTAAAACAGGATTTTCAATTTATTCTAGTTAAGTCATTGACATTATACTTGTAACTACTCCTTGCGAACCATTACGTATGTGGATGAATTTTGTGGTGTCGTCCGCAGAACGAAGCCTCATGCAAAAGCTGGTACCTCGAGACAGCAGCCACAAGTAAAGACAGTACGCGCAGGACGCAGCAACAAGTCGGAGGCATCGGCATTGACATTCCCCCTGGTGCTCCTTGACGCCCCCGCAGCCGGATACTTAACCACGTCTGAGGGCAGTCCCGCCCAACCGACTCCCTGTGTAATCAGCGATCAGCTCCAACCATCTCTCGCGACGGTAATATCGTAGTAGTACAGATAGGGCTGCATGCTATTAGAACAGTTGTACTGAACATTATGTCATATTAAAGACAAAATATCTCAAATATGCCATCGACAGGAAGTGCAAAACGGCTAAGCAGGGATGGCTAGAGGACCAATGTAATGATGTAGAGGCTTATTTCACTAGGGGTAAGATAGCTACTGCCTACCGGAAAATTAAAGAGACCTTTGGAGAAAAGAGAACCACTTGTATGAATATCGAGAGATCAGATGGAAACCCAGTTCTAAGCAAAGATGGGAGAGCAGAAAGGTGGAACGAGTATATAGAGGGTCTATACAGGGGCGATGTACTTGAGGACAATATTGTGGAAATGGAAGAGGATGTAGATGAAGATGAAATGGGAGATATGATACTGCGTGAAGAGTTTGACAGAGCACTGAAAGACCTGAGTCGAAACAAGGCCCCCGGAGTAGACAACATTCCATTAGAACTACTGACAGCCTTGGGAGAGCCAGTTCTGACAAAACTCTACCATCTGGTGAGCAAAATGTATCAGACAGGCGAAATAACCTCAGACTTCAAGAAGAATATAATAATTCCAATCCCAAAGAAAGCAGGTGTTGACAGATGTGAAAATTACCGAACTATCAGTTTAATAAGTCACAGATGCAAAATACTAACACGAATTCTTTACAGACGAATGGAAAAACTGATAGAAGCCGACCTCGGGGAAGATCAGTCTGGATTCCATAGAAATGCTGGAACACGTGAGGCAATACTGACCCCACGACTTATCTTAGAAGAAAGATTAAGGAAAGGCAAACCTACGTTTCTAGCATTTGTAGACTTAGAGAAAGCTTTTGACAATGTTGATTGGAATATTCTCTTTCAAATTCTGAAGGTGGCAGGAGTAAAATACAGGGAGCGAAAGGCTATTTACAATTTGTACAGACAGCAGATGGAAGATATAAGAGTCGAGTGGTATGAAAGGGAAGCAGTGGTTGGGAAGGGAGTGAGACAGTGTTGTAGCCTATCCCCGATGTTATTCAATCTGTAAATTGAGCAGGCAATAAAGGAAACAAAAGAAAAGTTCGGAGGAGGAATTAAAATCCATGGAGAAGAAATAAAAACCTTGAGGTTCGCCGATGACATTGTAATTCTGTCAGAGACAGCAAAGGACTTGGAAGAGCAGTTGAACAGAATGGACAGTGTCTTGAAAGGAGGGTATAAGATGAACATCAACAAAAGGAAAACTAGGATAATGGAATGTAGTCTAATTAAGTCGGGTGATGCTGAGGGAATTAGATTAGGAAATGAGACACTTGAAGTAGTAAAGGAGTTTTGCTATTTGGGGAGCAAAATAACTGATGATGGTCGAAGTGGAGAGGATATAAAATGTAGACTGGCAATGGCAAGGAAAGCGTTTCTGAAAAAGAAAAATTTGTTAACATCGAGTGTAGATTTAACTGTCAGTAAGTCGTTTCTGAAAGTATTTGTATGGAGTATAGCCATGTATGGAAGTGAAACATGGACGATAAATAGTTCGGACAAGAAGAGAATAGAAGCTTTCGAAATGTGGGCTACAGAAGAATGCTGAAGGTTAGATGGGTAGATCACACAACTAATGAGGAGGTATTGAATAGAACTGGGGAGAAGAGGAGCTTGTGGCACAACTTGACTATAAGAAGGGATCGGTTGGTAGGACATGTTCTGAGAAATCGAGGGATCACCAATTTAGTGTTGGAGGGCAGCGTGGAGGGTAAAAATCGTAGAGGGAGACCAAGAGATGAATACACTAAGCAGATTCAGAAGGATGTAGGCTGCAGTAGGTACTGGGAGATGAAGAAGCTTGCACAGGATAGAGTAGCATGGAGAGCTGCATCAAACCAGCCTCGGGACTGAAGACCACAACAACAACAACAACAACAAAGATAACTGAGCACTGATGTGAAACTATCATTCTGTAGCGAAGTGCTGAAAGCTACAGTTGTCAGCGATAGCATCAAAATCCTGTTGTCAGTGTGGACACTGCTTGTTTACGAAGTTAAATATTTACCATGTTCAAGTTTGAATAGTTACTAATTATTTCTGTGAGTGTTGCAGTATTTGTTGGACCTCCTTCGGAACTAGATTTGCTGCAACACGTCACAAGTTTCTGTTGTCAATAAGCCGTTTCTCTCGACACGATATTAGAAGATTTTAGTTTGAATAATATTTCTATCACACAAGTTCCTTAAAGGGGGACGTTGATGAAATTGACCAAAAATGTCACTTTTCGATTTATTTTTTATTTGTTAGTACAGCTCATGGACAATAAGTTCCCAAAGTTTCAATGCTGAAACCGCATCCGAAGTGCCTGAAAATTAAAAGTTTTGAAGCAGCACTTCAATACCAGCTCAGTGAACAACGTTTCTGTGCATTACTCTCAGCCAGACGTGTGCGGGATGTATCTAGAAGGCCGTGATACATACTCTTATAGATCATCTTTGACTCTGTTCCGTGTCTTATAAACAATAACAAACTAGCTGCATCGTTTATGACGAAGCAATTCTTTTTTTGCCTTGTGATACTGACGGAGATTTATGAAAGTGTTCGATTCTTTCTTCATTCAGCTATGCCACAATCACAAAGAGCGTATAAAAAACTGGATAAACTACATTTGAATGCGAATGGAAGACGTGAGAAACAACGACAAACCAGCAATAAGGCTACGTCTCTGCAGCGCGACTCTGCAGCTGAAAAGTCAGTTGAAGACCTGGTAAAGGAAAGAAGACAGACAACAAGAAACCAGAAGAGGGTCGTTGAAGGGAAAAACGACCCAGAATTTAAATGTAGTGCCTTCTGAAGAAGTGATATGAGGAAAAAAGTTAGGTTGAACTTTAAACTGCGTTTCCTGAAAAGTTTGCTTTTTAAAGTTTATGTACCTTTACCTCAGATTCTATGAATGCTAAAATTATTACATTTTGTACATTTATTTCTGTAAACCTAATAAATGTTGTCTCAAGAGCAAATTTTGAAATTCTGGTTGCAAGCTGAGATATGGGGCTAAGTGCTTGGAATTTTGCGTGAATTTAAAATTGTACTTGTGGAATTATAATTAAAAATTATGAACATTCTCCTATTTGACCTATTCCGAAAAACTCCTTAGAGAAGCTTACAACATGTAAGGAGATGAAACAGAGACGTTTTTGCAGAAATCTCTTGACTACTTTCTGAGAAAAAGGGACATACATTATTTTTTGAAAATAAAACTTCAAATTCCATTTAAAAAGTTGAATATAATCAAAGGATTTTGTATGTAAATGTCTTATTCTCATGTAAAGCGTGGTACAAAATTTCATTGCCATATCTCCAAAACTGTGGATTTGGTGAATTTTTGAAATAGTTTCTGTTTTTCATCAACGTCCCCCCTTTAAAACGATATAAATAAAGCTATTCCGTAGACATAACTGACAGTCGATCGTTGTTATTGCTCAGCAATTAGCATTGGATGAAACGTTTTCTTACTACTATAGACTTTCCTATTGCATTACCCTGAAGAAGGTTTATTCATTTCCAGACCAGTCTATAGATATTGCTGTTAACTTAAATACTTCACCTGATCTTCTAAACAATAATAACAGCGACATAGTACATTTAAGGACAATAATTAACCACGCAGTTCAAAGTGATGAGTAAATTTAAGGGAAATATATGATCGAATAAACAGACGCAAAAAGACTTATTAGACTACCGAAAGAGACAGTATAACAGCGTTACAATACTCCAACTGAAACAGTTACAACTGCAAGTACGAAATTAATTTTGTTTGTCGTCGAACTGGAAAATCGGCAAACGCAGCGATCACACGCATAAACAATTACCGATTAATAAACAGAATGTAAACTACCCCTTTGTTTTGTGCCTCGAAACTTCTGTCAGTCGACCGACCTGAATTGAAGTTAATAAATTTTAGTGTGTACGTAATATACGGAGCGTAATAGATTGGTAATAACAACTGTATTTACGGCCTGCTGCGGATGCGCAAGTTATATCTTACTTTTGTACCAACATTATTGCTGGCGCAGAAGCTCTATCAGCTGTAACCGTAATGGCTGTAATTATAATAAATCAATCGAATCGGACTTAAAGGACTGAAATTTTAGTTACCTCACATATTTTGATTCCCCTATTAAATCTTCTCGTTTGTTGTATCACAGTAAAGATGGTCGCTGAGTGTACTGTACGTAGAGGATAGCGTACCTAGGACTAAATGATGCCCTTTCGTTAACAGTTTGGTGTAGCGACTGACTTCAGAATCAAATGAAGGAATGCGCGCTATAGACTGCCGTAAGCAGGTACCGACATTTTCTAGAATTTTTTCTTGTTGTTGGACACGAAGTTGTGTTCTGCGCAGAATTTATAGTTATTTCGTTTACTACACATTTAAGTACCGGTCCGTGTAATATGTTATAGCTACCAGAAATAAATTAATAATTCTTCAGGTACAGAACATTGTGTCGAGTAAAATACTTTATATTTGTAGAACTATTTATACAAAATGTGGACAGTTCAACCATACTTCGTTGGTCATGGACTACCTTGTACCTTGACACAGAAAAAGGCCTTTTACGACGGAAGATGCGATACTCGCAAGTGAAATGCGTTTCTTTTTTGTCTAAATAATTTTAGCTGTCTATGAAATGAAATTTTGTGGTAGTTTCCAGCAGCTTCTATTTCAAGGTGCTTTTATTTTGTAACTGATTTTGATAATACCTGTACTTAATTTGATTTCATTTGCTGGTTATTGGTATGTAGCGGAGTAGTAATGTAGCAGATAGACTACTAAATACAGCAATGACAAGATTTTCTCTGCTGCAACGCGTTTCAGTTTCAATCAAATATTTTTTCCTAGGTATATGATAACGTTGTACCCGGAAACTTCTTTTGCAATTGGAAAAAACCCTTATGATTCGAAGTAATTTTTGTAATTTCGGTAAAGTACAGAAAAAGAGAATGCTGTCATTTAAAATTGAATAAGAATGTACAGGGTATTTCTAAATGACGGACCCATTTTCAGTAGTTCGTGTTTATTCAAGCAAAATCCTAAATGAGCATGCTTTACGTATAGCAATGAAAAGAGGAAGGTTTAAAATTTTTTTAAATTATGTTTCATATAAATTTAATAAAATGTTAAGTAATTTGTAATTAATTAGTATTAATAACTATTTAATAGAAATGTGATAAATGTTATAAATGTTCAATGTGGTCATCGTTGGCTGCACGCCAAACATCGTCGCGGAAGCCAAACACGTCCCACAGTCGCGAAAGCGTATCTGCTGTTACCGAGTGTCGGGCAGCAGTGATCTGGTTCCGCAGATCGCCCAGAGTTGTTGGTAGAGAGGCGGAACGTAAACAGCTTCCCTTACATAACCCCAGAAGAAACAGTCGCAGGGCGTGAGATCAGGAGATCTCTTTGGTCAGAAGTGCAGAACCCCTGTGACCGATCCAGCGCTGAGGAAAGGAGTCATTCAAAAAGCCTCGCACATCATGTTACCAATGGGGCGGAGCTCCATCCTGTTGGAAAATTAAGTTCTAGGTATCTTCTTTAACTTGATGGAACAGCCATTGTTCTAACATGTCCAGGTACATGTTTCGCGCTACAGTTCTTTGCGCAAAAAAAAAATGGTCCATAAATCTTTGTACGGGGTACGGCACAGAACACGTTGATCTTCGGTAAGTCTCTTTTGTGTTGCAATTGTGAATGTGGATTTTCCAAACCCCATACGTGAACTTGCGTCTGTTGACTTTTCCACTGAGGTGGAACGTCGCTTCATCGCTAAAAATTACAGGCTTTAGAAATGCGTCATCCTCCCTCTTTGCTAGCGCATGACCACAAAATGCGAGACACTTCTCTTTGTCGTTGGGGTTGAGAGCCTGCACAAGTTGCAATCGATAGCGTTCGTAACAGCAAACGCCGGCTCAGAACTTTCCATACAGTTGGTTGGGGTATTCCAAGTTCTTGACTGGCCCTATTGGCAGACTTACTGGAACACTGCGCACAAAACTTTGTTGAATCCGTTGGACATCATCCTCTGACACACGCGGTCGGCCTGTGCTTTTCCCTTTGCATACACTCCCAGTCTGTTTAAATTGCTTAAACCTACGGTTTATGCTTTTGTGAGTTAGTGGTTGAAAACAGAATTTGCTACGAAATGATCGCTGCAGTGCAACTTGCGACTCAATTTTCACGAACTCAAGAACACAGAAAACCTTGGGTTCCACAGTCTTCATTTCGTTCACAACTGACAGTGAAACGGAATGACGGCCCTAGTGCCGCGCGATCTCTACCGGCCGCTTGCTAAACCATCACCGCCTGCCCGTTGCCACCCGCCAAAAACTCTGAACCTTCCTCTTTTCGTTGGTACAAAGCTTGTTAATTTTGGATGTGTACTTGGATACACACGAATCTTAGCAAATGGGTTCGTAATTTAGAATAACCCTGTATATTAAACTTCTATTACAGAGCAGCCTAAAGAATAAATGAAAACTGTACCAAGGTAAAACGCTCTTCCCTATGAAATAAGTAAGGCCAGTATGGAAGTTTTTCACTCCCCCACCCTGAAATACCTTGGCCTCACCCTCGACCGACACCTCACCTGGACCCCTCATCTCCAGACCATCCAGCAGAAAGCCCATTCCCGCCTCCGCCATCTGAAACTCCTGTCTGGCCGGACATGGGGATTGCATCCTTCTACCATCCTCCACACCTACAAATCCCTCATCCATCCTATCCTCTGTTATGCCAGCATTGCCTGGATCTCCGCCCCCCACCCACTTTTACAAGGCCCTCCATATCCTTGAACGCCATGCGCTCCGCCTTGCCTTCCGTATCCGCCTTCCTTCCCCCACACGGCTCCTGCATGAACTGATCCCCTTCCCCCACCTCATCCTGTTCCTCCAACATCTCCGCATCCTTTACATTGTCCGCAGGCTTGATCCCCCCCACCCTCTGGTTTCCTCCTTCCTCTCCACCCCACGCCCGTTGCCACGCCTCTATATGTCCGTATCTCGTGGTCGTGCGGTAGCGTTCTCGCTTCACACGCCCGGGTTCCCGGGTTCGATTCCCGGCGGGGTCAGGGATTTTCTCTGCCTCGTGATGGCTGGGTGTTGTGTGCTGTCCTTAGGTTAGTTAGGTTTAAGTAGTTCTAAGTTCTAGGGGACTGATGACCATAGATGTTAATTCCCATAGTGCTCAGAGCCATTTTGAACCACGCCTCTATCGCTGTATCACTCTCTCTCTCCACCGCCACACCTTCCATCTCCTTCATCAGGGCAATTTCCAACGCCTCCCCCTCCTGGATGACGATCTTCGCCGTGACATCTACCCTTCCTTCCAACTATAACCTGGCCTTGTTCCCCCCCCCTCCCCAGGGTTCCCTTTTTTCCTCTTCCCTCCTTCTCCCAGAGCTGATTTTCCTCCTTCCCCCCCCCCTCCCCCTGAGACCCTACACCCAATACTTGCCTCTTTCCTTCCCACGTCCCTCCCTACCTGGCCCTCTTCAACGCGCCCCCCGCTCATCTCCCCCATCTCTTCCCCTCCCTCCCTTTTTCCAGTCTCCCTCATCTCCTTGCGCCTGGCAGATCCTCTGTATTGATCGTCATCAGTGTGCCACATCAGTGTTCTGTTTAGTGCTGTTTCTCCTGTGCGTCAAGAGGTGTGATTTTAGTTGTGTACTGCCTTGAGGTTCGCCATCAGTGTTTGTTATGTGCTACACCATCCGTCGATACCTTTCATGCTCCAGTCATACTGTGCCTTGTGTTCTTTTAATTGTCGCAGTGTGTGGCTTTTTGTGTGTGCTACTTTTAAACAGTTTTAACAGTTTTTATCTCCATTTTACGGTCACCCCGTTTTTTGTCTATTGCCTTCCATGATGATCCCCTTTTTTATATCTATGTTCACCATATTCTCTCCTTTGGTCTTTTTAAATGTCTTCTATTGTTTGTTCTATGTCTTTCGGCTGAAGAGCAGCGCATATGCTGCTGCCAGCCCGCCCCAATGGGGAATTGAAATACAATAAAGAAAAAAAAAAGAAGTTTTTCACTCACCCATAAACGAAGCTACCCAGGAGGATGGTATTGTGGAAACATCCATTGTACTTTATGATCAAGCAAGTTGCTACTATGTCCATAGTTAGGTCTAAGTTTAGATGTGGCTAATTTTATAAACGTACGTTAGGTATGTTATTTTGATTACTTAATCTGAGAGACAAAGGGGCAAGAGTACAGCCAGACGAGGTGTAAAATATAGTATTCACTTTTCTTGTTGGGCATCGAAAATATTGGTTCGAAGAAAATTTGTATTTACATAAATTTATCTTGCTATATTAGTTGTACCATACTGCATCCAGTGATAAACTATAAATAAACGAGGGACAAAACATTGGCTATGAAACAAACAACTTTAGCGCAAGGTGTCAAATTACGTACACAAACCCTCCTCTGAATAATATATATCTATTAGTGAAAATCGTATGAAAATCTGTACGGTAGTTCCTGAGACTGATCTTTACATACAGGCAGAAAATACGGTGAGCGACTGTAATTTATATACGTTTATAAGTAGAAGAACTGCATAGAGTCCGGTAATAATAATTTTCAGTTGAACGCCACATCGACGACATGAGTATCTCTGTCCTATCCCAGTTATCGATCAAGGAAAGGGGACGTACAGTCTAATTTGAAAGTAGAACCACGGGCCGTTTCTGACAACTACTCTCGTCATTGAGAGGGAAGTGCAAGGTTAAAAGGCAAACTCTAACATTTCCTAATTTCGAGATTTGAGCCAGCAACCTTTAGATTACCGAGAACGCCCTTTACCTCTTTGTTTCCTTTTTTAGGTCTGTTTGTTAGTCGATTTAACGCCAGAGATTCTGTGTGGATGTCACGTGACACGTTTCAGATTTCATCGACGAGAACTTCAGTAAGATTATTTATGACTTGTTGTTGTTGTTTTCTTCAGTCCATAGACTGGTTTGATGCAGCTCTCCATACTACTCTGTCCTGTGCAAGCTTCTTCGTCTCTCAGTAACTACTGCAACCTACATCCTTCTGAATCTGCTTAGTGTATTCATCTCTTGGTCTCCCTCTACGACTTTTACACCCACGCTCTCTCCGATACTAAATTGGTGATCCCTTCATGCCTCAGAATATGTCCTGGCAACCGATCCCTTTTTCTAGTCAAGTTGTGCCACAAAGTCCTCTTCTCACCAGTTATATTCAGTACCTCCTCATTAGTTACGTGATCTACCCATCTACCCTTCAGCATTCTTCAGTAGCACCACATTTCGAAACCTTCTATTCTATTCTTATCTTAACTACATATCGTCCATGTTTGACTTCCATATGTGGCTACACTCAGAAAAGACTTCCTGACACTTAAATCTATACTCGATGTTAACAAATTTCTCTTTTTCAGAAACGCCTTCCTTGCCATTGTCAATCTACATTTTATATCTTCTCTACTTCGAGCACCATCAGTTTTTTGCTCCCTAAATAGCAAAACTCATCCACTACTTTAAGTGTCTTATTTCCTAGTCTATGTCCCTCAGTATCATCATCTGATTAAATTGGCCTACATTCCATTATCTTCGTTTTTCTTTTGTTGAACTTATATCCTCCTTTTAATACACTGTTCATTCAACTGCTCTTCCAGGTCCTTCGTTGTCTCTGACAGAATTACAAAGTCATGGGCAAACCTCAAAGCTTTTATTTCTTCTGCTCTGAATTTTTCTTTTGTTTCATTTACTGCTTGCTCAATATGCAGATTGAATAACATCGGGGATAGGCTACAACCCTGTCTCACTCCCTTCTCAACCACTTCTTCCCTTTCATGGCCCTCAACTCTTATAATTGCAATCTGGTTTCTGTACAAATTGTAAATAGCCTTTCGCTCCCCGTATTTTACCCCTGCAACCTTCAGAATTTAAAAGAGAATATTCCAGTCAATAATGTCAAAAGCCTTCTGTAATCCTACAAATGCTAGAAACGTATGTTTGCCTTTCCTTAATCTATCTTTTAAGTTAAGTCGTAGGATCAGTATTGCCTCACGTGTTCCAACATTTCTACGGAATTCGAACTGATCTTCCCTGAGGTTGACTTCTACCAGTTTTTCTATTCGTCTGTGAAGAATTCGTGTTAGTATTTTGCAGCCGTGATTTATTAAACTGGTAGTTCAGTAATTTTCACACCTGTCAACTCCTGCTTTATTTGGGGTTGTAATCTTGCTCACCAGATCGTAGAGTTTCGTCAGTAGCTCTAATGGAATGTTGTCTTCTACTGGCGCCTTGTCACGACTTAGGACTTTCAGTGCTCTGTCAAACTTTTCACGCAGTGTCATATATCCCATTTCATCTTCATATACATCCACTTCTATTTGCATAATATTGGCTTAATGTACATCGCCCTTGTATAGACCCTCTGTATGTTCCTTCCCCCTTTCTGCTATCACTACTTTGCTTAGAACTGGGTTTCCATCTGAGCTCTTAATAATCATACAAGTGGTTCTCTTTCCTCCAAAGGTCTCTTTAATTTTTCTGTAGGCATTATCTTACCTTCCCCTAGTGATATATGTCTCTACAGCCTTACATTTGTCCTCTAGTCATCCCTGCCTATCCATTTTGCACTTCCTGTCGATCTCATTTTTGAGACGTTTGTATTCCTTTTTGCCTGCCTCATTTGCTGTATTTTTATATTTTCTCCTTTCATGAATTAAATTCAATATCTCTTCTGTTACCAAAGGATTTCTACCAGCCCTCGTCTATTTACCTACTTGATCCTCTGCTGCCTTCACTATCTCATCTCTCAAAGCTACCCATTCTTCTTCTATTGTAATTCCTTGCCCCTTTCTTGTCAATCTTTCCCTAATACTCTCTCTGAAACTCTCTAGAACCTCTCGTTCTTTCAATTTATTCAGATCCCATCTCCTCAAAGTCCCACCATTTTGCAGTATCTTCACTTTTAATCTATGTTTCATAACCAAGAGATTGTGAGCAGAGCCACATCTGACCCTGTAAATGTCTTACAATTTAAAACCTGCTTCCTAAATCTTTGTCCTACCATTATATTAAATATTTATTAAAGCTTGAAGGGTCACATTATATAATCTATCTGAAACCTTCCTATGTCTTCAGGTCTCTTCCACGTATACAGCTTTCTTACATGATTCTTGAACCAAGTTTTCGCTATGATTAAGTTATTTTCTGTGCAAAATTCTACCAGGTGGCTTCCTCTTCCTTTCCTTACCCCTATTCCATATTCATCTACTACTTGTCCTTTTCTTCCTTATCCCACTATCGAATTTCAGTCCCCAATGACTATTAAATTTTCGTCCCCTTTCACTATCTGGATAATTTATTTTATCTCATCATTCATTTCTTCAATCTCTTCGTCATCTGCAGAGCTTGTTGGCATACAAACTTGTACTACTGTGGTAGGCGTGGGCTTCGTGTCTGTCTTGGCCATAACAATGCGTTCACTATGTTTTTCGTAGTAGCTTACCCCGCTCCAATTTTTTTATTCATTATTAAACCTACTCCTGCATTACCCCTATTTTTTGTATTTATAACTGTCTATTCACCTGACCAGCAGTGTTGTTCCTCCTACCACCGAACTAATACCCACTATATCTAACTTAAACCTGTCCAATTCCATTTTTAAATTTTCTAACCTACCTACCTGATTAAGGGATCTGACATTTCACGCTCCGATCCGTGGAACGCCAGTTTTGTTTCTCCTGATAACGACGCCCTCCTTTGTATTCCCCGCCCGGAGATTCGAATGGGGGACTATTTTACCTCCTAAATATTTTACCCACGAGGATGCGATCATCATTTAACCATACAGTAAAGCTGCATGCCTCAGGGAAAAAATTACGGCTGTATTTTTCCCTTTCTTTCAGCCGTTTGCAGTACGAGCACAGCAAGGCCGTTTTAGTTAATGTTACAAAGCCAGATCCTTCAATCATCCAAACTGTGGCCCCTGCAACTACTGAGAAGTCTGCTACCCCTCTTCGAGAACCACAAGTATGTCTGGCCTCTCAACAGATACCCCTCCGTTGTGGTTGCACCTACGGTACGGCTATCTGTATCGCTGAGGCACGCAAGCCTCCCCACCAACGGCAAGGTCCATGGTTCATGGGAGGGAGATTTATTCCTTAGGGCGGCGAATTCCTGGCCGAACACGCCGTGCTACCGTGCCGTCTCCCACTAGACCACTAGGCCCAACACAGACTCTGGACAAACATCGCTACTCTCAAGGGAACGTCCTGACTGACTCAGCATCGCTCAAGCAAAACCGCTAAGGGCAGAAACCTCAAGTTTGGAGAAGGGGTGGATCTCACGCTGTAGGTATCGTTTAAGAAGGGATTCATCGAAATTCCGCTCGTAAGAGGTGAAATGGCGGAAGAAATGCTTTTTGAAAGTATGTTGGTATTAAGAGAATTTTGAAGCTAGCACTACGGAAACTGGTATTTAATTCCTCACTCAGAAAATAAGAAAATACGTGTTTCACCATTGTTGGAAATTCAGCCACTAACAAGGTTGGCGAAATTTTTTTGATAATAAATAGTTGGTTGAGAACTGCTAAAGTTCTTTTAAGGATACATCTATGACAACTGGTAGAATCACAAAAGACACGTGTTTCAGTGTTTCTGGAAATTGAGCCCCTAAGAGAGTGCAATGGGGGACGAACATTTCTAAGAAAATAATCCGTTACACTAAAAAAATTAAGAGCGATGTTTATGAATATTCGTATTCCACTTCTCAGTTCGATATAAAGAAATATTTGCTTGGACTCCTGCTACCAGAATCGCTAATTGGTGGGAAGTACATTCGAAAAATACCATGCCGATATGGCCTTAATTAGCGGAGAAAGTTTAGAAGGAGTTGTAATTCTTGAACAACGTAAAAGTTCAATTAAATAAAAACAAAAATAGTCTTGTGAGGCCATAGAGTCTACGCGAGCGAAGCAACGGGCCCTAGTACACTCTAACTGTTGGTGAAACTTTCATGGAAAATGCTTGCCGCATTTGAATAGTACCAAACTTCTCTACTGTAATAATAATAATAATACGCTACTGGCCATTAAAATTGCTACACCAAGAAGAAATGCAGATGATAAACGGGTATTCATTGGACAAATATATTATACTAGAACTGACATGTGATGACATGCCGGCCGGAACGGCCATGCGGTTCTAGGCGCTACAGTCTGGAGCTGAATGACCGCTACGGTCGCAGGTTCGAATACTGCCTCAGGCGTGGATGTGTGTGATGTCCTTAGGTTAGTTTGATTTAATTAGTTCTAAGTTCTAGGCGACTGATGACCTCAGAAGTTATGTCGCATAGTGCTCAGAGCCATTTCTTTGTGATTACATTTTCACGCAGTTAGGGTGCATAGATCCTCAGAAATCAGTACCCAGAACAACCGCCTCTGGCCGTAATAACTGTCTTGATACGCCTGGGCATTGAGTCAAACAGAGCCTGGATGGCGTGTACAGATACAGCTGCCCATGCAGCTTCAACACGATACCACAGTCCATCATGAGTAGTGACTGGCGTATTGTGACGAGCCAGTTGCTCGGCCACCATTGACCAGACGTTTTCAATTGGTGGGAGATCAGGAGAATGTGGAATGTGCTGCCCAGAGCAGCACTCGAACATTTTCTATATCCAGAATGGCCCGTACAGGACCTGCAACATGCGGTCGTGCGTTATCCTGCTGAAATGTAGAGTTTCGCAGGGATCGAATGAAGGGTTGAGCCACGGGTCGTAACACATCTGAACTATAACGTCCACTGTTCAAAGTGCCGTCGATGCGAACAAGAGGTGACCGAGACGTGTAACCAGTGGCACCCCATACCATCACGCTTAGTGATACGGCAGTATGGCGATGACGAATACACGCTTGCAATGTGCGTTCACCGTAATGTCGCCAAACATGAAAAGAACCTGGATTCATCCCAAAAAAAATGCCGTTTTGCCTTTCGTGCACCATCGCAGGTGCTCCTGTCTGTGATACAGCGTCAAGGGTAACCGCAGCCGTGGTCTCCGAGCTGATAATCCATGCTGCTGGAAACGTCGTCGAACTGTTCGTGCAGATGGTTGTTGTCTTGCAAACGTCCGCATCTGTTGATTCAGGCATCGAGACGTGGCTGCACGATCCGTTACAACCATGCGGATAAGATGCCTGTCATCTCGACTGTTAGTGATAAGAGGCCGTTGGGATCCAGCACGGCATTCCGTATTACCCTCCTGAACCAACCGATTCCATATTCTGCTAACAGTCATTGGATCTCGACCAACGCGAGCAGCAATATAGCGATACGATAAACTGCAATCGCGATAGGCTACAATCCGACCTTTATCAAAGTCAGAAACGTGATGGTACGCATTTCTCCTCCTTAGACGAGGCATCACAATAACGTTTCACCAGAAAACGATGGTCAACTGCTGTTTGTGTATGAGAAATCGGTTGGAAATTATCTCATGTCAGCACGTTGTAGGTGTCCCACCGGCGCCAACGTGCTCGGAAAAGCTAATCATTTGCATATCACAGCATCTTCTTCCTGTCGGTTAAATTTCGCGTCTGTAGCACGTCATCATGGTGGTGTAGCGATTTTAATGGCCAGTAGTGTAGCAATAACCTGTGGCTCTGTGATTGATAGAAAGTCTTTAAACGTGACGTCACTTTAACGAGTTGGGTGCCCCTAATATGCACCAGTCATCCAACCACAGATAGGGACGTACAGTTCATCGCGGAATCCGAACTACATGCCGTTCCTGGGTATTCGACCCATCGTTTAGAGGTGAAGGCTGGATTGAAAACAGACTGAGAAATTTCTGTATACTGCAGGGTTTCTGTCCTACGACTGCCCAGTCAGGTCTTTTGCTGCTAGCCACAAGGCCTGACAATGTTCTGCTGCCACTGTACGGTTGCTTGCCAGACTCTCTCTCTGTCCCTCCATCCATCCCTCCCCCTAGCCCTCTCCCTCACTCGACTAATTATAAATTACTTCTTACTTCCCATAAAGTAATATTTATTAAATTCTGGAAGCAATATCTTTTGAACTAGTTCTCGTGTCCATGTTTAATGATTTAAGAAGTCCTTGCCCTTTTCTGTGCTACTATTATTATTCAGTCCATGTATTTTAATTGTTTTCGAAAGAGTAAACCGCCATTTGACTGCGTATTCTTATATTTATCTTTTACACTATCCTGATTTCGGCTTTTATGGCATTATCAAGTACAATGGTAAAATAGCAGAGGTTGAATATACCGCTGTAGTTGTAAATTATTTTCACACGACCGGTTTCAGACTGTAATAAGCCCATCCTCAGGTGTCGTAGCTATGCTGTGGTCCCCGAGCGCCGCCAAGGTGCGGTGTGCTGCCTATGAGCGCAGAACAACTGAAGCGGTATTTTCAACCTGTGCTATAATGCTCAGTTGCGAATGTTCTGCCAACAGGACTGTTTTTAACAATGTTAAAAGTTGTTAGAACATTATTAAGTCAGATTTCTTAAGGCAGTGCAAATCAGGTAAACAAGGCTAACACACGTCTTCAAGATGTAACTGTCAGAGAAAGTTCCCAGCTACAACTTAAAGACTTGTGTTAGCCTTGTTTACCTGTTTTTGACTGCCTTAGCAGGCATGACTTAACAATCATTTAACAACTTTTAGCACTGTACTAGGTAATGGTATAAAAGCCGAAACATGGATAGTACAAAAGATAAAATGGCGGTTTACTCTCCTAAAAAGCATTGCATGATTGTGGCTCAACTCCATTAAAACCTTTATACTTGTAAGTAGGCTGTTTATGTTTTCTTATTGGCAACGTTACGTAGCGCTCTGTTTGAAAATCACTGGCTGTGCTGTGTGCAGTCTGTGGCTAGTTTGCATTGTTGTCTGCCGTTGTAGTGTTGGGCAGCTGGATGTGAACAGCGCGTAGCGTTGCGCAGTTGGAGGTGAGCCGCCAGCAGTGGTGGATGTGGGGAGAGAGATGGCGGAGTTTTGAAATTTATTAGACTGGAGGTCATGAACTGCTATATATATTATGACTATTAAGGTAAATACATTGTTTGTTCTCTATTAAAATCTTTCATTTGCTAACTATCCCTATCAGTAGTTAGTGACTTCCGTAGTTTGAATCTTTTATTTAGCTGGCAGTAGTGGCGCTCGCTGTATTGCAGTAGTTCGAGTAACGAAGATTTTTGGTGAGGTAAGTGATTTGTGAAAGGTATAGATTAATGTTAGTCAGGGCCATTCTTTTGTAGGGATTTTTGAAAGTCAGATTGCGCTGCGCTAAAAATATTGTGTCAGTTTAAGCACAGTCTTGTATAATTTTTCTAAGGGAACGTTTCATACTTTAACTGTGTGTACATATAAAGACCACAATATGTGTCTCAAAACTGTCATCAGTCTTAATTCTGGTTTGGATACCACAGTGTTTGATTATGCACGATCGTAATGGTGCGCCGTTATTTCCCTCCGACCACTGTACTGACTTAGTTACGGTAGGACTTATAGTTTAAAGTGTCATCTGAATCGCAATGGAAAACTGTATTCTCCACAATGACATACACTGCTAGAAATGAAAGTTTTGTTTATCTGTATGTTTTTATTGTTTTCAAAGTGACACATTCCTTGAGACTGGATTTCTAGGGTGAATAGGTTTAGGGGGTTTAGGTAAACTTTAAGCGTAAGCAGGGACTTGGGCTAGAGATACCTGAGGCATGCTGAGGTGGTGGTTATAACAGTTTGAAGGTCACTGTGGTGCCTCCACAATGGCACGTGGCGCCTTTATGCTGCACCGCCGTACACGAACTACTGAGTCAGTGTAGTCGAGATGGCGAGTTGTTGGGCGTAGCCTATCGAGTTTTGTCAGTAGTTTCCAAGTCGACTACGCGATTTGTTCTCTGATCATCGGTAGTTGAGCTTGAGTATGTAAGTTGTGGATCCGAGCCGATCGCTGAGCACCCAAGTCGTAAACACAGATTGTGAATTACCTGTAGAGGAGTCAGATTTCAGTGGCTGGTGGTAACCTATGTTGAGCAGTTGTATGACAACACAGGCATGATCGTTGTTTTGCAAAGATTGAGTTTTGTTCAGATATTCACTTTGCCACTGGCCAGAGTAGGATACATTTGCTGCAATAAGTAAAGTACTTGAACTCTCTTGGACTGGATTTGTTGTTTAAATAGTAACTTATGCTGAAGGGTAAATCCTAAGTACTTTACTCTGGTGTACCATGGGAGCACGATTGTAGTGTTGCTGACGAATACGAGTCTATCCCGTGGGTTGGGCTTTCGGCGAGTAAATAGGGTTGCTGTGGTAAATCATTAACGCACGCAGGGAAGAGTGTTGATGACAATATCGATGCTTGTGGAAGGCTTTTCTCAAACTGTCTGTAATTCGACCGCCGTCCGTTGAGTTTAACGAATATCTGCCCGTTCTGTAGAAAGCTGCTTATTAATCGTATGCAGTAGCTCGGGACATGTAGATCATTAAGTTTTTGGAGCAGCGTATACCCTCGGACTCTGTCATAAACCTTCTCAATGTGCATAAACACTGCAACCGTATAGTTCGAGACGTTGGGGTTGTATGCATCGTATCCTGTGACTCATAAGAGCTGGAGTTCCACCGAAACAAAAGGTTGAAAAGCAAAGTGATCCGTTCTGGTAACATCGTGGTCCGTGATGGTAGGTCGTAAGCGGATCAAGATTAGTAATTTTAAAATTTTTGATAATGTCGGTGAACGGCTGATCGAGCGTGTAATGGTACTTGAATTAGGTAACCATTACGGCACCTAACCTCAGCCTCTAGATACGAGCAATATTCTACTGTGTTTCTGTAAAATAGTTAACAGATTTCTGTGACAACATTAATGTAGAGGTACTTCGATACATCGACGTGTATATATTGCAATGATATTATTCTTATGTGTATTCTTTCTTTTGTCACTATGATCATTGACGTACTTGTAACTCCGATTTTTGGGCGCGTAAGCGGTTATTAGAGGGTCAAGCTTTGGTCGTCATGTTAAAAAGGACGCAAATTGTAGTCAGTTTATGAAATGTGAACTTTATTAGTGAGGAATATATTTTCAAGTATGTTTTATATTGTGAAGTGATGTTTTGGAACAAGTTACGTGATATTGCAACAAAAGTAATAAAGAAAGAAGTGTGACTTAAATTCGGAGAGCTGATTACTTTTTTTACATCACCATTGCCCTAACTTGCGAAAGTTTAATCTTCAAGAATGGTTTATGAAACACATCTATAAAACTTTTGAATATCGCAGAATAACACCTAGGCCTATTTGCATCCGAGCTTGGAATCATCACTACCTAGATTTTCGACGATTGAGCCATGAGTTCACAACGAGACCAGCGTGGGAAACACGAAAAGATGAGTGCCTAGTTTATCCATTATTTCAAGAAATGATTTTATTAACTGTGCTCTAATGACACCTGCCATATAATATAACTTTGTTGTTGCCCGAAAATGCAATATAAAGCAGCGTGAGCAACACTACAATCGTAATTAATTTTTGACCTTTGTTGTCGTAGGGGTGTTAGAACCGGTAATTGGCGGGATGGCTTGGGTCTCTCCCTGTTTTAGAAAGTGCAACGACACAGGTGACCTTCCAAGAGTCCAGTAAGTAGCCTCATACAGATCAACGTGATGAGCACAACAGGTTTCCGAGGGATGTGCTTAAGGTGAGCGTTTGTACGAGCCGTCTGACCCAGGGGCGGAATGAGATCCCAAGTGCGTGATGATCTTTTGGACTTCTGCAGACGTTGTAAGGTCCAGGTCGACACGATGATCGGTGTCCCTAATTTCTTGAGCTGTCTGTCTAGCCCGTTCGGCATCCGCATTGTTCCCCAAGTCGTCTAGTGTATTTTAAGCCTCAAAGATGGAAGCAAAAATTTCTGATTTCCTCAATGGATCATAGAAACGGCCTGTTGGATCACGAAGAGCTCCAAAAGGTGATTTAGGGTTTCAGAGGTCGCTGACCAATCTCCAGTGATGGCGTGAGCGATGCTCAAGGGCGGCCATCTTATCTTCTCATAGTTCTTCTGTGTTCCACTGCGCGCCTGTGCAGTTCTCATGACAATCTCTTCGTCTCTCTCCAATCAGCCTGATTCCGAAGCCGTTGCCAACGTCTTCTCGCTCTGTTCTTGTTCAACTCCTGCATGAGTGATGAATAGGTATCGTGTTATGGTGTATGTCGTTCCACTGTGACAGAGGCTCGCTGGGAAACGCGTAGTATTTTGCTTGAGAGAGAAGAAATGGCATCATCTATCTGCTCGATTGTAAGGACATCTTCGGTAGGGTTAACATTATTACTACGCCATAACTCAAATTACTCTCAATGGATTAGAGTTGATGACGAGGTGGACAGTTGGAAGCGAACCTCTGTTACCACACCAACCACAGGATGGTGGTAAATATCAAATCGTTTAATGTCTCTAAATGGAGATCCAGCCTCAAGTTCTTTAATGTTGCTATGTCCGAAACACATGGACTGTGCGCTGGATTCGACGAAATGTAGATGCGGCCCTCTGTGCCAGATGTTATCGCTTACATACGTTCCTACAATTGCTAAAGGCGAAACCCCGTGGGCTGTCGTGTATCGAGTTCCAAATCAAAAATTGTTAATTATCAGGTAAATACCTTAAGACTGACCAGAGATTGGAGCTGCCCCTGCATTTGCAGTATAGCAGACATCGCTGTATGATTGTTGAACATTTTCTAAGTTCGAATGTACTAGGAGCGTTCAATAAATAACGCAACACATTTTTATTCTCTGCCAGTTTTGGATGAAAAAAATGGGGAATTTGTTGTGGGACGGCGTGTAATATTCCTGCTTCAGCGCCTATAGTTTCATGAAGTTTCGACAGGTGGCGGCGCTATATGTTGGCTGCAATATGGGGTCTGTGATGGAGGTGCGTTCCAGGCAGAGATGTGAGTATCACAGACATTCATAGGCTCTTGCAGAATGTCTCACACCTGCCAATGAACAAAAGCTAGGTGAGTCGTTGTGCGAGGCACCTGTCATCGTCGCAACAATGTCGCGCAAACGTGTGCGATCTCCAGCATGCCGGCCTGCCGCACACAGCTGCGACTCCTGCAGTTTTGAGACGTGCGGACACTCTCATTCGAGGTGACGAACCATTCACAATCAAACACCTCGCTGCTAAGCTGCACGTCTCTATTTGAGTGCCGACACACACATTTTGCGAAAACAGACATAATGTCTTATGGGATAACAGCAATCAGTGATTTTATAATGTTACTTAAAATCTGTCTTGATTGCAAAAATTTTTTTTTATTATTCATATGACCGGTTTCGGTTCATTCAGAACCATCTTCAGATCTGATATTTCAGTTACAGGAGTAACCCGTCCAAATCCAGCAACTTTCACATGCTACGTCACATCATGTGACGTAGCATGTGAAAGTTGCTGGATATGGACGGGTTACTCCTGTAACTGAAATGTCAGATCTGAAGATGGTTCTGAATGAACCGAAACCGGTCATATGAATAATAAAAAAAAATTTTTGCAATCAAGACGGATTTTAAGTAACACCGACACACTCATCCAGCAGTTGGGGAACTCAGGTGCGTCCGCTGGGTTCCTCGCCGGCTAACACAAGACCATAAGCAGCATCATGTATCCGGAACCGCTTACGCGTTACGGGCCTGCTCGTGACAATTTTTTGTCGATCATCGTAACAGGCGATGAAACACGGGTTCAGCATTTCGACTTCAAACGAAATAACAATCCACTGAGTGGTGCCACACCACCTCTCCGCCGAAGAAAAAGTTCACTGCCGCACCCTCAGCCGGTAAACCCATTGTCTTCTGGGACTCTGAAGGGGTCATTGTGTTTAAAGAACATCTCCTTCTCCACGACAACGCAAGGCCTCACACAAGTCTGCGAACCCGAAACGAGCTCATCCACCCTACGGCCTACGTCTAGCATCTTCCATTTGTTTGGCCCAATGAAGGATGTAATCCGGGGAAAGCAATACATGGATGATGGGGAGGTTATTAATGCAGCAAGACGTTGGGTCCTCAGTCGACCAGTAGAATGGTTCCTTGCGGGCCAACAGGCAGTAAACCATCTTACTGTCTGTCACACTGAACGGATATTATTTGCAAAATAGGATTTTGTTGCCAAAAGAGTGATGAATAACATGATTCACTGGAATACTAAAAAAAATTTGCTTTATGAAAAAAAATTGCATTACTTACTGAACGACGCTCGTAATAAATAAACTTGAGAGGCAAAAGCTTCTGTTCACAAATCGTCACGGATTCACTCCTGTAAAACTCAACTTTCCCTTTTCTCGTACGATATCCTACGAAAGGTGGAAGATGGGGAACAAGTTGATTCCATGTTCTTAGAATCCCATAAAGCCTTTGACTTAGTGCGCTATTGCAGACGATCAGGGAAGTTCAGAGCTTACAGAGTAAGTTCTCAGATATGTGAGTGCCTCGAAGACTTCTTAAACTTACTTTGCTAGGAAAAACTCTCTTGGTTTCCGCGTATTCTCAGACATAGTTTCACTGTCAACATCAAGGTGACTATGTCGCCACCCACAGAGTTTACGTAAGCTGCAAATACTTAAACACAAGCGGGAAGCTGACAGTCTTGGCGTCCGACCGACATCTTGTGAATACAGAAACGTGTGGCTTTCGATATGTGAAGTGAAACGATTCGTTGAAAGATTCTTCTGCTCAGTGTACTCAACACAAATTTTCACCTGTGACATGTTGTAGCCTGTCCATCCACAGTGCATTGCACAGCGTGCAGTGTGCGAGTCGATCAGGGTTCAGCAGTCGATGGTGCAGACTGCCTGTCGCACTCGCGTGCTGAACACGCTACTGACCGAACAAGCAGTTCTATGCTTTGACAGAATGCAGCACAATCGTACAACTATTACGATGGTAATTATGCACGCTGCTATGTGCTAACGCGGCTGAAGTTTCATTGTAACAATATAAAATTCAATTAAACTCTTTTAATAGAAAAGGACACAGCTAACTTTCCAGATTAAAAACCAAAAACATATTTCTCGTATCTAAGCACCGTCAGTGTGAGACTGCAATTCAGCGAGCCAGGATCCTCTGAACGTTGTGGGAGGAAATGATGTATTGAGGAAGAGTTATCATCGAAATACTGATTTACTGGTCTCTGAAAGACTGAAAAGTGAGATACAAATCGCTTTCAAAAAGTCTGAACGACTCACAAAAGGCGTATATATTGGTTAGCATCGACTCTTGATCTCTGCATGATAAAGAATATGTGACAAGTCACGGTAATTACTAAAGAATTATAATACTTATTACGAAACGCAATAATTTTAGCAAACTAGCTTGCAAAATTGTTGTATGCGAGAGAACGAGCAAATAGAGCTCTAGACGTATGTAATAGCGAGTAGGTAAAGAGCCGTATCCGCCTTCTTTTCGTCTAAATACACTTCTACCCAGACCAATGTTTGTAAAATTCCCGCCATGCCCTAAAAGTTAATACACAGGTCTATTTATGCAGACGAAGCTGACCAGAAAGACTAGACATAATTTCACTCTGCCAATAGGAACTGAAAGCTGATCCTCTGTAATCGAGGCCCAGGTAGTGCGTTTATCAGATAGCTCTCCACATTCAGTAAGCCACGGGAGGCGGATACTTGAGACATTATGCCGCTTGAAGAGGGGTTCGTTTTAATAATAGAGTTTCATTGTTCTAGCAATGGGTGATACATCTTTAAGATAATACTGCCGTACATAATTTCTGTGCTACTTACTCACCTGTTCGTAATCAATTATGCACAGTATCTTACGGCATTCTTCAAGAATTACGCTCCTCTACAGGTGTTCATCTTTTGTTTTGGAAGGCGGCCACGTTTATTTGCGGCCCTGACTGCAGAGAACGCGCTTCGTTTTCATCGAACAGGAGAAACTTTATTTCTGGGGAAGCTTTCGTCAGAGGTAACAGAAGACTCAAAGATGTGCGCACAATATCTCCCCAGCCGGCACACCTGCACACTGGGCATGATTGACGTTCCACGAATTCACACATATGCAGATCTGATAACCGTTCTGAAACTCCAGTTATGCCACCGCAATGACAAATCAACGGTTACCGTCACGGATTAGAAAGATTAAAAGGTTCTCAACACATAGATAAATTTTAGAACAGATATACTAAGCTTAGCTTCACACCGCATGTTGACGTTTATTAAACACAACTGTTTCGAGACGTCTCTCAACATAGAAACTTGTCGAATGTTGTCTCAGACTTTTATACTAGAGTTTATAACAATTTGTCCATTATATTTGGACTGTTGAGCTCCGTGGCCGTGGATAATGATATTTCATTGTAAAAATACAGCAACCAGCCACTTTTTAATGCGTTTTATTTATGCCAATATGCATTTCGGGTTTGCACCCATCTTCAGCTGGCAAATTACATGGATCTTCAGTTACTACAGTAGTACAATCTCGACAGCAGTTTGGATGCTGCAGCAGGCCTGTGCAAAAGCAACGATTCCAATCATTTACTTCAATTTCGCGAGTTTAAAGTTACGCACTATCAGTTGTTCATTTTACTTACATTCTCCTCTCCTTGTTTTTTAAGAATGTAAGTAAAATGAACAACTGATAGTGCGTAACTTTAAACTCGCGAAATTGAAGTAAATGATTGGAATCGTTGCTTTTGCACAGGCCTGCTGCAGCATCCAAACTGCTGTCGAGATTGTACTACTGTAGTAACTGAAGATCCATGTAATTTGCCAGCTGAAGATGGGTGCAAACCGAAATGCATATTGGCATAAATAAAGCGCATTAAAAAGTGGCTGGTTGCTGTATTTTTGCAATGAAATATACTAGAGTTGTCACAAACTTGGAATGCATCTTAAATTCAAACAGTTATTCTGGTACCGTGTTTCAACCAGTGAATCAAGTCCAATGTTGTTCACATCGGTGAAATCGTAAAATCGTTAATGGAAACAATTTGACAGGGCACAAATTTTTCTTTATCCTTCATTGTGAGTAGTTCTGACGAACGGAATTGTCGGCAGAGATTGAAGGGTGAAACAAAATTCTAGGTTACATTGTTACCCATCATATGGGGAATTGCAGTTAAAATTATAGGTGTAATTCAAAGCGAACTGAGGTGGGTTTCTGAAGGCACTGGAAGCTGCTGAATTAAAGGCGTAAAATGTTCGTTATCAAGAAATGCACTCCCCTTAAACAGTTCCATAGTGTACGATCTTTTCTGTAGAAAACTGCTTTCAGATTTCCAGGTGGAAACTTCCCGGAAGGACGCTAAAGCGAAATTGGTTCAAATGGTTCAAATGGCTCTGAGCACTATGGGACTCAACATCTTAGGTCATAAGTCCCCTAGAACTTAGAACTACTTAAACCTAACTAACCTAAGGACATCACACACACCCATGTCCGAGGCAGGATTCGAACCTGCGACCGTAGCAGTCCCGCGGTTCCGGACTGCAGCGCCAGAACCGCACGGCCACCGCGACCGGAGCGAAATTGATGACTGAATTGGTGAGGTAAAGGTAACTTTGGGCTGGCCCGGAGAAAGTGCGTTGCAACCATGTCTGTTCATGTTGTACATTAATCACTTGGCATACAATGTAATAGTATCCTCATAATTTTCGCAAATTATGCGTCTGCCTTTAGATGATGGATCTATCTATCAGATTCAACGATACATATACCTGGATGTTTTAGATTTGTCGTAACTGCAATCGCTGAAGGTAATTTTTGCACCCCATTACCATTAAGTTCTCTGTATCGGATCAATGATGTCTTTCAGTTTCTATTCTACACAGGACCTCAGAATATCGTGTGCGATTTTCCTTCTCCGAGACGATATGGCTAGTACAGACATTTTTTGAGGCGTCTCCTTGTAACATACACAGCAAACGGTATGTGAACAAGAGCTTCGCTGCAGAAAGTACCACACACTCGCATAAGGTCAGCTGGTACCTGTCCTTCAACGGACTCCATGTTTTATTCTAGTATGTGCAATATGCATGCAGTTTTTATTTCAGAAGAGAAATATAGTGTAGCAAAGGCTAGCTAAGGTAGCTAAATATTTTGCTTGTTTCCACCTAGAATTCCGAACGCTAATTATTTTCGTATAACAGTCTAAAAATGAAAGCGTTTAAGGAGAGTGCATTTCTTTATTATGAACTTTTTTATGTCTTTAATGCAGTAGTTTCCATTGTCTTCAGCAACCCGAGCAGTTCGCCATGAATTACACCATCCATTTTAGCTGCAATTCCCCGTGTGATGGGCAAGAAGGTATCTTAGTATTCTGAAACTTCCTGGCGGATTAAAACTGTGTGCTGGACCGAGACTCGAACTCGGCACCTTTCCTTTCGTGGGCAAGTGCTCTACCGTCTACCGGTAAGTTTCATAGCAGTGCACATTCCACTGCAGAATTAAAATCTCACTCTGAACACTTCCCCCAGGCTGTGGCTAAGCCATGTCTCTGCAGTATCCTTTCTTCCAGGAGTACTAGTTCTGCAAGGTTTGCAGGAGAGCTTCTGTGAAGTTTGTAAGGTAGGAGACGAGATACTGGCAGAAGTGAGGCTGTGAGGAGAGGGTCCGAAGGAAGATTGGATAGCTCAGTCGGTGGAGCACTTGCCTACGAAAGGCAGAGGTCCCGAGTCCGAGTCTCCGTCCGGCACACAGTTTTAATCTGGTAGGAAGTTTCATACTAGCGCAAACTTCACTGCAGAGTGTAAATCTCATCTTAGAAATCTGTTTAACCCTTCAACCTCTGCCAACAGGGCCGTTCGCCGGTACTACTCACAATGAGCGATGATGAAAAATTTGTGCCCTGTCACGTTTTTCTTAATTAATGATTTTACGATATCATCAATACAAGCAACATTTGACTTTTTTCACTCTATCTGAAACGTGGTACTGGAAAAATTGTTTAAATTTAAGATCCTTTCCGAGTCTGTGACGACTCTAATATAAAAGTTTGTAAAGACATTCTGCAATTTTATAAGTTGACTTACGTCTGGAAACAATTCTGTTTCAAACTCAGCTTAGAATACCCGTTCTGAAATTTATCTGTGTGTTGAGAGCCTTTGTGTCTTATTAATCCAAGACAATATCCACTGATTTGCACATTGCGATGGCATAATTGATTATATGGAAAGGTTAGCAGATCTGCAGACATGTGAATTCGTGAAACGTCAGCAACGCTCAGCATACAGATTTGCCGGCCGGCTAGGGATGTATTGTGCGCTCATCTTCGAGTTCTCCGTTACCTCTGATAAAGGGGTATAGAATTCACTGAGACTTTTGTTTACTCATACGATTCACTGTGTAGCTGTTTCACTTAAATGTCAAGCAACTGCTGAAGTTCTCTCAACGTTGCAGTAAATTATAACGTCACTGAGACGTCTGTTTACTCATATGAAACGTTGTGTAGCTATTCCACTTAAATGTCAAGCAAGTACTAAATTTCTCTGAACGTGGTAGTAAATTATAACGTTCAATATATGTAGTTTATAATGTCTTTGTTTAACTACGAAATAGATATCGATTTTTGATATATCACATTTCTAAATGAGACTGAAAAATGTAAAATAATTTGCCCTGGCTCCATATTTTCCGTAACTCGATACAGATAGTTCTAAAAATTTTACTTGTGCGTTTCTAGTAACCATGAAAATAATTGCACGATTCTGAACGAAACACATGGACTGCATGCAATAGATAGGTGATGAACTATCCGTGCATCAATTATGTGTTGCATGCGGAGCACGTTTTTCGAATGTGTGCGAATATTTTGACCAATTTCAAACAGTTTGAGGAGTTTACAACACAGACGTATAGTAACGTTCTGGTTTATTTCACTTCCTCTACTCCTGACGAAGCCAATACATCGCTACATCTGACATATACCTCGCGAAAAAACATGTAGGTAAAAATTAAAAATTCGATTTCACATGGAGGCTTACCAGCAATTGTTCTTTCGATGAACCAAACACGACTGTAACAAGAAATGGACGGAATGACAGCGGTAAAAAAGTAGCCTCCACCTCACACCAAATAAGAAAGTGAGTTAATGGTGTATTGGAAATGGAAATGAGCATTTGGCGTCATTGGCCGGGAAGCCCCTTGCGGGGCAGGTCCGGCCGCCTTGGTGCAGGTCTTATCACACTCCTGGAAATTGAAATAAGAACACCGTGAATTCATTGTTCCAGGAAGGGGAAACTTTATTGACACATTCCTGGGGTCAGATACATCACATGATCACACTGACAGAACCACAGGCACATAGACACAGGCAACAGAGCATGCACAATGTCGGCACTAGTACAGTGTATATCCACCTTTCGCAGCAATGCAGGCTGCTGTTCTCCCATGGAGACGATCGTAGAGATGCTGGATGTAGTCCTGTGGAACGGCTTGCCATGCCATTTCCACCTGGCGCCTCAGATGGACCAGCGTTCGTGCTGGACGTGCAGACCGCCAGGGTAGTTGACTTACACCTTCTAGAGCACGTTGGGTGGCACGGGATACATGCGGACGTGCATTGTCCTGTTGGAACAGCAAGTTCCCTTGCCGGTCTAGGAATGGTAGAACGATGGGTTCGATGACGGTTTCGATGTACCGTGCACTATTCAGTGTCCCCTCGACGATCACCAGTGGTGTACTAGGAGATCGCTCCCCATACCATGATGCCGGGTGTTGGCCCTGTGTGCCTCGGTCGTATTCAGTCCTGATTGTGGCGCTCACCTGCACGGCGCCAAACACGCATACGACCAAGGCAGAAGCGACTCTCATCGCTGAAGACGACACGTCTCTATTCGTCCCTCCATTCACGCCTGTCGCGACATCACTGGAGGCGGGCTGCACGATGTTGGGGCGTGAGCGGAAAACGGCCTAACGGTGTGCGGGACCGTAGCCCAGCTTCATGGAGACGGTTGCGAATGGTCCTCGCCGATACCCCAGGAGCAATAGTGTCCCTAATTTGCTGGGAAGTGGCGGTGCGGTCCCCTACGGCACTGCGTAGGATCCTACGGTCTTGGCGTGCATCCGTGCGTCGCTGCGGTCCGGTCCCAGGTCGACGGGCACGTGCACCTTCCGCCGACCACTGGCGACAACATCGATGTACTGTGGAGACCTCACGCCCCACGTGTTGAGCAATTCGGCGGTACGTCCATCCGGCCTCCCGCATGCCCACTATACGCCCTCGCTCAAAGTCCGTCAACTGCACATACGGTTCACGTCCACGCTGTCGCGGCATGCTACCAGTGTTAAAGACTACGATGGAGCTCCGTATGCCACGGCAAACTGGCTGACACTGACGGCGGCGGTGCACAAATGCTGCGCAGCTAGCGCCATTCGACGGCCAACACCGCGGTTCCTGGTGTGTCCGCTGTGCCGTGCGTGTGATCATTGCTTGTACAGCCCTCTCGCAGTGTCCGGAGCAAGTGTGGTGGGTCTGACACACCGGTGTCAATGTGTTCTTTTTTCCATTTCCAGGAGTGTACATTCGACGCCACATTGGGTGACCTGCGCGCCGGATGGGCATGAAATGATGGTGAAGACACCTAGTTCCTGAGCGGAGAAAATCTCCGACCTAGCCGGAAATTGAACCCGGGCCTTTAGGAGAGCAATCCGTCACGCTGACCACTCAGCTATCGATGCGGACAATGGTGTATTGTCATACAGTTGTGACTTTTAAATTTTATGTCTCTAGCTCATCGGGAAGTTTATTCAAAGTCAATTACAAAATTTATGCCTAACACAGGGGCAACAACAAAGCGATATCCATCCCCCAACCTCTGCTTAGTCGTGACCTCTTGAATGTAGTAGCAGATTTCCTGTTAACACTTCAAAACATAAGATAATTTCTTAACTACTTAGCCATGGTAGCACGTTACAGCATGTTAAAGTTTTGAGACATGTCTAGCGGAAATGAAATACGTGAACGCTTGAACCCAGATTTCCTTTCCTAGAGACACGCACCTTTCATTCTGTGCACTAATGTCTCGAAGTTTTTATTTCGCGGTCTGACGTGTCCTGCGATCAGCTTCTTTGCTCAGATGTTCCAACGGAACGTAGGGAAAAAAGAAATCTGAATATCTTGTGATGGAGAACCGTGCTCCTCTATTCTGCACACTGATCAACTTGGCACCCCCACCACGTGCTGCCCCACCCTTTCCTTTCCACTCTCACTCTTTTGAGGAGCGATGAGAAGTAAACATGTGGTTGGTCCTCACACTATTTATGCGCGAGACTGTAATAATACCTTTACAATGACTGCGCTAGGTACCGACAGAGTTTCTACTTTAGTAGTCTGTACAGCACAGAAGTATTTTCTGGGAGTATGATGGCGCTGACTCCCCACCATCCCTCCTTTTTATTGGACCCTCCTAACCTCGACTCCATGGTTAATTTCAACCCTAGGTGTCCATGGAATTTAAGCGAAATTTATCCATATCGTGGACTGCCACAACTTGTATCTTTAAAACTGTAACAGTTCTCCTTCCGCAGTTCACCTTGAAAATAAAGTCCTGAGGCAGTTAGGCACAATTTCCTATGACAAGTGTGCAGTCTCAACATCCAGGTACTATTCGTCTGTCAAACGTTAGCGGGTCTTGGGTGTGCAGAGCACTGTTGACTTAACAACGAAATCCACGATTATGTGGCGTTACCTTGAAAGTTGGACATCTATGATTCTGCTGCGATATGCATACACGATCTTTGAGTCTGAGATGTTATTATCAGAAGTGGTTGGACGCTGGGTGCGGTAGAGAGAAGCCGTGCGACTTGAGAGGTCGCAGCTTGCCGTGATCTGCTAGTAGCGCCGGAGGAGACTTTGGTATTAACTGAGGATTTTTGTGCACATAGTTATTGGTTGCCTGCGAGCTGGAGGGATTTTGTCAGATTTGTATATGCGTTCATTGAGAGTAATATTCTTACCTTTGTTGAGGCTAGAAACGTGTTTATTGAGTACAGACATTGTGGTATAATTAAAAGTCTGTGTAAAGTTTGTCAGTGTTTAAATAATATATTGCAAATGTAATAGACTATACACGTTGTTGATTTCTTTCATTTTTTACACCGTTTAAGGGTAATTGACCAAATCCCTCCTGATCATTCAATTTTTATGTATAAAATTGTGGCAGTAGTTTTTGTAATTCGTCCACGCATTGCAAATGGTTCAAATGGCTCTGAGCACTATGGGACTCAACTGCTGAGGTCATTAGTTCCCCAGAACTTAGAACTACTTAAACCTAACTAACCTAAGGACATCACAAACATCCATGCCCGAGGCAGGATTCGAACCTGCGACCGTAGCGGTCTTGCGGTTCCAGACTGCAGCGCCTTTAACCGCACGGCCACGCATTGCACTCTGCATGGATCGCATTATTGGTTTTGAAATGTTTTAGCATGTTGCTGATCACGCAGTTGCAGCGATAAGACGAGGTAAGTTGTTTGTTGCACACAGGAGAATTGAGGAACAGTTGTTAGGAGACTTTTTTTTTTTAAACTCGCAGTCAGATAGTTGAGAATTGATTTCTTTATAATTCGTAAGAGGAGCAATTAATTCGTGTTTCCTTTTTTTTGTTCTCAATCGGGCATTATTGTCAGAGACGGACCACCACACATACATTTCTGTACGTCTTACAAAATAATTAGCAATAGAGTTTCAGTCTCGTTCCAATTTTCTCTTACTTCCAAGATGCTTTCTTCACTAATGGAACCGAGACAAGTAGTATTTACTCATGGGTAATGTGCTGGTACAGGTTATCGGCGCGAGACAGTTAAGGCACTCATATTACACTGCAAAAATCAACCAACATTGTCTTATTTCCGCCCGGCCGAGGTGGCCGAGTGGTTCTAGGTGCTACAGTCTGGAACCGCGCGACCGCTACGGTCGCAGGTTCGAATCCTGCCTCGGGCATGGATATGTGTGATGTCCTTAGGTTAGTTAGGTTTAAGTAGTTCTATGTTCTAGGGTACTGATGGCCTCAGAACTTAAGTCCCATAGTGCTCAGAGCCATTTTTTATTTCCGTTGTTGTCATCTGTATGAACTTAATGAATGTATTATCGCACGCGCTAGAACGCTTGCACGCACGGACGTACACACACACACATACACACACACACACACGCAGGAGAGAGTTGGAATGCAGGGAGACAGTGGGAGGAAAGAAAGAACGAGTGAGATACACTTATATGCTGGGAGCCATTTAGGTATGATTCATTAGGTATGCTTCAGACCCCTCCCGCCGCCAACTGGAAACGGTTTTCTTTCTCCATGCACAATGGTCACTTTCTTCACAGTTTTTAGAAGTTGTGCCTTAAGTGTCTCTGTAAGAAGCAGGGGACTGCAATGCATAGGTGAAGAGTGTGCTGCCGTGTTCGATTTGCATAATTCTGAGAAAAAGGAGGGAGAGGAAAATGGTCAAACATAGCACTGACACATAGGCTCTCGTTCTAAATAGCAGCAACGAAATTGCCAACGTATGGATCACTGAAAGTATGGTTATCAGGGATGCCGTCATAACCCCCTTCCTTCCCTCTTGTAGGCCAAATACTGCAGGTGACAATGTTTTCTGTCACCAAGATTCGACTGAATACTTTCTACTCGAGCATCACTGCACTAGCGGGCATCAGTGATGTCTGATACGAATGCAAGTAAATGATGGAAAAAGGGAAGAAGAGAAACTACAGTATATGGAGATAAAGAAAGAGAGGATAAGAAGGGATGCAGTTCAAAGAGGGAGACGAGAGGGAGATGCGGAGCGGGAGAGAGATGATAAATGAAGAAATGTGGGGGTGGGGTGTGAAAGATGCATTGAAAATCTGGACGAAACGGGTCGGGTGTGAGGATAAACAGGTGGATAGCGATGGGTGAAAGAAACGAGAAAGTGAAAGAAGAGATGGAAAGAGGCACTGGAGGCAAAGAGAAATACAGAGTCAGGAGGAGAGAAAATTAGGGAGTGGACGAGTGGTGTAAAAGGATTCGACATGTAAGGAGTCGCAAGAGAAAACGAACAGATGGACAGAGATGAGCGAAAGGAAAAATGAGAAAGTGAATGAAGAGACGGGAAAGGGGGTGTAGCGGGCAACGAGAAATAGAAAGCCAGAAGGAGAGAAAATGAGGGCGTGGACGAGCGGCATAAAACGATATGTGTAAGAGCCTGTGCAGTAGGAAGGGAGAACTAACTTCTGCGATGCGGCGCACAAGACTCGATTCCGCTAGAATGGCGGACAGCGTCCAGCCATTATGAACTGGTCCTTTCTGGGTCGAGCGCCGTCGCTGCCAGCGATGTTCCTGTTGCCTGCTCGCTCGTGGCTGTTTCTGCTGTTGTAGCGGGCGCGGCGGCCGTTACCGGAGGGAGAGAGAAACCCATCTCGGCGCTAGCTCTGGCCAAGTGGATTTTCCACTTTCGCCCCCGCCGAACAGTCGCAGCCGCAGCGGCAGCCGCGGCGCCGCCAGCGCTCCCTGGCGGCGTGGCCCGTAATGTCAACTGGCGCCGACGGAGCACTTTCCCAGGGAGGCGCGCCGGAAACTGCCGGCGCGGTCTTCACTTCTGATAGCCCGGACACCTGCAATGGCTGCAGCAGGGCTGCCAACTGTGCAAGGGGGATCGACGACGGCGACCGTGTAAGGGGTTTTAGGTGGACCAGAGAAAGTCATATGCCACATTTTGCCATATAGGCTTGAAGGATAGATTGTAGTATATAACAGAAGGATTTTCGTTTTTCGCGGACATTGCGTTCAAGGAAAGTATTCGGTGTAATATTTTAGTAAATTTCGAGTTTGATGTAGGGGCCTATTTGATGATGATGACTGACAGGAGTCACTGTAAACATCCGAAGCTAATCATCGTCGAATAGCAGCAAGTATTCCGCCTGACTTGACACACCCTGACTTAACTAGGAATCCGAGTTCGATTTTACAAAGAGCACTGAACTGTAATGGGACCTTACCTATCTTGCATTTATCGTGAATCTCTCCCCGAGCACAAGTCCCAAGAGAGTGGAGAAATTTGCAGATGAGTCAGTATACAGGGTGGTGCATTGATAGTGACTGGGCCAAATATCTCACGAAATAAGCGTCAAACGAAAAAACTACAAAGAACGAAACTCGTGTAGCTTGAAGGGGGGAACCAAATGGCGCTATGGTTGGCCCGCTAGATGGTGCTGCCTTAGGTCAAACGGATATCAACTGCGTTTTTTTAAATAGGAACTCCAATTTTTTATTACATATTCGGGTAGTACGTAAAGAAATATGAATGTTTTAGTTGGACCACTTTTTTCGCTTTGTGACAGATGGCGCTGTAATAGCCACAAACGTGGTATCACGTAATATTCCGCCAGTGCGGACGGTATTTGCTTCGTGATACAATCCCCGTGTTAAAATGGACCGTTTACCAATGCGGAAGAGGTCGATATCGTGTTGATGTATGGCTATTGTGATCAAAATTCTCAACGGGCGTGTGCTACGTATGCTGCTCGGTATCCTGGACGACATCATCCAAGTGTCTGGACCGTTCGTCAGATAGTTACGTTATTTAAGGAAACAGGAAGTGTTCAGCCAAATGTGAAACGTCAACCACGACCTGAAACAAATGATGATGCCCAAGTAGGTGTTTTAGCTGCTGTCGCGTCTAATCCGCTCATCAGTAGCAGACAAGTCGCGCGAGAATCGGGAATCTCAAAAACGTCGGTGTTGAGAATGCTACATCAACATCGATTGCATCCGTACCATATTTCTATGCACCATGAATTGCATGGGGACGACTTTGAACGTCCTGTACAGCTCTGCCACTGGGCACAAGAGAAGTTACGGGACGATGACAGACTTTTTGCACGTGTTCTATTTAGCAACGAAGCGTCATTCACCAACAGCGGTAACGAAAACCGGCATAATATGCATTATTGGGCAACGGAAAATCCACGATGGCTGCGACAAGTGGAACATCAGCGACCTTGGCGGGTTAATGTATAGTGCGGCATTATGGGAGGAAGGACAATTGGCCCCCAGTTTAACTATGGCAATCTAAATGATGCAATAGATGTTGATTTCCTACGTAATGTTCTACTTAGTTTACTACAAGATGTTTCACTGCATGACAGGATGACGAAGTACTTCCAACGTGATGGATGTCCGGCACATAGCCCGCGTGCGGTTGAAGCGGTATTGAATAGTATATTTCATGACAGGTGAATTGGTCGTCGAAGCACCATACCATGGCCCGCACGTTCAGCGGACATGACGTCCCCGGATTTCTTTCTGTGGGGAAAGCTGAAGGATATTTGCTATCGTGATCCACCGACAACCAACGCCTGACAACATGCGTAAGCGCATCGTCAATGCATGTGCGAACATTACCGAAGACGGACCACTCGCTGTTGAAAGGAGTGTCGGTACACGTATTGCCAAATGCATTGAGGTTGACGAACATCATTTTGAGCATTTATTGCATTAATGTGGTATTTACAGGTAATCACGCTGTAACAGCATGCGTTCTCAGTAATGATAAGTTCACAAAGGTACATGTATGACATTGGAACAACCTAAATAAAACGTTCTAACGTACCTACGTTCTGTATTTCAATTTAAAAAGCCTACCTGTTACCAACTGTTCATCTAAAATTGTGAGCCATATGTTTGTGACTATTACAGCGCCATCTATCACAAAGCGAAAAAAGTGGTCCAACTAAAACATTCATATTTCTTTACGTACTACACGAATATGTAATACCACGAATCAGCATGGTTTTAGAAAGCATCCGTCGTGCGAAACTCAGCTTGCCCTTTTCTCGCATGATATTTTGCGGACTGTGGATGAAGGGCAACAGGCAAATTCCATATTCCTAGATTTCCGGACAGCGTTTGACACAGTGCAGGCTGTTAACGAAGTTACGACCATATGAAATAAGTACACAGTTATGCGGTTGGCTCGAAGACTTCTTAAATTATGGAACCCAGTATGTTGTCCTCGACGGCGAGTGTTCGACAGAGACAAGGGTTTTGTCAGGATGTTCTGGGATAGGACCGCTGTCGTTCTCTGTATACACAAAAGATTTGGCGGACAGGGTGGGAAGCAGTCTATGGTTGTTTGGTGATTGTGCCTTGGTGTACGGTAAGGTGTTGAATTTGCGTGACTGCAGGAAGGTTCAAGACGACTTGGACAAAATTTCCAGTTAATGTGATTAATGGCAGCTAGCCCTAAATGTGGAAATACAGGGCTATTACAAATGATTGAATGGCTCTGAGCACTATGGGACTTAACATCTATGGTCATCAGTCCCCTAGAACTTAGAACTACTTAAACCTAACTAACCTAAGGACAGCACACAACACCCAGCCATCACGAGGCAGAGAAAATCTCTGACCCCGCCGGGAATCGTACCCGGGAACCCGGGCGTGGGAAGCGAGAACGCTACCGCACGATCACGAGAACAAATGATTGAAGCGATTTCATAAATTCACTATAGCTCCATTCATTGACGTATGGTCACGACACATTACAGATACGTAGAAAAACTCATAATGTTTTGTTCGGCTGAAGCCGCACTTCAGGTTTCTGCCGCCAGAGCGCTCGACAGCGCAGTGAGCCAAATTGGCGACAGGAGCCGAGAAAGCGTATGTCGTGTTTGAAATGCACTCACATCAGTCAGTCATAACAGTGCAACGACACTTCAGGACGAAGTTCAACAAAGATCCACCAACTGCTAACTCCATTCGGCGATGGTATGCGCAGTTTAAAGCTTCTGGATGCCTCTGTAAGGGGAAATCAACGGTTCGGCCTGCAGCGAACGAAGAAACGGTTTAACGCGTGCGGGCAAGTTTCACGCGTAGCCCGCGGAAGTCGACGAATAAAGCAAGCAGGGAGCTAAACGTACCACAGCCGACGGTTTGGAAAATCTTACGGAAAAGGCTAAAGCAGAAGCTTTACCGTTTACAATTGCTACAAGCCCTGACACCCGATGACAAAGTCAAACGCTTTGAGTTTTCGCCGCGGTTGCAACAGCTCATGGAGGAGGATGCGTTCAGTGCGAAACTTGTTTTCAGTGATGAAGCAACATTTTTTCTTAATGGTGAAGTGAACAGACACAATGTGCGAATCTGGGCAGCAAATTCGCAATTCACCAAAAGTTAACGTGTTTTGTGCAATCTCACGGTTTAAAGTTTGCGGCCCCTTTTTCTTCTGCGAAAGAAACGTTACAGGACTCGTGTATCTGGACATGCTGGAAAATTGGCTAATGCCACAACTGGAGACAGACAGCGGCGACTTCATCTTTCAACAGTATGGTGCTCCACCGCACTTCCATCATGATGTTCGGCATTTCTTAAACAGGAGATCGGAAAACCGATGGATCGGTCGTGGTGGAGATCATGATCAGCAATTCATGTCATGGCCTCCACCTCTCCCGACTTAACCCCATGCGATTTCTTTCGGTGGGGTTATGTGAAAGATTCAGTGTTTAAACCTCCTCTACCAAGAAACGTGCCAGAACTGCGAGCTCGCATCAACGATGCTTTCGAACTCGTTGATGGGGACATCCTGCGCCGAGTGTGGGAGGAACTTGATTATCGGCTTGATGTGTGCCGAATCACTGAAGGGGCACATATCGAACAATTGTGAATGCCTAAAAAAACTTTTTGAGTTTTTGAATGTGTATGCAAAGCATTGTGAAAATACACTCGTGGAAATTGAAATAAGAACACGGTGAATTCATTGTCCCAGGAAGGGGAAACTTTATTGACACATTCCTGGGGTCAGATACATCACATGATCACACTGACAGAACCACAGGCACATAGACACAGGCAACAGAGCATGCACAATGTCGGCACTAGTACAGTGTATATCCACCTTTCGCAGCAATGCAGGCTGCTATTCTCCCATGGAGACGATCGTAGAGATGCTGGATGTAGTCCTGTGGAACGGCTTGCCATGCCATTTCCACCTGGCGCCTCAGTTGTACCAGCGTTCGTGCTGGACGTGCAGACCGCGTGAGACGACGCTTCATCCAGTCCCAAACATGCTCAAAGGGGGACAGATCCGGAGATCTTGCTGGCTAGGGTAGTTGACTTACACCTTCTAGAGCACGTTGCGTGGCACGGGATACATGCGGACGTGCATTGTCCTGTTGGAACAGCAAGTTCCCTTGCCGGTCTAGGAATGGTAGAACGATGGGTTCGATGACGGTTTGGATGTACCGTGCACTATTCAGTGTCCCCTCGACGATCACCAGTGGTGTACGGCCAGTGTAGGAGATCGCTCCCCACACCATGATGCCGGGTGTTGGCCCTGTGTGCCTCGGTCGTATGCAGTCCTGATTGTGGCGCTCACCTGCACGGCGCCAAACACGCATACGACCATCATTGGCACCAAGGCAGAAGCGACTCTCATCGCTGAAGACGACACGTCTCCATTCGTTCCTCCATTCACGCCTGTCGCGACACCACTGGAGGCGGGCTGCACGATGTTGGGGCGTGAGCGGAAGACGGCCTAACGGTGTGCGGGACCGTAGCCCAGCTTCATGGAGACGGTTGCGAATGGTCCTCGCCGATATCCCAGGAGCAACAGTGTCCCTAATTTGCTGGGAAGTGGCGGTGCGGTCCCCTACGGCACTGCGTAGGATCCTACGGTCTTGGCGTGCGTCCGTGCGTCGCTGCGGTCCGGTCCCAGGTCGACGGGCACGTGCACCTTCCGCCGCCCACTGGCGACAACATCGATGTACTGTGGAGACCTCACACCCCACGTGTTGAGCAATTCGGCGGTACTTCCACCCGGCTTCCCGAATGCCCACTATACGCCCTCGCTCAAAGTCCGTCAGCTGCACATACGGTTCACGTCCACGCTGTCGCGGCATGCTACCAGTGTTAAAGACTGCGATGGAGCTCCGTATGCCACGGCAAACTGGCTGACACTGACGGCGGCGGTGCACAAATGCTGCGCAGCTAGCGCCATTCGACGGCCAACACCGCGGTTCCTGGTGTGTCCGCTGTGCCGTGCGTGTGATCATTGCTTGTACAGCATTCTCGCAGTGTCCGGAGCAAGTATGGTGGGTCTGACACACCGGTGTCAATGTGTTCTTTTTTCCATTTCCAGGAGTGTATATCGCGTGTAAAGACCACGAGAATAAGATACGAGAAACTAGGGTTCATAGGAGGCGTACAGACAGTCGTTTATCCCTCGCTCTGTGGAAATGACTAGCAGCGGTGGCTTGCGGAGTATCTATGTAGAAGAAAATATAGACGTAGATATTCCTCTGGCGAAGTCAATAATTAGATTTAGAAAACACAAATAGTGTTAGAGTGAGAGACTGAAAGACCTAATGGCGACTTGGGATCAAAAAATGCAGGGGGCATTGCTGAAATCACTGTAGGCAGTGGAAAACCAATGAGTACTGCAACTGGAATTATGAACGATGGCAGTAGAGTTCAGACTTGTTCTGCACGCCTAGTCACGCATTCTCCGATAAAAAAATGAACCTTCAGTAGCGTTTGGAGCATTCTGCTGTGAATATCGTAGCCGTTGCGAATATTAGACGTGATCGTAACAAGTCATTTAAGAGAATTTTTATTCCATTTCTCGCGAGCTGACATCGCTGACGACGGTGGTAAGCGATAAATTCTACATAAGTAAGCTAGAGACGTAATTTGCAGGATACATTCTTTCTTCGGGCGCTCAGCCTATGCGCGTGCCGCAACTCTCTCTCAGAACCGGCATCAATGCGATCTCCCTCCACGTTTCGAACTGCGCGGACCGCCATCGTTCGAGAATCGGACAGTGGTGTGTTGAATCTACGAGGCTGGAGACATGTCATCGGAGTTTCGGATGAATATCATCCACAATATCCCGAACACTGAAAGGGCAGAAAATGAAAGGTCCTCGTACCATCTCATGTATCCATCTTCTGTTCAGAAAATTTTTCAGAAGAATGAAGAAGGTACCTGTTGGAAGGTTCTGCATTCGAACCCCAGTGCAACACGGAGTTTCGAAGTTTCTTTCACTACCAGCGTGCCTGAGCGACATCGCCAAGCGTGCGACATACAACGGTGAGTCAAAACTTTATTAACTGTGCCCATTGCGAGATTTATTGTCCCTGACAGCGCTGCGGTCTCGTGACACGGTACGGAAGGTATAAAAACGGAACAAAGACGAAAGTCACGACACAAGACGCAAATCAAGAAATGCATTTAAATAAGGAACGTTTGTTGTTGTGGTCTTCAGTCCAACGCTGGTTTCATGCAGCTCTCCATGCTACGCTATCCTGTGCAAGCATCTTCATCTCCCAGTACCTACTGCAAGCAACTCTTCTGAATTTGCTTAGTGTATTCATCTCTTGGTATCCCTCTGAGATTTTTACACTCCACACTGCCCTCCAATACCAAATTGGTGATCCCTTGATGCCTCAGAATATGCCCTACCAACCGAACTCTTCTTCTAATCAAGTTGTGGCACAAAATTCTCTTCCCTCCAATTTTATTCAGTGCCTCCTCGTTAGTTAATGATCTACCCATCTAATCTTCAGCATTTTTCCGTAGCACCTAAATTTGAAAGCTTCTATTCTCTTCTTGTCTAAACTACACTACTGGCCATTAAAATTGCTACACCAAGAAGAAATGCAGACGATACGCGGGTATTCATTGGACACATATATTATACTAGAACTGACATGTGATAACATTTTCATGCACTTTGGGTGCATAGATCCTGAGAAATCGGTACCCAGAACAACCACCTCTGGCCGCAATAACGGCGTTGATACGCCTGGGAATTGAGTCAAACAGAGCTTGGATGGCGTGTACAGGTACAGCTACCCATGCAGCTTCAACACGATATCACAGTTCACCAAGAGTAGTGACTGGCGTATTGACGAACTAGTTGCTCGGCCACCATTGACCAGGCGTTTTCAATTGGTGAGAGATCTGGAGAACGTGCTGGCCAGGGCAGTAGTCAAACATTTTCGGTATCCATAAAGGCCCGTACATGACCTGCAACATGCGGTCGTGCATTATCCTGCTGAAATGTAGGGTTTCTCAGGGATCTAATGAAGAGTAGAGCTACGGGTCGTAACACATCTGAAATGAAACATCCACTGTTGAATGTGCCGTCAATGCGAACAAGCGGTGACCGAGACGTGAAACCAATGGCACCTCATACCATCACGCCGGGTGATACGCCAGTATGGCGATGACGAATACACGCTTCCAAGATTCAGTGTTTAAACCTCCTCTACCAAGAAACGTGCCAGAACTGCGAGCTCGCATCAACGATGCTTTCGAACTCGTTGATGGGGACATCCTGCGCCGAGTGTGGGAGGAACTTGATTATCGGCTTGATGTGTGCCGAATCACTGAAGGGGCACATATCGAACAATTGTGAATGCCTAAAAAAACTTTTTGAGTTTTTGTATGTGTATGCAAAGCATTGTGAAAATACACTCGTGGAAATTGAAATAAGAACACGGTGAATTCATTGTCCCAGGAAGGGGAAACTTTATTGACACATTCCTGGGGTCAGATACATCACATGATCACACTGACAGAACCACAGGCACATAGACACAGGCAACAGAGCATGCACAATGTCGGCACTAGTACAGTGTATATCCACCTTTCGCAGCAATGCAGGCTGCTATTCTCCCATGGAGACGATCGTAGAGGTGCTGGATGTAGTCCTGTGGAACGGCTTGCCATGCCATTTCCACCTGGCGCCTCAGTTGGACCAGCGTTCGTGCTGGACGTGCAGACCGCGTGAGACGACACTTCATCCAGTCCCAAACATGCTCAAAGGGGGACAGATCCGGAGATCTTGCTGGCCAAGGTAGTTGACTTACACCTGCTAGAGCACATTGGGTGGCACGGGATACATGCGGATGTGCATTGTCCTGTTGGAACAGCAAGTTTCCTTGCCGGTCTAGGAATGGTAGAACGATGGGTTCGATGACGGTTTGGATGTACCGTGCACTATTCAGTGTCCCCTCGACGATCACCAGTGGTGTACGGCCAGTGTAGGAGATCGCTCCCCACACCATGATGCCGGGTGTTGGCCCTGTGTGCCTCGGTCGTATGCAGTCCTGATTGTGGCGCTCACCTGCACGGCGCCAAACACGCATACGACCATCATTGGCACCAAGGCAGAAGCGACTCTCATCGCTGAAGACGACACGTCTCCATTCGTCCCTCCATTCACGCCTGTCGCGACACCACTGGAGGTGGGCTGCACGATGTTGGGGCGTGAGTGGAAGACGGCCTAACGGTGTGCGGGACCGTAGCCCAGCTTCATGGAGACGGTTGCGAATGGTCCTCGCCGATACCCCAGGAGCAACAGTGTCCCTAATTTGCTGGGAAGTGGCGGTGCGGTCCCCTACGGCACTGCGTAGGATCCTACGGTCTTGGCGTGCATCCGTGCGTCGCTGCGGTCCGGTCCCAGGTCGACGGGCACGTGCACCTTCCGCCGACCACTGGCGACAACATCGATGTACTGTGGAGACCTCACGCCCCACGTGTTGAGCAATTCGGCGGTACGTCCACCCGGCCTCCCGAATGCCCACTATACGCCCTCGCTCAAAGTCCGTCAACTGCACATACGGTTCACGACCACGCTGTCACGGCATGCTACCAGTGTTAAAGACTGCGATGGAGCTCCGTATGCCACGGCAAACTGGCTGACACTGACGGCGGCGGTGCACAAATGCTGCGCAGCTAGCGCCATTCGACGGCCAACACCGCGGTTCCTGGTGTGTCCGCTGTGCCGTGCGTGTGATCATTGCTTGTACAGCCCTCTCGCAGTGTCCGGAGCAAGTATGGTGGGTCTGACACACCGGTGTCAATGTGTTCTTTTTTCAGTTTCCAGGAGTGTACATCAGCGACATAATGCCTGCCTCCACACGTTTCAAATGGCTCTGAGCACTATGGGACTCAACATCTGGGGTCAGCAGTCCTCTAGAACCTAACTAAGCTAAGGACATTACACACATCCATGCCCGATGCAGGATTACAACCTGCGACCGGAGCGGTCGCGCGGTTCCAGACTGTAGCGCCTGGAACCGCTCGGCCACTCCGGCCGGCACCTCCACACGGCGAGAGTTTCTACTGCTTGTGTTAGTGCTTGTCAAACCACACCTTGGCTAGCAAGCTAGCCGCATCTCCCTCGATTGAGAACGTTTGCAGGATTATGGACAGCGTCCTCCAACCATCTCGGGGTTTTGACGATTGGACGTTCCAGTTGGACAGAATGTGGCACGATAGTCTTCACGAGGGCGTCCAACAGTTCTGTTCATCACTGCCAAGCCGAATAATAGCTTTCATACAGGCCGGAGGTGGACCAATGCGTTATTGAGTTGCTCAATTTCTGAACCTCTTTCTCTTAAGCAAATCATGCAATTTTTCTGATATTGTAATAACTTGTTTGTCTGTCCTAGATGTACATCGTCTCTACCGATTACCTGCCCATTCGAATAATTTCTTCATGGTGCCCTGTAATTTTTTTTTTTTTTTTTTTTTTGTTGAGTGTACATACATAGATCCAGTTCCATAACATTGTAACTAAAGGGTGACTCGAAAATATTGATCTGATTTCACAAGAATGTATGTTCATATTGATTTAAGGAAGAAACGGCGACCTTTGTAGCCGAGCGGTTCTAGGCGCTTCAGTCTGGAACCGTGCGAACACTACGGTCGCAGGTTCGAATCCTGCCTCGGGCATCGATGTGTGTGATGTCCTTAGGTTAGTTAAGTTTAAGTAGTTCTAAGTTCTAGGGGACTGATCACCTCAGATGTTAAGTCCCATAGTGGTTCTGGAGCATATACTGTATTCAAACATTGACGTCGGTTTGCAGTAGGGTTTTGGAGCATATATCGTATTCAAACATTATGAATCACCTCGAAGGGAACGAACTATTGATACGTAATCAGCATGGTTTCAGAAAACATCCTTCTTGTGCAACGCAGCTAGCTCTTTATTCTCACGAAGTAATGGCCGCTATCGACAGGGGATCTCAAGTTGATTCCGTATTTCTAGGTTTCCAGAAAGCTTTTGACACCGTTCCTCACAAGCGACTTGTAATCAAGCTGCGGGCCTATGGGGTATCGTCTCAGTTGTGCGACTGGATTCGTGATTTACTGTCAGGAAGGTCGCAGTTCGTAGTAATAGACGGCAAATCATCGAGTAAAACTGAAGTGATATCAGGTGCTCCCCAGGGAACCGTCCTGGGACCTCTGCTGTTCCTGGTCTATATAAATGACCTGGGTGACAATCTGAGCAGTTCTCTTAGATTGTTGGCAGATGATGCTGTAATTTACCGTCTAGTAAGGTCATCCGAAGACCATTATCAGTTGCAGAGCGATTTAGAAAAGATTGCTGTATGGTGTGGCAGGTGGCAGTTGACGTAAATAACGAAAAGTGTGAGGTGATCTACACGAGTTCCATAAGAAATCCGTTGGAATTCGATTAATCGATAAATAGTACAATTCTCAAGGCTGTCAATTCAACTAAGTACCTGGGTGTTAAAATTACGAACAACTTCTGTTGGAAAGACCACATAGATAATATTGTGGGGAAGGCGAGCCAAAGGTTGCGTTTCATTGGCAGGACACTTAGAAGATGCAACAAGTCCACTGAAAAGACAGATTACACTACACTCGTTCTTCCTCTGTTAGAATATTGCTGCGCGGTGTGGGATCCTTACCAGGTGGTATTGACGGAGGACATCGAAAGGGTGCAAAAAAGGGCAGCTCGTTTTGTATTATCACGTAATAGGGGAGAGAGTGTGGCAGATATGATACGCGAGTTGGGATGGAAGTCATTAATGCAAAGACGTTTTTCATCGCGGCGAGATCTATTTACGAAATTTCAGTCACCAACTTTCTCTTCCGAATGCGAAAATATTTTGTTGAGCCCAACCTACATAGGTAGGAATGATCATCAAAATAAAATAAGAGAAATCAGAGCTCGAACAGAAATGTTTAGGTGTTCGTTTTCCCCGTGCGCTCTTCGGGAGTGGAATGGTAAAGAGATAGTTTGATAGTGGTTCGATGAACCCTCTGCCAAGCACTTAAATGTGAATTGCAGAGTAATCATGTAGATGTAGATGTAGTGCTCAGAGCCATTTGAACCATTTTTTAAGGCAGAAACTCGGGTAGATTTTGGGTAACGCACTAAAATTAAACGTTTACTTTCGTGTCAGTTCTCGGTAGCCGGCATGCGTGGTTGCGGCTACAGCCATCAATATTGCCCACATGATTGCCAGTGGTGGCCCTTGGAAGGTCGTTATCTAGCTACCGGTGATAAACAAGTGAGAGCAAGCTAATGCGGACCGCCGTTAAATCAGTGGTACAGAGTGCGCGAATGCCATATGGCGAGATGCGAAGCAGTGTGTTGCTTAGCTACAGGCAAAGAGGTCATATCGCGCTTCGATTACATTTCGAAACAGCGCACAGGTCAAACGTAATAATGTTGTAGTTCTACGCATAAGGGAAAAAATCACCTTCTTGAGTCTATCTGCATTCTTATATTCTTGCGAAATTTGATGAATGTTTTTCATACACCCTATATTTTAGTCTTAAAACGGACGCTTCTCTTAAGACTTTGCCACACGTCAATAACTTCGCTGCTACGCAGAAAACACTTCAGAATCTTAAGTTCATGTTTTTCTCACATCGTTGTAAAACTTATACTGCAACACCAACGTAACTTCCTCTGATATAAGTTCTATCGAATGAAACCAGAAGTTTACTTTTACCACTCACCGTTCATTTACATCCAAAATGCGTGTCTAAAGTTTAAAACTCCATCATCAGGTGCGTTAATTTGTGTTAATAAGACTCTTGTGTGTCTTGTGTTACGACTTTGGTGTAACCTGTGGCACCTTAGAGTGAAGAAACAAAACATTATTTCAGAACATGCTCTTGGGTAAATTTTTGACTAAAACCTGAACGTAAATGAAAGTGTGAAAATAAAACAACTACAATAGAATACTTGCAGTAGTCACGGGATTCCTTCTCTGTCGTCATACATCACATGTAAACTTTCAATACTTGAATACAAAGGTGATATCTGGAAACTACTAGCTGCAAACAACATACAGCGAAAACAGAAACATTATTTCGAAGGACAAATAACATAAAGCAAAACAACAGCATTATTTCAGGGTAAGTCTTAAGGCATTGTGGACATCTTTGGTTGGGTTGATCAATACGTACATTGGAGCAAATATTTCAAGTGGTATAAAAATATTTTTCTGTCAACTTCGTATAGCTCACAAAAGTCAAAAGATTCACCCAAACAAAACTAACAGTTTGTACCCCATATCAGCCTGATGTGGAACATATCTGTTTACAATATTAAGAGTACATCTATCTGCATATCTTTAACTTCGTATCGGTGTATCACTTCAGCATTTACTTACTTATAACACGCAACAGATGTCAGTTTAACAAACCCACAGTTCTAGCGTACACAAAAATTAGCTCTCCCTCTCTCTCAATCATTTCCTATTACATCTCTGAATCCGAGCCAAAGCTGTTATTTATGTATAATTGCACCACTGTTGTCAACATAATTATTACACTTAATGCTTGAAACATGTCACCTGATTACATAAACGAGTTCGAAATGTAAGCTGTACAATCTTCATGGAAAATTATTTTTATACCACTTGAAATATTTGATCTAATGTATGTATTTACCAACTCAACAAAATAAGACCACAATGCTTTGAAGCCTACTCTGAAATAACGGTGTTGTTTGACTATATATTCTTGGTACTTCACCATCTTTCTTTAGAAGGTGTGGCAGTTCATAATGGATGAATTACGACGAAGAAAGACTCCTGTGACAACTGGAGGTATTCTATTTTGGTTGTTTTCTTTTCACATCGACATTTACGTTTAGTTTTTAGTCAAAAACCTTCCTAAGACAATGTTCTGAAATAGTGCTGGGCTTATCTACTACGCAGTGAAACATGTTACCCCAAAGCTGAAACACAACACACACACACACATCTCGCATAAACATATATGAAACCACCTGATGGTGAAAGCTCAAACCTTCGAAACGCGTTGTGCATGTAAATAAACGGTGACTGCTAACACTGAACTTGTTGTTTCATTCGAAGTGAATAACAGTCACGGTGAAGCGTAGCCTAGAATGTTCTCAATTAAAGCTACCGTTTTTATCACTCAACCTGAGAGAAACTTCTCTTTGCCATAACTACACTCACTACGACAGCAAGGAATGAAAACAGCGTATTTGCACAAAGAAATGCTTGTTAGTTCCAGATTTGTATTCCTGGAGCTAGGAATGTTGCCAACGGCAGGTATTGACACTTAGTCAGGATCTATCAATCATCATTCTGCACTGTCAGAGCACATATATATCTCTCTCTCTTACACAGGCTGTACCGTTATGCCGAATTATGCTTTACGACCGGCTATGATTAAGTAGCAGCATTCCGTGCGCGCTAACCTAATCTGCCGGTTCTGATTAAACGCATTGCGCCGCTCGTATTTCGCCATTTGAGCCGATTACCGGCCTAGTACCAGTGTTTGCTACACGGGAGTGGAGATATGTCAAGCGCCGTTTACGTGTTCCTAAATGAATACCTGAACAACGCCTGTTTCCATTAAAATGCGTTACATAATTTAAGGAACGAAACAGCATGAAAATAGATGCTACTTGACGTATGTTTATACTAATATATTGATTATCTAATACGTCAAGATCATCTTGTAATTACAGTATTCGCATTACCAACTTCAGCGGCAACTCGTTCCATATTCAGATGTGGTTACTCCACTAACACCTTTGTCGTGTTATACAGACGCATCTTATGTGACATGAGGTTTCAAAAAGTACGTCAGTGAATTACACATCATGTGGTCAAGTGGTAAAAGAGACTGGATGTATATAATCTAAGGAAGCTGTTTGTGGAGTAATCACATCTCACGTGAACACTGTAATTAGTAGACAATGCTGACGTAATAATTAATCATTATAATTCGTATTACTCTTTTGACGGAATTAGAGAATGATGGAAGAATTCTGTTTCGTTAGATTGTTGTTAACGTGCAGCCGAATCCAACACTGCACTGAAAAGCGCGAATAACAAGCAGCTTTCAGGCACTTGTGGCATTTCTTGAGAATCTTAGCAGTCGGCCGTTGTGGCCGAGCTGTTCTAGGCGCTTCAGTCGGGAACCGCGCTGCTGCTACGGACGCAGGTTCAAATCCTGTCTCGGGCATGGATGTGTGTGATGTCCTTAGGTTAGTTAGGTTTAATTAGTTCTAAGTCTAGTTCTAAGTCTGATGACCTCAGATGTTAAGTCCCATAATGCTTAGAGCCATTTTTAGAATCTTAGAAACGCTATCTCTTTCGGAGGCTCGGGTGTTATTAGATTAGAATGTTGTATACGAAGATTGATTAGTTAAATAAATATACTTACTTCCTCTTAACTTGCAAGTGGCAAGGACTTTATCGACAATACGCCAGATCTAAGTGCCTCTTTCATTTCCTTCTGTCGAGTGCCCTGTTTGTCCATTTGGTGATGGTTGTCCTAGCTGTGGAATCCTGGTTGTTACCTCGCCAGCTAATACTGGGTCACACTAGTCATCTAGATCTTTGTTCTGCGGAGTGCTCTTCTCGGCAGAGAAGCCATAAGTACACTGCCTGACAAGAAAGGTGAAGCTCCCAGAAGACAGGTAGAACGACCACCGGAGTTAGCTAGGGTTTTCGGTGTTTACTGCTGTTACCAGACCTGGCTGGCTGGGAAACGAGTGTGACCAGCGTCCGTTGTGGTCACTGTGAAAGACATGAAGAAGCCAAGTGTTTGTGTGAGACCGAGTTATCAGCCCCTGACAGGGGCTAGAAGGGCCCCCATTGCAGATCTCCGTTTGGCGACTGGCCGAAACGTGCAATATCCAGATTTATGAGGCAGTCGGATGTGACAGTGGCCCGATGATGGACTGGCTCCGTGGCAACGCGACGGCAGTCATATTCATCATGAAGGATCCGTCGACAGCGGCTGACCAGCAGACCTCTCCGCGCACTGCACAACAACAAGCTCGGGCTCCCTATAACGTTCTGAGTCTTCCTGCACCAATGATCGGAGACTAGCTTTTGTACCGGACGAAAATACTCTCGTCGTTTTAATTTATCTTTATTTCTTTATTTTGGCTTTCGGTTACAAGTACCATACAGCCAACAACGGTTATAAAGTGCCAGAGAAACATAACCCTCCCCCCCCAAAAAAAAAGCAGAATAGCACAAAATTATGGAGTTAGCATGTAAACACACTCTTAAAGTATAATAAAAGTGCAATTGTACAAACACCAGACAACCGACGGCGCTGATGACAATGACATTGGCGCATAATTGCAAACAGCACTATATAGCAACATTATTCCAAACATATATATGCCTTTGGAGAAAAGAGAAAACAGTAAAGGGCAAATGCCGTACAACATACAACAAGTACAGCAATAGCTGAGGAACAGAATTGCAAATAAGATCATACACTGAAGGGCCAAAGAAAGTAGTATAGCCCGCATCTAGTGGTCGTGCGGTAGCGTTCTCGCTTCCCACGCCCGGGTTCCCGGGTTCGATTCCCGGCGGGGTCAGGGATTTCCTCTGCCTCGTGATGGCTGGGTGTTGTGTGCTGTCCTTAGGTTAGTTAGGTTTAAGTAGTTCTAAGTTCTAGGGGACTGATGACCATAGATGTTAAGTCCCATAGTGCTCAGAGCCATTTGAACCATTTTTGAAAGTAGTATAGGCATCCATATTCAAATTCGGAGATATGTAAACAAGCAGAATACGGCGCTGCGGTCGGCAACGCCTGTACATCAAGTGCCTGGCGCAGTTGTTAGATCGGCTAGTGCTGCTACAACGGTAGGTTTTCAAGATGTGTTTTAAACATGGTGTTATAGTCGGCGCACGAGCTATGGGATACAGCATCTCCGGGGTAGCGACGAAGTGGGGATTTTCCCGTGCAACCATTTCACGAGTTTTCTGTGAATATCAGGAATCCGGTAAAACGTCAGATCTCCGACATCGCTGCGGCCGGGAAAAGATCCTGCAAGAACGGGACCAACGACGACTGCAGAGAATCGTCAAACGTGACAGAAGTGCAACCCTTCCGCAAATTGCCACAGATTTCATTTCTGGGCAATCAACAAGTGTCAGCGTCCGAACCACCCAAAGAAACATCATCGATATGGGCTTTCGTAGCCGAAGGCCCACTAGTGCACCCTTAATGACTGCATGACACAGAGCTTTATGCCTCGCCTGGGTCCGTCAACATCGACATTGGACTGTTGATGAAGGGAAACGTGTTGCCAGGTAGGACGAGTCTCGTTTCAGGTAGAAGTGTACGGTTATGGAGACAACCTCATGAATCCGTGGAGCCAGCGTGTCAGCAGGGGACTGTTCAAGCTGGTGGAGACCCTGTAATGGTGTGGGGCGTGTGCAGTAACGTGGGACCCCTGATACGTCTAGATTCGACTCTGACAGGTGACACGTTCGTAAGCATCCTGTGTGATCACCTGCGTCCATTCACGTCCAGGTTCGATTCCCGGCGGGGTCAGGGATTTTCACCTGCCTCGAGATGATTGGGTGTTTGTGTTGTCCTCATCATTTCATCATCATCCAGGAAAGTGGCGAAATTGGACTGAGCAAAGGTTGGGAAATTGTACGGGCGCTGCTAACCACGCAGTTGAGCGCCCCACAAACCAAACATCATCATCATCATCTCATTCACGTCCATTATGCATTCCGACGGACTTGGGCAATTCCAGCAGGACAATGCGACACCTCACACGTCCAGAACTGCCACAAGTGGTGCCACGTGCTGTTCAGAACAGACCTCCACTCCGTCGTACTCTCACGGATTTGTGCACAGCGCTGCAGGATTCATAGTATCAGTTCTCTCCAGCACTACTTCAGACATTAGTCGAGTCATTCTACGTCGTGTTGCGCCATTTCTGCGTGCTCCCGGGAGCCCTACACGATATTAGGCAGGTGCGCCTGTTTCTCTGGCTCTTCAGTGTATAAAAGTGTGAGAATTGTAGCGTACCGACTGACAAACTTAAACGAAAAACAAAAGAATGAATAACAAAATACAGCCAACGGTAGGTACAATAGTGCTAGTAGAACAGAAACGTAAAATGCACAAGATAGCAGTAATGAAAATGTAACGTACAAATTGAGGTCCGTACGCAAGTTAAAACACAAAATTACTCACTCAATTACGAACGGGGCTGACGCCATTTCGAAATGGGGACCGCGGCAAGTCATATATTAAATTTGGACGCCGGTGGCTTTCAAATAATCTGTGAATATGTTATACTTATATTCATGAAAACGGTGGAGTAAAACATGAACACTGGTGCGGAAGGGGTAACCTCTCGCAACCAGTTTCTTATACAAGTCTGATTGTGCAGTCGTGTACGTGGAACACGCCAGTACGATCTGGTTAATGTCCCATGCGAATTACAGAAGTCACATGACATCTACGAAGCTGCACCGAGGCTAACTACGTCGAGATATTCGGTTGTATCGCCGCTAGGTTGCCGCCCTGATATTGGTCAGAGACATACAATTTACAGATCCAAGTACGATAAGAACCTTTTGGTATCGTCAATGTGAGATCCGTATAATGGATTGACGATGGTTCACCGTGGGTTCTTTTTTTTGCTCCGTTAGGAGACCGAGTGAATGCTCTAACACATAGAGCACGTGTCTCTATTAACTGTCTGCGTGATGTTGAGATACTCCAGTGGCCACCAAGATTCCCAGATCTATCGCCATTAGAATATGTGTTTCAGTACCTGGGATACCCTTTCCGCCCCAGTGTCAGTATCCGTCATACGAAGGACCTATTACAACAATTGTGGGCCATCGTACTCAAGAAGAGGATGCAACGTCTCTGTGACATCCATCCTACAGTGCATGCATCCAGCCGAGGGATATGGAACACCATATTGATAACTGAGCTCTCAATACCAAGTTCTTTGTAAATTTGGCTAGATTTTGTGGTCACTGAAATAACGGAAGATATCCACACATTTGCTGAACTTTCGTTTCTTTTCTTCCTCCCCTTCAGGATACTTTCCTTATATGTAATGATTTCTTTTTCCTGCTGCACAGGTTGACATCACTGAGTTATCAATGGCACATCTTAACCTCGCTACTCTTGTTCTCCTTCGCAGTCGTGCTGATTAGGTGAACAGCATAGGTCACATTTCATATGAATTTCATTATGACTTTCCGGTTGCCAGTACGCACCAAGGAAAGAATAAGGCGGGGGGGCATTCTTTTTCTATATTCTGAAAGGACTGAAACTGCGAACGTACTTCACACAATGCAGCAGCAGGATAGTTCAAATGGTTCAAATGGCTCTGAGCACTATCGGAATTAACTTCTAAGGTCATCAGTCCCCTAGAACGTAGAACTACTTAAACCTAACTAACCTAAGGACATCACACACATCCATGCCCGAGGCAGGATTCGAACCTGCGACCGTAGCGGTCGCGCGGTTCCAGACTGTAGCTCCTAGAACCGTTCGGCCACCGCAGCTGGCAGCAGGATAGTGTTGGCTGTTTTAGAGTAGGAGAAATTTATAAGTGGTTAAATCGATTTAAGGGTTTCGTAATGATTGTTGTGCAGGGACTGACGACATTGCACGTGGGTTAAACGTTAACTACTTATCGCATTTTCGATCGTAAATGAATTTCTGAATTTCGGAAGTTTGGACTCGTAGCGGATTACATTCGTAATCAGACCAACAAAAACAATAACACTTCGAAATGCTGGCACATTTAAGGCATTTGAAGAGGAAGGAGAAGTGTCGCCTAGTAACCATTGAAGATGTGCAACCCTCTCACTGAAATCGACAGAGTAAGCGGCAAACCAAGGTGTGGAAGCATTCACTTTAATCTAAAGTGAAATGTTAAAAAAAGGTAAGCTGCTAATGGAAAGTTGACAATGCCATTGCTTTCGTATATGGAAGGTGCACTGTTGATTAATTACAATGCCAAAGCTTAATCACTGAATAGTGAAGCTACAGTGAGCTGCTAGAGACGAGACCGGAAATAGGAAGCTTGTCTGCATATGGATCAATTGCATAGTTATTTAGTCAAACTATGTAGAAAAATGGCATAGCAAGGTATGTGGCGCAATGCTAATAGTTATTTGAGGAGACCTATTCATCGTGTTATCCAGAAAGTGCAAAATTGTACTGAACATTCCAGATTTAGAGAGGTCGATTTTGGTAAAAGAAAAATTCTAAATATGAAAGGTACGGTTGTTTCTAACGAAGTTACACATTTTTTCTTGCAGTCTCAAACTGCAGTCGATGAACAATATTCTGTGACTAATGATTATTTGATATGTCTCAATCTTTCAATTGGACGTCACTTCGGTAATTTTCATGTCCCTAACCTATCCGAGACAACCCTACAGGTGTAAGGAAGACCCAGTGGTTGAGTACTACCCAAACCACATGCCATTCCGGCGAATCTTCATATAGTCGAGACGTTAGGCTTAAGCTTAAGGCAGAGTGAAAAAATCCGTGGATCGATCTGGATTCGTTTCCGCGACCTTTCGTTTCCCAGTCACACTCTCTGCCGTTATCACACCAGACCCTAGTTCGTATCTTTTAACCCCCTGAAAAACAAGCAATAAGTTTCATAGAAAGGGACGCAGGAGTTGAATATCTCTTCTACGTCATGGTCAGTGGAGATAAAACAGCAATCCGGCTTCCCATGGGTATGTGACAAAATCATCGTTAGGGGTTGTTGTTCAGGATTGTGTGTATTATTAAATCTGTACTGGAACGTATTCCTACGCTCTAAATTCCCCAATGTAATCAAAGTTGCAGTAAGTAAAGATGTCACGGTTTCCTTTGACAACGACCCTATACTGCGGCCCATTTGTGTTCCTCATAATTTTACTATGGTTTTATACCTATCTTAAAAATTGGGTCGCTTCACGCTTGAAATACAGTCGCCTTTCATATTAATAATTTCACGTGTGCGTCCCATTTGATAATTCTTCGTAGTTTTAATGTTAAACCGTTAAATTCATCTCGTAAACCGAATTCCGCGCTTTTCCTGTTTGTTGTGGGGATTTATTTGCGTTGCAAATTATATAGTACAAGGGAACAGCTGTTCAAATCAGTCGAAATATTATGCAAGTCGTTTTAGTTTTATGGCATTCAGAAATGATTCACCTACACTATGTGACCAAAAGTATCTGGACACCACCAAAAACATAGGTTTTTCATGTCAGGTGCATTGTGCTGCCACCTACGGCCAGGTACTCCATGTCAGCGACCTCAGTAATCATTAGAGATCGTGAGAGAGTAGCATGGGGTGCTCCGCGGAACTCACGGACTTGGGATGTGGTCGGGTGAATGGGTGTCACTTGTGTCATAAGTCTGTACGCGAGATTTCCACACTCCTAAACATCCATAGGCCCACTGTTTCCTATGTTGTTAGTGAAGTGGAAACGTGAAGGGACACGTACAGCACAAAAGCCTGCAGGCCGACCTCGTCTGTTGACTGACAGAGACCGCCGACAGTATGAGAGGGTCATAATGTGTAATAGGCAGACATCTATCCAGACCATCACACAGCAATTCGTAACTGCATCAGCATCCACTACAAGTTCTATGACAGTTAGCCGGGAGCTGAGAAAACTTGGATTTCATGAGCCACTCATCACGCCTGTAAATACCAAACGCCGCCTCGCTTGGTGTAAGGAGCATAAACATTGGACGACTGAACAATGTAAAAAGATTGTGTGGAGTGACGAATCACGGTACACCATGTGACGATGCGATGGCAGGGTGTGGGTATGGCAAATGCCCGGTGAAAATCATCTGCCAGCGTGTCTAGTGCTAACAGTAAAATTCGGAGGCGGTGGTGTTATGGTGTGGTCATGTTTTTCATGGAGGGGCTTGTACCCCCTGTTGTTTTGCGTGGCACTATCACTGCACAGGCCTACACTGATCTTTTAAGCGCCTTCTTGCTTCCCATTGTTGAAGAGTAATTCGGGGATGGCGATTGCATCTTTCAACACGATCGAGCACCTGTTCATAATGCACGGCCTGTGGCAGAGCGGTTACACGACAATAACATCCCTGTAATGGACTGGAGGGCACAGAGTCCTGACCTGAATCTTATAGGCCTCACCGATAGACATCGATACCACTCCGCAGTGCAATACTCCGTGAAGAATGGGCTGCCATTCCCCAAGAAACCTTCCAGCACGTGACTGAATGTATGCCTGCGAGAGTGGAAGCTGGCATCAAGGCTAAGGGCGGTCCAACGCCACAATGAATTCCGGAATTACCGATGGAGGGGGCTACGATCTTTTAAGTCATTTTCAGAGAGGTGTCCAGATACTTTTGATCACATAGTGTGTGTAGGCAATATCAGAACTGTCAAAGAGCAAAAAGAAAGCGCTGCTGATCCTGCAGGATAAATCGCTTCGATATATTAAGATCATTATTAGACTTGGCTGCATGTTCTCTGTTATTTATGTTTCTGTTGAATAGTCGCTACTCAGTAATTTGTATGCTAGTTTTTATTAGAGAAAATAGAAACCTCATCATTAACATATCTCCAAATATTTCAGGATAATCATAAACTGAGCAAAATACCAAATCAGTAGCGTAGGATGGTGAGTGAGTCCCACTCCTTCCAAAATACGAAGCAACGCGCACAGTTTCCAGGCACTTAACAGAGAGTAAGTGGAATGTGAACCTAGTTACATGAATGATAAGTAAAGATAGTAAATACAATGTGTCGTGTCACCACCAGACACTAGGTGGTAGCCTTTAAATCGGCCGCGGTCCGTTAGTATACGTCGGACCCGCGTGTCGCCACTATCAGTGATTGCAGACCGAGCGCCGCCACACGGCAGGTCTAGAGAGACTTCCTAGCACTCGCCCCAGTGGTACAACCGACTTTGCTAGCGATGGTTCACTGACAAAATACGCTCTCATTTGCCGAGACGATAGTTAGCATAGCCTTCAGCTACATCATTTGCTATGACCTAGCAAGGCGCCATTACCAGTTACTACTGATGCTGTAAAACATGTACCGTCAAGAGCGACGTTCACCGTTTACGGATTAAAGTTAAGTATTCCCACAGCTACGTCCTTTTTTGCGACAGTCTAATTTCCTTGTCCTGTTCCAGACCTCACGCCAGCCTGCGTGAGCTAAAACGCGTGCCTTTCGGCTTCCTCTCATACAGGGTTGGCTCTCTTGCCAATCCACAACACAATGATAAATGGAAACTGGGGAGGTTGTGAGTGCAAGCTAATGACGTGGATACTCGTGAAATGATGCGTCATCATCAAACATTGCAAAACCGTTCAGCAAGCGTAAATGATCGATATCTACATTTCTACATATGTACTCCGTTAGCCACCAATAGGTGTGTGGCGGAGGACACTATTCGTGCCTAGGCCATATTTCCCCCTCTCTGTTCCACTCGCGGATCGCGCGAGGGAAAAACGACTCTCTGAACGCCTCAGTAGGAGCTCTAATTTCCCTTATCTTTGAATGGTGATCATTGCGCGATTTGAAAGTTGGTGGTAATAATATAGGCTCTACATCCTCGGCGAAGATCGAATTTTGTAATTAATGTGCAGCGCCTTCCTTCTAGCGCGTCGTCTTTTATCTGCAAGTGTGTCCTACTTCAAACTTTCTATGAGATTTGTACCACTCTCATGATGGCTCAATGTGCCAGTCACGAATTTTACAGCTCTTCTTTGGACCTTCTCAATCTCTTGAATCAGACCCAACAGGTAAGGGTCCCATACAGACGAACAGCACTCTAAGACTGGACGAACTAACGTATTGTAAGCAATTTCCTTCGTTGAAGGACTGCATCGCTTCAGGATTCTGCCAATAAACCTCAATCTAGAGGAGGAGGAGGAGAAGATTAGTGTTTAACGTCCCGTCGACAATGAGGTCATTAGAGACGGAGCGCAAGCTCGGGTGAGGGAAGGATGGGGAAGGAAAGCGGCCGTGCCCTTGCAAAGGAACCATCCCGGCATTTGCCTGAAGCGATTTAGGGAAATCACGGAAAACCTAAATCAGGATGGCCGGAGACGGGATTGAACCGTCGTCCTCCCGAATGCGAGTCCAGTGTGCTAACCACTGCGCCACCTCGCTCGGTCTCAATCTAGAGTCCCCTTACCCGTTACTTGCGTAATCCGATCGTTCCATTTGAGATCATTTCGAATAGCCACACCCCCAGATACTTGACGGATGTTACCGCTTTCAAAGACTGGACATTTATTTAGTACTCGTACATTAATGGCGATTTTCACTTTGTTTTACGCAGTAGCTTACACTTACTAATACTGAGAGATAACTGCCAGCCATTACACCAAGCATTTATTTTCTGCAAATCCTCATTGATTTGTTCACAACTTTCGTGTGATACTACTTTCCTGTAGACTACAGCATCATCGGCGAACAGTCTAATGCCGCAGTCAATGCCATCAACCAGATGGTTTATGTAAATCGTAAAAAGCAGCGGACTTATTACGCTACCCTGGGGCACACCTGATGTTTCTGCTCAAGTCTCCCCATTCAGGACGACGTACTGCTGCCTGTCGGATCCACTTTCTATCCAACCGCATATGTCGTCGGATAGACCGTAAGCGCGCACATTTTGGAGCAAGTTACAGTGCGGAACTGAGTCGGACGCCTTTCTAAAGCCGAGGAATATGGATTCAACCTGGGAGCTGGTATCTTACGAGCCTGTTGTATATCATTCACAATGAGGGCCAGCCGAGTCTCGCAAGAACGCTGCTTCCTAAAACCGTACTGCTTTCCGCAAGGTCATTATCTATGAACACAAACCATGTTCCATGACTCTACAACAAATCGATGTCAGTGAAATTGGCTGGTAATCATGTGCATCCGAGTATCTACCCTTTTTATAGATTGCTATGACCTGGGCCTTCTTCCAGTCCCGTGGAACTTTCCGCTGCTCCAATAACCTCTGATAGATGGTGGTTAAGAATTGTGCTATATTTGTAGCGTAGTGAACATAAAGTCTTACGGGGATGACATCTGGGCCAGATACCTTCCTGGCGTCTTACGATCCTAACTGTTTTACAATCCCAGATACACTAAACACTATGTCTGCCATCCTTGCGTTTTTTCGATAATTGAAACGGGGAGTCTTCTACCGTAAACGAGTTTTTGAAAGCTAGGTTTAGAATTTCGGCCTTGTGTTTATCATCATCCGTTACTTTACCCGTACTGGCAGCAAGAGAAGGTATTGAATTATTTGTAGCGCTCATAGATTTTACGTCCGACCAAAATTTTTCGGGATTAGTTTTAGAATGTGCAGATAAAATATTGCTTTCAAATTCGTTAAAAGAATTGACCTTTTGACAGCTGCCTTCATTTCGCGTAATTTCTGTTTGTCAGTGGGGCAGTGACTACGTTTAAAACGACTGTGCAAAATTCTCTGCTATATCAGCAACTTCCTAATATCTTTGTTGAACGACGGTGGACCCTTTCACTCTCCTATGTTTTTGCTCGGCAAATATTGCTCTAGCACTTGGTGGACAATACCTTCAAATGCCGACCAAAGATGCTCCACATTTTTGTGTCCCGTGGTGAATGCTTGGAGCTGACTATGAAGATATTCATTAATGACACTTTTATTTGCTATCCCAAACAAGAAAACTCACGCTGCTTTTTTGAGTTTTTTGCACCTTCCACTGACATAGAAGCCACAACGACATTATGCTCGCTAATACCTTCTTATAGATTAACTTCCCCAAAAAGATCAAGTCTGTTTGTCGCCAAGATACCTAATATGGTCCCATCGCGAGCTGGTTTTCTAACCAATTGCTCAGGGTTGTAAGTTGAGAGCGCTTCTAGAATAACTTCACACGAGTCTTTGCTTCTGTCCTTGTGATAAACGTGTAATTTTCACAGTCAATGGACGTCAGATTAAAGTCTCCACCTATAACTAATGGATAATTTGGATATTTATTTCCTATGTACGCAAGACTTTCCCTGAAATGTTCTGCGACGTTTGTTGCGGATGCTGGTGGTCTGTAACATCATCATAATACAATGGTCACTCCTTGTCTAATTCACAGCTTTATCCAGCCTATTTCACATTCCGAGCCACTATCGATCTCCACTGTGTTAAAACAACTTTTAACTGCAGTGAACACACCACATCCCTTAGCATTAGTCCTATCCTTCCTAAACATTGTCCAATCGTAGTTCAAAATTGCACTGCTATTTATGTCTGGTATCAACCATCTTTCGGTACCTAATACAATATTGGCATTACTACGGTTTATTTCCGAGAGTAACACGCGGATCTTGCTACAGACACTTCGACAATTTACTAACATGATATTTAGCATATTTAAATCTTTTGGAATCACCTGTTTATGCGAACTAACGATTGGCACACCCACATCAGTGTTACGAACTGGTAAATTTTCAGGCCAACGGTTTGTTTCCCGTGGGGAAGAACCTTATCTAAAAAACAATGGGAACGCCACAAGTACATTACTACCCATGCGGCTGCTTCCTGTGTATAGTGCACCCCTGATCTATCTGGGGGATTCCTACAACCTTCCACCCCATAGCGTGGGTCGAGGAGCCTACAAGCATTTTCGTCACAGAGTCGACATAGCCTCTGGTTTAAATTCTCCACTCCAAACCACAGGACCCCGTTCCACCCGTTCCACCTTGGCTTCCACTCCTCGAGAGATTGAGGCCGCCTTCACCAATTTAGCCAACCGTCGAAAAGACCCAGGGATTTCCTCGGAACCCCGACGACTGGCATCGTTGGTGCCATCATGTGCAACAATCTGCAGCTGGCTGCAACCTGCACGCTCGATAGCCACCGGAAGAGCCTCTTCCACAACCCGAACTAGGACCCGATAGCACATCGAACGGTACACTTCCTGCTAGATTCGTATAGGAGCTTAATTAGTGCAGCAGTGGGCAAGTGTTTCACTAACCCTACAAGTGCACAACAGCGTCACTCTGACCCTGAGTTTTTTGTTTATTATCTTGCTACCGCCACTGCACATCCACATTCCGCTGCCACTAGTGTAAATTTAGCACTGAATAAAATCTAGCAGAGGGCGCCATGTAGAGGCGGCATTTTATTAAAGGAAGATATTATACGGTAAGCACTGTTAGAATAACTCAATCGTGGAAGTGTGGAAAGCGACTATCCGGACGAAAGTGATTCTGAAGCTGATATTCCTTGCAGCTGTTATGGGAAATGGCAAAACCATCAGTCTGCCGAATATCCACGCAGTGTCGAAGAAAATACAGTCGTCCAAAGTAAGGATGGTCGTTGTTGGAACACACTTGCCCCAAATAGTAGCGGCCGCCCAGTTGCCGATAACTTGGTACTCTGTATTCAAAAAGTGTGGAAATAATGAATGAATAGGTTTATGAATAACAGAGAACATCTCAAAATATTGGTTAACTTCTGCATTTCATTAAGTGAATAACATCTTCACCTAATTAAAATGAAAATCAAATTCTTTAGAACCGAATCACTTTCAGGTTTCATCATTGATAAAGTGTAACAATAATTTTTCCTTTATCTCGAATTTTGGATGCATTAATACCAATACTGACTGAAAAAAATATACGTGACACAGGTGAAATAAAATGCGTTTGGTGTCTGAGACTCAATTTTTTTTTGTAGACAGTAATTAATGGAGGGTCACTATGACTCTGGTGTACAGTTCGTGTGACAATTTCAGAAATGTACCTTGCTGTGCTAAGGATACGCTTCAGTGACCGTCGATGACTTTCAGAAATAAAATTAAACGCGGGGACGAAATACAGTGGGAGGTACATTTTATCGAGAAGGTGTATTTATACTGCTGAACGCTCGGAGATGAACGCTCGCTTGTCGTCCGCCGCGATCCGACTGTGGTTTTATCACCTTCGCCCCCAGTAAAAGACCGTCGTTAACGTCGGCGATCCAGCTTGCGTTTCTAATCCGTGCTTTCAGAGACGCCACACAGGAGTTCACGGCTGGAAGACAAGCGTTTCAAAACGGCCACAATTTACGGCGCTGTTTACTGACAGCTGTGTTTTTGGTCGCTGTAGAATCTCTGGCGGCTTTTTACCCCCGTTAACGCGTGCGGAGTCCTGGTCCCCATGTGAAAACACATCACAGGAACTCGTGCTGTAAACAAAGCATTTACAGATGAAGTGTAAATATGGCAGAATGAATTCCAGTAAGGAAACAAGGCGTCAGTTGAAGTCGCGAATTTAAGCAATTGTGATAGTCCAATTAATTGTTATTTATGCTGTTTTCAGTCCGAAGACTTGTTTGATGAGGCTCTACATGCTACTCTATCGTGAGCAAACCTCTTCATTTTTGAATAATTACTTCAGACTGCATCCGTTTGAACCTGTTTACTGCAATCATGCACAGGTATCACCCTACAATATGTTCCCTCCACATTTCCCCCCGTAACCAGATTCACAATTCCTTGTTGCATTAAATCGATCCTTTTACTCAAGCCATTAGTTATCTAACTATCTACCCACATTTAACCTAATCCTCAGCATATCGTCTCAGAAGCTTCTATTCCCTTCTTGTCGGAACTGCTTATGCACCACGTTCTTCGTACAACGCTACACTCCGGAAAAATGCCTTCAGAAAATACTTCCTAAAACATAAATTTGTATTAGACGTTAAAAAATTTCTCTTTTATAGAAATGCGTTTATTTCTATTGCCGGTCTTCATCTTATACGCTCTGTACTTGGGCTATCGTCAGATGTCTTGCTCATCTACTACTTTTAGTGCCTCACTTCCTAGATCCCTAATCATAATCTGACTTCATTCCACTGCATTCCATTCTTCTTCTTTCCTCTTCTTCTTCTCCTTCCAGAAAAGATTCTGGTTATGTAGGCTGCTCACACAGCTTCCCTAGATAATTGTCTATCGTTCAGCATTTCCTCTCGTGGCAGTCCTCTTCGGTACACATCCTCCTTCACGTGGTCTCTCCATGATGTTCGTGATCTTGTAATTGTTCTTCTTTCAGATTCAGTCCATTCCAGAGCTCTCTTTCTTGTCCCATTCTTTGAACTTGGCCGCCGGCCGGTCTGGCAGAGCGGTTCTAGGCGCTTCAGTCTGGAACTACGTGACCGCTACGGTCGCAGGTTCGAATCCTGCCTCAGGCAGGGATGTGTGTGATGTCCTTAAGTTAGTTAGGTTTAAGTAGTTATAAGTTCTAGGAGACTAATGACCTCAGATGTTAAGTCCCATAGTGCTCAGAGCTATTTTTTAACCTGTCCATTCCATTTCAGCCTCTCTCCATAGTTTCTTTCAAGGGATTGACCTGAAACGTGCTTCGCAACGTTATTCCTTTTCCTGCCTGTATTCATCTTAGCCAGACTACTTCGTAAAAAACGCATCTCTACCACTTGTAAGCTGCTAGACATTTCTTGATGCAACATTCTGATCCACAAGTAAAACAGGTGGATAATATTTCACTGTCATTTCTTATCCTTTGTTAATCTACATCAGATAATCTGTTTTAAAGGCATTATCTATTCCGTTCAGCTGGTTTTCGAAACCATTTGCTGTTCCTGATAGAGTTAAAGTATCATGGCGAACCTCAAAATTTTTATTTCATGTCTCTGAATTTTAATTCCGTTCCAAAATTTCTCTTTGCTTTCTTTTATTGCTTGAATATCAGGGCCGAAATGACATACTTTATAACACAGTGATATCTCACAGACGAATGAGCCATATCAGTTAACAGGTTAGTCTTAAAGTCGAACGAGCAGTAGACTTATCTGGTGGGTACTAAAAATTCGTGGTTACGTGCCTATTATTATTAAAATTTATTACACATGATCAATTTAGAATACAATCTTGATCAGCCCTTCGGTATTTTTTCCCCAACAGCTCCACAACCATTATTGCGTCAATAATGGAAATATGTTACTCCAAATAATTTTTTTTTAATTGTTAAACTTACGGTGAGTTCAAACCCATACGTTTCCGGTTGAGAAATAAGGGGAAAAAATCACCTCATTTGCTACGACGCGCCACTGACTCTCTTGTAGTCGTTATAAAGATCCGAATTACTATCTGTGAACATCGCAAATTACTATTTGTATCTGTATTTTGCAAAATGTTTGCCTGACAATGTTGGCATAATAACACTATTATTCTTCTGAATTTAACAAAAAAAGAAATTGGTCACTCTGGTTGTTGTACTTAAGATTCAATTTGTTCACGATAAGAGTGTGAATTAAATGGAGGAGTCAAAGCTACACTGAGTCCTTAATGAACTTAGTATGCAACAACAGTATCCGCTAACGGCAGGCATTGTAGGGATTAAAGAATTCTTTTATTTTGTTTCACTTTGACGGGCCGGTTACGTAGACATTTTCAAATGATTGTACGAGCAGAAGTACCTATTAGCTAAACATAGATTTAACTCAAATTTTAGTTAAAGAACAAAAACAGGAATTACATAGTACAGCTCAGTGAACATACGTGGGCTACAGTCAAGCACTGATCACGACAGATACTATTAAAACCTGTAGGTGTTGCCTGAAAATCAATAAAATATACACAAATAGAATTTAATATAATGGGCATGTAATAAAGGAGGGTGTCATGTAATTGACCAGAATTTTTCAATTGGAGACATGGCACTGGATGATTCGTGAAGTGAGAGAAGTGTAAGAGGATAATGGATTGTGTAAAGCTACACCTTGTGACCAACTGGTCTGTTTGTGGTTCCGACAATATTACAGTGATCTGTAATAATCTACCAGTATGACAGTTGAATGTATCAAGAGGAGGAAGGAAAAAGAGGGAAGTCGTTCTTACAACTCCAGTTGACACAAAAGTAAATGACAGTATTTTAATTGCAATGATTTACAATAGTAGTAGTAGTAGTAGTAGTAGTAGTAGTAGTTGTTGTTGTTGTTGTTGTTGTCGTGGTCTTCAGTCCTGAGACTGGTTTGATGCAGCTCTCCATGCTACTCTATCCTGTGCAAGCTTCTTCATCTCCCAGTACCTACTGCAACCTACATCCTTTTGAATCTGCTTAGTGTATTCATCTCTTGGTCTCCCTCGACGATTTTTACCGTCCAATAGTAAATTGGTGATCCCTTGATGCCTCAGAACATGTCCTACCAATCGATCCCTCCTTCTAGTCAAGTTGTGCCACAAACTTCTCTTCTCCCCAATCCTATTCAATACCTCCTCATCAGTTATATGATCTACCCATCTAATCTTCAGCATTCTTCTGTAGCACCACATTTCGAAAGCTTCTAATTCCTTCTTGTCCAAACTAGTTATCGTCCATGTTTCACTTCCATACATGGCTACGCTCCATACAAATACTTTCAGAAACGACTTCCTGAAACTTAAATCAATACTCGATGTTAACAAATTTCTCTTCTTCAGAAACGCTTTCCTTGCCATTGCCAGTCTACATTTGATATCCTCTCTACTCCGACCATCATCAGTTATTTTGCTCCCCAAATAGCAAAACTCCTTTACTACTTTAAGTGTCTCATTTACTAATCTAATTCCCTCAGCACCACCCGACTTAATTCGACTACATTCCATTATCCTCGTTTTGCTTTTGTTGATGTTCATCTTATACCCTCCTTTCATGACACTGTCCATTTCGTTCAACTGCTCTTCCAAGTCCTTTGACAGAATTACAATGTCATCAGCGAACCTCAAAGTTTTTATTTCTTCTCCATGGATTTTACCTCCTACTCCGAACTTTTCTTTTGTTTCCTTTAGTGCTTGCTCAATATACAGATTGAATAACATCAGGGATAGGCTACAACCCTGTCTCACTCCCTTCCCAACCACTGCTTCCCTTTCATACCCCTCGACTCTTATAACTGGCATCTGCTTTCTCTACAAATTGTAAATAGCCTTTCGCTCCCTGTATTTTACCACTGCCACCTTCAGAAAGTGGAAGAGAGTATTCCAGTCAACATTGTCAAAAGCTTTCTCTAAGCCTACAAATGCTAGAAATGTAGGTTTGCCTTTCTTTAATCTATTTTCTAAGGTAAGTCGTGGGGTCAGTATTGCCTCACGTGTTCCAATATTTCTACGGAATCCAAACTGATCTTCCCCGAAGTCAGCTTCTACCAGTTTTTACATTCGTCTGTAAAGAATTCGCGTTAGTATTTTGCATCCGTTACAATTAAAGTGATTGTTTGGTAATTTTCACATCTGTCAGCACCTGCTTTCTTTGGGATTGGAATTATTATATTCTTCTTGAAGTCTGAGAGTATTTCGCCTGTCTGATACATCTTGCTCACCAGACGGTAGAGTTTTGTCAGGACTGGCTCTCCCAAGGCCGTCAGTACCTCTAATGGAGTGTTGTCTACTCTGGGGGCCTTGTTTCGACTCAGGTCTGTCAGTGCTCTGTCAAACTCTTCACGCAGTATCATATCTCCCATTTCATCTTCATCTACATCCTCTTCCATTTCCATAATATTGTCCTTAAGTCCATCGCCCTTGTATAGACCCTCTATATACTCCTTCACCCTTCTGCTTTCCCTTCTTTGCTTAGAACTGGGTTTCCATCTGAGCTCTTGATATTCATACAAGTGGTTTTCTTTTCTCCAAAGGTCTCTCTAATTTTCCTGTAGGCAGTGTCTATCTTACCCCTAGTGAGATAAGCCTCTACATCCTTACATTTGTCCTCTGGCCATCCCTGCTTAGCCATTTTGCACTTCCTGTCGATCTCATATTTGAGACGTTTGTATTCCTTTTTGCCTGCTTCATTTACTGCATTTTTATATTTTCTCCTTTCATCAATTAAATTCAATATTTCTTCTGTTACCCAAGGATTTCTACTAGCCCTCGTCTTTTTACCTACTTCATCCTCTGCTGCCTTCACTACTTCATCTCTCAAAGCTACCCATTCTTCTTCTACTGCATTTCTTTCCCCCATTCCTGTCGATTGTTCCCTTACGCTCTCCCTGAAACCCTGTACAACCTCCGGTTTAGTCAGTTTATCCAGGTTCCATCTCCTTAAATTTCCCCCTTTTTGCAGTTTCTTCAGTTTTAATCTACAGTTCATAACGAATAGATTGCGGTCAGAGTCCATATCTGCCCCTGGAAATGTCTTACAATTTAAAACCTGGTTCCTAAATCCCTGTCTTACCATTATATAATCTATCTGAAACCTGTCAGTGTCTCCAGGCTTCTTCCATGTATACAAACTTCTTTTATGATTCTTGTGCTCTGTGCAAAATTCAGTCAGGCGGCTTCCTCCTTCATTTCTTAGCCCCAATCCATATTCACCTACTACGTTTCCTTCTCTCCCTTTTCCTACTACCGAATTCCAATCACCCATGACTATTAAATTTTCGTCTCCCTTCACTATCTGAATATTTTCTTTTATTTCATCATATATTTCTTCAATTTCTTCGTCATCTGCAGAGCTAGTTGGCATATAAACTTGTACTACTGTAGTAGGCGTGGGCTTCGTGTCTATCTTGGCCACAATAGTAGTTAAACGTGACAAAATATTATGACAGTTTTTTCCTTAACACAGAATATTACAGTAAAAATATAACTTTACATAACTTTCTATGTTCCTCGTCATAAACAGAAATAGTGAAATTTGTGTTTTTGGCAACATTTTAGTTCGATGCACTTGAATGCTGTGTATATATTAAAGTTATTTGGAAATTATTTGTAAGTCTATAGTTAAAGAATTTTATAGTAAGTAAAATATATAGAATTTTACATACTATAAAATTCTATATATTTTTGAAACTAGTTATATAAAATGTGGTCGCTTAAGCCACATATCTACTATCATGTATCTTGAAGCAGAAGGTCTTCTATGACGGAGCATGTGATACAAAAGAACTGAGTGTCCTTAATGTCTTAAAAATTTCACCTGTCCTGAATACGAAAATTTGAGTTAGCTGCCAACAGGTTCGTTTCAGAATATTTCTAACTTATAACTGGCATTTGATAACACTTCTGCTTATTATGATTTAACGTACTGATTATTTATGTGTTATCTTAATAACGCATGTTATAGACTATTAAATACAGTATGTGCAAGGTTTTCTCGATTGGCATTTAAAGCTTCAACAGATTATTTGTTCTTAGGTAACGAACAAGGTTGTACCTTAGAAAACTTTTTTCATAGTTTGAAAAACCTTATCGTCTAAAAGTGGAATAAGAAAAAATATCAAGGTCTTTTAAGTCAGCTGGTTAAAGTGCGAAAGCTGAAAAGTGTTCCATGATACAGCACTCTCCCCTAATAAGTATAAAATTAAAGGGTATTTTAAGTCATGGGATGGTAGAATACAAATATTTACTGTCGAATTACGTTTCTGCAGGTTGTTTTCGCGTAGAAGAAGATGACGACGGAAGTCAGTGAAAGCTAGTTAGCAAGAAACGAATTAATGGGGATTATAAAGTGAGCACTTGTACCATTTTTCTGAATATAGGGCGAAAGTAGAATTACTGATATATTTCCTTTTCAGCTGATCCTGACTGCCCTGAGGTCTGTGAACGTGCTGATCTTATTTCTAATTATTTAAGTATTCAGTTAACAGACTAGTATAAGGAAACAGAAAATAATGTACCTTATGTTTTCACTGAGGAAAGAAAAAATGCTTTAACATCCCCTTGATAGCGAGATATTGTAATTCAGACTGGCGGCTCAGTTCGATGTGAACACGGTTCAAAACATTGGAGAGATTCAGGAGATGAGAGAAAACGTTGGCTTGACGGTAAAACTGGACTGTAAGCTGAACAAACTTTACTACTTGTTAGGAAACCTAAAATAAGTAGATCCTAAAATAAGTTTGAATTGATCTGAACATCATAAATTAAATGATGTAATTTACAATATATTCACTAAGAAATACAAACCAGAGCTTACGCCGTTGCAAATAAGGTAATATATTCAAAATATATCTCTCACAAGACGTACTAACTTGTAATTCCACATGCCAAAGGGAAGTACATACCATTTTAATTTGCCCCAGCGTTTTTGTAACTGGGAATCGGATTTCAACCTTCGTTTTTGTTATACTGGTATGCAGGACACAGAACTAACGAGTAACGGCAGGAGGACGTTGACAGTTTGTAATAATGTGCTGATTACATCCATTACATGCGTACGTCAATAAACAAAGCCTGTTAATGAGTGTAGCACGGTTGCTGCATATTTACCGTTCGTTACATGTGATTTCTAATTCGAGAATGAACCGAACAGTTTCAAGTGGAAATAAATGATTTACTGTTAATAAGGAGAAACGTGTTTTAAATGCAAAATAATAGAGTCTGAATCAGAAGTATTAAACTAATGAGAAATCAGTGAGAGGAGAAGTGACATTTACCGATTCGGAAAATCGTTGTTCAATTCATAGCCGGAGAATACACAGACGTGAGTGTTATGTACTGTAGTGTTCCTGAACAGTGTTCTACAAATCATCCTGCTACAGTTGGCAAGCCGCGCGGGATTAGCCGAGCGGTCTGAGGCGCTGCAGTCATGGACTGTGCGGCTGGTCCCAACGGAGGTTCGAGTCCTCCCTCAGGCATGGGTGTGTGTGTTTGTCCTTAGGATAATTTAGGTTAAGAAGTGTGTAAGCTTAGGGACTGATGACCTTAGCGGTTCCATATGATTTAACACACATTTGAACATTTCAACAGTTCGCAAATGGTATCCAGTGGAGCAACAGAAGTGCGGTGAAACAGTCAGCAGCTATTGGTACTACTTTTGGCGAGGGGAAACATTACCATTTATTTTCAGTGGATACTTACATATAATTGTCTTCAGACGATAGTTGAACAAGTGAAGAGATATGAAGCTGAAGTTATTCCACGACTTTGAAATGATTGCGGGAAAAATTATTTTCCTTGGTCGTTGGAGAGCCCCCCGGAAATACTGTGATGCCGCAAACTGAACCATCGTTGATCGAGTAGAATTACGTGGAAAGAAACGTTTGATGAGATAGAAAATGGGACTGCCGCAATAAAGAGACATGAAAGATCAGTGATAATGTGATTGTAAACACTGCAGGCGGTGTTTATAGATATGAATTTTGTCCTCTTAGTTGAGAATAATGTATAGCTAAATAAGAGATGATATTCCAGAATAAGATTTTCACTCTGCAGCGGAGTGAGCGCTGATACTGGCAGATTAAAACAGTGTGCCGGACCGAGACTCGAACTCGGGACCTTTGCCTTTCGCGGGCAAGTGCTCTACCAACTGAGCTACCCAAGCACGACTCACGCCCCGTCCTCACAGCTTTACTTCTGCCAGTACCTCGTCTCCTACCTTCCAAACTTTGCAGAAGCTCTCCTGGTAGAGCACTTGCCCGCGAAAGGTTCAAATGGTTCTGATCACTATGGGACTCAACTTGTGAGGTCATTAGTCCCCTAGCACTTAGAACTAGTTAAACCTAACTAACCTAAGGACAGCACACACATCCATGCCCGAGGCAGGTCTCGAACCTGCGACCGTAGCGGTCTCGCGGTTCCAGACTGCAGCGCCTAGAACCGCACGGCCACTTCGGCCGGCTGCCCGCGAATGGCAAAGGTCCCGAGTTCGAGTCTCGGTCCGGCACACACTTTTAATCTGCCAGGAAGTTTCAAGAGATGATATTGTTTTACGCGGTATTTCATTACGAGACGACATTTGGAGGAATGTTTGCTATCGCCATCCACCGGCAATTCCACTGTTATCGAGTACATTAGTGCAGGGTTTGGCATATATTCGCTGACACAGAGCTGGCACGTGCATAATTGAGAGCGGCTTACACCGGCAATTTGCGGCCATTACTTGGAACGGTCAGGCGGTTAAGTGGTCACCTCCCGCGCCGAGTTAAAGTGGATGAAGCCATCGGGTCGCCGGGTCGCCGGCCCGCCTGGCGGAGTGCCTGGCCCGCTGATTGGTCAACCGCCGGCCGCCGCCGCTGGGCTCGCACAGTGGTCTCCCGCCATACGATTACCAGATGTACGACGCATCTGGGGCCCTCTCCCCACGCGAGTAACGAAGTCACGGGGGAGAGCAAACCTATCCACGCTCGTGGCACGTGCAGTTACAGGGTGTTTCAAAAATGACCGGTATATTTGAAACGGCAATAAAAACTAAACGAGCAGCGATAGAAATACACCGTTTGTTGCAATATGCTTGGGACAACAGTACATTTTCAGGCGGACAAACTTTAGAAATTACAGTAGTTACAATTTTCAACAACAGATGGCGCTGCGGTCTGGGAAACTCTATAGTACGATATTTTCCATATATCCACCATGCGTAGCAATAATATGGCGTAGTCTCTGAATGAAATTACCCGAAACCTTTGACAACGTGTCTGGCGGAATGGCTTCACATGCAGATGAGATGTACTGCTTCAGCTGTTCAATTGTTTCTGGATTCTGGCGCTATACCTGGTCTTTCAAGTGTCCCCACAGAAAGAAATCACAGGGGTTCGTGTCTGGCGAATAGGGAGGCCAATCCACGCCGCCTCCTGTATGTTTCGGATAGCCCAAAGCAATCACACGATCATCGAAATATTCGTTCAGGAAATTAAAGACGTCGGCCGTGCGATGTGGCCGGGCACCATCTTGCATAAACCACGAGGTGTTCGCAGTGTCGTCTAAGGCAGTTTGTACCGCCACAAATTCACGAAGAATGTCCAGATAGCGTGATGCAGTAATCGTTTCGGATCTGAAAAATGGGCCAATGATTCCTCTGGAAGAAATGGCGGCCCAGACCAGTACTTTTTGAGGATGCAGGGACGATGGGACTGCAACATGGGGCTTTTCGGTTCCCCATATGCGCCAGTTCTGTTTATTGACGAAGCCGTCCAGGTAAAAATAAGCTTCGTCAGTAAACCAAATGCTGCCCACATGCATATCGCCGTCATCAATCCTGTGCACTATATCGTTAGCGAATGTCTCTCGTGCAGCAATGGTAGCGGCGCTGAGGGGTTGCCGCGTTTGAATTTTGTATGAATAGAGGTGTAAACTCTGGCGCATGAGACGATACGTGGACGTTGGCGTCATTTGGACCGCAGCTGCAACACGGCGAACGGAAACCCGAGGCCGCTGTTGGATCACCTGCTGCACTAGCTGCGCGCTGCCCTCTGTGGTTGCCGTACGTGGTCGCCCTACCTTTCCAGCACGTTCATCCGTCACGTTCCCAGCCCGTTGAAATTTTTCAAACAGATCCTTTATTGTATCGCTTTTCGGTCCTTTGGTTACATTAAACCTCCGTTGAAAACTTCGTCTTGTTGCAACAACACTGTGTTCTAGGCGGTGGAATTCCAACACCAGAAAAATCCTCTGTTCTAAGGAATGAACCATGTTGTCTACAGCACACTTGCACGTTGTGAACAGCACACGCTTACAGCAGAAAGACGACGTACAGAACGGCGCACCCACAGACTGCGTTGTCTTCTATATCTTTCACATCACTTGCAGCGCCATCTGTTGTTGAAAATTGTAACTACTGTAATTTCGAAAGTTTTTCCGCCTGAAAATGTACTGTTGTCCCAAGCAAATTGCAACAAACGGTGTATTTCTATCGCTGCTCGTTTAGTTTTTATTGCCGTTTCAAATATACCGGTCATTTTTGAAACACCCTGTACGTAAATGTCTTCGTACTTTGGTTAACGTTACATTCCCGTACGTACCCAGCTCTTGAAGCGAACTTCGGGAGGGCTGACAGTGTCTTTTTCTAGAATAACGTGCAGGAGCGTAATAATCCTCCACCTATACATCCGTCGTCGAAAATGTTCAAATGTGGGTGAAATCTTATGGGACTTAGCTGCTAAGGTCATCAGTCCCTAAGCTTACACACTACTTAACCTAAATTATCCTAAGGACACACACACACACCCATGCCCGAGGGAGGATTCGAACCTCTGCCGGGACCAGCCAAACAGTCCATAACTGCAGCGCCTGAGACCGCTCGGCTAATCCCGCGCGGCCATCCGTTGTCAGAAAGCTCTTTGGCCATTAATCATTTACATAGATTTTCTGAGATAACCTCAATATTTCTGAAGCAGGGTTCAATAACAAAATACAGGGTGAAGGGGAAAAAAAGCCATAATTGGAGGACCGCATTCTATTCCTCATTCTAAATCAAGACAAAAGTGTATCTAGGCAAATCTAGTCCCGCCAGTAGGTTTGATAGAAATGCGATTGAAAAAAACGGCTGTGGCAACGCTGTAATTTCTTTGCAGCGTGGCCTGGAACGAATAGCATGAACTCTGCACTCTGCTGCAGCTGTCGCATTAGCTCAGACGTCTAAAATTGCAAAGGAACCTGACGAGGATTCGGACCATAACTCCATGGTGGATGAGGGTCTGATATCTCACCAGTCTACTCAATGAGCTACGAACGACTGGTACACAGCAGTGCCGGGTGATACACGTTCCTCTCTACATTCTGATGCACTGCACGGAGTGACAATGTTGCCGGTGCCTCGATTTCATGCTCATTTCAAAATGATTTTGTCTCCAATTTGGATGAGGAATCGCATGCTGACATCCACGGGCGGCATTTTTTTCTTCGCCCGATGTATGATAGTTTTGAAGAGCCAGAGGACTTTCCAGTAGCAAAGAAACAAGCAACCAAGAACTTCTGTGAGCACAGGACAATTAGCATCATTTCACAGGCAGCCAAATTTATGTTAAGTTTCATTACCAAGAGACTGAAAAAGGTAATGGAGGAGAATCTGGTTGAAGAGAAATTTGATGTTAGACGGCAGTGTAATATCCACGCCTATATTTTATTCAGAGTAATGTTCACGACACCATTGTTTGTTGAATGTGGATGAACATTAATCGTACTCTTGTGATATTAATAAAAAGGGCTTCCTCGTCAATCAAATAATAAATAATTATTGTCAATGACATAATTTAATATTTTGTAAAAAATTATATCCCAGACAATACCTATGGAAAAAGATAATAAATTCTCAGTCTTTTGGTATTTATGGATCTTCTAGAAAAATCCTTCTTCTTGTTCGAACTGTAGTACTGATAGGATGTAAAATCCTGTATTATGTTGCTAATTTAATATTTGGAAAATAGAGTTTATGTGTCATTGAAATGAATCTTCTTTGGACTTTTATTTCATTGTAATTCACGTCCTACATAAACGTGATGTTTTCTGCTCAGCTACAAAAGAGCGCAACCATTAGCGCTATTGATCTACAGCGCGGTTAATTGGTAAATGATGAACAATAAACAATGAGCACTGATAAATATTTTCAAATGTTAATGCATATAGTGAAGGTATAAAAAGATTTAGTAAATGTTATTTGCTAGTAGTAAAACAGGGCCTGAAGCAGAATCGATAAGTGATTGTCTTAAGTCAGCTGCCATCTTACGAAATATTGCAGTGGAAGTTTTAAATTTATTTTCTATACAGACAAAAATGTTGTTGGTCATAATAGCGGTAATAATTGTGTGTTGGTGGCCCATAACCCACTCTGAAGTAATAAATTCCAGTTAGACTGTAAATAAAGTGAACAACTATGACTCCAAACAGCATCTTACGTGATATAAAGTCTTATCTGCTGATATATGATGCCTGGTTATTTAGTAACAACTTTCATGAAATGTGTGATAAAACTGTTCATTTTGCTTAAAGAAAAGTGTTGCCACCTCGAATAACTGTAGCGTTAATTTCGATAAACGCTCTGCAGTTAGTGAAGACACTATTATTCAACAGCCCTAGAAATTACAAATAATCATTACTCTTGTTTAATTCAGATTACTTTATATTTAGCTTGTTTGCCGGTTATACGTGATTACTTTTGTGCATGATCTTAGCGCCATTTACACTGCTGAACAGACAATATTGCTACACGTTCCCAGGTGAAGAAAAAAATGTTCAAATGTGTGTGAAATCTTATGGGACTTAACTGCTAAGGTCATCCGTCCCTAAGCTTACACACTACTTAACCAAAATTATCCTAAGGACAAACACACACACCCATGCCCGAGGGAGGATTCGAACCTCCGCCGCGATCAACCGCACAGCCCATGACTGCAGCGCCAGGTGAAGATTTCTTTAACAACGATCATTAGCCCGGAAAAGCAGTGATTAAACAAAACGTCGTGTTACATTAAAAATAAGTAACTAGTTTTATTGAAATCTTGCTGAAATTGTACAACAAGCAATCAAACCATACAGGCTACAACAGGCACAAGAAACGCAGTAGGACTTGAGAATTTTGAGAGAGAGGTTTGTTGAAAAGGGAAGAGAGATATATGTGACTTATAGACCTGTAAAAGGCCTTTGATAATATGGCTTGGGATAAGCTTACAAGAATAACGATGGAAAAAAGAGCAGACTGGAAAACCAGAAAGCTTATAAAGTTATGAAATTTAAATTAGAAAGCGTCAGTGAAAGTGAGAAGAGAAAGCGTCAACTGGATAGAACCAGGGAGAAGAGTAAGACAAGGCTGCTGTCTATCTCCTACACTTTTGAGTTTATACTTAGACCTCTCGCACTAAAACACAAGGGAGTAAAAGTTGGAGGGATCTACTGTTTGAGGTTTGCAGATGACATGGTCCTCCTAGCAACGGATGAAAAATAATTACAGGATATAATGGATACCACTGAAACTGAAGGAAAGATGGAATGAAAATCAGTACAAAGAAAAAAAAGTAATGGCACTAGGAGGAAATAAAAATGTAAAGATAGTGCTGAATGGAGTACTAGAACATGATCAAAGTTTTAAATATCTCGGAAGCTGGGTAGAAACTGACTGGAAGAGCAGCACAGAAATTAAAACGAGAATACCAATGACGAAAGGTTCGTTTTATAAGATAATGAGAATTTTCTGCGTAAATAAGGACAAAGGTTTGGGGGAAAAGCTAATAAAATCTTTTTTACGGATTGTCCTGTATGGTGCCGAAAACCCGACACTTACGCAGAAAGACAGAACAAGAGAAATGTGGACATCGCACAGGATGGAAAGAATAAGTTGGGTGGGTAGAGTGAAAAAGGAGAGATACTGAGAAGAGCGGGAAGGAAAAACAGTTACTGGACGTAACAGATATAAGAAAACGAAACTTGATTTGACATATAATAAGAAAGATGAAGGTATTTACAAAAACTGAGGAGGATATGAGAAGGAATGAGGAAGTGAAAGAGGAGGAAATTTCAGCTCCTGATTGATGTGGTACGCAGCAGCACATACTGCAACATTAAGAACGGAAATTGAGGCCCAAAGGACCTGCTAATACAGCAGAAAACTGAATATGGTCACATACATGATAATGTGTGTGCAGCAAATACGGAATGGTAGCCGTCTTTATTATAATGACTCATGGTCCTCCCTCTCGACATCACAGCTGACATGTTGACTGCTGACATCTGGTGGCTGCTGTACAACACCCCTGAGAATCATTTTTCCAACATTTAGCTTCTGATTTTTTCGAAGTCGTGGAATAACTTCCACTGGTTATCTCTTCATTTTTTTTCAATTATCGTAAGAAGTAAATCATATGCAACTGTCATCTGCAAATAAATGGTTAGGGTGCCCGTCCCCAGAAACAGGATTTAATCTCAAAGTAAATCGTTTCCCAGTAGATAACTCTCACAATGGTGTCTTCTTCCGCTTATGAATCGGTAAGTATCACTACTGCAGTCTCTGATTTCTCAATACTTAAATAATTATACTGCAGTTACTATTCTCCTTATTAGCAGTAAGTCTTTTATTTCCACTTGAAGGTGTATTCTACATACTCTCGAAATAAGAAATTACGCGTAACGTGCAGTAGATATCGAACAACCGTGTTTTATTAACAGGCTTTGTTTATTGTCCTAAGCACATAATCAATGTAATCAACGTATTAATTAAGGTGTCAGCCTTGTTCTGCCGTTAGTCCCTTGTACTTCGTCCCGCATAGCGGTATAACATAAACGAAGGTTGAAATCTTGCTATCCGATTCCCAGTTACAAAAACGCTGGGACAAATAGAAACGATATGTACTTCCCTTTTGCATGAGGAATTACAAATTAGTACGTGTTGTGTGAGATATATTTTAATTACATTACCTTTTTTCGACGGTGAAAGCTGTGATACGTGTTTCATGGTGAATTTATTGTAAATTACATCAGTTAACACATGCTGTTCACATCAGTTCAGATTTATTTTAGGATCCGCTGCTTCTCCTGATGTTATATTAATGCTGGCGAAATACAAACGTAAACAAATGGTGTGTAAATTACGAACAAAATACGAAATAAAAACAAAGAATTGTAACTCCTAAATCATGTACAGGGTGATAGGGTAATAACCGCAGATTTTTTCATTGGTGACTGAGGACAGTGTACTGAACAACAGTACATCGTATTTACTTCACTTTCAGACTAACAACTATAGTTGTTAGAAATTTTATGATTTTTGGTTTGGTTACTACCGCTAAGGGCACGGGGCAAGAGCAAGTTATTAATGTTTATTTTCCCCTGTCAGCAGGTCGGTGTGGAAGTGTGGATACGTGGACGCAAGACGGTTCGTCTATACTGACAGGTTTAGCCCACTTAGTGGTTCAGTTACGACCGTGCGGAAAACACTAGGTAGTAAATTACGTGACTTGTTTGCGGGAACACAATTAAATGCAGAATAAACAACAAACACAGAGAAATGGGTACATATGAAGGTCCCAGTGATCGCAGTATCAGCGCCTATCCCCATAATACCATGTACAGGGTGTTTCAAAAATGACCGGTATATCTGAAACGGCAATAAAAACTAAACGAGCAGCGATAGAAATACACCGTTTGTTGCAATATGCTTGGCACAACAGTACATTTTCAGGCAGACAAACTTTCGAAATTACAGTAGTTACAATTTTCAACAACAGATGGCGCGGCGGTCTGGGAAACTCTATAGTACGATATTTTCTACATATCCACCATGCGTAGCAATAATATGGCGTAGTCTCTGAATGAAATTACCCGAAACCTTTGACAACGTGTCTGGCGGAATGGCTTCACATGCAGATGAGATGTACTGCTTCAGCTGTTCAATTGTTTCTGGATTCTGGCGGTACACCTGGTCTTTCAAGTGTCCCCACAGAAAGAAGTCACATGTCTGGCGAATAGGGAGGCCAATCCACGCCGCCTCCTGTATGTTTCGGATAGCCCAAAGCAATCACACGATCATCGAAATATTCATTCAGGCGAATAGGGAGGCCAATCCACGCCGCCTCCTGTATGTTTCGGATAGCCCAAAGCAATCACACGATCATCGAAATATTCATTCAGGAAATTAAAGACGTCGGCTGTGCGATGTGTCTGGGCACCATCTTGAATAAACCACGAGGTGTTCGCAGTGTCGTCTAAGGCAAATTGTACCGCCACAAATTCACGAAGAATGTCCAGATAGCGTGATGCAGTAATCGTTTCGGATCTGAAAAATGGGCCAATGATTCCTTTGGAAGAAATGGCAGCCCAGACCAGTACTTTTTGAGGATGCAGGGACGATGGGACTGCAACATGGGGCTTTTCGGTTCCCCATATGCGCCAGTTCTGTTTATTGACGAAGCCGTCCAGGTAAAAATAAGCTTCGTCAGTAAACCAAATGCTGCCCACATGCATATCGCCGTCATCAATCCTGTGCACTATATCGTTAGCGAATGTCTCTCGTGCAGCAATGGTAGCGGCGCTGAGACGATACGTGGACGTTGGCGTCATTTGGACCGCAGCTGCAACACGGCGAACGGAAACCCGAGGCCGCTGTTGGATCACCTGCTGCACTAGCTGCGCGTTGCCCTCTGTGGTTGCCATACGCGGTCGCCCTACCTATCCAGCACGTTCATCCGTCACGTTCCCAGTCCATTGAAATTTTTCAAACAGATCCTTTATTGTATCGTTTTTCGGTCCTTTGGTTACATTAAACCTCCGTTGAAAACTTCGTCTTGTTGCAACAACACTGTGTTCTAGGCGGTGGAATTCCAACACCAGAAAAACCCTCTGTTCTAAGGAATAAACCATGTTGTCTACAGCACACTTGCACGTTGTGAACAGCACACGCTTACAGCAGAAAGACGACGTACAGAATGGCGCACCCACAGACTGTGTTGTCTTCTATATCTTTCACATCACTTGCAGCGCCATCTGTTGTTGAAAATTGTAACTACTGTAATTCCGAAAGTTTGTCCGCCTGAAAATGTACTGTTGTCCCAAGCATATTGCAACAAACGGTGTATTTCTATCGCTGCTCGTTTACTTTTTATTGCCGTTTCAAATATACCGGTCATTTTTGGAACACCCACAGACTGCGTTGTATATCTTTCACATCACTTGCAGCGCCATCTCTTGTTGAAAATTGTAACTACTGTAATTTCGAAAGTTTGTCCGCCTGAAAATGTACTGTTGTCCCAAGCATATTGCAACAAACGGTGTATTTCTATCGCTGCTCGTTTAGTTTGTATTGCCGTTTCAAATATACCGGTCATTTTGGAACACCCTGTATATACTGCACAACGTTGAGTGATGGTATGTTTCTCTTGCCGATTGTGTCTCTGGTGTCGCCCTAGGAATCGAACGTTCAAAAATGTCTCTGAGCACTATGGGACTTAACATATGAGGTCATCATTCCCCTAGACTTAGAACTACTTAAACCTAACTAACCTAACTACATCACACACATCCATGCCCGAGGCAGGATTAGAACCTGCGACCGTTGCAGCAGCGCGGTTCGATACTGAAGCGCATAGAACCGCTCGACCACAGCGACCGGCATGAATCGAATGGTTGCAACTTTCAAAGTTGTGAGTGCCGCGACTATGTGTTATACGGTGGCCTCAGTAAGGGAATCTAACAAGCTAAGCATTGATACTAAGAACTGCGATAACGAAACAGATAGTTACACATGGTTGAAAACGACTTAACGAAATTATCTAGGCACTTTAATCCCTTTGCCCTGAATCTTGAGCTGCTGTGGGAGCCTAATGGTGAGTTTGAAGTTGAAGAATTTTAAAATTAATGAATCTTCATAAACTCGTATTAGTAATTCTGTGAGCTGTATAGCCAGAAAAAGTAATTCCCGGCCATTTCGTTGCATGTCCTAAAATAATTGGTGTACGACCTTCTATTGGTTGTACAGTTTTGGCCCCAAAATTTAGAATCATACTCAATAGACTTGGCCACTGTTTCTATGTTTCGATACAGTGTATCGATACCTGGAACTGTTTCAGTGTTTCGGAACGGCTATGGTTCACTGTTTCGAAACAGTGGTGTTTCATTCCGCCCCTGTCTCGGATCTCGAGCCAGACATAGAAACTGTATCGTTGTTTCAAAATAAGACTTTCAGTCCACCTGCGCCTGGAACGGACTAATTGTATCGAAACAGTGATGTTTCGATCGGCTCTGTGTCGGACGAGATTCGGGCTTAGCACAGGTACTGAAACACAACATACCACTTCATGAAACACTTTCAAGGGGGTCGAAATCTTTTGACAAGCAATAGCATGAAGCTAAAGCTTCGTTTCTAGCTGACTGTCCTATTCCGAAATGGCGTAACATCTGCTTTATAAACACTAACCAAACAATAAAACAACGCATACTATTCGCATTCAAAATAATAAATATTTGAAAATCATTCAGTTAAATTAAATTTTTTTTGTAACATACGCTTCTCTGTTCATGTACAGTAATCATATTAAGAAACGCAAGTAAGACTACAACATTTTAAATAAAAAAAGGCGTAGAGTGACAGTTATTAGACATGTACATAAATTTTATGTAGGTATAATTGCAAGCAATCTGTTTGACGTATCACTGATAGTGTAATGGTGAACGGGAAGCATCGTAAATTTATAGTAACGGTTCGAAACACCTTGAAACACAAAATTTTTTTCTGTTATATTTTGTTATTTATTCGAATTATTTGGCGTTATTTGTCTATTATCCACAATGATTCCCTTTGTGTGCATGGAAATTAGCAGGATGGGTATATTAGCCATACTAATGGAATGTGGGAATCCCAGTAGCATATCTGTTGTTTCTGCAGTTTGCTCCCACCTCCAGTTCCGTTCGTGGTGGTTCTTCTGTCTTCAGCTAAGGCTTTCCTCAGCCAATTGAAAAGTATGAAAGTCACATGACACAAAAGCAGCGCATTTGCTGCAGGAAATACGAAACTGCCAAGACGCCTAAGTGATAGTTTCATACTTTCTGCGATATGATTAGCGCTCTCGCACCTCATTTGTGTTTATATGGGCATACTTACACAGTAGACATTCAAGATGATAAAATGTGTAGGTTTATTATATTACAAAACACAAACTGTTTCGAAACACTGTATCGAAACATTACATTGTACTGTTTCATTTGTTTCGAAACATTTACGTGTTTCAGTTTGCCCATCTCTGATACTCAATATCTCCAAATAGTCAAATATGCGACACAGTGGGTACTTATTATCCTAACATACATGGTGTATTAAGTTGACAAACCAGAATAACTTGAAAAATAAGCTTCATACAAAAAAAATGTGTAGAATCAAAAGTTGATTATTTTCGAGGGGGACATCTGCTGGTGCTAAAATTAGCCTGCCACCCCAGCCCCCTGGGAGTGGGGCGTGAGGCTACTTTAAAATTTCAAATGAGGAATCTCTATTTTTATTGCAGAATCAGATTCTCCATAAAGAACTACGTAAATTTTGTCTTTAACGTTTGTTTCGATTCTTGGTGGTTGACGCTGTAATTCAAGAAAATCCATGTTCTCATTTTTGAGTGGAAAATAGTTACGGATAAATAAAGAATACTTATTTACTTCGTAAATTTTGATTCGCTAGAACTAAAACTCTCCCTCTCTCCCCATAGGGTGGGATTTGAGAGAGAGGAATTAGAGTTTTACAAATGTTGATCCAAATATTAATTTTTTCGCAGTTTCGGATAAGTGGGTCAACATTAGTCAAGTAAATACGTATTTTTTATTATTCCGTAACCTTTTTGCACTCAGAAAAAAAGAACACGGATTTACCTGAATTACAGCGCCAACTACCAAGAATCGAAACAAATGTTTAAGACAAAATGTACGTAGTTTTTTTTATGTAGAATGTGATTATGCAATAAAAATGGGGGTTACCATTTGAATTTTTAAAGTTGCCTCCCTACCCACCCTCGGGGGGGGGGGGGGGCTGCGGTGGCAGGCTAATTTTAGCACTAGCACATCTCCCCCTCGAAAATAATCAACTATGGATTCTACACATTTTTCATGTGAAGCTTATTTTTCGAGATATTCTGGTTTGTCAACTTAAAGTTTCAAATGGCTCTGAGCACTATGGGACTCAACATCTTAGGTCGTAAGTCCCCTAGAACTTAGAACTACTTAAACCTAACTAACCTAAGGACATCACACACACCCATGCCCGAGGCAGGATTCGAACCTGCGACCGGTCAACTTAAAGTTTACACCCTGTATATTAAAGTTCCATTTACTATTGGAAATTTTAAAGTCTTCCTGTACCTCTGTTCCAGTTCTTAAAACTTACGTAGTGTACGTTAAAATGGATAAAGTTGCGCGTTCTGGCCCGGACGAGCAATAGGGCCCGAGCGTCCGCCATGTGGAATGGAGACGCACGTTGTCAGCACACTGTTATTCCGGTCGTCGCCAGTTTCCTTGACTTCGGAACCACTACTAATCGGTCGAATAGCTCCTCAACAGGCCTCACCCTTTTCACCGTGGAAAAGTCCCTGGCAGTACCAGGTTTCGAACTGAACTCCTCCACACGTCAGTCAGCCAGAGTGACGATGAAGATACGGACGTGGACGGTAAGTAGTCTACAGAATGCTTATTAGAAAATTTCTGGAGCAAGAATTACTGAAACGTAGAAAAGAAATTGTGAGAGAGTGTTCGAATATGTAACATACTGCAGAAAAAAAATGGTTCAAATGGCTCTGAGCCCTATGGGACTTAACTTCTGAGGTCATCAGTCCCCTAGAACTTGGAACTACTTAAGGGGCTCCGGGACGCCCTATACTTGCAATGTTAAAATAACGCTTATAAATTACATCTTTCCTCACAAAGTATTTGAGGTAGGAAGTTGAACTTTTTACAGATTATTTATTGGAATATGGGCTACAACTTAACATAGGGATTTTACAAAATTCTAGTTCAGTTATTAAAGATGATTTTTTTTCAATTGTAATGAAAATTCACATTTTTTTGCAATTTTTTATTTATATATTCAAAAATATACAGTTTTTTGGAAAAAGGCTGTGTTAAATTATGCAGAAGGTACTGTGTAACATTTACTGAAAGTTTGAAACAAATATGCTTGGAAGATCCTTAGAAAACATGTAATTAGTATGAGAAAATAAAAGTTTTGGGAATCGAGCGACAAAGATTGGATTAACTTTTTAGTGCATTCCAGGTCCATAGGATGGATTATCTTCATCCTCTGCAAACTCCTCCTCCAGCTTCCTCTTGTTCCTCCTCCTGTTTACTCTTGCTTGTATTTCTAGACTCTTTACAGCCCTGTCTGCAGCCCGAAGGCGTTCCTTGTCTAAAGCAAGCATCGCTCGTACCATGTTAGAACCTATCTTCATTCCCATATTTCTACATACCTTGCACCTTACAATGCTGCCATCATTGAAAGTCGCAACAGCATCATACACACCAAAGTGAAGTGTTTCTATTCCAACAAATACCGTCTTGGGGATTCTCGACCATATAACACTATTTACACTTTCATTGGGGTTTTGAGTTTTTCCGTGAATACACTTTTTCAACAGTTCAGGTGCTGCTAAGTCTCTGAAAATAGGTTTAGCCACAACACATACTTTATCTCACATCACTAAAATGTACCTGATGAACACGGACGTTAATAATAACACCATTTGACAGCAGTTTAACAGCGCCACAGTGGGTCACGCCCATGTAGAACACATTTCAAACAAAATTTAAAAATAGTTGTAGTCTTCGGAACTGAATAAATTATATATCTATTAAAAGGTAATAGTCTGCAGATTCAGAAAACGCAAAAAAGTAAAAATTGAACTTTTCGTGATTTTGAGCCTTTCCTGAGCCCCTTAAAGCTAACTAACCTAAGGACACCACATACATCCATGCCCGAGACAAGATTCAAACCTCCGACCGTTGCGGTCGCGCAATTCCAGACTGTAGCGCCTAGAACCGCTCGGTCACTAGGGCCGGCTACTGCAGAAAACATTTCTCAGGTACTCGGAAGAACCCCTGTACAGACGTAGGCCGGGTGTATCGTAACGAGACCTATCGATTTGGATTTGAACGCCGCTGCTTTATGGCTGAATTTTTTCAGTTCGGCTGGACAACTACTGAAAGTGAACCCTCCAGAATATTTCACACTTTTCCGTGTGATGCCCAGGGAAGTGTTATCCAAGTGCGTATCGCCCATCAGTGTAGTGTTCAATAAATGAATGTTGCAGTTTCTACTGAGTCAACCTTTATAGCTATTGGAACGGCAGGGTTAGAATTCCAAGGAAACTGAGCAACGGCGTACTCAATGTTCCCGAGTTGACACAAAAAATCAGTCTGGCTGCCCTTTTCTGTACTAAGATAGCACAGAGTGCTTTCAAACTGTAATACACATACGAGATAGTACTGTAAAAGTAACAAGCCGTCAAGTTGCAGTTTCAGAGATACTGGCGATCATTGTTACAATAAGGGTAGCTAAATAAAGTTTCTACACAAGGTCTTAAATACGAAAGCCTTCCATCTACATACAGTCCGAGGAATTTTAAACTGTCGACTTTTTGACTGCCTGCAGATAACATAATTTAGCTTTCACAAGAAATCCGCATACGAAACTGTAAGCGTCGCGTTTTGTCGTAGTTATTGATTAATCAGTTATCTCAAGGCCAGATGCTGATGTTACGGGGTATCCTACTGACCCGGATCATTTATACGTTACGTTCCACAACTTTCAGATTAAAACTTTCGTCATCTGCAAAGAGAAAAATTTTCGAGTCATATGTTACGTTCAGTGCGACATAACTGATATTTATGAATATGAGGTATCATACAGATATCGCGTAGCCACACCCAAGATGACAATGCGAATTGATACCACAGGCATTAGCAAGGGCTCTCTGCAGTGCAGAGTGACATGTGGGAGTAGCTCGTGAAGACCAGGCCTCTCCTCTCATTTAGCAGCGCCCTCGCACTGAGGTCAATATACACTCCTGGAAACGGAAAAAAGAACACATTGACACCGGTGTGTCAGACCCACCATACTTGCTCCGGACACTGCGAGAGGGCTGTACAAGCAATGATCACACGCACGCCACAGCGGACACACCAGGAACCGCGGTGTTGGCCGTCGAATGGCGCTAGCTGCGCAGCATTTGTGCACCGCCGCCGTCAGTGTCAGCCAGTTTGCCGTGGCATACGGAGCTCCATCGCAGTCTTTAACACTGGTAGCATGCCGCGACAGCGTGGACGTGAACCGTATGTGCAGTTGACGGACTTTGAGGGAGGGCGTATAGTGGGCATGCGGGAGGCCGGGTGGACGTACCGCCGAATTGCTCAACACGTGGGGCGTGAGGTCTCCACAGTACATCGATGTTGTCACCAGTGGTCGACCTGGGACCGGACCGCAGAAAAGCAAGACCGTAGGATCCTACGCAGTGCCGTAGGGGACCGCACTGCCACTTCCCAGCAAATTAGGGACACTGTTGCCCCTGGGGTATCGGCGAGGACCATTCGCAACCGTCTCCATGAAGCTGGGCTACGGTCCCGCACACCGTTAGGCCGTCTTCCGCTCACGCCCAAACATCGTGCAGCCCGCCTCCAGTGGTGTCGCGACAGGCGTGAATGGAGGGACGAATGGAGACGTGTCGTCTTCAGCGATGAGAGTCGCTTCTGCCTTGGTGCCAATGATGGTCGTATGCGTGTTTGGCGCCGTGCAGGTGAGCGCCACAATCTGGACTGCATACGACCGAGGCACACAGGGCCAACACCCGGCATCATGGTGTGGGGAGCGATCTCCTACACTGGCCGTACACCACTGGTGATCGTCGAGGGGACACTGAATAGTGCACGGTACATCCAAACCGTCATCGAACCCATCGTTCTACCATTCCTAGACCGGCAAGGGAACTTGCTGTTCCAACAGGACAATGCACGTCCGCATGTATCCCCTGCCACCCAACGTGCTCTAGAAGGTGTAAGTCAACTACCCTGGCCAGCAAGATCTCCGGATCTGTCCCCCATTGAGCATGTTTGGGACTGGATGAAGCGTCGTCTCACGCGGTCTGCACGTCCAGCACGAACGCTGGTCCAACTGAGGCGCCAGGTGGAAATGGCATGGCGAGCCGTTCCACAGGACTACATCCAGCATCTCTACGATCGTCTCCATGGGAGAATAGCAGCCTGCATTGCTGCGAAAGGTGGATATATACTGTACTAGTGGCGACATTGTGCATGCTCTGTTGCCTGTGTCTATGTGCCTGTGGTTCTGTCAGTGTGATCATGTGATGTATCTGACCCCAGGAATGTGTCAATAAAGTTTCCCCTTCCTGGGACAATGAATTCACGGTGTTCTTATTTCAATTTCCAGGAGTGTAGTTTTGCTTAGTCACGCCACAAGAAAAGCAATGGAACCGGAACAGGACCCTGTAGAATCCCCCCCCCCCCACTCCTGTTTTACATGTTTTTTATTTCATTTCACATTCTAGAGCGACTTCAGTACCAGGCAAAAATAGCTCATCTAAAAAACACACTCATCCCCTAAGCAGGACTCGAGTCGGCGACTTCAGCTTGTCAAAGCAGCGCAGGCGGATTCGGTTTCGGAGGTGTGCGCACAGGTTACATGCGTCTGATGTGGTCCAGCTGTGCAAGCTGACGATGACTGACTTACCGTATAACGTGGATATTGGGGTCCCAGACGGTGCGTGTGGTGTGGAGGAATCTCCTGAAACAGTATACTTAAAAACTGCTCAATCTACGAGCCTGCATCGAGACAGTTGACCAAAATTTACTACAATTTGAAAGCGACGTTTTGTGATTTATGATGGAAAAGTTATTCTCCCATACCTTTATTCTGATCGCGGACATCACTTTAGCTGTTGCCGAGATTTTAACTGTGACCTCCGAGTTCAAAATCGAGTTGTGACACTCTTGTATGTTGCGTGTTTCTCTGCTTGTATGTTTTCGATATGAGAAGCTTTGACTTGTCTAGCAGTTAAATGTTTTCCTCATACGCTGGTAGTAGTGTCCGATACGACCAGGAAGTGTGGCTGAGACAAGTGACATAGCATTTTACATACTAAAGATAGAAGATGTTCATGTCTCTCACAGTTTTATAACATGTATGCGCGACGATCTATGTACTGCAGAATTATTGCCAAGAGATAAGAGAGTATTCCGTCGTAATGTCGACACCGTTATGTGCAAGACCTTAACTAGATCTTAAATATTCATGGTGTCCTATGTTTTCTAGATTGACTTCATTTTTTTTAACTGCCATATAGGTTTTACGCTTGACAGGCACGTCGTTCCGATATAGACTTGCAAAGTATGTAAGTAATCTTAAGTATCGACTTTATAAAGGTGTTTTTGTGTTATTGACACAGGTGTGACTAGAATTGTTTTATTATTATCTGTATCAGACACCGCTATTGGTATGCTCTGTGACTTGGAATACCTTTCTGGCAAAAAATATTCATAAAATTTAGTTCATGGTAAAAAGTAAGATGTCCTTTACAAAGAGAAGGTACTTATCCCGAGTGCGTGGTGATTTCTACCTCATCCCGAGAATGTCTGCTTTATTAGGCGGAGAAATGTTCGCGTTTGATCCGTGTTGTTACTGTTCCATAAACCTGTGAATAGATAATACTCTGCAGGCCTGTGAGAAAGCAATCATTCCAACGATGAAGCTATAATTCACTGTGGTATGCCAATGCAGAGTTTGTTAGGAACAGCTTCAATTTTTGCTTTGAGGCGAGCAATATTCCTGTCTTGTAGCAAATACTGGTCCGTGATTGCAATCTTCAAAACCTTACGAGAGGAATATGCAATCTCATTTTACATAGCAGGAAATTTTTATAGTGACATGCCGTTGAAACGTCCGGTAGTCCACCTCTTCTCTGGAATAAAAGAATAACAGGGACGAATTTAAGAAAGGAGCAAACATCACTGAGTAGCATGAGAAGCTCATTTCTACTCACTAAATTTTCTCCAGATAGACAATCTTGATAAAATCGGTTTCCGTTTTACGAAATACTTGTTCTGACACCGAAGGTGAGCAAAGATCTTGTCTTCACCAGATCTCCTAGTTTTCAAGCCACATTGTGATTTTTCATTTTGTTGTTATGGTCTTCTGCCCGAATACGTCTTTGACGTAGATTTCCACCCTACTCTGCCCTTACCAGCATCTCCAGGTCCGAATAACTACTGCAATATACACCCTTTGGAACCGGCTTGCTATGTTCATCACTTCATCTCACTGAACAGCTTTTACCATCCACACTCCCCTTCATCTGCAAACTAACGATTCCATCCTGCCTCAGCATATATCCTTCTTCTCTTAGCTAAGTTGTGGCTTACTTTTTCCCCTATTTTGGTTCAATATCTCCTCATTGGTTAATCAGTACACCCAATAATCTTCAACACTCTTCGTAGTTCAGGAGCGTCTATTCAGAAAAATCAGGAGCACAATAAATGCTATTTTTACTCTTAGATTGTGGAGAAATCCATGAGCTTTAATAATCCTGCATACTTGCGCTTCGTTGAGTTGTCAAAAACCTTTGATAAGATTAGAGAAGTGGATATAATTCAAATCTTAATCGATAAGAGAGTACAAGTGGGTTTAGCGGAAATCATATATTATACAGGGTGATTTACGAAGAATGGTTCAAATGACTGTAATCACGACGGGACTTAACATCTGAGGTCATCAGTAACCTAGACTTAGAACTACTTAAACCTAACTAACCTAAGGATATCACACACATCCATGTCCGGGTCAGGATTCGAACCTGCGACCGTAGCAGCAGCGCGGTTCCGGACTGAAGCACCTAGAACCACTCGGCCACAGCGGCCGGCGGTTTACGAAGATACGCAAATATTTTAATATGTTATTCTACAAGTAAAACTAAAGAATAAAGTTCATATAAACATAGGTCCGTTACGGAGTTACGGCTAATAAAAGATTTTGCCTGAAATTATCAACATCGATAGTATGAAACCATCGCAAAACTGTACGAGGTTAAAGTAAAGCACGATTTCCATTTATGTTCTTGTTATTGGTCTGGTGACTCTAATAAAACATGTCGCAGACGTGTATGTGGAGTAGTTTCAAAGAAGATCCTGAGAAGCAGATTATTATACAGGGTTATTACAACTGATTGAAGCGATTTCACAGCTCTACAATAACTTTATTATTTGAGATATTTTCACAATGCTTTGCACACACATACAAAAACTCAAAAAGTTTTTTAAGGCATTCACAAATTTTCGATATGTGCCCCTTTAGTGATTCGGCAGACATCAAGCCGATAATCAAGTTCCTCCCACACTCGGCGCAGCATGTCCACATCAATGAGTTCGAAAGCATCGTTGATGCGAGCTCGCAGTTCTGTCACGTTTCTTGGTAGAGGAGGTTTAAACACTGGATCTTTCACATAACCCCACAGAAAGAAATCGCATGGGGTTAAGTCGGGAGAGCGTGGAGGCCATGACATGAATTGCTGATCATTATCTCCACCACGACCGATCCATCGGTTTTCCAATCTCCTGTTTAAGAAATGCCGAACATCATGATGGAAGTGCGGTGGAGCACCATCCTGTTGAAAGATGAAGTCGGCGCTGTCGGTCTACAGTTGTGGCATGAGCCAATTTTCCAGCATGTCAAGATACACGTGTCCTGTAAGGCTTTTTTCGCAGAAGAAAAAGGGGCCGTAAACTTTAATCCGTGAGATTGCACAAAACACGTTAACTTTTGGTGAATTGCGAATTTGCTGCACGAATGCGTGAGGATTCTCTACCGCCCAGATTCGCACATTGTGTCTGTTCACTTCACCATTAAGAAAAAATGTTGCTTCATCACTGAAAACAAGTTTCGCACTGAACGCATCCTCTTCCATGAGCTGTTGCAACCGCGCCGAAAAAACAAAGCGTTTGACTTTGTCATCGGGTGTCAGGGCTTGTAGCAATTGTAAACCGTAAGGCTTCTGCTTTAGCCTTTTCCGTAAGATTTACCAAACCGTCGGCTGTGGTACGTTTAGCTCCCTGCTTGCTTTATTCGTCGACTTCCACGGGCTACGCCTGAAACTTGCCCGCACGCGTTCAACCGTTTCTTCGCTCACTGCAGGCCGACCCGTTGATTTCCCCTTACAGAGGCATCCAGAAGCTTTAAACTGCGCATACCATCGCCGAATGGAGTTAGCAGTTGGTGGATCTTTGTTGAACTTCGTCCTGAAGTGTCGTTGCACTGTTATGACTGACTGATGTGAGTGCATTTCAAGCACGACATACGCTTTCTCGGCTCCTGTCGCCATTTTGTCTCACTGCGCTCTCGAGCGCTCTGGCGGCAGAAATCTGAAGTGCGGCTTCAGCCGAACTAAACTTTATGAGTTTTTCTACGTATCTGTAGTGTGTCGTAATCATATGTCAATGAATGGAGCTACAGTGAATTTATGAAATCGCTTCAATCATTTGTAATAGCCCTGTACAAGTAAATTTGTTTACTTTCCATTAAGAATGTAGAAACATTTATGACACTCCAGAATGAGATTTTCACTCTGCAGCGGAGTGTGCGCTGATATGAAACTTCCTGGCAGATTAAAACTGTGTGCCCGACCGTAGAGCACTTGCCCACGAAAGGCAAAGGTCCCAAGTTCGAGTCTCGGTCGGGCACACAGTTTTAATCTGCAAGGAAGTTTCATTTATGACACTGTTCGTAATCGTTAGTGACTTGTTTCAGTCGTTTCCTAACCTTGAAACGAGTTAATTTCCTGTATTGTTCAGTGAAAGAACATAACAACAAGATGGTATGTAGGGGAAACCACATATTAACTGTTGTTTGAAGATTATGTATGAAATAGGAATGCCTTTCAAATTTACGACAGAGGAATACGCCGATATGATGTCTATTTATGGAAAATGTGATGGTAATGCTACGACTGCAATTAACGAATATCACTTACGTTATCCATCTCGGAGGATTGCGAATGCACGCACCATTAGTGGAGTATTTCGAATGATACAGGAGACACATTCTCTACCTTCAGTTTACTGAAGATGGTATAAACAATTTACATAACGAGCACGTATGGTCTGAAGCAAACCCACATGCTACAATGCAGCGCAATTTCCAGCAGCGATTTAGCATAAATGTGTGGTGTGGTATAATCAACACACACTTTCTTGGACTATTCATTTTCCCAGGGCTTCTAACTGGCGAGACGTACTTGCAATTCCTTTAAGGATAAATGCATCCCTTGCTCGAAGATGTTCCACTTGTTACGCGACTGCAAATGTATTTTCAACATGAAGGCACGCCTGCACATTTCACTAACGCCGTTTCTACACATTTAAATGAACATTTTCTCCAGAAATGGATTGGTCGTGGTGCTATACGTCTGTGGCCGCCCATATGGTCCGATTTAACACCAATGGATTTTTGTGTAAGGGGATGGATGAAAGACATAGTTTATGAGGACAAAGTCAATACACGTGAGGCATTACTTGTACGCTTTATGAATTCAATGGACGACATTAAGAACAACCCTATGAAACTGAAACGAGCAACAAAATCTGTTCATACACGTGCAGTTATATGCACTGAACTCGGTGGAGACAGTTTTGAACATACATCGTGAATGCATTGTGAAACTGTATGTACACTGTCCATCTTCCTTGACACTGAGCTTTGTTTTTTGTCGGTTTAACATGGATGATGACGACGATGTTTGGTTTGTGGGGCGTTCAACTGCGTGGTTATCAGCTCTCGTACAAATTCGGAACCTTTGCTCAGCCGAATCTTTCATGATGATAATGAAATGATGAGGACAACACAAGCACCCAGTCATCTCTAGGCAGGTGAAAATCCCTGACCCCGCCGAGAATCGACCCCCGGGACCCTGTGCTCGGGAAGCGAGAAAGCGACCGCGAGACCACGAGCTGCGCACTAGTTTAACAGGTATTCGCGTGTGCTATCGTATTACTAAAAACAGATTATTTGACACATTCACACAGTTACCATCATTTTTCCAAAATTAAGTTTTCTACAACTGCTGCTGAAAATTTTGAGCAATTGTCTGGAATTTAAAAAACACGTTGGGCCGAGTAGTTGATACATTAAATATTTTACGAAATTGCTTCTTTGCTTCTCTGGATGTTCTGGAAAACTACTGCAGGTACACGTCTGGGTTATGTTTCATTGCCAGTCGGAGTGGCCGAGCGGTTGTAGGCGCTTCAGTCTGGAACCGCGCGACCGCTACGGTCGCAGGTTCGAATCCTGCCTCGGGCATGGGTGTGTGTGATGTCCTTAGGTTAGTTAGGTTTAAGTAGTTCTATGTTCCAGGGGACTGATGACCTCAGCTGTTAAGTCCCATAGTGCTCAGAGCCATTTGAACCATTTTTTAATGTTTCATTGCATTCACGAGATCAATAACAGCAATATAAATGGAAATCGTGCTTTACTTTAACTTCGTACAGTTTTATGATAGGTTCATATTATCGAAAAGTTAGATTTTTTTTTTTTTTTTTTGTAGAGCTGGTGCGATAATGAAGTAAGTACGTTTGTCTTAAATAGTACCGTATGTTTTTTTATAGCTGCATTCGACAGCTCGTGAGAAGAAACAGTATTTTTTAACGTTGATGTTGAAATTTTTCGCAAAAAAATTCGGGAAATGCTCTAGAGTGTGTGAGCACGGTGGCCGGAGAAGGTATTTGCGGTGCAAACACTGCCCCGCAGGTGTGTCGGAAGAGGCTGCGTAATGTGTACCGTAAGGTAGGCCTGCGTTGCGAAAATGAAGCTTTATTTCCTCTTGAACATACTTACGACCTAGATGTAGGTTCACCCACGAATGCTGTATATAGGGATACGTCATAGGCTAGAATCTAACGTATCACAAAGGCATCGAGAAAAATATTTCACGTTTCTGTATCCTCCCCCATTTACGTGAACTGAAACGGAGAAATCAACAATTCATTCTTCAAAAATAAAGAGGCCTTGTCCGCTGTAAAAGGCAGTTACTGCATTAAATATCTAAATGTTAGAAAGAAGATTTAACATGTCTTTTCCTGGATGTGGCTGCGTGCTTCTTAAAGCTAAATACATGATGTCGGACAACTGTCTCTGCCTACACTACTGTAAATAATATCAAATAGGATACATTCGTGAAATAAACATTTTACTAAAAACACCTTGATTGCCACTTGTACACGGCAGAATAAATATTCATGCTGAACATAAGCGCGTAATGACAGTGTTACCACATACGTGCAACAGACTTTGTCGGCTTATTCGACATTGTAGTGCAGTTTCGTACACACGTAAATGAAATAAACAAGTTACTAGTAACGATTTGGTAGCCACTCAAAACACATAATATACAAAGCTGTGAGGACGGATCGTGAGTCGTGCTTGGGTAGCTCAGATGGTTCATTCCCGCTTCGCGCGTCGGGCGACTAGGTTGTGCTACTAGTTCCGCCTCTACCGTGGCGCTGCGAGTTTTCCTCGTGTCCGTTTAGTGTCGTGTTGGTCTCCGTGCACGTCGCATCGTTAGTTGTCGGCTAGTGTGGTGTTCGTGCGGCCCTTCCTGTCGCTGCGTCGTCTCGCGCCGTGATGCCCACCGTGGTTCCCACGAAAATCCCGCGTACAGCCACTGTCAGCTGTCGGCAGATCCACGCGTCAGTCCAGCCCCATTCGTTGGAGATACATGACTGGTTAGTCGATACAATTAAAGTCGAATGTTTTTTATTCCAGTCTTTGATCACAATATCAATTCTTTAGACGATGAGCGGCCCGGCCGCGGTGGCCGTGAGGTTCTGGCGCTGCAGTCCGGAACCGCGGGACTGCTACGGTCGTAGGTTCGAATCCTGCCTCGGGCATGGGTGTGTGTGATGTCCTTAGGTTAGTTAGGTTTAAGTGGTTCTAAGTTCTAGGGGACTTATGGCCTAAGATGTTGAGTCCCATAGTGCTCAGAACCATTTGAACCATTTTTTTGAACGATGAGCGGTTTCGGTCCGTAATGACCATCATCAGATCTTTTTTACACCATGTCCTAAAGCGATAAGGCCATAATGGTATCATCAAAACGTATTAATATAGTCAGCACAGCATCGTCACATAGACCTAAAATAAGGTGTAGAATAGGCCATATAGTCCACACAGTCATTATTGAGTAGCCAGTTGCAATAATGCCTATATATATATATATATATATATATATATATATATATATATATATATATATATATTTTTTCTGCTTAATGATGGACCGCATCATTTACGCCGTAAGGAACAAACTGGGCTATAAAAAGGGAAATAAAGTGCTAAATATTATGTGTTATGCGGATGACGCTACGTTGATAGCATTTAACGAGGATAATTTACAAAAGTAACTTAACCAATTTAATAAAACATATAAGCAATATAACATAGAAACCTCATCTAAGAAAACTAAGAGTATGGTAATATCAGAAACACCAGTTCCATGTAAATAAGAGGTAGATTGTATGTCAACTGAACAAATGAACTGCAATTATTTAGGTACTGTTAACACCAGCTGCAAAAACAAATCAACGAAGTGCAAAATCAAGTGCCCAAGGTAGTAAGGCCTCCTAAATACTATATGGAGAAAGTTGGCTCAAATGGCTCTGAGCACTATGCGACTTAACTTCTGAGGTCAACAGTCGCCTAGAACTTAGAACTAATTAAACCTAACTAACCTAAGGACATCACATACATCCATGCCCGAGGCAGGATTCGAACCGGCGACCGTAGCGGTCGCTCGGTTCCAGACTGTAGCTCCTAGAACCGCACGGCCACTCCGGTCGGCTATGGAGAAAGAAATTTGTGACAGCTGAGGGGAGAATAAAAAATGTATAAAACAAAATTACCTGTTTTTATTGTGACAATTTTTGCTGGGTCAGTCAGGCAGGGACCTAGCAACTAGGCTCGCTGAACAAGAACGCAGCTGGAGGTTGCAGAATTCTGGCTCCTCATTTGCTGAGCATGTACTGACTGAGGGTCACTACTTCCAGCCAGAGTCCCATGTCCTTCACCTATGGAACAAAGGCCATAAACTCAACCTTCTGGAAGCCCTGGAAATTAACAAACGTCTAGCTCACAGTCCAGATCTAATCCTAAATGACCAGACACAGCTCAGCACTTCCCTTCTCCTAAACTCCACATAATCCTCTCTAATTTTCACACTTCCCACACTGTCATATTGATAAATCCGGTTTCTGCCGGTTATTCGCGGCTTTCCAGCACGATAATTCAACTGCGTGACACGCAGTCTTCTTCAGGTGCTGTCTGATACTGATGCCAGTGTACAACGAGTCCAGTATTTATGCCTACGTTGTGCTAGGCGTACCGGACTCGTTCCACACTGGAATCACTATTAGACATCACCTGAAGAAGACTGCGAGACACACAGTTGAAATACCGTGCAGTAAAGCCGAGAATAACCGGCAGAAGCCCGATGTATCAATATGACAACGCCTCGCCGGGAAAGATTGAAGAATTACTTCCCACACTGTCTGTTCCTGCATATTCCCATTTTCCTATATTCATGAAGCTCTTTTATTTTATTGCCTATGTAATCCATATAGACTGTAGTTTCAATTGTTAAGGCTTTCTTTTAACTGGCACTTGTATTACTTACCATGTTTAATACCTCTTGTTGTTGTCGCATCAAGTATTGTTTTATTATACTTGGTTCATTTATTTAATGCAAACTGTTACATACTCGTAGTTTTGAGTATAATCTTAATGTTCTTCCTGTTTGCTCGTTTTGTATTTCTGTATTATTCAGCCCATTTTTTACCATTTAAAATGCAGTACCATCACACTCTCAAAAATTGCATTTACTGTATGTTCGCTCACACTCCTCCATTTTCCTGCATTTATTCATTTCTGTTTATCTCATTGATATTGCTTAAGTTCCTTACGTATTCTGTGGTTACACCGATAATTCTTTCTTTCTTTTAAATGGTTTATGTACCTCCTGAAGTAACCTTGTCAAGCACTAATTTTATTTAATTTAATTGGTTCTGTTTATATTAATAAACTGTTATGTAGGCTTTCTATTCCTGTTTTGTGTTAAAGTTTTTCCTGATTTCACCGTTTTTGTTTATTTACTGTTCAATTTTTTACTTTTTACACTGCATTACCAGCACATTGCAAAGACGTTATTTACTGCACATTTGTGCTTCAATCTAGACATCTCTTCCAATGTTGTTTACTAACACCGTAACGTCTTTGGTGACAATACTCAGTAAATGTCTGAAGATGGCCTTATAAGCTGAAAACCGGTTATACAATAAATGAAATACAGTAGAACATAAGCAAACTAGCGCTTTTCAATTAGCAAAAAACTAAGTTACGTCTTGATATGAAGCATGCACCAGAAACTACAGTAGAAACGAAAAATATAAAACAAATGAAGGTACTAAGACAGATACAAGGAGTAATCTTGTGGCACAATAGAACAAACGTTTTGATAGGGAAACAGGGAGAAACACGAGCTATAAGTAAACGGATGAAGACAAGAAAAAGAGGTTGGAAGGATCTTGTGGAAAGGATGAATCCCACAAGACTAGCTAAAATTTGTAAATATGGACGAGGCAAGGGAAACGATTGCCTAGACGACCATCCAAGAGAAGTGTCGGCATTTGGTAAATTACATCCATGGAAAGAGGAAGACGTAGGCAGTGCTGATTCCTATCAGCAGATGAAGAAGAAGAAGAAGAAGAAGAACTAGAAAAAGCGTCTGTTTTTGACTGAACTACTTCTCATCCATATTTCCTTTCCATCAAGTTTACATTCAAGAGAAACACTTAAATTTGTATTACATATTAACAAATTCCTCTTTTTCAGAAACGATTTTGCACGGTCGTATCAAACGTAGTCACTGCCCCGCTGACAAACAGGAACTATGCGAACTGGAAGTAGCTGTCAAAAGGTCAATGAGAGATGCTTGTGAATCAGTATTTTATCTGCAGATTGTAAAAATAGCCCCAACAAATTTTGGTCGTACGTAAAATCTATGAACGCAACAAATAATTCAATACCTTCTCTTGCTGACAGTACGGGTAACGTAACGGATGATGATAAACTGAAGGCCCAAATTCTAAACCTAGCTTTCAAAAACTCGTTTACAGTAGAAGACTGCAGCAACATTCCCCATTTACATTATCGAACAAACGCAAGCGTGGCTGACATAGTGTTTAGTTTATTTGGGATTGTAAAACAGTTAAGATCCTTAGACGCCAGGAAGGCATCTAGCCCAGACGATATCCCCGTAAGATTTAATGTTGGTAAGGAACAAATATATCACCATTCTTATCGATCATCTATCAGAGATTATTGGAACAGCGGAAAGTTCCACGGGACTGGAAGAAAGCCCAGGTCATAGCACTCTATAAAAAGGGTAGAAAATCGGATGCACCTAATTACCGGCCAATTTCACTGACATCGATTTGTTGTAGAATCATGGAACATATTTTGTGTTCAGACATAATGGCCTTTCTAGCCTGTGAGAAGCTCCTCTGCGGAAACCAGCGCGGTTTTAGGAGACAGCGGTCACGCGAATCACAGCTGGCCCTCTCTGTGCATGATATACAACAGGCTCTAGATACCGGCTCTCAGGTTGATGCCATATTTCTCAACTTTCGAAAGGGGTTCGACTCAGTTACGCACTGTCGCTTGCTCCAAAAAGTGCGCGCTTACGGTCTGTCCGATGACATGTGCGTTTGGATAGAACGTTTTCTAACAGACAGAGAGCAGTATGTCGTCCTGAACGGTGTGACTTCAACAGAAACAAGCGTAATTCAGGTGTGACCCAGGGCAACGTTATAGGCCCGCTGCTTTTTTCGATTTACATAAACGATCTCGTTGATGGTATTGACAGCAGCATTAGACTGTTCGCCGATGATGCTGTAGTCTGCAGGAAAGTAGTATCACACGAAAGTGATGAACGAATCAATGAGGATTTGCAGAAAATAAATGTGTGGTATAATGACTGGCAGTTATCTCTCAGTAAGTGTAACCTACTGCGTATAAAAAGACGAAAATCCCCATTAATGTGAGAGTACAAAACAAATGCCCAGTCTTTGGAAGCGGTAACATCCGTCAAGTATCTGGGTGTGAGTATTAAAAAAAATGGTTCAAATGGCTTTGAGCACTATGGGACTTAACATCGGAGGCCATCAGTCCCCTAGAACTTAGAACTACTTAAACCTAACTAACCTAAGGACATCACACACATCCATTCCCCAGGCAGAATTCGAACCTGCGACCGTAGCGGTCACTTGGGTGTGAGTATTCGAAATGATCTTAAATGGAATGATCAGATTACACAAGTAACGGGCAAGGCGAACTCTAGATTGCGGTTTATTGGTAGAATCCTGAAGCGATGCAGTCCTTCAACAAAGGAAATTGCTTACAGTACGTTAGTTCGTCTAGTTTTAGAGCATTGTTCGTGTTATGGGACCCTTACCAGTTGGGTCTGATTCAATAGATTGAGAAGGTCCAAAGAAGAACGGCAAGATTCGTGACTGGTACATTTAGTCGTCGCGAGAGCGTTAAAAATCTCATAGAAAGTTTGAAGTGGGACATACTTGCAGATAGACGACGCGCTAAACTGAAGGGGCTGCTCACTAAATTCCGAAATCCAATCTTCAACGAGCATGTAGAGCATATAGTATTACCACCAACTTTCAAATCGTGCAGTGATCATCATTCAAAAATAAAGGGAATTAGAGCTTGTACTGAGGCGTTTAGACAGTCGTTTTTCCCTCCCGCGTCCGCGAGTGGAACGGAGGGGGGGAAACTTGTTTTTGGCGCAAATTGTGCCCTCCGCCACACACCGCTTGGTGGCTAGCGGAGTATGTATGTTGATGTAGATTTTTTGTTGTACATAATCTGCATTGTGGATCCTCTGCGGATCGGTTAGCATCAGTTATTTAGCAAACGACATTGACTGCTTTTAGTGTCTCATTTCCTTTTATGATTCCCTCAGCATCGCCTGATTCAGTACAGATGTACTCCGTTGCAACTGTTTTACATTTTTATTCCATACATATAAATGCAAGAGAATCTCGACTCACCGGAAAAGCCGTTCCAGCAATACTCAGGGTTAAAAAATTGCTACCTCTTAGAGGCACTTGGACATTATTTATGCTTATGAAGATTTAAAAAGTTGTTTACAACGAAGTGGTTTTTCCTATAGCGGCTATTTCAGGATATTGGAGGAATGACGGCTTCACATTTTTGGAATTTTATCACGGATCAGTTGTTGCCTATGACTTTACTCGATTCGTATACAGCTCAGCTCGTATACCGCAGGTTCTGAATGCGGCTCTTCCGTTACTGGTATCAGCAGAATGACATCAGTGGTAACCTAAGTCACATTGTTCTGAGAGTATGAGTGGAATTCAGTTCAAAAACAGTGAATAACGAGCCAAACTATATACCTGATTTTATCTTTGGAACATTGCCTGTCTCGCATTTAAAGTTGCAGTATTCGGGTTTTGAGGTCTACTTATCCTTTGCTGTACCTTTGCTTTCAGAACTGCTGATTATATAGTAAGAAGTACACACAAACAAAACTATAAAAGAGGAAGATAAGAGCGGAGAGAAGCACGAGGGCAAAAGTTCCTATGAGAGAAAGATTAGTGGATACCCATTCGCACACTCAATGTCACAACATTGCAATAAAATCATTGAAATGAGAGTGTTATAGCGTTAATCTCTCCGACGTATCTTAAAATGTCTGCCGCGTGGGATTAGCCGAGCGGTCTAGGGCGCTACAGTCATGGACTGTGCGGCTGGTTCCGGCGGCGGTTTGAGTCCTCCCTCGGGCATGGGTGTGTGTGTTTGTCCTTAGGATAATTTAGGTTAAGTAGTGTGTAAGCTTAGGGACTGATGACCTTAGCAGTTAAGTCCCATAAGATTTCGCACACATTTGAACTTTTTTTTTTCTTCCAATGTCTAACTAGATGTACATGCGACTGAGTCTTATGTTTGGGTACGTGTGCGTTAAAATACGAAAATATTTACCTTATACGAAGAGAGAAAGATGGAAAAGCATTTTACAGACATTGTGAACGATACTCCAGCGCTTCTTATTAATACTTTACTGAATACGTGGTTTGTGGATATAAAATGAGTGTTTCGCTGGAAACCTAAGATACCATTTCGAAGCTTTTTATATGCACGTGGGTTCGCAAGTTTCGTATTTACCGCGAGCAAACGCACCGGTTCGGAATATCATTTCACTCACACAGTGTTTCCTTCTATCTGAAGTTAATTAAATATTCTATACGTCGCTTCGCACCTGGAGACCAAATAGATTTTACACAAAGCCCTGCGGAATTGCGTTCTGGTGTTTGGAATACAAATAAGCGCTCTGGAGCAGACGTGGGAGGTACAGCGGAAAATAAGAAAACCTTTCCAGACATTTCCGCGTGTGATGCGAGGCAGATAACATAGTAATGGTGCGCAAGAATTTCACAATAAAGGGAAGATCGTGGGTTGCCGGTGGCCGCGGGGAAAGAGTTGGGGGATCGTGGGTAATGGAATTTTGTAGCGAGGTACGGAAGCAAACGGCGGCCCGCCAAAAGCCCCCACTCACCGGCCTAGCCCCGTGTTCGCGCCTCCCTAAAGTGTGATAGCCACTTTCCCGTTCGACCATCGTAGTCGTTCCAGACAGCGCTGAGTGAAACGCGATTGAAAGAGAGCTTAAAATCATCATGTACGCTTCAATATCTTTCGTTTCTCTTCTTTTGTAGAGAAGTCTCCAAGTAGACTGCTTTTGCACAATGTCAAAAAAAAAAAAAAAATGGTTCAAATGGCTCTGAGCACTATGGGACTTAACATCTTAGGTCATCAGTCCCCTAGAACTTAGAACTACATAAACCTAACTAACCTAAGGACATTACATACATCCATGCCTGAGGCAGGATTCGAACCTGCGACCGTAGCAGTCCCGCGGTTCCGGACTGCAGTAGCTAGAACCGCACGGCCACCGCGGCCGGCTGCACAATGTCAATGAAATCTAAAGTCGTGGCAGTCAAACCGAAGTAATGTTTCTGATTCTTGGTGGTAAGTGACTGACGTAATGATCAGAACAAGGAATACACACTGAATTAGTGCAGTATATGTTGTACTGAGTCACACGGTTAGACAAAGACAACGCGATCATCACTTATGAAATAGTCTGAAATAGAATAGGGCATTCGTACGTTGTGCCGGTGCCTCCCGTTTGTTGTCGCTATAGGGCTACAGAACCAAAAACGACTGTCCTTATACTATCGAGAAGTACATAGACTGGGTTAGCGAACGAGACGAATGTGTGACTTTAGGTGTTTTGTGTCAAATTTTGGTTTCACATGTGGTTATGCTTTCTGCAAAACTAAATTGCAACTAAATTTAGCCCGCATCTCGTGGTCGTGCGGTAGCGTTCTCGCTTCCCACGCCCGGGTTCCCGGGTTCGATTCCCGGCGGGGTCAGGGATTTTCTCTGCCTCGTGATGGCTGGGTGTTGTGTGCTGTCCTTAGGTTAGTTAGGTTTAAGTAGTTCTAAGTTCTATGGGACTGATGACCATAGATGTTAAGTCCCATAGTGCTCAGAGCCATTTGAACCATTTGAACCAACTAAATTTAACTTCAGAACGTTAAAAATTATCATCATATTTACTAGAGTTAAATACCAAAAGTAGCGCACAAATAGTTACAGTTAGCCAATTTTTCCTTTATTTTTGTAATTATAACTGTTAAACAAAATTCAGTGTTAATTAAAACAACAATCAAAGTCACCCACATTATTTCAATTTTTTCATTCACCTATTATAACCAAATGAATTGACTTCACACAGTTAATAATCTGAAGATAAACAACTATTTATTTCGAAGTTCATGCCAGGTTGTTTAGTAAGAAACCTATCTACTTTTTCATCACCCGCACAAAGGGACCAGTAACTCACTAAGACAAAATAGGAGGTGATGTGTGTTGGGTATTTATTGTATTTTCATGTATTATAATGAGTATTTCTTCGCAAGTTTTAAACATATTTCCATTTAATGAAATCTGTTTTGTCATATTTCACTGTGATTCATTTTCTATCGACTATAAGAATATCTGATAGTTTTGAAGGGGCGATATTGTTTTTCGGCGTGAATCGTCACAAAAATCAAATTGATTTTTTTATTCACACCAAACGAACGCCAAGTATTCCTTTACAAGTCAAAAAGACACACCTTACTTAATGCAGACCCTGAGTCAATCCATATTTTCTTCTGACAGAGGCGTTTCAGGTTATTCGTCATGCCTCAGTTACTGACAAACGCATCTGGGAAGACGAAATTTACCCATATTCCGTTGTACATGATATAATACTAAAGTGTAATGTAAAGACAAAGTTACGCAGAAACTGTCTTTACATATAAATTTACATCCCGTGTAGACAGCAGGCTTCATGAGTACGGTCCCGTGTAGTTTCTGTGGTGTCACCGCCAGACACCACACTTGCTAGGTGGTAGCCTTTAAATCGGCCGCGGTCCGCTAGTATACGACGGACCCGCGTGTCGCCACTGTCAGTAATTGCAGACCGAGCGCCGCCACACGGCAGGTCTAGAGAGACGTATTAGCACTCCCCCCAGTTGTACAGCCGACTTTGCAAGGAACGGTTCACTGACAACTACGCTCTCATTTGCCGAGACGATAGTTAGCATAGCCTTCAGCTACATTTGCTACGACCTAGCAAGACGCCGTATTCAATTGATATTGAGATTCTATTAATGTATCATCAAGAGCGATGTTCTACAAATGTGGATTAAAGTTAAGTATTCCAGAAGCTACGTACTTTTATTTATAGCATTCATTACGTATCCTGTTTCAGACCTCACGCCAGCCTGCGTGAGTTTAAGCGCGTGCCTTTCGGCTTCCTCTCATTGTGTCTAGGCTGTCTTGTCTAGACACTACAGTTTCAGCGCCTTTAAAGCGAAGTATCAAGCGAGGTGGCAGTGGTACATATGGGTTCTCAATGAGGCTTATTTGAGAGGGAGTTTCCAGGTCTGGTAACCTCCCTAAAACCTTATTCAGAACCGGAGGATGGAGCAACTATTTTCAACTAGCGATGATCAGTCCTTTTTGCTGGTACTATCTAGTGGGTTATGAAATGGCCAGGCCAGTAAATGTCTATTTAATAGTCAAGCATATCTGCTACGGAACACCTCGAGATCAATGGCTTTTTTAATGATTCCATTTCACAGTGGGTGACTAGTGCCCAACTCAGTAATTCCTTCGACAGACGGAAGGACGACGGTTCAATCCCGGGTCCGGCCATCCTGATTTAGGTTTTCCGTGATTTCCCTAAATCACTCCAGGCAAATGCCGGGATGGTTCCTCTGAAAGGGCACGGCCGACTTCCTTCCCCATCCTTCCCTAATCCGATGAGACCCATGATCACGCTGTCTGGTCTCCTTCCCCAAACCAACCAACCTTCGACAGAGTAGGTTTTATATTATTTAATGGCTTATTCCAGGTGTCTCCAACCGCAATCACTAAGCAGTTGATTAGTGAATCTGAAGAGAATGTTCAACGTGAGAGATGTGCAACCCTTCCGCAAATTGCAGCAGATTTCAGTGGTTGTCCATGAGCCTGTGAATCATTCAACGTAACATCAACCATACTGGCTTTCGAAGCCGAAGGCCAACACGTGTAGCCTTGACGACGAAGCTTTACGCCTCTCCTGGGCCAGTCAACACAGACATTGGACTCTTAATGACTGGAAACATGTTGGCTGGTCGGACAAGTCTCGTTTCAAATTTTATCGAGCGGATAGACGTGTACGCGTATGGAGACAACTGCATTAATCCATGGACCCTGCATGTCAGCAAGGGACTGTTAAAGCTGGTGGAGGCCCTGTAAAGGTTTGGGGCGACTGCAGTTGGAATGATACGGGACCTTCGATACGTCTAGATACAACTCTGACATGTAACACGTACTAAAGCATCCCGTCTGATCACCTATATCCTTTCATGTCCATTGTGCATTCCGATGGACTTTGGCAATTTCAGCAGGACAATGCGACACCCCATACGTCCAGAATTGCTACAGAGGGCTCCAGGAACACTCTTCTGAATTTAAACACTTCAGCTGGCCACCAAACTCCCCAGACATGAGCATTATTGAGCATATCTGGGATGCCTTGCAGCATGCTATTCAGAAGAGATCTCCTCTTAGTGTTGTATATATATGGATATCCCTGCAGGATTCATGGTGTCTGTTCCCTCCAGCACTACTTCAGACATTAGTCGAGTCCATGTCTTGTCGTGTTGCGGCACTTCTGTGTGCTCGCGGGCGCCCTACACGATATTAGACGGGGTAACAGTTTCTTTGGCTCTTTAGTTCATAATGCTACATGAACTGCATTAGTTTTCCGATCACGCCCATAAATTACTAGGCCCAAATGATCCCACTGGTTTAAGCAAAAAGTGTTTTGTATCTCGCTCAAATCACACTTCCGCCAACAACAGCACTGAACAAAATGCATAGAGTTACCTTATCCTCTGGTTAACGAATTTTAACATCAGTACACATCACGTGAGATGACACCGGCTTTACCGGGATACACAATGATTTGACTCAGCAGTTGGCAGGCACTTAATAGGAATCGTACATTTTTAAATGGACGTAAATCAATTGAGACACATTTGTGGGAAATCGATAAAAACCGTTTAAATCTTAAAATTACAATTTCTTGGCGCATTTCTTCCATTTTTTTATACAGGCCTAATACGATGCAGACATGATTCTATGACAAAAGACTAGGTCCCTAATATAATATTTAAGTAATGCAATCAACTGTTGAAGGCTGAAAATTTCTACCTAAAAAAAAAAAAAGGAAAACGAAGAAGCTATAGGTTCTAAAACCATTTACTCCTTTTTACTCTTAGTGTCGGTATATTTAAAGCAGACGTGTACAGGTCTACATTTTGCAAGATTTATGCACAATTTTACAACTAAAATCTATATTTCACAGTCCATTTACTCGTTGCCTTGGCAGTTGTTCGTTATAGACCGCTTCCCAATTTCTTCACAGAAACCTGTGTGTTTGTCAGGCAGATAACACTGCAGTTTTTCCAAGTCTTTTATTGAATTGGACTTCAGTGGAATCTTTTCCTGAAGGGCAAGCTAGTTTATTTGGCACAGGCATAGGACCATGGTGGACTCCCGGAAGAAATGTGTCACTCCCAAGTTCATTGCTCGTCGTAGAAGCTGTATTACAACCCACTCCGATAGTATTCAAAGTAAAATGTTAAAAAATTGCTGACAGAGAACGTTACTTTCCGTTGTCTTCCATTGTTTTGACTTTCTTCAGAAATTCTGGTCTTCTTGTAAAACAGTGGCCAGCATGACTTGAAGAGCAATTGTATTGAATTTTGTTGACTCTCGCAGAATCGGTTGGCTACAACAGAAATCTGCTGAGGGTGTGATTCTTATTTAGAGTTGAGCAGTTGTCTGAAAAGAGATCGGTGTATTTTTGTGGCGTATCGTTCGTATAATCATTTATACCTGAGCACACTTCATTTGGACTTTTCTTGCCTTCATCTTCATGGCAGTTCGTATACTGTGTTATTGTCAGTCTTTATATGGTGTATGGAAAACAAATTAACGGTAACTGGCTTCAAATAAAACGCATTTAGCACTGGAAGTATTGGTAGGAAGACGTTCTGCATGAATTCGAAAAACAAAGAGCGGATGTGGTCTCCTAATATCACTGCTTCCCATTTCTCATGTCGAAGAGCAATGTAAAATTTGCTGTTCCTCTGCTTATTAGGAAGCAACTGTCACATCTCTGTACTTCGCTACATCGTTTAGTCTAGGAGATTTCCGTTGAACACTTAGCTTGTCACACATGCATCAAGTGTCTACTTGTGGCCTTCCAAATTTGTGATCAAAATTGTCCCTGAAGGACGTCCAATAAAACTTACTTTTTATTGAGGCTGTTTCTCGAGGAATAATTTCCACGCCAGTTTGATGTTGAGTTCAGCACTTAAGAGGCTCCGGAAAGCCTCAAAATCATGAAAAGTTCAATTTTTACTTTTTTGCGTTTTCTGAATCTGCAGACTATTTATTACCTTTTAATAGATATATAATTTACTCAATTCCGAGGACTACAACTATTTTTAAATTTTGTTTGAAATGTGTTCTACATGAGCGTGACCCACTGTGGCGCTGTTAAACTGCTGTCAAATGGTGTTATTATTAACGTCCGTGTTCATCAGGTACATTTTAATGATGTGAGATAATGTATGTGTTGTGGCTAACCTGTGATGGTTCAATATATATCGCTGGTGTGATTGTCGATTGTTTCATGTTTATTTACTCTGTCGTTATCTCGAAAATATTCGTAATTAATTCTGTTTCTTGAGTCTCTGTTTTGTTGAAGTATAATAATGAGTAAAAGTAAAGTTGCTGTTGCGACTTTCAATGATGGCAACATTGTAAGGTGCAAGGTATTTAGAAATATGGGAATGAAGATAGGTTCTAACATGGTACGAGCGATGCTTGCTTTAGACAAGGAACGCCTTCGGCCTGCAGACAGGGCTGTAAAGAGTCTAGAAATACAAGCAAGAGTAAACAGGAGGAGGAACAAGAGGAAGCTGGAGGAGGACTTTGCAGAGGATGAAGATAATCCATCCTATGGACCTGGAATGCACTAAAAAGTTAATCCAATCTTTGTCGCTCGATTCCCAAAACTTTTATTTTCTCATACTAATTACATGTTATCTAAGGATCTTCCAAACATATTTGTTTCAAACTTTCAGTAAATGTTACACAGTACCTTCTGCATAATTTAACACAGCCTTTTTCCAAAAAACTGTATATTTTTGAATATATAAATAAAAAATGGCAAAAAAATGTTGTGAATTTTCATTACAATTGAAAAGAAATCATCTTTAATAACTGAACAAAAATTTTGTAAAATCCCTGTGTTAAGTTGTAGCCCATATTCCAATAAATAATCTGTAAAAAGTTCAACTTCCTACCTCAAATACTTTGTGAGGAAAGATGTAATTTATAAGCGTTATTTTAACATTGCAAGTATAGGGCGTTCCGGAGCCCCTTAAGTAATATCTTGCTGGCCAATTTACATACTTGCATTCTTTGCGTGGAAAGGTTGATACTCGTATACGATTTCGCACTAAATCATGCACTGTTGTTGGTTGCGGGAACCACGCCTTCCTCTCTGGTATTCGGGTGTTCTGCCAGCAATTTTCAGTGCTTGGACTTTTCGAACTCTCTTCACACTGACGCTTTAAACTCCTGTATGTGCATCGAAACATAATCTTTCTGTCGTATAGTTCCGTTAAGTTTGTGATGCTTAAAGCTGGCAGAATTAAACCTTGGAGTGTCATCCCTTGAGCGCCTCTGCTTCACATCTTAAACATCAGCCATTGAACATCACTTTTTGCTTAATACTGTGAAACTGTGTAAATATATTCAAGAAGCTTTCTTCTCCCATTTTTCCCAAGCAATTTTGTCCTCACTTGCAGTTTTGCTAATATCAATATCAGGTAATGTTATATATACACGAAAATACCATCCGTATAGGAAATGAATACATTTCATTATCTAGTGGTGCTTAGTGTAGAATGCCCCTCTTAGACAATATTGCTGACATATGTTGGACTAAATGCTACAGGTAAAGAATATTTTGCATTCGCAGTGGCACAGACACAGCAGAGAAACATGAAATTTAAAAAAAAATGTACTGTAAGTTAAACATATGTGTATCCTAAATAAAAGTTCAGCCCACAAAAGAAAAGAACACACACTGAAAACAAAGAAACATAGAGTTATTCACATTCTCTGTGCATTGCGCACGGTTCCAGTAAGCAAACAATCGTCAACAGTACTGTTATCATGTGAGCTGGTCACAAAACAATATTATACGACAATCTGAAGTATTTAAATCTACAATTGCGTCCTTGCTGGTTAACTTACTTAGGATTTAGATAGCATAATACATGTACTAAGACATTAATCGTAGGTGGAGACCAAGAGATGAATACACTAAGCAGATTCAGAAGGATGTAGATTGCAGTAGGTACTGGGAGATGAAGAAGCTTGCACAGGATAGAGTAGCATGGAGAGCTGCATCAAACCAGTCTCAGGACTGAAGACCACAACAACAACAACAAGACATTAAAGAAAGTTGCTACTTACTTGCGAGTGAATGCAGTCTTCTTTGCTGGAGTACTTTTCCCTCCGTGATTCACATCGGCCTAACTTTGTACCTTCCAGATTTGATTTTATTGGCTTTATAACATTTCGGTTGTTTCACCTTCTGTAGCTTCTTCCAATTACAGCCTTGGTCTCCAACACTGACATCACTGTTGGAGGCACTCCGTAAACACTAACTCCAACAACGCACGTTTAACAGCGTGGAAAGCGAGGATAACAATGAACAGCACTCCAAACAATTGTAGCATGTCTAATTGTCAACACAGCCAGTAATACCATCTAATTGTGTGGTTACAAAGCATAACAGATACGCCACATCAGTTTATGCTGCCATCGAATTTCTATTTTCAAAGGAACATGAGGAAAAAATCGGGGATCTTCTTTTTTAAAACGACAGGAGTAATTGTCTGATGCCACTCCAAAAATAACGCAGTTTTTCTGTATCTCATAAAATACAAGCTACCTGGTAGATTTAATGTCAGTTGGTGCAGCTACACACGAAGTACCTGAAGCAATAAGAGACTACAAATTGTTGATTGAAGCCCATTTCAAGATTCTGATAGGATCGTAAATTTGCTACGTATTTGACAGACTTCGAGATAAATGTACAATCATCACACCATGTACAGCAGAAGGCGTTATGGTATCTCTTATAAAACTACTAAACATTGACTGTAGACAATAATTTCGAAAATATAATTTACCAAAACTAAGATTTTGAACATTGCTGCAGTATAGCAACATTGCATGCAAGGGGCTTCACTGCACTTGAAATAACAGCCAGCCAGTTGCAAAATACAGGTTTATTATATCTTGACCATGGTTTCGACGGTTTTGAAACTGTTTTCTTCGGAAGATATAGGTTATAAAATCATATTATATATAGTCGGAGTCGTTGACTCTGTCTAATACATGTAATACACTTAATCACCATGTAAATACATTATACGAACGTAGTCGTCTACTGTACAGCTTCGTGTTAAAATTTTAAATTAAAAAAAATCACATATTTTCAATTGGTTAGCTTTATTTCGGATGCATTTGAGCTATTGTATAAAAAATGGATGCGTTTATTAGCGACACGTACTATCGCTAGGTAATGATTAGGCGTGAGATGTAAACGTTGTTCTACAGCGAAACAGCAGCTTACGAAACCAACACGCTATGGCATGTGGCATCTGCGGATTTTTAAAAAGTGACGGATGAGCGAAGTAGCAGCTAAAAGAGTACAATATTTTAAGAAATGTCATTATCTTTCTCGAATGGCTCTTACAGCTCGCAACAGGAACTGAGAAATCAAAAGCCCTAATAAAGTCGTGACTAATAATCAGCTTATTAGGAAATTCTTTAAAACTTCTCTCTTCCAGGCTGTGCGCCTCCCGTCTCTTCCCTACAAGCACACCATGACACCCGTAAAGCCAGAACTCGGGGGCGGAAACGACGTCGGAACTCGGATGCCGGCAACTTAGTCGTCGACCACACCCATATTGAGGTCAATAAGAAATTATGAGACAACTTATAAATCATTTTCGACGAACTTTGGCAATATCCATTCCCCTCTTCACTTCCCCGCCGCCACTCCGACAGCAAGCCGCATCGACATTTTCTTCTCGTAAGACGAGAGGGGCGGTGGTAGGAAAAATATAACTTTTTCCACTCCTTGTTTAACGATGGAACATAAAACTTGGCCTGTTTGTGAGAGACTGTAGAAGCCTTGGAGCACAGGCGCTTTTGTCGTTTGCAGCAAGTGCGGGGAGGTGTAAAAGTGAGGTTCTGTCCTCTGCAAAAAGGAGATGTTGTGGTTGTGTTGTTTGAACATCAGAATGAACTTTTCTTCCTTCTTCCTTATTTCTTGTCAACCACGAATATACTAGTTATACAGAAATTATTTTAACTAATGTTAACACGTCATTCAAGCATTTAGTTCCGACACAACTCATCGAAAATAGTAATTACTCTCGCCACCGACCCACTGAACAACCACACTTCTAGATCGCATAATAATTTCGTCCGCTCTTTCTTCTCCTTTTAAGAAAGTTTGGTCTCATGAACATCTTACGCGGATCTTCCAGTTTTAAGTTAAATTTCAGATTTTCCTTCTAATATGCCATTCTAGATTTCTCTCATTCATCTACTTTAATTTGGATTCGTGACCTAAAAACTTACTTCTGTATGTATTAGTAATTTACGCTGTAGCGTCAAAGAAACTGGTAGAGGCATGCGTATTCAAATATGATATGTAACTAGGCAGACAAGGTACGGTGGTCGGCAACGCCTATATAAAATAAGTGTCTGGCGCAGTTGTTAGATCAGTTACTGTTGCTACAATGACAAGTTATCATGATTTAAGTGAGTTTGAAAGTGGTATTACAGTCAGCGAGTGAACGATGGGACACAGTATCTCTCAGGTAGCGATGAAGTGGGGATTTTCACGTACGACAATTTCACGAGTGTACTGTGAATACCAGAAATCCGGTAAAACATCAATTCTGCGACATCGCTGCGGCCCGGAAAAGAAATCCTGCAAGAACGGAAATAACGACGACTGAACAGAATCGTTCAACGTGATAGAAGGGAAACTCTTAGGCAAATTGCTGCAGATTTCAATGCTGGGCCGTCAACAAGTGTCAGCGTGCAAACCATCGAATGAAACACCTTCAATATGGGCTTTAGTTGCCTAAGGTCTGCTTGTATACCCATGATGAATGCACACCACAAAACTTTACGCTTCGCCTGGGACCGTCAGCACCAAAATTGGACTGTTGATGACTGGAAACATGTTGCCTTGTCCGATGAGTCTCGTTTCAAATTCTATCAACTAGATGGACGAGTACCACCTCATGAATCAATGGACCCTGCATGTCAGCAAGGGACTGTGCCAAACTGATTGAGGCTCTGTAATGGTGCGGGGCGTGTGCAGTTTGAGTGATATGGGACCTCTGATACGTCTAGATACGACACTAACAGGTGACACATACGTAAGCATCTGTCTGATCACCTGCATCCATCCATGTGCATTGTACACTCCGACGGACTTGCGCCGTTCCAACAGGATAATGCGACATGCCACATGTCTAGAATTGCTATAGAGGGCTCCAGGAACACTGTTCTGTGTTTAAACACTTCAGCTGGCCACGAATCTCCCCCAACAGGAACATTATTGAGCATATCTGGGATGCCTTGCAACATGCTGTTGAGAACTAAACCCCCTCTTAATTTTACGGATTCATGGACAGCCCTGCTGGATTCATGTTGTCAGTTCCCTCCAGCACTACTTCAGGCATTAGGCTATTCCATGACACATAGTGTTGCGGCACTTCTGCGTGCTCGCTTGGGTACCAGCTTCTTTGGCTCTTCAGTGTATTACATAATAATGATGGAAACCGAAGGAATGATGTAAAAATTTTGCAATAGCCGCGAGATGAACCTCGGTCGCCTTCCTTACTAAATAACAATGGCTCCCATTACGCCACCAGAGCACTATACCTAAAGATGCTACACGACTACTGAAGTCGTATGCCCTCAACACGAACTTCAATTCAAACCGTCAGCTTTCCCCCCCCCCCCCCCCTTCTTCGATAGTCACTATTGCCAAGACTCTACGGCATTGGAATTACACCCCAGCGTTGGACATAATAGGGAAATCCTGTACCTCAGGTGTAGATGATCTAAAGATCTTATAATTAAATGTTCCTCGAGACATTTGAGTCTCGTGTTTATCAACGATAATAATTAAGCCGAAGAAGTGAATTGAAATTTGTACTACGTCAGCGAGATGAACCCGGGTCTCTTTGCTTATCAGCCGCTGGAATTGGGTAGTTGATGCAGCAGTGTTTGGCGTAGTCCTACGGTGCTGTAATGGCGCCGGCACGGTGGCTGAGCGTGTGCGATCAGAAGGTTAGTTGCCCTCTGTAGTAAAAAAGTTAATGAGTGGATCAACGATGAAGTTGAACAAGCGTCGTGGGAGGCGTGCTCCGAAAAAATACATCGACCAATAACGAACGAAATGAGATTTTTTTTAAAAAAAGGAAGAAAGGCTAGTATTTCTGCTCACTTACTTAGTAGATCCAAGTTGAAATCCCTCCCGCGGCGCACACTTCAATTAATTTCTTCGGCTTCCATCATTACCGTAGATAAAGATGAGACTCAAATGCCTCGAGGGAACATTAATTGTAGGATCCATAGTTCATAATTACTGTTAAAATAATTATCTGTTTTTGTAGATGAAACGGAGTACTTTTAACTTGGTCAAGGATTTTTCGGCACCCTTGTCAGGCAGACTGATCCGTATCTGCCACATTTCAAAGTAGTACGCATTGTGGGTCTCCATTTGGCCGACTGGCCGACTCGTGCAGTATCCTGATTTATGGCCGTTGAGGTTGGCAGAGGTCCAGTTTTAGACTGCGTAGTGACGTGAGGGCAGACATATTATTAGTCAAGGTTTCTATCGACTATGTCTAACCGCCAAGGGGAAGGATCGCTGTATCGTGCACCAAGCAGAACGTAACAGCTTCACGTCTGCCTTTGACATTCGAGAACAACTAACGGACTCCCTGGACGTAGACCAGCAGCAGTCGCTCTAATGAATTACCGGCCGTCTCATGCATAGGTCGCCCTTAATACTACTACAAGAAACCCGACTGCGTTTGGAATGGTGCCGTGACCATGGAGTGCTGGTGAACGGTGCCCGCACTGTGTTCGGCGATGAATCGTGGATCTGCACTAGCCCTGATGACTATCGCTGGCGATTACGGCAACGACCTGGAGAGGAATCCCTTCGTTCCGCTGCTTTTGAGACACACAAAGGTGTTATAGCTGGCAGCATGAAGTTGCGAGACATCGGTTATGGCTTTAGGTCACCGATGTCAGTAAACTGGAGAACTCTGACGGCAAAATGGTACATAATGGACACCCTGCATTTCGTGTGTTGCCTCTTAGGTGACAATATTATGGCTGCCATTTTCCTACATCACAATGCCCGTCCACTCACAATGCTGAGGGACTCGCAGCAAGATTCCCTGACCTGGCCCCGACAGTGCATGTATGGGACCAGGTCAGACGTCAACTGCGCACCAGTGCCAGTATCAACCATATCAACGACTAGTTATAAAATCCAGCTTGCCTCAAGAGACCACACAACGAAAAAATTGTTCAAATGGCTCTGAGCACTATGGGCCTTAACATCTGAGGTCGTCAGTCCCCTATAACATAAAACTACTTAAACCTAACTAACCTAAGCACATGACACACATCCATGCCCGAGGCAGGATTCAAACCCGCGACCGTAGCGGTCGTGCGGTTCCAGACTAAAGTGCCTAGAAACGCCGACACCGCAGAACGGCCTTATGCTTGTATTCAGGTTAAATGGGGTGCAACTGTTATAGTGATAAATGAGCTAGTACTGCCGATCGCTTTGTAAATTTAACTGATTTTGTAATCAATGAAATATCATCACATACCTTCTCGATGCGTGAAGTTTCATACCGCTGCCCCCGCCCCTTCTGGGTGCTACGCATTTTTAGTCACTAACAAGGGAAACTGCCCATCGCACGCCCCTCGGATTTAGTGGTAAATTGGAGCAGTGGATAGCCGGTCGAAATCTGAACACAGATCAAGCACGAAAACAAGAAGGTGAGCTGAACTGTGAAAGAAGAAGCAAAATACACTCCTGGAAATTGAAATAAGAACACCGTGAATTCATTGTCCCAGGAAGGGGAAACTTTATTGACACATTCCTGGGGTCAGATACATCACATGATCCCACTGACAGAACCACAGGCACATAGACACAGGCAACAGAGCATGCACAATGTCGGCACTAGTACAGTGTATATCCACCTTTCGCAGCAATGCAGGCTGCTATTCTCCCATGGAGACGATCGTAGAGATGCTGGATGTAGTCCTGTGGAACGGCTTGCCATGCCATTTCCACCTGGCGCCTCAGTTGGACCAGCGTTCGTGCTGGACGTGCAGACCGCGTGAGACGACGCTTCATCCAGTCCCAAACATGCTCAATGGGGGACAGATCCGGAGATCTTGCTGGCCAGGGTAGTTGACTTACACCTTCTAGAGCACGTTGGGTGGCACGGGATACATGCGGACGTGCATTGTCCTGTTGAAACAGCAAGTTCCATTGCCGGTCTAGTAATGGTAGAACGATGGGTTCGATGACGGTTTGGATGTACCGTGCACTATTCAGTGTCCCCTCGACGATCACCAGTGGTGTACGGCCAGTGTAGGAGATCGCTCCCCACACCATGATGCCGGGTGTTGGCCCTGTGTGCCTCGGTCGTATGCAGTCCTGATTGTGGCGCTCACCTGCACGGCGCCAAACACGCATACGACCATCATTGGCACCAAGGCAGAAGCGACTCTCATCGCTGAAGACGACACGTCTCCATTCGTCCCTCCATTCACGCCTGTCGCGACACCACTGGAGGCGGGCTGCACGATGTTGGGGCGTGAGCGGAAGACGGCCTAACGGTGTGCGGGACCGTAGCCCAGCTTCATGGAGACGGTTGCGAATGGTCCTCGCCGATACCCCAGGAGCAACAGTGTCCCTAATTTGCTGGGAAGTGGCGGTGCGGTCCCCTACGGCACTGCGTAGGATCCTACGGTCTTGGCGTGCATCCGTGCGTCGCTGCGGTACGGTCCCAGGTCGACGGGCACGTACACCTTCCGCCGACCACTGGCGACAACATCGATGTACTGTGGAGACCTCACGCCCCACGTGTTGAGCAATTCGGCGGTACGTCCACCCGGCCTCCCGCATGCCCACTATACGCCCTCGCTCAAAGTCCGTCAACTGCACATACGGTTCACGTCCACGCTGTCGCGGCATGCTACCAGTGTTAAAGACTGCGATGGAGCTCCGTATGCCACGGCAAACTGGCTGACACTGACGGCGGCGGCGCACAAATGCTGCGCAGCTAGCGCCATTCGACGGCCAACACCGCGGTTCCTGGTGTGTCCGCTGTGCCGTGCGTGTGATCATTGCTTGTACAGCCCTCTCGCAGTGTCCGGAGCAAGTATGGTGGGTCTGACACACCGGTGTCAATGTGTTCTTTTTTCCATTTCCAGGAGTGTAGAAACAGTGAACTTTCCAAGCTCTAGATGTGCAGCATCGAGCGACTCGCAAGAACCACGGCGTCGTTGTTGTGTCGTCACGGTGTTGGACTGCAAACCGGGAGGTCCGTGTTCAAACCTCCCTCGTTCCCCCTCACCCCTTTTTTTTCCACACATTTACGAACTGTCCGTTCGGTCATTCACGTATGTGTCCTATTTCTGCAGCCTTGGAAATCGTCACATTACACATTGGTTTTAGAGTACGAGTCATGTAAGAATATATGAAGGGCTTATTTCAGTAGTGCTACAAGTCCATTTTTGTTCATTTTGAGATACGGAGTCGTACACTTAAATGAACGCTGAAAAATGTGCTGTTGAGATACCAGAAATATTCAAGCATATGGCTTCTTGCTAGAGAAGGACCATTCTCTCTGTTTGTTTGGATCATTAATTTCAGAAGCATTATAGACAGAAAAGTGGAGATAATGGACTTGTACCACTATTGAAATAAGCCCTTCACATTACCGTCGCAAGTAAATGTGACGAATCATGAGACCAGGCGAGATTCCACACATACCTCTCACAGAAATGAAAGCAACATATAAACGGGTGTGAAGTATGTCATGTGAAGTATGTTACAACAAAGGAATTCAAGAGTTAAAACTTCGAAAACGGAACGCAAGAGGCATAAGGTGTGGTACGTGTGTAGTATAAACAGAAGGTATGAGGTCTGGAGGTACTTTCCTTACACCCCGATGTTACAAGCGGTCGTTACACAGCGACACAGACACAAATTTGAATATAGCTAACAGATACGTCAATGACCGGACTGACAGTTCATAATTTTGTGAAAAAAAGAAAGTGGGACATGAGGGAGATTTGAACCCTGATCTATCATCTACATCTACATCTACATCTACATCTACATCCATACTCCGTAAGTCACCTGACGGTGTGTGGCGGAGGGTACCTTGAGTACCTCTATCGGTTCTCCCTTCTAGTCCAGTCTCGTATTGTTCGTGGAAAGAAGGATTGTCGGTATGCCTCTGTGTGGGCTCTAATGTCTCTGATTTTATCCTCATGGTCTCTTCGCGAGATATACGTAGGAGGGAGCAATATACTGCTTGACTCTTCGGTGAAGGTATGTTCTTGAAACTTTGACAAAAGCCCGTACCGAGCTACTGAGCGTCTCTCCTGTAGAGTCTTCCACTGGAGTTTATCTATCATCTCCGTAACGCTTTCGCGATTACTAATTGATCCTGTAACGAAGCGCGCTGCTCTCCGTTGGATTCTCTCTATATCTCCTATCAATCCTATCTGGTACGGATCCCACTCTGCTGAGCAGTATTCAAGCAGTGGGCGAACAAGCGTACAGTAACCTACTTCCTTTGTTTTCGGATTGCATTTCCTTAGGATTCTTCCAATGAATCACAGTCTGGCATCTGCTTTACCGACGATCAACATTATATGATCATTCCATTTTATATCACTCCTAATGCGTACTCCCAGATAATTTATGGTATTAACTGCTTCCAGTTGCTGACCTGCTATTTTGTAGCTAAATGATAAAGGATCTATCTTTCTGTGTATTCGCAGCACATTACACTTGTCTACACTGAGATTCAATTGCCATTCCCTGCACCATGCATCAATTCGCTGCAGATCCTCCTGCATTTTAGTACAATTTTCCATTGTTACAACCTCTCGATACACGACAGCATCATCTGCAAAAAGCCTCAGTGAACTTCCGAAGTCATCCACCAGGTCATTTATGTATATTGTGAATAGCAACGGTCCTATGACACTCCCCTGCGGCACACCTGAAATCACTCTTACTTCGGAAGACTTCTCTCCGTTGAGAATAACATGCTGCGTTCTGTTATCTAGGAACTCCTCAATCCAATCACACAATTGGTCTGATAGTCCATATGCTCTTACTTTGTTCATTAAACGACTGTGGGGAACTGTATCGAACGCCTTGCGGAAATCAAGAAACACGGCATCTACCTGGGAACCCGTGTCTATGGCCCTCTGAGTCTCGTGGACGAATAGCGCGAGCTGGGTTTCACATGACCGTCTTTTTCGAAACCCATGCTGATTCCTACAGAGTAGATTTCTAGTCTCCAGAAAAGTAATTATACTTCGCAGTGCAACACCGTGATCACGTGACCACGACTTGACGCTCAATCACTGTCGTCCGATGTCGCACGTCCTTGGTTTGGACCGCTCACTGTTTCTATTTGGCTTCTTTTTCACAGTTCAGTACACCTTCTTCCCTTCTTCCTGTTTTCATTGTTGATTTGTGTTCAGATTTTGGTGGACTATCCAGTGGACCATCTTACCCCTAAAACTGAGGGGGGGGGGGGGCGGGGGGGCGCGATTGGGAGTTTTCCTTGTGAGCGTATGTGCGCTTTGCTACGCGAATAATATTTCCATCGCATATCGCATAGAAATATTCGTGGTACTGTTTTTCTTTCTATACTGCTCCATGTTTGTTTCCAGGCATTAAAATATGATGGAACGGCTATTAAAATGTTGTGTGCAGTTCTTCGTGTTTCATTCTTTCCGAGCAATAAATACTTAGCCCTGTCTGGTACTTTCATAACACTTCAGGTAAAGTAAGGTAAAATCATTCCCGTTCTCTACTGACTGTATCGTCAGAGGTAAATCTGCAGCAATCATATTCAGACCTGTCAAAAACGACAAAAACCATGGCAACACATGTCTCCTCCATTTGACAGAGATACGATTTTAGTGAATACTGCACACTGTGGGAGTAGAAAAACCTTATATAGTTTTCTGGCTTCAATGAAGATCAAATATTGCGAAGACATACAAATAATTAGTAAGCATGCAGCTGATTATAAACTGATCACAAATAACTAACCACTTCGAAGAAACTCGAGGTACTTAAGCAATTCACCCCATGAGTTACAGTCGCACAGCTGCAAAGTCAATCACCTCCGTTCTAAGCGGTCTTTTTTCGGAGACGAGATGCAGATACATGGGGCTACAGCATTGTTTGTCATTCAGTGGTATTGCCCTAGAATATCATCGTAACTCATGGTCCGATAACGCACGATTAGTGTACTCAACGTGTAATCTTCACTTTATAACTTAATTAAGGGATTCAGCAATTGCTTCCTCAAAGCGCACCTTACGCGACACGCGATTAGTAAATACGCGCGTTTACTTAATGAGATTATCTTGGCTCGAATATTCGCCATACGACGGTACAATATACATACAATAATGGTGATTCGTGCTGAAGAGTTCCCTCATTCACTAATACCGGAGAGCCATTGCTGGAAATTGGTGGCGATGCTGTTAACAATATTGAACAACATGATCACGTCAACAAATTTCCGTTATATAGCCCAGCACGTCGATTACTAATGTGAACTACGCCAGTCTGTTCGATATCCTACAAGCCACTGAAGGACCTAGAAAAGGCGCTAATGAGGTTCAAGTGATGTGCAATGTCACAGGATTCATACGAAACATCTTGTTCTATTTAATCATGTAGATACCACTTATAACGAAAAAAGCCACTCCGAATCCAAAGAAGTGTAATACTTGCATAGTAACAGTATGAATTATTAATTCTTTCTGTAGCAAAACTGCTGGCGTTTTTCCGTGTGGAAGCAAATACGAGTGTTTGCCCTCGCAGAAAGCTTCATCTATGGCGCACGAATAAAAGGCGAATGGTGACGAATAATACTGGTAGAAAAACTTTATAGGGATGCGAAGATAATTAAGGCGAGAGTGGTAATAAATGGTGCAGATACTGAAGAAATGCTACTGGTCACCGATTGATTAAGATCCATATCGCTTCGCTCTGATCGATTTGGGGAAATGAGAGGTAAAAAGAATCGCTGACTCAAACTTCACCGCTCGTGTTAACCACTGCTTCAATCTTTCTGAACAAAGGAAAAGCGAAGTGGATGTGAAACGGGATGTTCTATTTGCTATAACGATTTCCAGGAAGTTTTGGCCGTAAATGTGAATAAAGTTTGTAACCTCCCAACGGATTAATCCCGTAACCTCGCAATAAAAATGGTGGCTAACCTCTCAACAAAAATGTGACTCATATATAACCTTTCAACAAAATCTAGTAATGTAACCTTTCAACAATTAACTATGAATGTAAACTGGTAAATCTGGACGTCAGCAGTGCTGCGTCATGTCACTGAGAACTCATTCTGAATTAACTGAAAATTCTTACCTCAATGATGTCGCCGGATAACGCGTATACATCTGCTCCCATAAGAAATTTTTCTGGCACAGCCCAGTGCAATGCTGGCCACTAGATTTTGTTATGTATGAAAAACAATTGATTTTGTTTACATTAATCGGCATGACTAGGGATAGGAGAAATTAGTAAAAACTTTAAATTCAGATGAATGACTTTCAAAAGTTGTCTTTATAAGTAAGATTATTATTGAAAGATTATTTTGAAAACATTTACATGCGACTTTGATATAACAATAGTACAAAAATCAGTTATAGCAATTAACATATGCGCATGGCAATAAATAATAAAAATATTTTGCTTTTACCTTATACTACATCTCTCTGACACCGCCAACGTTCTTCACGACCGGCCTTGGTAATTCCATAACTCTACTGCTCTCCTCGAGCTATAAAACACCTCTACTGGACTGCATTGTCCGAACAAGTGCTCTCTGTGAGCTATACAACTCGACAACTGCTCTCTACGAGCGACCAGACCCAACCGCCCGACTGTGAGATACTACTACTATTGCTGCCAACACTGCTCTCTGGTCTACGATTCTATTGTAGCGTACATATCGCAGGCAGCGCGTGAGCAATACATCGAAGTTACAGCTGCTCGACTGCGCTGGCAATAAATTCCTTAGTCATGGAAGTCTTACAAGTCGCGAATTTAATACATGTACTCAGCCTCTGTAATATCGATATAATCACATTCTACGTAAAACTGAGACCGGTGTAAGGCAGAGAGTACCAGTAAAAAATAAAATGAGCGTATGAGTCGTGTGAAGTTAGCACCCTTTTTCTCATAAATGTATATTTTTTTCGGAGTTCTTGATAGATATGAAATAGTTCTAGAGTTCTTTGTACAAAATTTCAATAGTTCTGCAAAATTTAGCGAAGAAAACAATACTCGAAAAAATTTTCGTATCGAAAACATTCTTTGTCAATTTCCGCAAAATGTATATAAGTACGACAGTTCTGAGCACAGTTCTGAATAGAGCTCCAAGAGTTCTATCGAAAATCCCAGTAACATTTTTTTGTGCAGCTAATAGTTTACGAGATAATTGCAATTTAAGGAGAAAATCTTTCCACTTACTGTGAAGTTGGCACCCTTTTTTTCAGAAATGTATATTTTTTTCAGAGTTCTTGACAGATATGCCATAGTTCTAGAGTTCTTTGTACAAAATTTCAATAGTTGTGCAGAATTTAGCGAAGAAAACAACAATATTCGAAAACATTTTCGTATCGAAAACATTCATTGTCAATTTTCGCAAAAATTAAACTCGTACAACAGTTCTGAGGACGGTTCTGAACAGAACCCCAAGAGCTCTATCGAAAATCCCAATAACATTTTTCTATGGCTATAATAGTTTATGAGATAAATTGATTTAATGTGGGACACACTTTCTCTACAGAAAATATAAATATATTCGTACAACAGTTCTGATGACAGTTCTGGACACCACGTGAAGAGGTCTATCGAAAATCCTTGTAGTATTGTTTTGGCTCTGAGCACTATGGGACTCAACTGCTGAGGTCATTAGTCCCCCAGAACTCAGAACTAGTTAAACCTAACTAACCTAAGGACATCACAAACATCCATGCCCGAGGCAGGATTCGAACCTGCGACCGTAGCGGTCTTGCGGTTCTAGACTGCAGCGCCTTTAACCGCACGGCCACTACGGCCGGCAGTATTTTTTTTTTTTTTTTTTGTGCAGGTAATACTTTAAGAGGGAATTGCAACATACTTAAGAACTCTATAAGAGCTCCCACTGAGAAACTGGCACCCTTTTATATTTGTGAAAAAAAGGGTGCCAACTTCACAGCAAGTGAAAAGATTTTCTCCTTAAATTGCAATTATCTCGTAAACTATTAGCTGCACAAAAAAAATGTCACTGGGATTTTCGATAGAACTCTTGGAGCTCTATTCAGAACTGTGCTCAGAACTGTCGTACTTATTTACATTTTGTGGAAATTGACAAAGAATGTTTTCGATACGAAAATTTTTTCGAGTATTGTTGTTTTCTTCGCTAAATTCTGCAGAACTATTGAAATTTTGTACAAAGAACTCTAGAACTATTTCATATCTATCAAGAACTCTGAAAAAAATATACATTTCTGAAAAAAAGGGTGCTAACTTCACACGACTGAGCGTATGGCATCGTTGGCCTGGAGGCCCCATCCGGGGAAGTTCGGCCGCAAGTGCAAGTCTTATTTCAGTCGACGCCACACTGGGCCACTTGTGCGCCGCTGATGAGGATGAAATTATAATTAGGACACCCAGACCCCGAGCGGAGAAAATCTGCAACCCGTCCGGGAATCGAACCTGGACCCACTTCCATGGGAGACGAGCACGTTACAAACCAGCTAAGCAGGCGGACAGAGAGCAGCAGTAGCAGTGTGTGTTGGCTGTAGCGTTGTACTTGGTTCAAAAAGGATGGAAGCTGCCCTTCTGTGTAGTGGAATGCAGCATTATTTAAAAATGATTTTGCAACAATATCTTTTGCGGAAAGAGACTTAGCAAACAAGATTATATTAATGGAATAAGGACGAAAGCCAACTTTTAAGGTAATCCAGTATTTTATATTTGTAACTGTGTAGTTTCTTAGTGTTAGAACATTGCATATGGTTGAAGTTTTCTGAGAAATTTCGTGACGAAGCACATGGCCTTTTCTTCTAGGAATGCACACAGGAAAGTTATTAATAAATATGCTGCGAACTTGACTAGGTGTGGTAAGTTTATGAAAAGGTGTATTGTTGTCGTGACTTAACGAAGCATGCTTTTAGACACTAGTTCTAACTAAGAAGAAACACTCAATCCTCAGGCAATGGTAACTGCCTACGAGACCTGCGCTGCAAGCAGACTATTCACATAGGTCCCTGATGAGACAACAGGTGCAATATATGCTGGATTTAGTCCCTACGTCTACATCTTCATGGTTACTCTGCAATTTAAGTGCCTGGCAGAGGGTTTATCGAACCATTTTCATGCTACTTCTCTACCATTCTACTCTCGAATGGCGCGTGGGAAAGAGGAACACCTAAATTTTTCCCGTTCGAGCTGTGATTTATTTTATTACGATGATCATTTCTCCCTACGCAGGTGGGTGTCAACAAAATATTTTCGCGTTCGGAAGACAAAGTTGGTGATTGAAATTTCGCAAATAGATCTCGCCGCAAAGAAAACCTCCCTTGTTTCAGTGACTGCCACCCCAACTCGCGTATCGTATCAGTGACACTCTCACCCCTATTGCGCGATAACACGACACGAGCTGCCCTTCTCTGCACTTTTTCGATGTCCTCCGTCAATCCTACCTGGACGATGCTTGTCTGGACACCACTGCTCGCACAGCGCATCGATCTTCAAATTTGTCTGTACAACGAAGTACGTCTAGAACATTGTCTACAGGTATTGGAATGTTCCACAGACTGCTGCTGAAATTAGAGAGATACCGCTGACACACCGTATCCCACGCGAGAGCAGTCCGTCGAGACATCCATCCAGATTGCCACAGGCGCACAGTTCTACCACCTTCAAACGGCTGTAGCTCTTTTAACAGGAGTACGCACTGGTCGTTCGGATTTCGTTGTACCATAGAACGAATGTTGGCAACACTGTTCGCCTTTAAACACAGCACAGATACTGCCTGCACAATTAATGCGGAGGGTGCAAGGCCAGGCCGCCTGAGCGTCTATGACCTAACACTACAGCCCATCAGCATGCATATATTTACACTCTGTTTCCACAGAACACAACTTTGAAAATTCATATAAATTAATTCATAGTACCTGCAGAGGTGGTTGTAGTGTCAATTTGTAGGGAAATACATCAAGTTTTGTCTCGCGTAGTTCACTAGTGCCGGATTGCACCGTCAGGAACGCTAGTGGCAGTTGCTTTAAAGATGACTGCCTTCAGTGGACCAGAGCGTGCTAGCTGTGTGATTTGAAGAATCGAAGTCAGCGACAACAGTTCATCCGTAATTTCCGTACCAAGTACGCTAAAGATCCTCCTAGTAGGCTTACAATTTATGGGTGTCGTCCAAGCACATCTGACAACGTCGTTGAGCGAGTGAGATAACGGTTTGTCAACAGCCCTACAAAATCGACCCGGCGTGCATCACTCGAACTGCAAATCCCACATAAGACTGTTTGGGGTGTGTTGGGAGACCGTTTGCGTATCATTGTGTGTGTGTGTGTGTGTGTGTGTGTGTGTGTGTGTGTGTGTGTATGTGTGAGAGAGAGAGAGAGAGAGAGAGACAGAGAGAGAGAGAGAGAGAGAGAGTTCCTAAGGGACCAAACTGCTAACGTCATCAGTCCCTAAGACCGTTTGTATTTGAAACGTACAAACTGACGATCGTACAAGCAATAAAAGACACTGATAAAATTGTTCGCAAGAAATTTTGTGCGGATGTGTTAAATCGATTACATGAGGATGAACATTTCTTGGACAAAGTCATCTTTTCTGACGAGTCAGCTTTTCACTTAAGTGACAAGGTTAACACACATACATCTACATCTACATCTACATTTATACTCCGCAAGCCACCCAACAGTGTGTGGCGGAGGGCACTTTACGTGCCACTGTCATTACCTCCCTTTCCTCTTCCAGTCGCGTATGGTTCGCGGGAAGAACGACTGTCTGAAAGCCTCCGTGCGCGCTCTAATCTCTCTAATTTTACATTCGTGATCTCCTCGGGAAGTATAAGTAGGGGGAAGCAATATATTCGATACCTCATCCAGAAACGCACCCTCTCGAAACCTGACGAGCAAGCTACACCGCGATGCAGAGCGCCTCTCTTGCAGAGTCTGCCACTTGAGTTTGTTAAACATCTCCGTAACGCTATCACGGTTACCAAATAATCCTGTGACGAAACGCGCCGCTCTTCTTTGGATCTTCTCTATCTCCTCAGTCAACCCAATCTGGTAGGGATACACACTGATGAGCAATACTCAAGTATAGGTCGAACGAGTGTTTTGTAAGCCACCTCCTTTGTTGATGGACTACATTTTCTAAGGACTGTCCCAATGAATCTCAACCTGGCACCCGCCTTACCAACAATTAATTTTATATGATCATTCCACTTCAAATCGTTCCGCACGCATACTCCCAGATATTTTACAGAAGTAACTGCTACCAGTGTTTGTTCCGCTATCATATAATCATACAATAAAGGATCCTTCTTTCTATGTATTCTCAATACATTACATTTGTCTATGTTAAGGGTCAGTTTCCACTCCCTGCACCAAGTGCCTATGCGCTGCAGATCTTCCTGCATTTCGCTACAATTTTCTAATGCTGCAACTTCTCTGTATACTACAGCATCATCCGCGAAAAGCCGCATGGAACTTCCGACACTATCTACTAGGTCATTTATATATATTGTGAGAAGCAATGGTCCCATAACACTCCCCTGTGGCACGCCAGAGGTTACTTTAACGTCTGTAGACGTCTCTCCATTGATAACAACATGCTGTGTTCTGTTTGCTAGAAACTCTTCAATCCAGCCACACAGCTGGTCTGATATTCCGTAGGCTCTTATTTTGTTTATCAGGCGACAGGGTGGAACTGTATCGAACGCCTTCCGGAAGTCAAGAAAAATAGCATCTACCTGGGAGCCTGTATCTAATATTTTCTGGGTCTCATGAACAAATAAAGCGAGTTGGGTCTCACACGATCGCTGTTTCCGGAATCCATGTTGATTCCTACATAGTAGATTCTGGGTTTCCAAAAACGACATGATACTCGAGCAAAAAACATGTTCTATAATTCTACAACAGATCGACGTCAGAGATATAGGTCAATAGTTCTGCGCATCTGCTCGGCGACACTTCTTGAAGACTGGGACTACCTGTGCTCTTTTCCAATCATTTGGAACCTTCCGTTCCTCTAGAGACTTGCGGTACACGGCTGTTAGAAGGGGGCAAGTTCTTTCGCGTAGTGTAGAATCGAATTGGTATCCCGTCAGGTCCAGTGGACTTTCCTCTGTTGAGTGATTCCAGTTGCTTTTCTATTCCTTAGACACTTACATACCTGTACGATTTGTGGCTGTGACAATCCACATCAAACATTGCAACAAGTTCGTGATAGCCCTCAACTGAACGTTTTTTGTGTCTTAAGCAAGAACAATGTTTATGGCCCCTTTCTTTTCAGTGAGAGAAATATCAACCGGATAGTGTATCTGGATGTGTTATAACAATTTTTGATACCATGGTTCGATGAGGATGACCAAGAACTAAATGTTTACTTCATGGAATATGGTGCACCACCTCACTACCTGAGTGACACCCAGGTTTTCTCTGCGACCGCTTTCCAGGTCAGTGGATTGGCCGTGATGCGCCAGTTGCATGGCCCCAAGTTCCCCAGAACTAACACCACTCGACTTTTTTAATGGGGATTCATCAAGGATATCATGTTTGTACTGTGGTGTCACCGCCAGACACCACACTTGCTAGGTGGTAGCTTTAAATCGGCCGCGGTCGATTAGTACATGTCGGACCCGCGTGTCGCCACTGTCAGTAATTGCAGACCGAGCGCCACAACACGGCAGGTCTAGAGAGACGTACTAGGACTCGTCCCAGTTGTACGACGACTTTTCTAGCGACTACACTGACGAAGCCTTTCTCTCATTTGCCGAGAGACAGTTAGAATAGCCTTCAGCTAAGTCCATGGCTACGACCTAGCAAGGCGCCATTAACCATTTCTAGAGAAAGTCTCACTTGTATCATCAAGAATGCTGTATACAAATGATGGATTAAAGTTAAGTATTCCAGCAGCTACGTACTTTTCTTTATAGCATTCATTACGTATCCTGTTTCAGACCTAGCGCCACCTGCGTGAGTTGACGCGTGCATTTCGGCCTCCTCTTGCAACACAGTGTTGGCTCTTCTGCCAACACTACATGTACCTCCTGTGCCGGCTTCTCTACCTGAACTTAGAGCAAGAATTTAAGTCGCGACTGAGCAAGATATACGTGCAATGCTACAGCGACTTTGAGAAGAATTTGACTTCCGATGGGATGTGTGGAGAATGACCAACGGAAGCCAAATATAACATAATTAGTTTAGTGTAAAAAAAAACTTGATGTGTTTCCCTACAAAATAACACTAAATCCAGCTCTATATCTTCTTTCAATAAATTTATATGAATTTTTAAATTTGAAAAGTCCATTTCGAAACACCCCGTATATTTCATTTAGGTTGCAGTTGTAGTGGTTACGCTCTCTCAGGAAAGTGCTGTACTGATGCGCAAAACACCAGAGGGGTGAGAGAGGGTGGGGGGAACGTCTGGCAGCGGCTGCAGAAATCAATTCCAGTGGGGGAGGATTCGGCGCCGGTATTTTTATATCTCCCCGGGATCCCGGCTGACGTCTCCGATAAAGTGAGGTCTGCCGAGCGCTCGATTGGACGGCAGACAGCTGGCGTGGGTGGGTTCCGCGCCGATCCCTCTGCTCTCGTGCCTGCCTGCCTGCCTGCCAGGGCGGCTTCCGTCCGAACCGCTCCGCCAGTACTCAACGGGAGGCTCACTGGCTCCGTGTCAGTCACCACCCAGAGGGGGACGCGTCAGCCGCGGCGAAGCGTCACAGGAATGCCGAGCCACACCTGTTGCCTACCTACGTCCGGATAGCGGACCACTGGAAGATGAGTCATCATGCTGTCCTGTAATCAAATGCAAGTGTATCACGTTTCGATGAACAGATATTTGGAAACTTATTTGAATGTCTAAACCGTAATATTTTATTAGGACAGCTGGAGCTCTAACGAACTAATTATGTAGTTAAGAAAAAAACTCAAGTCGTTTTTAAAGAAAAACATTCATTAAGTTGCAGTACTTACTTTGAAGAATAGTGGAAGGAAACTTCTGACTGCACGAAAACAAGAATGTACTTCCACGAGTCTCCACTTGTGGCCCACGTTCGCTTCTTTGTGTGATTACCACATCCTGTATCTACAGGGTGCTTCCGTAACTCCGTTCAAAAATTTAAGAGGATATAAAGGATAGAAAAAGCACCCGTGGTCTAGGGGTAGTGTCTTTGATTACTAATCAAAACTTTCTCGGTCCCTGGTATGAATCCCCCCACTGCTTAAATTTTGATTAATAATCAGCATTGGCGGCCGAAGACTTCCGGCATAAGAAGTCACCCTCGTTCTGCCAACGGCCTTGTCAAAAAGGGCGGAGGAGCGGACAGAAGTTCAGGGCACTTTCTTGTCGTAGGGGTGGGAAACTGCCCCTAAAGGCGGAAGAATCAGCAGTGAACAACGGCATGAGGATGCAGAAAGCGAAGGAAACTACTGCATTGAAGTCACGTAACGTGGCTTGCAATTGAAATGTGTCATGATGATCTCTCCATTGGCAAAAGATTCCAGAATAGTCCCCCATTCGGATCTCCGGGAGGGGCTGCGAAGAGGGAGGTTACCATGAGAAAAACATTGAATAATCAACGGAAGGATGACGTTCTATGAGTCAGAGCGTGGAATGCCAGAAGCTTGAACGTAGGAGGGAAACTAGAAAATCTGAAAAGGGAAATGCAAAAGATCATTCCAGATATACAAGGGGTCAGTGAAGTGAAATGCAAAGAAAGCCGGTCGGAGGGGCCGAGCGGTTCTAGGCGCTACAGTCTGGTAACACGCGACCGCTACGGTCGCAGGTTCGAATCCTGCCTCGGGCATGGATGTGTGTGATGTCCTTAGGTTAGTTAGGTTTAAGTAGTTCTATGTTCTAGGGGACTGATGACCTCAGTTGACCTCAGTAGTTAAGTCCCCTTGTGCTCAGAGCCATTTGAACATTTTTTTTTTTTTTTTTGGAAAGAAGACAAGGATTTCTGGTCAGACGAGTCTAGGGTAATATCAACAGCATGGGAAAATGGTATAACGGGAGTAGGATTTGTTATGAATACGAAGGTAGGGCTGAGAGTGTGTTACTGTGAACAGTTCAGTGATAAGATTGAGTTTATCAGCATCGACAGCAAACGACGACCGACAACGATAGTTCAGATATACATGCCGACGTCGCAAGCTGAAGATCAAGAGATAGAGAAAGTATATGAGGATATAGAAAAGGTAGGACAATACGTAAAGGGAGACGAAAATCTAATAGTCATGGGAGACTGGAATGCAGTTGTAGGGAAAGGGGTAGAAGAAAAGGTTACAGGAGGATACGGGCTTGGGACAAGGAGTGAGAGTGGAGAAAGACAAATAGAGTTCGTTAACAAGTTTCAGCTAGTAATAGCGAATACTCTGTTCAAGACTCACAAGAGGAGGAGGTGTACCTGGAAAAGGCCGGGTGATACGAGAAGATTTCAGTTAGATTACATCATGGTCAGACAGAGATTCCGGAATCAGATACTGGACTGTAAGGCGTACCCAGGAAGAGATATAGACACAAATCACAACAAAGTGATGACGAAGGGTAGGCTGAAGTTTAAGGCATTAGTCAGGAAGAATCAATACACAAAGAAGTGGGATAGAGAAGCACTAAGGTATGACGAGATAAGCTTGAAGTTCTCTGAAGACATAGATCAGTAGAAAGTGCAGGTGAAGAGGAATGGACATCTCTAAAAAGGGCCATCACAGAAGTTAGAAAGAAAAACACACGTACAAAGAAATTAACTGCGAAGAAACCATGGGTAACCTTGATCGATGAAAGGCGCAAGTACAAAAATGTTCCGGGAAACTCAGGAATACAGAAATACAAGTCGCTGAGGAATGAAATAAATAGGAAACGCAGGGAAGCTAAGATGAAATGGCTGTATGAAAAATGTGAAGAAATCGAAAAAGAAGTGATTGTCGGAAGGACAGTCTCAGCATACAGCAAAGTCAAAACAACCTTCGGTGACATTAAAAGTAAGTGTGGTAACAGTAAGAGTGCAACGAGAAGTCCACTGATAAATACAGAGGAGAGAGCGGATAGGTGGAAGGAATACACTGAAAGCCTCTGCGAGGGGAAGAAGATTTGTCTGATGTGATAGAAGAAGAAACAGGAGTCGATTTAGAAGACATAGGGGACCCAGTATTAGAATCAGAATTTCAAAGAGCTTAGGAGGACTTAAGATCAAATTAGGTAGAAGGGATAGATAACATTCCATCAGAATTTCTAAAATTATTGGGAGAAGTGGCAACAAAACGACGATTCACGTTGGTTTGTAGAATGTATGAGCGACACACCATATGACTTTGGGACAAATATTCACACAATGCCGAAGACTGCAAGAGCTGACGAGTGCGAGAATTATCGCACAATCAGCTTAACAGATGATGCATCCAAGTTGCTGAGAAGAATAATACACAGAAGAAAGGAAATGGCACCTGAGAGGAAGGTTAACGGTAACTAACGAAAAATGACGACACATTCACTGTATGTGTCAACCTGGAAAAAGCGTTTGACAATGTAAATGGAACAAGAAGTTCCAAGTTCTGCGAAAAAAAGGGGTAAGCTATGGGGAGGCACAGGTAATATACAATATTTGAAAAAGCCAATAGTTAACAATAAAAGTGGACGACCAAAACGAAGTGCTCGAATTAAGAAGGGTGTAAGACAGGGATGTAGATTTACGTCTTACCGTTCAATCTGTACATCGCAGAAGCAATGGTGGAAATCAAAGGGGTTAAATTAAAATTCAAGCTGAAAGGATATCAATGATACGATTCGCTGATGACATTGCTATCGTGAATGAATGTGAAGAAGAATTACATGATATGCTGAACGGAATGAACAATATAATGACTAAAGAATACGGGCTGCGAGTAAATTAAAGAAAGATGCAGCGGAAATAAGAACAGCGAGAAACTTAACATCAGGATTGATGGTGAGGAAAGGGATTAAGTTAAGGAATTCTGCTACCAATGACGGACGGAGAAAGGATGACATCATGACGGACGGAGAAATGAAGACATAAAAAACAGACTAGCAATGCAAAAAGGGCATTGCTGGCCAAGATAAGTATACTAGTATCAAACATAGGCCTTAATTCGAAGGAGAAATTTCTAATGAGGTATGTGTAGAGTACGTTGTGTGGTAGTGAAACATGGACTATGGGAAAACAGGGACAGAAGTTGAGATGTTGTGCTACAGACGAATATTGAAAATTAGGCGGATTGATGAGATATGGAATGAGGGGGTTCTGCGCAGAATCCGACAAGAAAGGAATATGTGGAAAGCACTGATGTGGAGAAGAGACAGGATGACAGGACATCTGTTAAGACATGAGGGAATGGCTTACATGGTAATAGAGGGCAAAAACTGTAGAGGAAGAGGGAGATTGGAATACATCCACCATATTATTGAGGACGTGGGTTGCGAGTGCTACTCTGAGATGAAGAGGTTAGCACAGGAGAGGAATTCGCGGCGGGCCGCATCAAACCAGTCAGAAGACTGTTGACAAAAAATAAAGAGGATGCTCCACTGAACAATTTGAGGTATTGAACCTGGGGTCGGAGAAGCCAGCTTAACTCCTAATAGGAATAAAATCACATAACTGCGTACTTTTTTATTTAAGTTAGTTACAGCTACCTGCAAACATCATCATTGACACAATGAACACACCATTTGAACTGTGTCTTACAAAATGTGTTGAAACTGACGGTCATCAACCTCAATGCATGCATGACATCGGCGTACCAGATCCTGATGCACCTTGATAAATACCCCTGGTGTGTTTCGAATCATATCACAGGCAGCTGCAATCCTGGCAACCAATTCCATCTTCGTATCTACTGGGATCTCATACACAAGTGGCTTTATATATCTTCGTAGGAAATAATCGAGGGTATTCAGGTCAGGTGACCTCGAAAGCCATGACCTCCCCTTCCAATCCAGCGACCAGGAAATCCAGCACTAAGGCGGTTGCGGACATCCCCTCTGAAGTGAGGCACTACACCCTCATGTTGTATCCACATCTTCTCAGGGACAGCCAAGGATACGTTCTCCAACAACTCAGGTAGAACTCTCTGCACGAACCTAAAGTACAAGTGGACATTTATACGGCCAGGTAGAAGATAAAGAGTAGACACCGGTGCCTAAGTTGACGCCGTGTTACAAGGCCTACGACGTAGTTCCACATTATCGCTCAGTGAACAAAATACGAGAGGACGGAATATCAGACCAACTGTGTGGCTGGATTAATGAGTTTCGAGCAGCAGAACGCTGCATACGCCCAATGAGATTGTCGCCTACAATGCCGGCCCAGTAAAACGTGCTTGACGGTGGGACGCTACTAAAGCGTGAGGATTTTCCTCTCCCCATAGATGGCTATTCCTGCCGTTCGAAATAACGTCACTAGCAAATGAGGCCTCTTCAGTAAACAGCACGATTTGGAGGAAATGTGGACGATCAATGCATTGTTGGAGCAACCACTGTCGTAATGCTACCCTTGGTGCAATGTCAGTCACAAGGACTGCATGGACTCGTTGTGGATGATATACCGTTGTTCGAGGAGTACTCGATAGACGCTAGTATGTGTAGCGCCCATTTCACGTGCAGTACGACGAGTACTTGTGGTGGGGTCCGCTGCATCACGTTCCAGCACCTCCTCTTCAAAATTGGGAGTGCGAGTGGTTCTCATGTTGCCACGTCCCTCGTTTCTTCTTTCCAATGAACCGGTCTCCTGCATTCATCCGTCGAGAGAAATAAACACTAGTCGTGACGGATGATGCCTGTTAGGAAATCGTTCCCTGTACAGCCTTTCAGCAGCGAGAGCATTGCAACGTACTTCCCGATGCATGTCAGTGAGTTCTGCGAAACTGTACCGGTACTGCTCCAACGTACTTTAATATACATCTCTGAATAGCACTGAGTAGTGAATGGGTCTGCCGTTGATTCATAGCACCTTCTGTCATGGGACAACGTGAATAGGATACAACAGAGCTACCTAATGGACAAGTAGAGTAAGCAAACCCTGCATCATGACTTGCTAGGAATCAGGCTCGTCCTCCTTGTTTCCTTGCAGAAAATAAACGATCTACATGCAAAGTACGCGTATGTCTTCTACATCGACTCCTGTTTCCTCTTCTATCACATCATGCAAATCTTCCCCCCTCATAGAGGCTTTCAATGTATTCTTTCCACATATCCGCTCTCTCCTCTGTATTTAGCAGTGGACTTCCCGTTGCACTCTTAATGTTACCACACATACTTTTAATGTCACCGAGGGTTGTTTCGACTTTCCTGTATGCTGAGTCTGTCCTTTCGACCCTCACTTCTTTTTCGATTTCTTCACATTTTTCATGCAGCCATTTCATCTTAGCTTCCCTGCATTTTCTATTTATGCACGCACGTTAGTTGTAAAGGAACTGGGAAACAGTAATACTAGACAAAGCGGTAGTCAAATTTACTTCCATATCTCCTTAAGCTGTCTTCTTCTACGATCCCAGGTTCCCTACCTCAAATTGTTCAGTGGAGTATTCTCTACGTCCTGTTACATTTTGCACGCTCGTACGGAGACACCTCGTATGTTATTAAATAGCTAAAATGGTCACCAGGTCACTCAATCCCAGTTGCTGTTTGCCCAACTTTCGGTATCCAGCAACTACAAAAAATGATAAGAATGATATTCAGCATTTCATATAATTACTCACCGAATATAAAAATTGGAAATGCTGTCAGAATATACTCATTAAAAGGTGTAAACTTACGTTAAAGATTTAACACAATAAAACAAGCATTAATTTATCAAGTAGTGGCACGGACTTCAGGGGAAGCAATTGCTGAAGCTACGTTTTTGAAAACAGCCACAAGTCGCACTCAGGATTTTTCATTTACCGGTTTCGCTCTTCGAATGAACAAAAGAAACACTAGCGCCTCTAAAAGGTACAAATTGAGATAATACGGAAAACTTACACTGACGTTACGTAAAGTACATACTCTGTTTCCAATGTTGGCTGACAGCATTAAGCGTTGTGTTTTATATCGTCTGACAGCACTAGACATTGTGTTTAAAATTGTCTAACAGCACTAAAGATTAAACCGGCTAAATTGAAAATTTTCGAAGAAAAAAAAAAACTCAAAAATTTATTAAACGAACAAAAAGAGTTCAATATACATGGATTATTCCAGTGATTTGATGAAGCGCTGTAAATAAGCAACCAAATATGATACCTACCCTATTATCCTAAAACAATTTTTTTTAACATGGGAATTCTGAAAGCATTTTTGAAAACAAATTTTTGACTATGTAGTTCTTATAATTTGTTTTGAAAGAGATTCTAACTTTTACGTATTTGTTTTGAAAGATAAGCAGAAAAGTACAGATATGAGATGTCTATACACACGTCCATAAAAGAGGCGATTAAAATATAAATTTCGTTTCCTGAGGTTTTATATTACCTTTCGATGCACTACACCACGGACGTTACAAGTACTGTTGTACAGTCAACTTAATAACTATGTAGGCTTGTGCCGTCGGTGTAATGACGATTAAAATTCTTCTGGGTGTCGTAACGTGTCATGGTAACTTGGTCTGAGGAAGGCCGTTGTAACACGGTCGAAACGTTGGTTTCAAGTTTATAATCAGAGCATTTTACACTACGACGTGGTTCAACGCACAAAAGAATTTTAATCATTAGTCGGTTTAATCATTGGCGCTGTGAATGTCATCACTTACTACTATACTTTAAGCATACCTTAAACCTAAGCTTAAGCAGTATAGTGCAGCCGGTTTAATCTTTAGTGGTGTCAGCCAAGTTTAAACACAATCATTAGTACTGTCAGCCATCTGTAAGCACGATCTTTAGTGCCTGCGCCCAACTTTAGACGTAAGTCACCATACTGGCAGTAGAGCATATGCTTTACGTAACGTAAATGTCAGTTTTACGCATTTCTGATATTCAGATGATGCTCCTGTTCATTTGAAGAACGAAACCGCTAAACAAAAAATTCCAAGTGCGACTTGTGTCTGTTTTAAAAAGCTTACAATAATTAACGTTAGAAGCTTTGTATATTTGCTGAGGCACCGTAATTCACGACGCGCAAATTACGCGGACTATATTTATCCAGTTTTTAAAAGTGAGAGCACTTAGCGACTTCCAAAAAATCTTATAAATAAATTTCAACCCTACCTTAACTGTTTCTGGCAATCAGGCCCCACTAGACAATGAAAGGAAAAAAAATCACTTAATACTAATAATGCAAAAAATCTTGAGTATCAGACATGACGTTTTAATGTTTCTTTGCTACTAACACCATTCGCAATACCTTTTGTAGAATGTTAACTACATATACCACATAATGTACCTCCAAAATTATATTGTTGTCGGATACACAGCACAGTGGCTATGAAATCATGAACACTGAAATCCCTGAAAAACTGTTTTATGTATGGCAGTTCAGTTCTTTCAAAAATGGGGGGTGGGGCGGATATTTGGTAATAACACGATTAGTTATATGTAGGGCATTCTTGAGCGTATGTGGAAACGATAATCGTCATCCTCCGTAGACTTGTATTTTACGTGAAAATGTGAAATGTACTGAAAAAAGCTTGCTTCACTTTTCGTCGAAATTGGGCTAAATAAAGTAGTATAGAAAAGGGTTAAACATAGGTAATGAATTTTGTATGTTGTAAGGTTAGTTAACTGAAGCAGGAGAGTCTATGGGAAGACTCCAGAACTAGTCTATCTCGTAAACAGCTACAATGCCCACATAGTAGCAGATATTAGTATCAATGAAAGTCGGATTTGAATGCATAGCGGCGACGTAGTTGAACACCGTTGTCGGCAGCGTGTTTATAGACGTAAAAATCCCATTAGCTAATAAGGTAGCTACAGATTCCGAATATGAAATAATCTGGATTAAGATAAGCGTCAAAGCTGGATAAAACATAGCATGGATATAACATGCGTTCATCGACCTCCTGTTGAGGACCAGTAGTGGCAGAATGTTTTAGGGGACACTTATAGAATATATCGTCTGAATATCCTCGTCATGTTATCGTGTTAGATGGAGATATAAAGTTAACAGCTACAGACTGGTAGATTTAGCTGTTTAGTGCGAACAGGGAATCGTGTAAATTTGTTCTGAATGCCTTATCCTAAAATTATCTTAAGCAGCTAGTCACAAAACTGACTCGTGAAAACTACGTATTACATCTCCTGGTCATAAAAATTCGCGGACTTTACGGCTTAGTGTAGAACACTATATCAATGACTGTTACTGCATCACTGAATGTGGCTGAAATAGGAGTATAAAGAAAGATTTCTCGTTAGCAAGAGCGACAAGGAATCCAGATTTGCTGAATGGTCAACGTGAAGTCTCCAGCACAGAATGTGGAGTATCAGTAGAAAAAGTTCAGGATTGTTGTGCAGTACACAGGTATGTGGCGAGGAACATTGTGCGGGATGGGAGAGATCCGCTACGGTCCGACAGCCGTGTTGGAAAGCTGTGCCGAAGGCAAAGAGAGCTACACTGAAAATTTAAACGTAGCCGAAACCTCGCAGACAAAAACTGAACTAAGCAAATATTAGCGTAAGGACAGCCACTAGTGATGTTTTCAACGAGTAAGAAAGTAAAATGTTGTCTACTGACTTTATAGAAAATCCTGAAATGTTTTGGTCTTGTGTTAAATAAGTAAAAGGTATCCAAAGCATCTGTTCAGACTCTTTGTGAGCAGAACGTCATAGAAACACAGGGTGACAGAGAGAAATACTAGACATGTTTTTCGAAAACTTTTTCGCAGAGGAATGTCGCACTGTAATCCCTCCTTTAAATTAGCACACAAACATCAAAATCTTCAAAATGTCGGATACCTACATAACTGACCATCGGTCGGAAAAATGACTGAAATCACTGAACACAGGAAAGACCACTGAAGGTGATTCGGTACCAATATGTAGTTTAAAACTGAAGAAACTGCAAAAAGGACAAACTGACTAAACCAGAGGTTGTACAGAGTTTCAGGGAGACCATAACGGAACAATTGACAGGAATGGGGGAAAGAAATACAGTAAAAGAAGAATGGGTAGCTCTGAGGGATGAAGTAGTGAAGGCAGCAAGGATCAAGTAGGTAAAAAGACGAGGGCTAGTAGAAATCCGTGAGTAACAGAAGAAATATTGAATTTAATTGATCACAGGAGAAAATGTAATAATGCAGTAAATGAAGCAGGCAAAAAGGAACACAAACGTCTAAAACATGATATCGACAGGAAGTGAAAATGGCTAAGCAGGGATGGCTAGAGGACAAATGGAAGGATGTAGAGGCTTATCTCAATAGGGGTACGATAGATACTGCCTACAGGAAAATTAAACAGGCCTCTGGAGAAAAGAGAACCACTTGTATGAATATCAAGAGCTCAGATGGAAACCCAGTTCTAAGCAAAGAAGGGAAAGCAGAAAGGTGGAACGAGTATATAGAGGATCTATACAAGGGCGATGTACTTGAGGACAATATTATGGAAATGGAAGAGAATGTAGATTAAGATGAAACGGGAGATACGATACTGCGTGAAGAGTTTGACAGAGTACTGAAAGACCTGAGTCGAAACAAGGCCCGGGAGTAGTCAACATTCCATTAGAACTACTTACGGCCTTGGAAGAGCCAGTCCTGACAAAACCCTACCATCTGGTGAGCAAGATGTATGAGACAGGCGATATACCCTCAGACTTCAAGAAGAATATAATAATTCCTATCCCAAAGAAAGCAGGTGTTGACAGATGTGAAAATTACCGAACTATCAGTTTAATAAGTCACAGCTGCAAAATACTAACAAGAATTCTTTACAGACGAATGGAAAAACTGCTAGAAGCCGACCTCGGGGAAGATCAGTTCGGATTCCTTAGAAATATTGGAACACGTTAGGCAATACTGACCTTACGACTTATCTTAGAAGAAAGATTAAGGAAAGGCAAACCTACGTTTCTAGCATTTGTAGACTTGGAGAAAGCTTTTGACAATGTTGACTGGAATACTCTCTTTCAAATTCCAAAGGCGGCAGGGGTAAAATACAGGGAGCGAAAGGCTATTTACAATTTGTACAGAAACCAGATGGCAGTTTTAAGAGTCGAGGGACATGAAAGGGAAGCAGCGGTTGGGAAGGGAGTGAGACAGGGTTGTATCCTCTCCTAGATGTTATTCAATCTGTATATTGAGCAAGCAGTAAAGGAAACAAAAGAAAACTTTGGAGTTGGAATTAAAATCCATGGAGAAGAAATAAAAACTTTGAGGTTCGCCGATGACATTGTAATTCTGTCAGAGACAGCAAAGGACTTGGAAGAGCAGTTGAACGGAATGGACAGTGTCTTGAAAGGAGGATATAAAATGAACATCAACAAAAGCAAAACGAGGGTAATGGAATGTAGTCGAATTAAGTCGGGTGAAGCTGAGGGAATTAGATTAGGAAATGAGACACTTAAAGTAGTAAAGGAGTTTTGCTATTTGGGGGGCAAAATATCTGATGATGGTCGAAGTAGAGAACATATAAAATGTAGACTGGCAATGGCAAGGCAAGCGTTTCTGAAGAAGAGAAATTTGTTAACATCGAGTATAGATTTAAGTGTCAGGAAGTCGTTTCTGAAAGTATTTGTGTGCAGCGTAGCCATGTATGGAAGTGAAACATGGACGATAAATAGTTTGGACAAGAGGAGAATAGAAGCTTTCGAATTGTGATGCTATAGAAGAATGCTGAAGATTAGATGGGTAGATCACATAACTAATGAGGAGGTATTGAATAGAATTGTGGAGAAGAGGACTTTGTGGCATGACTTGACAAGAAGAAGGGACCGGTTGGTAGGACATGTTCTGAGGCATCAAGGGATCACAAATTTAGCATTGGAGGGCAGCGTGGAGGGTAAAATCATAGAGGGAAACCAGGAGATGAATACACTTAGCAGATTCAGAAGGATGTAGGTTGCAGTAAGTACTGGGAGATGAAGCAGCTTGCACAGGATAGGGTGGCATGGAGAGCTGCATCAAACCAGTCTCAGGACTGAAGACTACAACAGCAACAACAACAACAACAACATGATTCAATATAGGTCTCTTCTTGTATCAGCAAGTTAACTTACATAGCTGGAGGAGTGAAGCGTTTTTAAGGATTGGAAGTAGCACAGGTCGTTTCCGTTTTCAAGAACGGTCGTCGAACAATCTCACGAAACTATTGGCCTATATCTCTCACACAGGATTTATGTATAATTTCGTATATGTTTTACACTCACATATTATAACATTTCTGGAGATCGAAAATTTCGTCTTTGTGTGTCAACTGGGTTCCGAAAACGACTGTGTGAAGCTCAGTTCGCCCTATTCGTCCATGAGACCCAGGAAACAGTAGACACCGGCGCCTAAGTTGACGCCGTGTTACAAGGCCTACGACGTAGTTCCACATTATCGCTCAGTGAACAAAATACGAGAGGACGGAATATCAGACGTCAACTGTGTGGCTGGATTAATGAGTTTCGAGCAGCAGAACGCTGCATACGCTTCTCAACGGAGAGAGATCTTCAGAGATAAATGTAACTTCTGCTGTACTCCAAAGATATTTTCACTATGAATATTAATGATCTGGTGGATATCGTTGGAAGTACGATGTGGTTTTTCGCGGATGATGCTGCTGTATACGGAGAAGACGCAACGCTAGGAAGTTTAGCGAAACACGGGAAGGTCTTCAGAGGATCATCGCTTGTTGATGGCATACACAGTTGTCACTCAACATAAACAATTGTAACATTTGAAAAATAACCACTGGACGTAGCCGTATCCATAAGGTATCTAGGAGTATGCGTACGGGGCGATTTAAAGTGGAGTGGCGAAATAAAATTAATCGCAGGTAAGGCAAATGCCAGATAGATTCATTGGCAGACTGGAATAGGAAGTGTTGTCCACTCACCGAAACCTTCGCTCAAACAATACTTGAATACTGTTCTCAACCTGGGATCCGTACCAGACAGGATGGAGAAAACAGAGAACATCAACCGAAGAGCAGCGCTGTTTATTGCAGGCTCAGTTAGTACGAGTGAAAGCGCAAAATAGATTCTCAGACAACGCCGAGGGTACAAGCCGCAAAAGAGGCATTCTGCATCACGGTGTGGTTTACCGTTAAATTTCCGAGACCGTACGTTTCTAGATAGTCAGCGTCCTATGTATATCTCGCGGAAAGCTCGTGAAGAAAACAATAAAGAAATTTGAAGCTATAGGGACGTTGACCAAAAATCGTTCTTCCTGCGAACCTTTCGTGATGGGAACAGGAAAAGAGGGAAGTGACTAAGTGACCCCACAAAATACCCTGCCCCCGCGCCACACATCGTTAAGATGGCTTGTGTGTGAAGTGTATATACTGACCTTCAAAGTAGTCACCAGCATATTGTGTATAAGCCGTTGCCAGCGATGTAGAAGTCGTAGGATACTCTTAGCAGTGCCAGTTTTGTTGACAGTTCGAGGGGCGCGGTCTATTGCCCGACGAGTTCATAGCAGTTCTGAAGCGAATGTTGTTGATTGTGTTCCAAAAATGAACAGCATAGAGAAAGAAGTGGTGACACTTTCTGAAGTATCTGACCATCATTATGCAGGACAATGCTCATGCACGTACAGTTGACTGACGAGGCTGCTAAGTGCTATACCACCTACTGTACTCCCCTGACTTAAGCCCTAGTGAGTTCAAAAATGGTTCAAATGGCTCTGAGCACTATGGGACTCAACATCTGAGGTCATCAGTCCCCTAGACCTAGAACTACTTAAACCTAAAGACGTCACACACATCCATGCCCGAGGCAGGACTCGAACCTGCGACCGTAGCAGCAGCGCGGTTCCGAACTGGAGCGCCTAGAACCGCACGGCCACCGAGGCCGGCCTAGTGAGTTCAACTCGATTTCTAAACTGAAGGACACACTTCACGGCATTTGCTTCAGAACTGCTACAAATTCGTCTGGCAATACACCGCGCCGCTCGAGCTGTCAACACAACAGGTACTGCTAAGAGTATCCTATACACAATGCTGGTGACTTCTTTGAAGGCCAGTAAAACTTAGACACAGGGATCCATTTTGTACGAGCTGTAAATAAATGGTTGCCACAATTGAAGTTGCTATAGAAGGGGTTTAGCTTAAATATCGTCTTTTGCAACTGCGGACATATTTGGCGTTGCCGTAGTAAAAGTGTTGTGTGCTAAAATCTAACAATATAAGTGGAAGAAAAAGAAGAATTACCTAAACAACAACAAAACCGTGAGTAATGGTAAGAATTAATGCTGTTTGTAGAAGTAATTTGAACCACGCGAACTTTTCATGAGCCTAGCAAAGAAAATTGTAACAGAAAGAAACCATATTGTTCAGTGACTACTGAAGACGCCTTAGACTAAAGCGGTCTTAATACTACTCCCATTACACTTGCAAAAGACGGCGTTTGACGTACACAACATGAATATTAATGTAATGCGAAATGAAAGAAATAGTGTTCCCAAGGAACTTATCTCCTTCGAGTTAGTTTCTGAAGAAGCGTTTTCGCAAAATTGTAGACCGCAGTGTCTGAAGAGTGTAATATATTACTTTTACTTTTTCTGCTTCTCTAATAGTTACCACTCAAAGGATGTGTCTACGCCACATTTTCCCTACGGCGCAGGTGTTTTCTGGTGACCTACTACTAATTTTCCTTTGATGAATATGCGAGATTACGTACGAGTAGCGCATGATTGAGGAGGGCGTCCAAAGACCTCAAACGTGCAACACTGAGGTGAACGGACGTTACGGAGTCGCTGTGGTTCGCCGTAAGAGTGGAGTTCCACACCCGGGGGCCCTGATAAATGGATTTTTGAGCTAACTGGACGGCGCTGAACAATTAATTGGGTATCCGAAAATACCATCAAGTTTCCGTGGAACGGACTAATTCCCGGATAATGCGAAATTAATAACCGCCGGCTTTATTAAGGCCGTGACCGTAATAATTTATTTTGTAATTGAATTGATATTGCTTCTCCGAAAGGCCGTTCTGAGCGCCTCTCGTTCGCCGTTGTTCATTTCCCGCGACACCAGAAACGGGATTTCCACCAAGGATTATCCCGAAGTGTTTACTCTGCTGATCTTACACGAAGATAAATATTATGTTTAAAGACGGTAATCTGGAATACATTCGAGGAGCAAGTAGTAACATATCTCTTTTTTTCTTCTTGTTTAGCATTCTAGAACTGGTTTCTGGTTATTGTGGCATACACTCATGTGAAAATGATTTTCTTAACAGATTACACGTGACTCCTTCAAAAAGCACTAGTTGTTTTGTTAAATCGAGTTACTGTAGTCTTCTCAGTGGTGATGTGATGTACATAAATATTACCGATTACGCTAGACATATTAGAGGAAACTCGGTACTTTGAGTACAGCTGTAACGAACAGGATTGAATCTGGGGGATAGTGACGGTGGAATAAAAAAGCTAAGGCTGTGCTTTTCCTTGAGTAATAGCAATTAAAAATGCAAATACAGATGTAATTTGGCCGTACGCGGTATTGGTAAACGGTTCGCGAATTTTCAAACACGATAAAACTTGTGTCTGTAGAAGGCGCGCGACTGGTCTCATATGACGATGAAACATGTTTCGAAACTCTTTTTGCGAGCTTTGCCCTTCAGCTCTCAAATGACTCAGAAATGAAATCTTCAATCCGTCAAAGGCTGCGATTTTAATATTATTTTATGTTTGACTAGTTACAACTATGGACCCACCACCAGAAAGACGATAAAATGTATGACATATTTTCGTAAACACAGAAACAAAAGGATGTCAATACGCTCGTAATACAAACGACAATAAATATGTAAATACTTGTATAGAGCTGTAAATACAGCATAAAAGCGCAGTTTTTCACTTTAGCTTCCGAAGTGGGGCATGAGATCCCACTGTATTGAGCGTCTTGGCTTTACGAATACTTTAGTTCGTTGATACGTACGGACAAGTTACATGTGTCCATTGTATTCGATGTGAGATACAATACACAAAGTTTCATAATCGCAGTGAATGAAACAACAAAATTTAGCAACTGTTACGTCCACGAAGATGAATAAGCGCCATCAACGTCTTCTCATAGCCATGATCGGCGAGGCGTCTGGAGCACTGACTTCTATACCTGACTGTGGTTTAAATGAAAAAAAACTCTGTTTTGACTACACATATACGAAGGGTCCCCATAAAACCGGAATTATTTTTTTTTAATCTGTATATTTTCAAATTGTTTACAAAACAACCTTATCCCCTTCGAAACACTCTCCATGACAACTATTACATTTGTTTCACCGGTGCTTCCACTGTTCGAAACAGTTTTTGTAGCCATCCTTAGAAATGGGTGACAGCTCCCCTCTTGTTTTCTTCTTGACTTCTTTAATGTTGTCCAATCGGTGTCCTTTCATGCCCCTTTTTATTCGAGGAAATAAGAAAATTTCGCACAGAGCCAGGTCAGGCGAGTAAGATGCGTGGGGCAGTGGAACCATGTCATTTTCCACTCAAAAACTGTCTAACAGAGTGAGAGGTGGCATGAGCCCCCTCTCATATTTCTATCTTACGATTTTCCTCTCTAATTTCATGCAGTGAAAAGTCGCTATTCCTTCACACGCGGACTTCCCACGCAGCGTCTCTCGTCACCCGGGTGGTCAAGTGACAGGCGGGCTCTTCTGATCTGGAAAGCGTTAAGCCGACGGGTGTGAGGAAGTCGAGTGAATGCTTTGCAGACGCTGACATTGTCAAAAGACACGCCCGGAGGGGTCTGAAGTAGCGGCTGGGCTAGAAGTTCCGTTACTTTGCAGAAACTTAGGGAAAACACTTTCTGGCGGGCTACCAGCGAGGCGTGGGAATGACTTGTGTACCCAGGCAGTTGTGGCGGGAAAATTCCCGCGCTTTCTGCAAAATAGTAACTGTGATTGGCTTGCTCAGGGCATAGCTCCGTGACGTAGCAAAATCAGCGGAGAAATTGGCGCCAAGAATCTCCATTGGTGGAATGGTAGTGCTCCGGCAATATAGGGGAATTTTCCGCCGGTTTTCGAGTTGCTGATTGGAACGTTTAACCATGGCCACTGTCGTGGGGGCGGGAATGTTGTGTGTTCGGCCTGTACGGGTGCTCTAGGGAGTCGACTCTCGCCTTTCGGTCGAGGACGTCGAAGCAACCAGCCATCGCCTCCAGTACGCCAAATCGTGTTCTTGCAGTTAAGAAGACAGATTGGTAAGGTATGTCCGCAGCACCGGCAGACAGGGATTTTCCTAGGTGATAATCAGAGCTCAGCAGAGCGCGCCTGTTCGTCTTTTTCTAACTTTGTTCTGTCTTGGGTAGCAGCGATTAATGTTGGGTTGGCTATGTGTTTTCTCTTAAGATTTGAGTTGCAAGGAATTGGCTCCACATACCACTTCGTCATAATCCTCACAATCTAGTTTAGGGAAAACTTCACATTCACAGCGTTTGTTTGAGTATCCAATTTGAGCCAATTTGATGTATTGTAAATGTTTCATGTGTTTTTGTTTATTATTTTGTGTTTAGTCTTAATAAATCATATTGTTATTTTGGACAGAACTTTCATTCTGTTAATCGGTAGAGCAACCCTATCATTCCTCACTATGTTAATGAAACCTTCGTTTATTTAACTTATTTATCAAATTAAATTATTGCAGGTGCCAAACTCTCTTCTACTCCACTGGCAGGGTTGATTAGAGTCAGTTCGCCTATTTTTTTTTAATCCTTGTGCAACAGCAAAAGTCGGAGTTAGAATAGGGTGGGGAGGCTTAGAGCATCATTTACATATGTAGATTCTAGAAGAATTTAGTGTTAAATACACTGCTAGCCCCGGCACCTCGCAAGAGATGTCTGTATGTGCAGGTGCATTGTTGTGGTGGAAGAACCAGTCACAAATAAAGTCTTTTTTGACGAACACTGCCCCGCAGTCTTCTCAAAATTTCCAAATAAAAGGGTTGATTGACGGTTTGACCTGCGGGAACAAACTGTGAATGAACTACGCCCCTGGCATCAAAAAAGCAATTCAGCATTATTTTAATGTTTGAACTGACTTGGCGACATTTTTTCCGATAGGTGACGATGACGTCTTCCATTGGCTTGACTGTTGCCTTGTTTCTGGGTCGTAACCATGGCGCCATGACTAATCACCAGTAACGACCTTTGAGAAAAAATTTTGTGGATCAGTATCAACCTGTTGTTTCAAAGCGAGACATGTTTCATCTTAATGTTCCTTTTGATTGTCAGTCAGAACCCGAGGAACAAACTTGGCAGCGACCTTTGTCATTCGCTAAAATTCGCTGAACTAAGCTCCAAGATAACCCACTCATCTGTGACAGTTGATTAACTGTCTGTAAAACGGTATGTGAACACCGGCACTCGAATTTTCATTATTTTCGTAGATTCGGGCCGTTGATGGACATCCAGCGAGAGATTTTTCATCAATCGATATGTCAACATTTTTAAATTGAGACAACCACTTGTACACTTGAGTTTTTCCCATAGGGTCATCTTCGTAAACTGCTTTCAACATTAAAACAGTGTCAGCAGCACTTTTACCGAGTAGAAAACAAATTCACAGCTGCACACGGTTCACTTAAACTTACCATCATAAAACCGGAAACAAGAACAAAACAGCCCTAGGTAAAACAGTCGTTGCAGATGAACAGAACAAACCAGGTCGACAACACAGGCGGCACTGTACTGGCAGTGGGTTGTATTATACACGCGCAGCGGCAGAAATGCGTACTAAACAAGTTCCGCCCACGGCAGTATTATTTTGCGTCCTCAACAGGTCCCATTCGCCGCCGCCGCCGCCGCCGCCGCCGCCGCCGCTGGAAGAGGACTTACGTCACAGTGCAGCGCTGCTCACCTCTGTCTGCCATCAACGCTTACGACAACAGCAACGCCTTACTTCGTGTTGTGTGAGAGATCAGAACTGTATCGAAATTAATTGTACATTGAGCAACCGTTAGTGTTTAGCGACAGCAACAAATACATAGTCGTTCCTGCACTACTGGATTGTTGAGAAATTAACTATTTCGTATTGTTAAAGTTTTAGTATAGAGATATAACATTCTGTGCGCGTTGTAATATTCACTCGACTTACCATCCAGAACTAAATCTAGGATTGCTAGGACCCATATCAACGCCGAAGCGAATGTTTAAAATTCCGCAAGAAGACTGTACAGGATGCGCTTTTTTCTGCCCTCAGATCCAGATCCGCAAAACCTTCAAACTGCCTACGAGCACTTCCATTTTTACGGCGGAGACAGTGGCAGTTTTGGAAGCACTTAAGTTTGTCTCTAGCAGTTCCTTCCCCAAGATATTGATAGTACCTGACTCGCAAAGCGTTCTTAAAAACATTCAGTATAGTCGATGGAACAAAACGACCAACAGTTATATCTTGGATGTGACATCTGAATATATTCGCAGCACACGCACGGGCCGGACGATCCATTTGTTGTGGGTACCTTCCCACTCTGGTATCGTCTATAATGATGAAGTCGATGCATTAGCCAAACAAGCGGCAACGTCAGGCACCGTCCTGGATCTGCACCTTCCGTATACAGACTACTTACGTGCAGTCAAGGATCACGCAAGACAACAATGGCAGGAAATGTGGAACGTTTCTCAACAGACAAAAGGCGGTTATTACGCAGTGCTACAACCTCGGATTCCTTCACAACCGTGGTTCATGAGGACACATCTGGACCGATCCACGATTTCTACCATCATAAGACTCCGCTGCAATCATGCCTCTTTCCCACAGCATCTACATCGGATCAACGTTTACAGTTCACCAGCATGTGAGTGTGATCCTGAGTCGGAAGCTGATGTCAACCACATCTTATTTATGTGCCCCAAATTTGACCGTGAACGGTTGGTCTTTTTGAAGATATTGCTGAGTATGGGCTACCATCTTCCTCAATCAGCTTCTTCTCATTTGTGTACTAAAGACGTTCGTCTGTATAAAGTGATCGTTAACTTCATCAAGAGTACTGGTCACAATCTGTAGGTTTTAATGGTGTACGTCAATTATAAATATGTCTTGCTGATGAAGATATTTCAGAATTTGTGTGAATTGTACGCCAAGACACTTTTAATTATTTTTCAATTCACTTCAATTTTTAAAACATTAAGTACATAACTGTAACCAGTTAAGCTTTTTATTCTTGTAAATATGCGTTTCTGTATTTGTTTATTCAATTATGTGTACATTGTCATTGTGTTGCCGATGGCTAAATTGAGTACACACTCAGAGGCAAAAAAAAAAGCGAATGTTTAAATTCATGTCTTTTTTGCTTTTTACTTTATTTATTTATTTTTCGGTCTGCACTTCAAATACAACTTTAGTATGCGAACATGTTTACAGTATTTAGATGTAACTAGCAAGGTTGCTGGATATTAATGTTTCATCGTTCATCATCATGAATCCCTTTCCTTTAGCCACGATACTGAATTCTGTGTACTCTCTCAGCCTAATTACACGTCCGATGTCAAGGAACTGTCTTCCGTTACGCAATTATAAAATTTGACAATTTGTTGTAACGTCTGATGGGCCCAAACTGCTGAGGTCATCGGTCCCTAAGCCTACACACTACTTAATCTATTTTAAACTAACTTACACTATGGACAACACACACAACCATGCCCGAGGGAGGACTCGAACCTCCCAAGGAGGGAGCCCCAAGGACTGCGACAAGACGCCTGAGACCGCGCGGCTATGCAATTATGATACTATGAGGATATTTAAAGGCTTCAATTATTGAACAACATGAAATAAAATCGTCATAACTTCTGAACAGTCCGCGTTAGCTCGTTCGAACTGCACCGTTGGCCGCGGGGCATGATGGGGATTAGTATGCGCATTATGGTTTTATTTTAGCGACGAAGCCCACTTTCGTTTGCACGGGTTCGTCAATAAGCAAAATTGGCGCATTTGGTGGACTGAGAATCGACATTTCGCGATCCATACGTCTGAGGCTGAAATCCAAGCATACCCCTCTGATCAGGATGATTCATAAGTCTCTTCATCCTCAATGGGTTACCGTGTAGTGTCCAGTGTCGAGTCACGGAACAATCGGTGCTACATTACTTGACGGCACGGTGACTACCGAACGGTACGTCAAAGTGTTTGAAGGTGTTTTCTGTTAAATTTTGCGAAGTCGGTAATATTGGAATTCTAGGAAACCTGCGTTCTCGGTTCGCAAGACAACATTCGAACAAATCGTATTAACGAGTTTTATTACGAAAAGTAAATGAGAATACTTAACTTTGACAATTACGTTGATGTGTCGCAAGCAAGGGCGACATCCGAAATAAACAAGCTTCTTCAGTATAACAATTGTAATACAAGCGGAGTAATACAGTTGACGCTTCTATTCAGGTCGCTAGTCTTGAAGCTACTCCTCGACTGGGCCGCGACCTGTCGGGAGCGGCGCTTATGTCCTCGTCATATAGAGGCTCCTGCTGTCGCGTTGTCGTCCTGGAGAGGGGTCGGTCAGCGTGCGATTGGCTGACGTCTTCTTCATAGCCCTCTCTGCTCCCTCGTTCCCGACTCGCGTGCCGGCGCTTGACTTTACGCAGTAACAATTTCAGCCCCATTATCCAAAGTGAGGCTGATTTCGACGAGATGTGGTTCATGCAATGCAGAATGTTGCAAGGAGTCCATTACTTGTCCTGGCTAGAGCCTTGACAACAGGAGTGTCTTCCCACATGTTCCCACGTAACTTGTGGCCCCTCTCGTGTGTGAGTACCCGAGAAATCTGGATTTCGCGTGATTCGATCAGGTGGTCAATGGAGACCCACAGTTAGGGCCCTGTCAAATCCTCTTAGGTGCTGATAACGTTGTAACCTCTGTCTTCTTCGCTGATCGCTAAACAGGTGACGCAGACTGCGCCCCCACATACACCCTAGCATGGTAGCTATACTAAACGCGAACACCACTAATGCTCTCTGCCTGTCTCATAGAAGTGCAAGTCTTATCGTTAAACACCTGCCGATGGTGTACACATCTGCCTCCGTGGGTGAGTAGCCATTGTCGCTGATTGCCGTGTGGTGGACCCACGTTCGACTTTTCCTCGCTGACAGGTCTGGAACGGGGTGGACTCTGCATCGCGAAGTCAGATGAAGAGATACTTGACCGAGCTGTAGCGACTCCAAGTCGGGAGAGCGGTGTGCTGTCCATGTGCCCATTCATACTGTATCCAGTGACGTAACTGCGATGTGCCCGCCAGGGCCTGAGGACTGTGGTCACGATGCGTCGCCGTATACGTGTACGGAATTGCACTGATAACCGACTTTCTCTTCTGGGTAGTTCACTCTTTTTGTCAGGCAGTGTACATCGATGTGTGCGTCCATCTGATACTGTAATATTAAAACTTGTCTTCACAAAAAAAAAAATTAATGTACGAAGTTTTGTGTTTGCTTGCGGGCGGAAATATTCGGCTGCCAAATAATTGGTAATATTCATGGTGAACCTTCAGCTGTCGTTTTTGATTTTTTTTTTTGCACAATTCTCTTTGCTACTAGTTTCGGTAAAATGACCACTATCAAGCATTACTCATATTATGGTATAACTTTCCAGCTGTTTATGCCAGCTTATGCATGATAACGGTCATTTCACCGGAACTAGTAGCAAAGCAAATTGTACAGAACAAAGCACAGCTGAAGCTTCACCATGGATGTTAACTATCAGCTTTTGGCTGTTGGAAGATGTCACTGGGTAAACTTCTCTACAAAACTATTGACTTTACGAATGCTTGTGCTGGTCGCAATGAGTGGCAAAAAGTTGAGAAATCTCATATTGATTTGGATCTCCTGGTCACACCCTGGTTTAGGTGATTTTGCCGTCATTGCTGCAAAAGACTCTGGAGGGTGGAAGTTTCTGCTTTTATGGATTATTACGGGAATGAAAGAAAGTGAGAAGGTGAATGTAATCCCAGCACAACAGCTACGACTTATCGTGTTTGTGCAGTGGCTGGCACAAGGGAAGTACTCTTCGGTGTCAGAGGTTCAAATCCAAATCCGGCAATACCAATATTCGTAAACCCTGGCTTCATTTTAGGCGAAAGCTGCAATAGTTCCCCTAAAAAGGACACGAACAGTTTTCATAGAATGAAGGCTTTCACGACCGGATGACATAGCTATTGGTCAAGCTTTCTGGATGTGAGGCCGTGGTCCAAGAAACTCTGTTTCTGACGTTTCGTCCAGGACTGCACAGTACATCCTCAGATTGGCTCCTCCGCTGAGTCTTGCCGACTGGTCGGTCGGACGTCCAAGAGTGACATAAACACTTCGGAAAGGTGGGCGTGGTCACACTAACACGTGATGAGCAGAGATAATCCTTGTCAGAGATAGAACTTAACTATCGATTGTCTTCTTGTTAATGATAAAACTGTCTAGCGATTCTACAGAGCTACTTTCCATATGACGCTGAGTTACATTGCCTTCTCTTTCCTATTAAAATTATCATGATGCTTACAAATTTCAATGGCTTCTCTACATAATCGAAGTGTTACTTTGACCGTGCCCCCTTTCCCTACAGTATTACGTCACTCCTGGACGCCCGACCGGTCAGTCGTCAAGACTCAGCGGAGGAGCGCCTGTGAGGATGTCCAGCGCAGTCCTGGACGAAACATCAGGAGCAGAAGGGTATCTTGGACCACAACCTCACATCCCGAAAGGTTTAACAGCAGCTTCGAAAAATTTTGTTTGTGAGTGCACTGCCATAGTAATCTTCCGAAATATCGATGTTGCTTCTTCCTTTGCCAAGACCGTGTTTATGTGATCGTTCCAATTTCCACTTACTCGAGTTAGATACTCGTACGTACTGCCCATAGTGTCATCGAAAGATATCGAGTACCGCCTTATCTTTGTGTCGAGGGACAGCAGTCTAACTTCGGCAAATTCCTCATCAAAGTTTGTCTCATTTCCATAACAGCTTTATAACTACACGAACTGCTCTTCTCCGTTAAAGTCACGATCTAGGTCGCATTTAATAACTTTTTCATAATGTGGGGCCACAGTCATAATATATTTCTTTAAAGTCAGTACCGCCATTAGACTTGTTTATTTACAGTGTTAAATTTACACTTACACTATCATAATTTCGGCTTCAAAGTGCCATTATCAAGAGTTTTAAGTGTTATAAATTGCCTAAGATGGCATACTATCGTATTAAAATACACTATTACACATTGTCTCAGAGTCGAAAGATCTGGCAGTGCCTACTGCTTTGTTTCATTACTGAGTACACTATCTTGACTGAATAACAGTTGACTAAGTCGCATCTGTTAGGAACCTTTCACTTCAGCCCCGTGTCAATACCGATATTCTGCAACCACACGTCCGGCCATTGTGATCAATCAGATGTAATCTATTTCAACATGTACTACGCTACATGGTGCATATTCCGTAGCAGGATACAATTTGGAACAAGGAGAACAGTTCCCTAGAAAAACAATATGTACCATTAATATATTTTAAAAAGCTTTAGAGAGGAGATTCTAAAAACCAACAGAAGAAAAAAATTCTCTGGAAATGGAATACTGTTAACTTTATAGATGATAATTAACGCAAGTTCTACATCGTTTACAAATCAGTTCTACACAGTTTACAAAGGATGTCGTGGAAAATGTTAAAAATGTTTCCGATTGCTTCTGTGCCCCCCCGCCCCCCCCACCTCCACACACACACACACACACACACACACACACACACACACACACACACACACACCTGCGTGCTGCTGAACATTCAAGCTCGCCACCAACAACTCTATCAGATTACTCTGTGAGCTCGAGTTATAGGTGACTGTCAGAGGGTCATTTCTTTCTCCCAGCAGATGTCGTGAAAGTTTACGAAACCATTCGACATAGGCGCGCTCCAGCCGCATGATGCAACGAGTTCGTTCGTTTTAGTTGCAAGACCAGGTCGTTGTAAATTTTATTTCCTTGGCTTCAGAATTATTCCTTCCGATTAACAGTACAAAAATACACTGAAGCGCCCAAGAAACTGGTACAGGTATGCGTATTCAAATACAGAGATATGCAAACAGGCAGAATACGCCGCTGTGGTCCGGAACGTCTGTAAGACAAATGTCTGGCGCAGTTGTTAGATCGGTTACAGCTGCTAAAAAGCCAGGTTATCAAGACTTAAGGGACTTGCAGTGTGGTGTTATACTCTGGATATGAGTGATGGGACACAGCATCTCCGAGGTAGCGATGAAGTGGGGATTTTGCCGCACGACCATCTCACGAGTGTACCGTAAATATCAGGAATCTGCTCCGACATCGCTGCGGCCGGAAAGAGATCCTCCAAGAAAAGAACCAACGACGACTGAAGAGAATCGTTCAGCGTGACAGAACTGCGACCCTTCCTCAAATTGCTGCAGATTTCATTGCTGGGCAATCAACAAGTCTCAGCATGCGAACCATTCAACGAATCATCATCGATATGGGCTTTCGTAGCTGAAGGTCCGCTTGTATACCCTTTGTAACTACACGACAGAAGGCTTTATGTCTCGCCTGGATCCGTCAAAACCAAAATTGGCGTGTTGATGACTGGAAACATGCTGCCTGGTCGGGCGAGTCTCATTTCAAATTCTATCGAGCGGATGGACGTGTACAGGTATGGAAACAACCTCGTGCATCCATGGACCCTGCATGTCAGCAGGAGACTGTTCAAGATGGTGGAGCCTCTGTAATGGTGTAGGGCGTGTGCATTTGGGATGACATGGGACCCCTGATACGTCTAGGTACGACTCTGACAGATGATTCAAAAAATGGTTCAAATGGTTCTGAGCACTATGGGACTTGACTTCTGAGGTCATCAGTCCCCTAGAACTTAGAACTACTTAAACCTAACTAACCTAAGGACATCACACACATCCATACCCGAGGCAGGATTCGAACCTGCGACCGTAGCGGCCACGCGGTTCCAAACTGAAGCGCTTAGAACCGCACGGCCACACCGGCAGGCTCTGACAGGTGACACGTACGTAAACATACTCTCTGATCACCTGCATCCACTCATGTCCATTGTGCATTCCAACGGACTTCAACAATTCCAGCAGGACAATGCGAAACCCCATACGCTCAGAATTGCTACAGGCTGGCTCCAAAAACACTCCTCCAAATTTCAACATTTCCGCTGGCCACCAAACGCCCCAGACATGAACATTATTGAACATATCTGTGATACCTAGCAACGTGCTGTTGAGAAGAGATCTCCACCGCCTCGTACTCTTACTGGTTTACGGACAGCCCTGCGGGGTTCATGGTGTCAGTTCCGTCCAGCACTACTTCAGGCATTAGTCGAGTCCATGCCACGTCGTGATGCGGCACTTCTGCGTGCTTGCGGGTGCTCTACACGATATTAGGAAGATGTAAGTGTTTCTTTGGCTTTTCAGTGTATATCTATGTATTTTTATTTTGTTTCAGTGTACGGAATGTGACTGAATAGTCTGTCAGTTTAATTCATTTAAACTCTGTCCTATCATACAGTACATTTCTTGGAAGATACAAAGCCTGTCTGGAAATGTGCGAGTCATGAACCACATCTAGGTATTTAGAGCGACATAGCACTGTTGTTAGCACACTGATCTCTCATTCGGGAGGATGTGCGGTCATCCAGATTTAAGTTTTCTTTCATTTCGCTGAATTACTCCAAGAAAATGCCGAGATGGTTCCTATGTAATGGGTACGGTCGATTTCCTACCTCATCGTCATGTAAACCGAGCTTGCACTCCGTCTCTAAATGGCCTCGTAGTCGATGGGGCGTTTAAATCTCCATTCCTTCTTCGAGCTCTCTTGCCAGCGCATGTATTACACTGGTCGTACGTCTTCGGCCACTTACACAAGATTTAGATCTTGGCCCCAGATTGTAGCCGTTGGCCGACCTCGACTTTCAGCCTGAAATCCTCCGCAAACAAGAAACGCCGGAGTTAACAGACACCCACCCACCAAAGTACCGTCCGCGACACACATTGAAAGACGGATTTCAGAGTGTTGATGTAGATATTTATATACAGGTCAAATTCAATTCGCAGTGCACCTCACATTGATCGTGTCTGACCTCTAAGAAGCAAACGTTTCGTCTGCACATTATAGCATACAAATGTACACTGAAGAGCCAAAGAAGCAGGTACATCTGCCTAATATCGCGTATCGTCAACGTGAGCACGCAGAAGTCCCGCAGCATGACGTGCCATGATGTCGACTAATGTCTGAAGTAGAGCTGTAGGGTAGTGACACCATTAAATCTCCAGGGTTGTCCATAAATCCGTAAGAGTACGAGGGGGTGAGATCTTTTCTGGACAACACGTTGCAAGGTACCGCTGATATGCTCAATAATGTTCATGTATAGGGGGTTTGGTGGCCAGTGGAAGTGTTTAAACTCAGAAGAGTGTTCCTGGAGCCACGCTGTAGCAATTCCGGACCTGTAGGGTGTCGCATTGTCCTGCTGAAGTGCCCAAGTCCGTCGGAATGCACAATGGACATGAGTGGATGCAGGTGATTGGAGAGGATGCTTAAGTACGTGTCACCGGTCAGAGTCGTATCTAGACGTATCAGGGGCCCCATATTATTCCAAATGCACACGCCCAACGCCATTACAGAGGCTCCACCAGCTTAAACAATCTCCAAAAACAAACGGCTCTGAGTGCTATGGGACTGAACATCTCAGGTCATCAGTCCCCTAGAACTTAGAACTACTTCAACCTAACTAACCTAAGGACATCACACACATCCATGCCCGAGACAGGATTCGAACCTGCGACCGTAGCGGTCGCACGGTTCCAGACTGAAGCGCCTAGAACCACCTGGCCACAACGGCCGGCAACAGTCTCCTGCTGACGTGCAGGGTCCAAGGATTCATGAGGTACACGTCCATCCGCTCAATACGATTTGAAACGAGACTTATCTGACCAGGCAACATGCTTCCAGTCATCAACACTCCAATGTCGGTGTTGACGGGCCCAGGCGGGACGTAAAGCTTTGCGTCGTGCTGTCATCGAGTGTATACGATGGGCCTTCGGCCTCGAGAACCCATATCGGTGATGCTTCGTTGAATGGTTCGCAGGCTGACCCTCGTTGATGGCCCATCACTGAAATCTCCAGCAGTTTGCCGAAGCGTTGCACTTTTGTCACATTGAAAGATTCTCTTCAGTTGTCGCTGGTCCCGTTGTTGCAGGATTCTTTTTTTCCAGCCGCAGCGATGTCGGAGATCTGATGTTTTATCAGATTCCTGATATTCACGGCATACTCATGAAATGGTCGTATAGAAAAATCCCCACTTCATCGCTAGGTCGGCCATACTGTGTCCCATCGCTCGTGTGCCGACTAAAACACCATGTTCAAACTCACTTAAATCTTGATAACCTGCCATTGTGGCAGTAGTAAGCGATCTAACAACTGCTCGAGTCACTTTCTGTCCTATGTAGGCGTTGCGAAACGCAGCGCTGTATTCTCCATTTGAATATGCATGCCTCTACCAGTTTCTTTGGCACTTCATTGTAACTCTTGATGACAGTGATGAATGACGCTGGAATTTATCCACTCAGACAGTAATATTTATAGAAATAAGACTGACCACGGGGCATACTCAAGTAGTTTCGGCGTAGGTAATTATTTTAAAGTGTTTAGCTGTAGCATCAATAAGTACGTTGTAAATCACAAGTTGACAGTTAACCATCTGTCTTGTTATAACGCCGAAAATTTAATACTGGAAACGCACTGATGCTATACCTCCATACTCTAATGTTAACATGGACGTCAGATTCCATGACTATAACGGTTATTGTCAATTGCTGCTGTACTTGTTACGTGATGATGGACCTATAAAATGGCGCATGATCTTACCGACAAAAAAACTGGAACACAGTAGTTTGAATGTGACATGATGGAAAAGTTGACTGCCAGTAGCAAGGTGCGACGGACAGGGATATGGCAGACCTTTCCCTTTCGGGATGGCTAGAAACTTACGGTGCAATAAAAGTTTTGAAACTCAATTTGAATGTTTTGTAATTTTTACCATATTTCCATTCAGCACCTCCGCATTTGTATTAGACTGTTTACATTTATCAGCGTTTTAGATTTCAGTGTCTCTTAGCGTTTATATGCTTCAAATTGTTAGTTTAACCTCAGCTTTCTTTTTGGGGATCTTTAGCGCCTTGCGCATTATCAACTTGAAGCCTTACGTGCACTGATAAACCATCATAAATAGTAGTTTATCGAGTTTTCTACTATTTTAATACCTGTGGAATATCAGGAATGATAATCATGAAACAGAAGAAGTTAACGAAATCTGCTACGTAGGTAGCAAATAACTCAGGATGGACGGAGCAAGGAGGACATAAAAAGGAGACTAGCACTGGCAGTATGGTATTTTCTTTGCTGAAAATAGAGGGCAATTCCGTGATGATATTACTTTCAGGGATGATGGAGTTATAAGCTAAAATTGATATGATGCCTCTGACAGTGGAATACATGTGGTGGCACTGTTGTTGCTACGCATGTAGGGTAGGTAACTATTCGAGCTGGTAGTACGTAGAGAAACCAGGAAAAAATGTTTAGTAAACGTGACCTCTAAAGTACATACCATGTTCATCTTCACTATTGTGAAACACATACCTTCTACTGAACAAGTACACGTAGCTCTTAAGGTATCCATTTCATACGACGGACATATTTGTCTTGGTTTGGTACACACTGTCTCCTTCAAAAATACGGAAACCAAAGAGTTTGCATTAGAAGAGATGTGTTTCATAGTATCGATAACAAGTGGTCATAGCTCTTAAAATATGTCTTCTAGAGACCATGTTGGCTACACAGTTTTTGGTTGTTTTTGTCCATACCACTAATTTTGGAAGTTGCATTCTCGTGGCAACAACAGTATCGGTACATGAATTCCACTGTCAGAAGTATCAGATCGATTTTCACTTTCAACTTTCAACTCGCTCGCCTCCGCACAGGGATCCCTTACTTGAAACTGATACATTTACTCTTCTCCAGTACCCCTGAAACTGTAACATCATCGTGGAGTCACCCTGTGGTTATCGAACCTAAGGACGACCATCTCTGTAATGTACATCCACGAATCCACGTTACTTCCGTTTGAAATTTATGCCATAGCAGCCTAATCCGTAGGAGTTGTCCAACTCGTTAGTTTTTAGTCCTGGAAGACGAACAGAAAAACATTCCCCTTTACCAACAACAGTTAAAATTAAGGTTATCTTAAAATATGAATATCTGTGTTAAATATTTTTATTTGTTGCTGACTGGAAAATTACGCTCTTAAGAAACTGTTAACGTTAGTTGATGTTTCTGGATTCGGCTGCTAGTTGTTTGACGTATATACAGGGTGTTTCAAAAATGACCGGTATATTTGAAACGGCAATACAAACTAAACGAGCAGCGATAGAAATACACCATTTGTTGCAATATGCTTGGAACAACAGTACATTTTCAGGCAGACAATCTTTCGAAATTACAGTAGTTACAATATTCAACAACAGATGGCGCTGCGGTCTGGGAAACTCTATAGTACGATATTTTCCACATATCCACCATGCGTAGCAATAATATGACGTAGTCTCTGAATGAAATTACCCGAAACCTTTGACGACGTGTCTGGCGGAATGGCTTCACATGCAGATGAGATGTACTGCTTCAGCTGTTCAATTGTTTCTGGATTCTGGCGGTACATCTGGTCTTTCAAGTGTCCTCACAGAAAGAAGTCACAGGGGTTAATGTCTGGCGAATAGGGAGGCCAATCCACGCCGCCTCCTGTATGTTTCGGATAGCCCAAAGCAATCACACGATCATCGAAATATTCATTCAGGAAATTAAAGACGTCGGCCGTGCGATGTGGCCGGGCACCATCTTGCATAAACCACGAGGTGTTCGCAGTGTCGTCTAAGGCAGTTTGTACCGCCACAAATTCACGAAGAATGTCCAGATAGCGTGATGCAGTAATCGTTTCGGATCTGAAAAATGGGCCAATGATTCCTCTGGAAGAAATGGCGGCCCAGACAAGTACTTTTTGAGGATGCAAGGACGATGGGACTGCAACATGGGGCTTTTCGGTTCCCCATATGCGCCAGTTCTGTTTATTGACGAAGCCGTCCAGGTAAAAATAAGCTTCGTCAGTAAACCAAATGCTGCCCACATGCATATCGCCGTCATCAATCCTGTGCACTATATCGTTAGCGAATGTCTCTCGTGCAGCAATGGTAGCGGCGCTGAGGGGTTGCCGCGTTTGAATTTTGTATGGATAGAGGTGTAAACTCTGGCACATGAGACGATACGTGGACGTTGGCGTCATTTGGACCGCAGCTGCAACACGGCGAACGGAAACCCGAGGCCGCTGTTGGATCACCTGCTGCACTAGCTGCGCGTTGCCCTCTGTGGTTGCCGTACGCGGTCGCCCTACCTTTCCAGCACGTTCATCCGTCACGTTCCCAGTCCGTTGAAATTTTTCAAACAGATCCTTTATTGTATCGCTTTTCGGTCCTTTGGTTACATTAAACCTCCGTTGAAAACTTCGTCTTGTTGCAACAACACTGTGTTCTAGGCGGTGGAATTCCAACACCAGAAAGATCCTCTGTTCTAAGGAATAAACCATGTTGTCTACAGCACACTTGCACGTTGTGAACAGAACACGCTTACAGCAGAAAGACGACGTACAGAATGGCGCACCCACAGACTGCGTTGTCTTCTATATCTTTCACATCACTTGCAGCGCCATCTGTTGTTGAAAATTGTAACTACTGTAATTTCGAAAGTTTGTCCGCCTGAAAATGTACTGTTGTCCCAAGCATATTGCAACAAACGGTGTATTTCTATCGCTGCTCGTTTAGTTTTTATTGCCGTTTCAAATATACCGGCCATTTTTTAAACACCCTGTAAGTGTAAAATACACCTGAGAACTGCGAGCCGCACGAACGCTTGGTTTCTGGCCACGTGTGGTCCGGGGAAAGCTGTTCGACCGTTCTAGTGAACTCCCGCAGAAATTTCTAGCATACATCAGACTGCAGCATCGTGTTGCCTCGTATCTGTTGATAGCACTGCTGTAATCGTTCTGGCTAATCTTTTGTTTTGTTAGATTAATAGCAAATTAAAACTCGCGTTTTGTAGTGGATCTGACAATGGAGGCTTGGTCACTCAGGGCCCCAATCGTTCCGACGCAAGATTGACCCTCATATACATGACATAAACGCTATCGTACACCAGAATGTCTATCTGTGCTACTGAGAAAAATAGAAGAGGCACTCATCAGATCGAGGGGTGAGAGGGACAATTGTATCCTTCTACAGGACGTGAGACGGTAATCTTAAATAGATTATACGCAGTTTGTTACGGGAAAGGAAGTTTGCTCTAAGTACCTTTTATCTTCGCCACGTGTTCAGCTGCCGAGGGAAGTGTGGCAGTGACATCGCTGAAGTGGGAGGAGATTAGCGGAGGAGGGAGAGGAGGTGACAAATGGGCAGAAGACAGTACATCTATTCCTGACTGGTGGCATGGAATTCGCCCAGTGAAGAAATTCTACCCAGTGTGAAGTCTGCAAGTCGTCGTCTAGCTATCAGAATTGTGGGAGGCACAGGTTCAACAAAGATGGTGATAAATTATTTGGTTAGCTGGAGAAAAATATGTGCCAACCAATCGAGTGAATAGCCAAGCCTAGCGACTCAGCTCTGCGTTGTGTAGGTCTACGACTTCGTATGCCACAACAGTAAGGAGAGGTGGGCTATGTAGCTGTATGGCAATTGTCATTGTAGGAAAGCTGGACAGCAGCAGAAATGATTTATCAAACAGATTAACACTGTAAACAGAAGAATTACTTGTATTTATCCAGACATTTGAAGACTCAATACAAACAATGCAGCAAGAAATAAAAGCCGGCCGGAGTGGCAGAGCGGTTCTAGGCGCTACAGTCTGGAGCCGCGCGACCGCTACGGTCGCAGGTTCGAATCCTGCCTCGGGCACGGATGTGTGTGATGTCCTTAGGTTAGTTAGGTTTAAGTAGTTCTAAGTTCTAGGGGACTGGTCACCTTAGCAGTTAAGTCCCATAGTGCTCAGAGCCAAGAAATAAAAAGTCCAACTCTCAATGTCAACAAGGAAGAGACTCCCTGCACTATAGCATGAACGATGCTGTTGGAGCTGCAACCAGGTGGCGGCTATATACAGGGTGTTTCAAAAATGACCGGTACATTTGAAACGGCAATAAAAACTAAACGAGCAGCGATAGAAATACACCGTTTGTTGCAATATGCTTGGGACAACAGTACATTTTCAGGCAGACAAACTTTCGAAATTACAGTAGTTACAATTTTCAACAACAGATGGCGCTGCGGTCTGGGAAACTCTATAGTACGATATTTCCACATATCCACCATGCGTAGCAATAATATGGCGTAGTCTCTGAATGACATTACCAGAAACCTTTGACAACGTGTCTGGCGGAATGGCTTCACATGCAGATGAGATGTACTGCTTCAGCTGTTCAATTGTTTCTGGATTCTGGCGGTACACCTGGTCTTTCAAGTGTCCCCACAGAAAGAAGTCACAGGGGTTCATGTCTGGCGAATAGGAGGCCAATCCACGCCGCCTCCTGTATGTTTCGGATAGCCCAAAGCAATCACACGATCGTCGAAATATTAATTCAGGAAATTAAAGACGTCGGCCGTGCGATGTGGCCGGGCACCATCTTGCATAAACCACGAGGTGTTCGCAGTGTCGTCTAAGGCAGTTTGTACCGCCACAAATTCACGAAGAATGTCCAGATAGCGTGATGCAGTAATCGTTTCGGATCTGAAAAATGGGCCAATGATTCCTTTGGAAGAAATGGCGGCCCAGACCAGTACTTTTTGAGGATGCAGGAACGATGGGACTGCAACATGGGGCTTTTCGGTTCCCCATATGCGCCAGTTCTGTTTATTGACGAAGCCGTCCAGGTAAAAATAAGCTTCGTCAGAAAACCAAATGCTGCCCACATGCATATCGCCGTCATCAATCCTGTGCACTATATCGTTAGCGAATGTCTCTCGTGCAGCAATGGTAGCGGCACTGAGGGGTTGCCGCGTTTGAATTTTGTACGGATAGAGGTGTAAACTCTGGCGCACGAGACGATACGTGGACGTTGGCGTCATTTGGACCGCAGCTGCAACACGGCGAACGGAAACCCGAGGCCGCTGTTGGATCACCCGCTGCACTAGCTGCGCGTTGCCCTCTGTGGTTGCCGTACGCGGTCGCCCTACCTTTCCAGCACGTTCATCCGTCACCTTCCCAGTCCGTTGAAATTTTTCAAACAGATCCTTTATTGTATCGCTTTTCGGTCCTTTGGTTACATTAAACCTCCGTTGAAAACTTCGTCTTGTTGCAACAACACTGTGTTCTAGGCGGTGGAATTCCAACACCAGAAAGATCCTCTGTTCTAAGGAATAAACCATGTTGTCTACAGCACACTTGCACGTTGTGAACAGCACACGCTTACAGCAGAAAGACGACGTACAGAATGGCGCACCCACGGACTGCGTTGTTTTCTATATCTTTCACATCACTTGCAGCGCCATCTGTTGTTGAAAATTGTAACTACTGTAATTTCGAAAGTTTGTCCGCCTGAAAATGTACTGTTGTCCCAAGCATATTGCAACAAACGGCGTATTTCTATCGCTGCTCGTTTAGTTTTTATTGCCGTTTCAAATATACCGGTCATTTTTGAAACACCCTGTAGCATTACGTTGCAAAGTGGCTTCAGGCATTAGTGGGCGAGTGACTGCCATTGGCCATCGTGGCACTAGAGGGCGCTCGTGGTACAGGGCTGCTGGAGGCGTGGCTCAGCGAGTGTGCCCCATTGGGTCCGCCAGATCCCATGTGACTCTTATCAGCGTCTGACACAAACTTGCAGTTCGGTTGCTAACTTAAAGACGCCCATTGGGTAGCAAAGATATGTGATACCACACTCTGGATGACTCAAAGAGGTCACTTCGGAGCGACAGCTGTTGGGGAGTCTGGAAGGAGGAGACTTCTGGCGGCACTGCTCGCTCTGAGCACTATGGGACTTAACATCTGAGGTCATCAGTCCCCTAAACTTAGAACTACTTAAACCTAACTACTTAAACCTAACTAACCGAAGGACATCACACACATCCATGAACGAGGCAGGATTCGAACCTGCGACCGTAGCGGTCACGCGGTTCCAGACTGAAGCACCTAGAACCGCACGGCCACACCGGCTAGCGGGAGATATGGCCAGCAGACCCCACCACTCCTGCCGCCAGACCACCACAGAACAACTCCAGCAGGTCTGCAACACATTTTCCACCGTGACGCTAGCAACCCGATCACCATCTACTAAATTGTACTACAGGTCCTATCTGAATCTGCCTTCCTGATTTGTTTCTGTAATAGCAGCAACGATGCAAAGACAATGACAACGACCCTGAGAAACCTGTAATTTGTAGGCATTTAATTAATTAATTCAACGTGATCTGAATAGAGATCACGTCATCTCTTACATCGATGAGGGTTTCACACATACAGTGCCCAGGAAATAACAGTTTAAGATAAGAAATAGTATTAAAATGATTTCAATGTCTCTAGTGACAATGTAAGTAAATAACACAGAGTATAAACTAACATACTTAACACTAGATGTACTTCTACTACTGTTATTGTTGCCGCTAATGCTCATAATAATAATGACAGCAAACGTTGAAACACATATGTGTTCAGTGTATTCCATACAGCGATGGCGAGGCATGACAGAATCTCTGACCAGAGAGTTATTTATCGTTGCTAGTCTGCGCTTGACCGCGCGTGAGCGCAGTTGCGAGACAGTTGTTGTACGTAGCGAGTCGCGGGAGCATGTAGTTCAGTTGCGAGTTAGCAGTTCGAGAGTAGTAGTCAGTCTGTACAGTAGTGTGTGAGGAGTCGGCGGGGGTCGACTTGGGTCTCTGGTCACGATTCAGGATGAGGTATATTGTTAAATAAGGTAATGAAGCAGCATTATGCTCAGCTAATAATGTATTGTAATTGTAATTAATTTGTTCAAGAACCCCAATAATAATTCTGTTTTCAAAGCAATCTTTATTAAAAAAATCATTACAATTGAATGTTCATTTCTCAATTTTTGTGTCGAGTTTACATTGGGTCATTATTTTTCAATATTTTTGTAGCGAAGGTACAGTCGCTTTTATTTCAATGTAACGATGTTTTGTGGGAGCTCAACAACACTAGGGGCATTATTATTCAGTAATCTTGTGGGGAAATAACTTTTGGCACGTTTTCATTATCATAGGCTTTTCTTCTTATTTTTGCTGGGAAATCACACTTGGCTCTATTCACATTAACATTTGTATTGTCTTGTAAGAATTTGCTGGGAGGTTACGTTTAACACGATTCGTATTAACATTTAAATATTGTCATTTACAAAATTTTGTGGGGAGGTTACACTCGGCGACAAGTGAACAAATTAATTAGAATTACAATACATTATTAGCTGAGTGAAATGCTGCTTCATTACCTTATTTAACAATATACCTCATCCTGAATCGTGACCAGAGACCTATGTCGACCCCCGCCGACTCCTCACACACTACTGTACAGACTGACTACTACTCTCGAACTGCTAACTCGCAACTGAACTACATGCTCCCGCGACTCGCTACGTACCACAACTGTCTCGCAACTGCGCTCACGCGCGGTCAAGCGCAGACTAGCAACGATAAATAACTCTCTGGTCAGAGATTCTGTCATGCCTCGCCATCGCTGTATTGAATACACTGAACACATACGTGTTTCAACGTGACAATAAGAACAATATTGTAAATCAGGTTACCCTCCATTCAGAGGTTGTTGCATGCAGCGACTGTTGTTTTTTCTTGTAAATAATAGATTTCAGCTATAAGTCGTCCTTTGGAATTTTTATTGGCAGATCTAGATTTCAGCTAGAAACTAGCCGTTCTCAATGCACTATCATTTTTGTTCAGTGCATGTAGTGCCTGTTGGTCGGGCTTCATCCGCAGTCCATTCAATTGACCAAATTGTTTTAAATCGGCCGCCATCATTATTGTTCTTGTGACTCTTCGAGCTTTTCCGACAGATACGTTCTAAGTAGTTTTCACGGGTTTGCCGCCGGATCACGTTGTGCAAATACCCCGATATTTCCTCGGAGCAGCTGTCCGACATCTTCAGGTGGTTCAACCTTGCTGGTGGCTAGGTACGAGTGACTGTTAACCGCACGTCGACGCCCCGTTTCTAGTACACGCGCGCGGTTGTCAATGTGGGGCAGCGTATTTAGGCCAGACATGCCGCACAGCACAAGAACCCTGCGATGAACATCAGCGTCATGCACGCCTTCGTCAACCGGAAAATTCGGCAATTGCGGAAGACGGAAGTTTTATCCCCGGCATCCTCTTTGTGAGATTGCGTCATTAAGGAAGCAATACATATCCGTACAGCCGATAATCTCATCGACAAGGATGCGGGATTTCAACTGAGCGCAGCCTGGAACCCTTCATTGGCTGCTATTAAATCACGATTTGAAAATAAGATTTTTCGGTAACAGACCCGTCACAACATTGGTGTAGTACGGCCGTTGGTGAGTAACGTCTGGCCGCACTGTTGGCAAACGCAGCGTACAGCGCACGCGCAGGACAGCCGCTCTGCGATTTTCGGCATGGGCGTTTGAATATGGCACCATCGAACTGTAAATCATTGCACCTGCGCGATTTCCGCACCTGAGCATTTTTCGCTCAGGTGTTCTACAAACGGGGCGTCGACGTGCGGTTACCGTCAGTAGTAGCTAGCCACCAGCAAGGTTGAACCACCTGAAGATGTCGGACAGTTGCTCCGAGGAAATATTGTGGAATTTGCACAACGTGATCCGACGGCAAACCCGTGAAAACTACTTAGAACGTATCTGTCGGAAAAGCTCGAAAAGTCAGAAGAACAATAATGATGGCGGCCGACTTAAAACAATTTAGTGTTGTACAAAATAGGTGTTTTCTGATACAGAGAGTTCTGGGAAAATTAAATGTAAGTGGCCTGCACCAGCTTGAAAAGAAGGATATATAGGGGAAACTAGTGCATACAGGGCAACGGTTATCAATAATGTAGCTTTGGTACATGTATCATTAACTGTCCGCTGAACCTGGAATCATACTCGGTTGTTGTTGTTTTGGGGAAGGCCAGACAGCGAGGTCATCGGTCTCATCGGACTAGGGAAGGACGGGGAAGGAAGTCGGCCGTGCCCTTTGAAAGGAACCATCCCGGCATTTGCCTGGAGCGATTTAGGGAAATCACGGAAAACCTAAACCAGGATGGCCGGACGCGGCATTGAACCATCGACCTCCCGAATGCGAGTCCAGTGTCTAACCACTGCGCCACCTCGCTCGGTGGAATCATACTCAGTGTTCTAGTATAATAGAGGAGGTTATTCCACCGTCATGTCCCTAATACTGACACTGCGAGAAAGTGGCTGAATGATGGAATGGGACAAAACGGATTTTCGTCTGGTGGGAACGGTTGTTTCCGTCCTGTCACTGACATAGGAATATTAAAGGTTGAGGAGACTGTGAGAGATAGTGTACGTTGATAAGTCAGTAGGGAAGAAACAGGGTACGGAAATCTCTGTGCTTATCTGCACGCAGCCAGGATACCTGTGCATATATTAGTGAAATACGATCAAAGAGCCGACCATCACAGATGTAACGAACACAGTCATTAATAACCAGTTCCAGCTGCAGTGATCTTTCCTGAGAAAGACCTAGTAGCATAACGTCACTGTAATCATATAACGCGCAAATGCTGCATTCAAGTACAATTTAACACGTATCGTACCGTTCGACTATAACAACTGCTATATCAAGATAAACGTGCATACAGGAGGACAATTTTTGAAAAAGTAAAATGGTCATAACTTCTGAACTGTTTGCGTCAGAACGTTCAAATTCCACGGTTGGCCACGGGGCATGATGGAAATTAGTATGCACACGCGCTTTGGTTTAGCGACGAAGCACACTTTCATTTGGATGGGTTCGTCAATAAGCCAAATCTGCTCATTTGGGGGAATGAGAATCCGCATTTCGCGATCGAGAGGTATCTTCACTCTCAACGAATAACTGTGAGGTGTGCAATATAAAGTGAAAGGTGGCTACACTGAGCCACAGCGCCAGAGATTGCGTCAAAGAGTTTTATTCAGCCGCCTCCACTGGCAGTAGTTGTTCAGAAGCGGTGGTAGTGAGTTCTTGTCGAGAAGCGGTGGTAGGCAGTTCTTGTCGAGAAGTCTTAGTGGGCAGTGTTTGTTCAGAAGTGGTGGTGGTTAGTGCTTTGCTGAGAGGATGTGGATAGCTGTACCTTTTGAGGCCATGTCGTGTGCCGTTGTTTTGATGGACTAGACAGCAGATGTTGTTCGAATGGAGATGTTGTAATGATCAGAGTGTACTTTTCGTCAATATATATGAAGGTAAAAAAATTCCTTTTTTATTTCAAATGTCCTAACTAACAATGTCTCTTGGTCACAGGTTCAGTCAACAAAGCATCTGGCTTGTGTTCAAGTATTAGAGTGTAATTCTGGTTTGTATGTGCAATTATAGTATTACTGGTTTTTTTTAATTACTTCAGTGTAAATGGTGCTTCAAATACCTTGTCTTATTGAGGAAGAACCGTGCCAGATGTGTACGTTGAATCACACTTACATACACACAACAGTTACATTTGTGCTTTGTTGTTTCGTAGCTTTTATAGTTGCTGGGGACTTAGTTAATTAATTGTGTTAACGGAAGTTTTCTTTCATTCTTTGTTGTTATTCTATGCCGTCAGATTGCGTACTAATACCAGTCAGGGCCAACCGGTTACGAGACTGCGTAACCGCACAGACAGTAAAATTATTTGCGTAACATTTAATTAAGCCCCCATGCAAAAGTCACGGAATAATCGGTGTGATATTCCTTGACGGCACGGTGACTACCGAACGGTACGTGAAGGTATTGGAAAACGATTTCATCCCCATTATCCTAAGTGACCCTGATTCGACAAGGTGTGGGTCATGCAAGACGGAGCTCGACCTTATCGAAGCAGTAGTGTTCGACGTCCTGGAGGAGCATTCTGGCTCTGGGGTACCCAACGGCCACTGGCATGGGCCTCGACTGGCCGCCATGTTCTCCGGAACTGAACATATGCAACTTCTTTTTGTGGGGCTATATTAAAGACAAGATGTATGGCAGTGACCCAAAAACCGTTGCTGAGCTGAAAATAGCTATTCAGGAGGTGATCGACAGCGTCTGTGTTCCAATACTTCAGCGGGCCAAGCAGAATTTCGCTATTCGTCTGTGCTACATCATGACCAATGACGTCAGGCGTATCGAACATGTCATAACCTAAATCCGAATATCTGTAGTGACGTTTACATGTTGAACAAAGTGCACGCGTGCCGTAGTTTGTAACTAATTTATGTTTTTTTTCTCATGTAGTTCAATAATTGTCACCCTTTATTCAGCAGAAGTGGAAAACCGTTTTAGATTTGAAATAAGTAATGTTGTCGCAACATTTATCACACGTTTTGTATCGCCTCTTCCATTAGCGGACTACGAATCCCTCACCATAGCAGAAACGCATGTGCCAATCTGCCCACGGCTGTCTCCCTGATTTCACTTCGCATGTGCCGGAGATGTGATTAGCATTTTACACTTTCACACGGAGAGGCTGAAGTCATTTTGTAGTGGCGAGGAGACTAGCCTTTCTTTTGTCTAATTCCTTTAATATTTATACAATTCGTCGTTTAGTGTTTCTGACACTATTTTGCTCACATTTATTCATCTATATTAATTGTATATGAAGTATCTGTGATATCTCACACATGGAAGCCAGATCGAAATACCCTGGACACGAGAGGGTAAGTTCCTGAGGTCCAGAGGCAGAAGCTCTCAACAGCAGACACACATCGCAAGAAAGATTCAGAAATTCAACTTTACCCGAAAATTTAGTTATGTACTTAGAAAAATACTGTCTCCAGGAGAATCTAGACCGTATACTGTTCTATGCTATGCACCTTAACAGCATCGTTTGTGAAATATGTAACTGTAATAAATGGTCTGCGAATTCATTGTGGATGGGGGCTTAATCATAAAATGAAAATATAATAATTTTAGTAGCTGTGTATCCGGTTACGAAGTCTCGTGACCGGTTGGCCCTGAGTAGTATTAGTACGCAATGCGACTGTATAAAATAACAATAATGAATGAAAGGAAATTTCCGTTAGCACAATTAATTAATTAAGTCCCCAGCAACTATAAAAGCTACGAAACAACAAAGCACAAGTGTAACTGTTCTGTGTGTGGTAGTGTGGTTCAACGTACAGGTATCTGGCACGGTTCCTCCTCAATACGACAAGAAATTTTAAACACCATTTACAATGAAGTAATTAAAAACAGCCAGAAATACTATAATTGCACATAGGAACCAGAATTACAGTCTAATACATGAACACGAGCCAGATGCTTGGTTGACTGAACCTGTGACCAAGTGACATTGTTATTTAGGAAATCTGAAATAAAAATTTTTTTTTACTTCCATATGCAGGGCTATTACAAATGATTGAAGCGATTTCATAAATTCCCTGTAGCTCCATTCATTGATATATGGTCACGACACACTACAGATACGTAGAAAAACTCATAAAGTTTTGTTCGGCTGAAGCCGCACTTCAGGTTTCTGCCGTCAGAGCGCTCGAGAGCGCAGTGAGACAAAACGGCGACAGGAGCCGAGAAAGCGTATGTCGTGCTTGAAATGCACTCACATCAGTCAGTCATAACAGTGCAACGACACGTCAGGATGAAGTTCAACAAAGATCCACCAACTGCTAACTCCATTCGGTGATGGTATGCGCAGTTTAAAACTTCTGGATGCCTCTGCAAGGGGAAATCAACGGGTCGGCCTGCAGTGAGCGAAGAAACGGTTGAACGTGTGCGGGCAAGTTTCACGCGTAGCCCGCGGAAAATTGGCTCATGCCACAACTGGAGACCGACAGCACCGACTTCATCTTTCAACAGGATGGTGCTCCACCGCACTTCCATCATGATGTTCGGCATTTCTTAAACAGGAGATTGGAAAACCGATGGATCGGTCGTGGTGGAGATCATGATTAGCAATTCATGTCATGGCCTCCACGCTCTCCCGACTTAACCCCATGTGATTTCTTTCTGTGGGGTTATGTGAAAGATTCAGTGTTTAAACCTCCTCTACCAAGAAACGTGCCAGAACTGCGAGCTCGCATCAACGATGCTTTCGAACTCATTGATGGGGACATGCTGCGCTGAGTGTGGGAGGAACTTGATTATCGGCTTGATGTCTGCCGAATCACTAAAGCGGCACATATCGAACATTTGTGAATGCCTAAAAAAACTTTTTGAGTTTTTGTATGTGTGTGCAAAGCATTTTGAAAATATCTCAAATAATAAAGTTATTGTAGAGCTGTGAAATCGCTTCAATCATTTGTAATAACCCTGTATATTGACGTAAAATACACTGTGATCATTTCAACATCTTCCATCCATACATTACACCAACCGAACAGCGTCTACTCTCTCGCCCAACAGAAGAACAACTGCACACGACATGCGCGCTCAACTAGTACTGCTCTCGACATCCTCTCAAGAAGCACTTCGCCGACAACCTCTGAACTACAACTGCCCTCGACATTCTCTGAACAACTACTGCCAATGGAGGCGACGGACAAATACTCTTTGGCGCAATCTCTGGCGCTGTGACTCAGTGTAGCCACCTTTCAATTGAATAAAATGTGGATCCCTCGATCTCTGGCTCTATAGAAACAACTCTTCCGGTGTCGCTACACCAGGTGCGTCTTATTCATCGCCATCTGTCGTTCTTTGACACATGTGCACAAGAATGCTTTTCCAACACCGTACAGCTGCTTCTGCTTGTAGCTGGATCTGCTGATGTGTATAGCCTTTCAATAAAATTTAATAAAACCTTAGTGCAACGGAAAACTAGCCAAAGCAGCAAATTTCACTTTTTTATTTACTTGATGACTAATTTTGGACCGGGGTCCATTTTCAAATCATCCTGATAGTCATAGCAGTATTTCGAAAAACTAAAAGAACCACATCACAAACATATACGAGTACTATTCAGAAGTGCAAATGAACAGTGTATATGGATAACAATCCATTTACATTTCATAATACGAGTATATTTTTGGAATGGTTCCTGTATTTTTGGACATACCATTTTGACTACCTGGATCATTTGAAAATTGGTCCCGGCCAGAAACTAGTCACCATTCAAACAAAAAGTGAAATTCGCAACTTTGGCTGGTTTTTCGTTGTATTGAGTAACAGAAGTTGCTGACCTAAAATTATTGCAGCATGCTGGAAGTTCGTCAGTAAAATTTGGTATTTGTAGTAACCTGGTATACACTGCAATCGCATCGTCACAGTAACACAGTACACCGCTAGAGAATCAAAAATATAACTATTCAGCCTGTTTACAGAGTGGAGGAGGTGGACCACATTGCGGGACGATGGGGTGGCGATTTGAATGTTTCCCACCTGTGTAGTGAAGGACATTCAGAAAGTAATCCCTCCAGTTGTTTCGTCCCATTCATTAAGTTACCAACGTATTAATCGTGAGTTCGGCACCCTTCTGCAAACATTCTTCAGTAGTCCACTCCGGAAACAACGTCCTACATCAGCAGGTGCCACCACTGAATTAGCCGACAATGTTACACGTATAAGACAGCGTTCTGTAATTGAATTCCTTACTGCATAAGGTACAGCCATGCTCAAAAGTATCCGAAAGCCCTGAATTGCATTTCGCCTGATACGCATGCAACCCACATAACGCAGCTGTCTAGCAGGTCCTCTAATCGCTCCTCGGTACAGTCGTTTGACTATTGAAAATGGCTTCAACAAGTCACCACTAGGAAACACTGCTCTGTATCGCAATAACTCAAGATGTGAAGTTGTACTACGATACTACAAATATCAGGAACACCTTAGTACAGGTAAGACTGTCCTTAAGGCTTGTAAGCTCATATTTATTACAATAAATGACATACCTGAAATGTTACCACTCTCGTTATTACAACAGATAGGTAATGCACGTAGTAAGTTTGTCGTATTCATGATTTTCTCTTCAAAGTAACATACTGTACTAATTATTTAACACAAAATGACATTAAAAATTTAAGTTATTCACGAGCAGCTAGTTCAGAATATGTATGAATTTCAAGTGGCACGAAGAACCGTCTCGTTCTGCATATGGATTCAAACCGAGGTCATGCAGACTAAGCAAAGATTTCGTGACTGACAGAAACTAACAGTCATTTCTGACTATGCATACAGAGAGTGATATACCTCGATTTTAGACAGTTTCAGTTGCCAAATATCAACTTTAAATTACATAACGTAAACATTTTTAACGGACGGGAATTCTTACCCACCATCTATTGTCCCTGTTAACGAACTACTAGAGATGTTAAATATTACTTCTTCACAAGTAACTAACTTGAAATGTCGTGAGGTAAAGCTTTGTGTTGGACAGGGATTCGAACCCAGAACCTAATCAGATTGTTATCGAAGCACAAACAACTGTGCATATCGGATTTTCTCGGCAGTAGCTAAGATGTTTTAACTGAAATGAGGAGGCGAAATATTTTTTTCCTTCCCAGGACTCCAAATCGACACATATCGCTCTTATATTCTGGAGAAACCGAAAGTTCAATATGTGGGCATGTTTGAACTAGAAATAATATGACGAAGAGTTCAGTGCTGACTGGGAATCGAACCCCACACATATCGTTGTTGACTACACACAAAGAGACATCAGCTACTGAATTATTCTGCACCAGCATCCTTGAACGTACAGTGATCTCGCAAATATTTCTGTGTCTCACTGGGAGTCAAAACCGTCAGATATCGTTAGTGTTGACAACGAATGAAAATACATTAAAATTCAATTGCGCTATCGGTTTGTTGAAATGGTCGTACAGTGCAAAAGAAAAGGTATAACTGTCTCTCATAAGTATTGACCTGGCGATATGCATTATCCCACAGCGCTGTGGAATGCAGAAGTTATGGAGGAATTGTTCTTGACTTCTGGAGCTGTTATAGCTACAGGTCAGTTAGTTGCGTAATGGTAAGTATCGCATACGGTAGATAAGACGTCGCGAGTGCGAGGACATTCACTGCTATATTTTTTAAAACACAATTCTGCTGCCTGCTAAAATTATCAATCTAATGGAACTTGTAACATAATTGCCTTCACTTCTCAACCCAAAATAGTCGTATGTGGAAAAAGGGCTAACTTCTGCGACATTTTGTTCATTTCAGGTTTAATAGACAGCCAGACAGTAGATACATCTCGAAACTTTTGTATTATGTATGGGTAGAGCGCATCGTGCCAAAATACGTCGGAAAAGTATTTTCTACATTAGCTGTCGGCAGGTAGTGGCATTTTATTATTCTTCAAACCTTCTTTGACTACTTTAACTCAGAACAAGATTTCTACATGCATGTAATCAATAAACTTCATGTGCGTATATCGTTGATCATTAAATTCTCTCTCATGTTTACTATTGTTTTAACAATGTTTTTGTTGTGCTCGACTATCGGCGAGGCACGAAAACGTCTGTGAATGAATTTCTTAGTTTTGAGTACACTTACGAAAGAAATATAAAGACAACTATGAGAGTTACTGATTTGTGATGCTTAGTTTGCAGTCAGCTCTGAGTATTATTAGTAACTACGCTCCAGTCCCTAAACCTAGTTACAGAAATGCGAATCAGACGCATTACGTATTCCAGGCCGTAGCAGCCGCGACTTCGAGACACCAGCTATGGTCACTTCCCAGCCCGCTGTAAGATCACATCGGTTCGTCTTCTTCCTGCTGGTATTGTAACTAAGATTTGGCAACAAGGCAATGTATGTTTGGCAACTCTGTGATCGACGAGTTACTTCCTGGTGTGCACGGAATTAAACCTCAAAGTTCGCTTGATTTTACCTGTCATTTCCATTGAATAATCTGAGTTATTATCGCTTGAGGTGTAACAAAAGATTGTAAATTTACGTTTTTCAGCCCAGGAAAGTCGTTGCACGTGGAAATCGCAACTAATCTCGTCCTTCAAATAGCTGATTACAAGTTCTAGCCACTGTTGTGCTCTTAAGAGGAAGCTAAGACACATACTTGTTCGCCAGCTCTGTGGTAACGTGCTGACGTGTGAAAAGGCGTCTGATATGGTTCGCAGTTCCAGTCTCACTGAGTGTAGCGTTTTTATCCTTTCTGTGAAAGAGCTAGAAACAGTCAGATCGAACATCGATAAGGAAATCGCAAGAAAATACTTTCGGCTCATAGTGCAATGGTGAAAAACTTACAATGCTGCACAACAGGTAACGCCTCTTTTCGCTGCTGACAAGCAAATTGTGGGTTTCTAGGAATACATAACTTTATTTATGAAATGCCACATTTGCATACCTTTTGAGTATGACACAGCATACCAATTAAACTCAGACCCAATCAAAATCTAAGTGAGTAGTGTTTTACCAATTCGTGCTGATAGAGGCACGCTTGTGTACAGATACTCAGTTTTATTAAAACAAACTTTCCTCTTAAGGTTATCGTGGGTAGTTTTCTTTCATTTTTTAAAATACAGTTCACAATTTTCGTAAGATTTCCTTTAATGTTCTTAAAACAATATTAAACATGAGAGAGAAATTAATCATTAACGATATACGCGAATTCTCTGATGTCATCTATATCAGTCTGAAAATGCACATGCAGTTTATTGATTACATGCATGTAGAAAACTTGTTTTGAGTTAAAGCAGTCAATCAAGGTTTGAAGAAGAATAAAATGCCACTACCAGACGACAGCTACTGTAGAAAACACTTTTCCGACGTATTTTGGCACGATGCGCTCTACCCACACATAATACAAAAGTTTCGAGATGCATCTACTGTCTGGCTGTCTATTAAACCTGAAATGAACAAAATGTCGCAGAAGTTAGCCCTTTTTCCACATACGACTATTTTGGGTTGAGAAGTGAAGGCAATTATGTTACAAGATCCATTAGATTGATAATTTTAGCAAGCAGCAGAATTGCGTTTTAAAAAATATAGCAGTGAATGTACTCGCATTCGCGACGTCTTATCTACCGTATGCGATACTTACTATTACGCAACTAGCTGGCACGTAGCTATAACAGCTCCAGAAGTCAAGAACAATTCCTCCAGAACTTCTGCATTCCACAGCGCTGTAGGATAATGCATATCGCCAGGTCAATACTTATGAGAGGCAGTTTTATCTTTTCTTTTGCACTGCACGACGATTTCAACAAATCGATAGTGCAATACAGTACCTCAAGTGGAAAGGAACACTTCCTATTTTAATTTCTGCATCCTGAGAAGAGAATTTGGTGGTCTGTTGGGCTTATGATAGGTTCATATATCTATGGTCTGGGTTCGATAGGGGGAGACAGATGCCATTCTCTTCTGGCTACAGGAAGTGAAGAAGATATAATGGCATTGCGGTCTGAAATTCACATTTAAAATATACCTTCTCTACCAAGTAGACGTTAGGCTGAGCCACAATAAAGTCTGGAGTGGCGACTTGTAGAAACTCTATCACCAGTAACCTTTCTTATACTAGTTATTTATTTCTAGTGACGAAACAAACGCTATGTAGGCTCACAGGACACTTATTCCATCTTTTATCTGAGCTTTTGTATGTCTATAAAATTGGTTCTGAACTGGGAATGCAACTGAGACTGCCCTTAACGCGGAATTTGATCCCCTAGTGACAATACAGCTCGGCTACAGTTTGTTGTTTGTTCAAAACTCCAGATTCCTCAACATCTCCACATATTGCGCGTGAATGGGTTCGAATCTTGACCCGGAACTAAAGATTTCATTATGTATTATCAGTCTCTAGCATGAGAACACCTATCTGCTGGTGGATAATAATTTTGATGTTTAATGTATTTTCATTCATTGTTAACACTAACGATATTTGACGTTTTTGACTCCCAGTGAGACACAAAACTATTTGCGAGTTCACTGTAAGTTCAAGATGTTATTCCGAGATGCTCGTGGAGAAAAATTCGGTAGCTGACGTCTCTTTCTTTGTAGTCAACAACGATATGCGTGGAGCTCTATTCCCAGTCAGTACTGAACTCTTCGTCATATTATTTCTAGTTAAAACATGCTCACATGTCGCTGCTGGTGCAACAAACCCATATTTAACGGTCGTTTTCTCTAGAATATAACAGCGATAAGTGCCGGGTTAGAGTCCTGGTAAGGAAAAAATTTATGTTTCTCTCGTCATTTCAGTTAAAGCATCTAGCTACTGCCGAGTAAATCCGGTATGTCACAGTTGATTGTGCTTCGATATCTATCTGATTAGGTTCTGGGTTCGAATCCCTATCCAACAAAAAGCTTTACTCACGGCATTTCAAATAAGTTACTTGTTAAGAAGCAATATTTAGCATCTCTCGTAGTTCGTTAACAGGGACAATAGGTGCTGGGTAGGAATTCGCGTCCGTTAAAAATGTTTGCGTTATGTAATTGAAAGTTGGTATTTGGTAACTGATACTGTCTAAAATCGAGATATATCACTCTCTGTATGCCTAATCAGGAATGACTGTTCGTTTCCGTCAGTCGCGAAATCTTTGCTTAGTCTGCATGACCTGAGTTTGAATCCATATGCAGAACGAGACGGTTCGTCGTATCATTTGAAGTTCATACATATTCTGAACTAGCTGCTCGTGAATAACTTAAATTTTTAATGTCATTTTGTGTTAAATACTAAGTACGGTATGTTACTTTGAAGAGGAAATCATGAATACGACAAACGTACTACGTGCATTACCCACCTGACGTAATAATGAGAGTGGTAACATTTCAGGTATGTCATTTATTGTAATAAATGTGAGCTTACAAGCCTTAAGGACAGTCGTACCTGTAATAAGGTGTTCTCTGATATTTGTAGTATCGTAGTATTACTTTACATCTTGAGTTATTGCGATACAGAGCAGTGTTTTCTAGTGGTGACTTGTTGGAACCATTTTCAATAGTCAAACGACTGTACCAAGGAGCGATTAGAGAACCTGCTAGACAGCTGCGTTATGTGGGTTGCATGCGAATCAGGCGAAATGCAATTCAGGTCGTTCGGATACTTTTGAGCACGACTGTACAATACCCATTCCCATTCATGGAAGGTGTATGTAGATGGTACAGTGGACTTCAGCACCGTAAGCCTGCCATCATAGTGGCATCGACACCGGTGCGTTTCGCTAACGACCGATATCGGTCGGAGACGACCGATGTGTTCAAGTGCGCTGCCACATCGCAGCCGATCTCTTCTCCCGAAACTACAGACTTCCGATGCCAAATTGTGAAATTCAGATCGTCTTTTTTATTGTTCGAATTGGTCGATGTTCTCACACACGAAAAACGGACTGTGAGAAAGTCGGAGAAAGGAGTGGTTTATGGGGTTCCGAGGATGAAAGCTATCATGGTCGGGATATAGCTCGGTATCTACAGTTAGAAATGACACCTTTACTGCAAACCATATAAGAAGGTACAACCTTTATCGAAAATTTTGAGCGTATACTACAACTTCAAAATCTAATTTCTTCAAGTGAGAACGGTGGCGTATCGTATGCGTATAGTTACTTTAATCGATATCCTTTGTCTACAAATTATTATTATTGTTTACTTGAGTTTTTATGCCAGTAGGGTGGTGATTCGCAAGTGTGCTGTATGTGTTTCTATTTTTCGGATTTCCTGGTATTCAGGATATCTTTCTCTAAAATTTATTTTTGTCTTTGACGCGTATGAATGAATGATAGACATTGAAGGTCATATTTACGTTTTGCTGAGTCTACGTATTAGAAGTCGTGAAGAGTGTTTGTAATCTTGCGTTTCAATGTTATGACGAATCTTCTCGAGTACGCAATAAAATTTTCTTGCGCCATCTCACGTGTTAGTAAAACTGGTGATTCCAGTAACCAACGAAAGATTATTTAGTACTCGCCACGTTCTTTTCAAGACAAATATAGTTCACTGACATGCAATGGGCGTCATTATAACAGCAAAAGCTACAATGCAGCACTCGTGTCCAAGCGCAGAGGCTCGTGACATCCATACCGCCCAAAGAGATTAAAATTCTTCACAGTATAAATTCTAACCTAATCTCACTTAATCTCCTTGATGCCGCCAAGAACTGACGGAGATCGCACGCGCTGTGACCAAGCTGTCGGCCGATGTTAGCGAGCAACTTTTGGCAAAGACGTATAGCGATCGTTGTTCGGAACCACTGCGAACGTGGCTTTAGCGGATGGTAGGATGGTGGTTGAAGAGAAGCTGGATGGCGAACACAGTTGGCCGAATGCAACACGGAGCAGAGCGGTCGGCCAGCAATGGCAGTGACGTCATGCAGCAGCCAGTATGTCGATCAGATCGTCGGCGACGACTGCAGTTTATCAACAGATTAATTACGTCGTCAAATTGTCTACTTTAAGATATGTGTACGCTCAGTGCCGAAACTCTTAATCGAGCTGCATAGAGAAACCAGGGAGAAAACTGCACCCAGTCTGCTGCACCGTCAAACTTCTATCTGTTCGGTCCATTGGCTCGTCCGGATCATCACTTTGAAGATGTGGAGACTTTAAAAAATTCTCTGCGTCCCGTAGCAGAGGAAGCAGCACCATGATATTTACTGCATAGGTTCGCTGCTCTTGTCCCAAGGATGAATAAAACTCTGGACAAAGATTGTGATTATGCTGAAAAGTGACAAATTAACCTCGAATCACAGCGGAGTTTGTAGTCAGGAGAGCCACAGCATGGGTATAGTTGCATTATTTTGGAAAGATAAGACCACTTTAGCTGTAAGTACTTTATTTATAGGCGCAACCGGTTTAGTAGCACTTTGCATCAGCTGCAATAAAATCACGTGGTTCCGATTCCCTTTTCTCGAACGGAACATAATTTGATTTTATTGCACCTCATTCATGCGAAACCGATCGTCCCTATAAATAAGGGACTTAAGGCTTAATAGCGAATATTATACCTCTTATCCTGTCTATACCGCATTTACTTTTCTTGCAAAATAAATATTTTTAAAAATTGGAAGCACTGCTTTCTGAATGATTCTCGTACAAGGACTGCATACAGACATAAACGGGTCATCATCCACTCAGTATTTACTGTGCAATAATACTGTGTCAGTACACTGCGCGAAAGTTCGAGGCCAAGAACAGCACAATATTGTCGTGCAATATTTATGCCTGGAGCGCGTCAGTTAATACTCTGCCTCCATGGTGAACATTCCGGCACTCGATGATGTAGAACTCGCACGTATTGTAATTCCAATTACTACGTTCTGCAGCAACAAAAGCAAGATGAAGCGGCGTTGGGAGATAACGTGACTTGGAAGACGTTCTGCACACGGCCGTACTAACATGCCAAGAGAACTTGCAGTAGAAGTGGATGACTACAAGAACTTTTTAAGGACAAACGAGGAATCTTTCAATGAACTGGTGAACTTCATTACACCTCATGTACACAGAAAAAATACCGTTCGTATATTCGACTGATTTCACTGTCTACAGCGCTGGAAACGATCTGCACTAATGAACACAGTGATACACATATTCATATAGGAACTGTAGACAGTACTGTTATGTATTTTTCCAATAAGTAACTCAAGCTTCTCAAATGAACAAATAAGCACTTGCAGTGTTATTTCCATGCACCTAATCAGTTTTGCCGATAGTATCCACTTACCGAACAAATATTCAAGCAGCTGAAAAATGCTCCTGTCGGAGAACAAAGAGGCGAATATACTTCTTTTTAAAAGACACTACCAGAAAAGTGAGAAGCCGCTACATTCCGCCTTGCTCACCAAAAATTTTGGCATTCGCGCCTTTGGTGCTGAAACATAAATTTTTTTTTAATTTGCAATATTTCAATTTTTACATAATTTTTGGCAATTATTTTAAGTTATTTTCAGGCATATTAAAACCCTTCTTAGCCCATTCTTGTCACTGCCGTACCCCTTTGGTCACATTTATACAGGTGTGCCTTGCTCACCAAAAATTTTGGCATTCGCGCCTTCTTGTGCTGAAACATAGAATTTTTTTAATTTGCAACCTTTCCAGTTTTACATAATTTTTGGCAATTATTTTAAGTTATTTTCAGGCATATTAAAACCCTTCTTAGCCCATTCTTGTCACTGCCGTACCCCTTTGGTCACATTTATACAGGTGTGCCTTGCTCACCAAAAATTTTGGCATTCGCGCCTTCTTGTGCTGAAACATAGAATTTTTTTAATTTGCAATCTTTCCAGTTTTACATAATTTTTGGCAATTATTTTAAGTTATTTTCAGGCATATTAAAACCCTTCTTAGCCCATTCTTGTCACTGCCGTACCCCTTTGGTCACATTTATACAGGTGTGCCTTGCTCACCAAAAATTTTGGCATTCGCGCCTTCTTGTGCTGAAACATAGAATTTTTTTAAATTTGCAATCTTTCCAGTTTTACATAATTTTTGGCAATTATTTTAAGCTATATTCAGGCATATTAAAACCCTTCTTAGCCCATTCTTGTCACTGCTGTGCCCCTTTGGTCACATTTATACAGGTGTGAAGTTGACATTACAAAGAAACAGCACGTCATTATGTTTTAGTGATGAAAAAATGCTGACTAAATATTTTTGTGGCATCTGAATCCTTTCGATGACCCTAGAACACTTGCCATGTGTTCACCACGTCAGTTAATACTACATTAATGCTTGAGACTGGATATTACCTGAATATTTTAGGCGCGTAAGAATTATCACTTTGAACTTGTGGACCTCGGTAACGTATTATGATACCGGAAACAATTTCGAAGTTCCCTGAGAATCTCATCCTAATAACGTCAGACAAATTTTCGTCTATCTGCCATGAGTAGAAATTGTAGAATTGGCCACCCCCATCACTGATACTTATTCTCAGCAGTCGCCGTGAACAAATTGTGCTTTTATAAGCCCTAGGCTACAGCAAATACATGAAACGTCTTAACTATATTTTTACTTGGATTGAAATAACTGTGAAGGTGAAACTTCTGCATTTGTTTTTACTTAAACTGGAATAACTGGGAAGATGAAACTTCATGATTTAATTCTGAAACTGCTGAGTGAAACTGAATGCAAGTGCACCTGCTTAAACAGCTGAATGAAATTGAACGTACTGTCTCTTTGCTTGTCTTTATTGTTTTATTTCTGACATACATAATTATTCCTGACAAATACAACCAATCTGACTGCTCAAATAATTAACACGAAAGAATGGCCCTGTATTAGAAGAATTCCTAACAATAACCTATAAAACACTTACCTCACAAAAAAATCTTCATTACACGAATTACAGCAATCTAACGAACACCAATAAAGCCAGGTAAATGAAAGATTCTAACTACTGTAGGCTCTAACTACTAACAGGCATGTGATTAGCAAGGGCAAGATTTTGTTGCAGAGCAAACAATGCATTTAGCATAGTTTACCTTAATAATGTGACATCCAGTTAAAAAAATTGTATAATCGTCCGTGACAGCCAGTTCCAAAAAATTATATAATCGTCAATAATTTTAAATCTCTATGACGGACACGTCCAGACCGCCCGCTCGCGCTAACACTTCAGACCTCTAACCTCCATCTCCACTACCTATAAACTTCCCACCTCCATCGCTGCTGGCTATTCACCCCCAACTTCCATCCCTGCTGGCTATACACCACTAACTTCCATTTCTGCTGACTGTTAACTCCAAACTGCGAGTCCGACCAGTCACAGAGTCTCTTACAGAGGGCGGACAGCGCTGTCAGAGCTATTAATGCAGTCTATCGCGATACCAATATACAAACACATAAACAGACTACTGAAATACAAAAGAACCAACCGATCTGCACAACTTGCCTGGGCTGGAGGTACTGTGTATTCTTTCAATTTTGAACAAGTATTGTAGCTACATAATGTGTATTTTCCGATAGGGATACAAATGGTCACTAGGCCAAGGACCATCCGAAACACTTGAATCTGTGTTTCTACCATCAATAGAATCCGAGAGATGGCCCCCGGCAAAATCGCGTTTCGCGCGCTGCGTTTTCGAACATTTCGGTATCGTGCATTGTAGTCCTTTAGTGGATACAGGAGCGAGGAACAGATGCTGTTGATGAACACAGAATTTAGATATTAATTTATTCTTCATCTGATATCAAACATTAAAAAATATTTTAAACATAGCTGCACAACAGCAACGGTTCCACGTAATAAAATTATAAACAGCCGACCAGTTGCAATGGATAAAGAATTCTTTACCTAGGTTTCGACAAATATAAATTTGTCTTCTTCAGAAGGTGGCAATTTTACATTAGTAAGGACTAACGGCGATGGTACATTAGTCCTTACTAACGTAAAATTGCCACCTTCTGAAGAAGACAAATTTATATTTGTCGAAACCTAGGTAAAGAATTCGTTATCCATTGCAACTGGTCGGCTGTTTATAATTTTATTAAAAATATACATAACTTTTTTGGTGGAGTTGTAGCGTCAGTTGACAACAGTAGCTTTGATTGTTTACATATGTACACTGAAGAGCGAAAGAAACTGGTACACCTGACTAACATCGTGTAGGGTCCGCGCGAGCACGCAGAAGTGCCGCAACTAGACGGGGCACGGACTCCACTAATGTATGAAGTAGTGCTGGAGGGAACTGACTCCGTGAAGCCTGCAGGGCTGTCCATAAATCTGTAAGAGTGCGAGGGGGTGGAAATATCTTCTGACCAGCGCATTGTAAGGCATACGCTCAATAATGTTCCTCTGGGTAGTTTGGTGACCAGCGGTAAATTCTGAAGAGTGTTCCTGGAGCCACTCTGCAGCAAATCGGCACGTGTGGGGTACAGCGTTGACCTGCTGGAGTTGTCCAATTCAGTCGGAATGGACAATGGACAAGAATGGATGCAGGTGATCAGACAGGATACTTACGTACGTGTCACCTGTCGGAGTCGTATCTAGACTGTCATGGGTCCCATATCACTCACACTGCACACACCCCCATATCATTACAGAGCCTCCACCAGTTTCAACAGTCACCTGCTGAGATGCATGGTCCATGGCTTGATGAGTTTGTCTCCATACCCGTACACGTCCATCTGCTTGATACAACTTGAAATGAAACTCGTCCGACCAGGCAACATGTTTCTAGTCATCAGCAGTCCAATGTCGGTGCTGACAGCAGATTTGAATGTTGACATATTTACAAGATCTGTGTCGTGCAGACATCAAGGGTACATGAGTGTGTCTTTGGTTCCGGAAGCCCATATCGATAATGTTTCGTTGACTTGTTCGCACGCTGACAGTTGTTGACGTTCCAGAATTGAAATCTGCAACAAACTGAGGAAGGGATGCACTTCTGTCTTCTTCTTCTTCTTCTGCACTACAGCCCTTTGTGATCCTTGGCCTCCTCAACAATCTCCTTCCAAATCTCTCCGTTCTCAACTTTTTTCACCTTGAACAATTCTCTTCAGTCGTCGTTGCTTCCGTTCTTGCAGGATCTACTTCTGGCCCCAGCGATGTCGGAGATTTGACGTTTTACCATATTCCTGATATACACGGTACACTCGTGAAATGGTCGTATGGGAACGTCCACTCTTCGTCACTACCTCGGATATGCTACACCCCATCGCTCGTGCGCCGACTATAACACCACATTCAGACTCACTTAAATCTTGATAATCTGCCATTGTAGCAGCAGCAACCGATCTAACAACTTCGCCAGACACTTGTTGTCTTATATAGGCGTTGTCGACCGCAGCGCCGTAATCTGCCTCTTTACATGTCTGTGTATTTGAATATGCATGCCTCTACCAGTTTCTTTGGTGCTTCAGTGTATGTCGATACAGATGATTTACATTTCAGACAGTCTTCAATACTACGGCTATTCAGTAAATGACGAGCGTTGGCCGCTATGAAAGTCTGTTAGCTGGCAAAAAGGGGTCAATGCATCAATATTCGAAATTAAGCACATCCGCAGCTGGAGCTCTCGAGAGAGTGTGCTTACATTTCATTGGCAGCGGCGTAACTGTACGTGGCACCGCTGTGCTGCCGCGGTGGCGGCTGTGCGAAACTCGGCTGCGTATTTGGTGGCGCGTGGATTTGAAAGTGCGGCACATCGGATGCTGGCCGATACCATACAGCCCTGAACGCACTTCACCACATGATTCCATTCATCTGTCGATTCTGACGTGTTCATTGTCACACGGCGTCGTTGTATCAATTGTTTTCGTGCCTGCAGTCGTGAGGGCTCTTCAGGAACTGCCGTCTGTTGCACAATATCACATACGGTGCAATATATTGGGCGCAATATATTGGCCGTGCGTCAATATTTTTAAATCGTTATAGACTCCTTCAATACGTTGAGCAAACTGTCAATACCGCTCTAAGACGGTCAATGTTACAGTGCAATAATCACTATTGCGCAATAAATATGAGGGCCCCGTAAGATGAATTATGTAAGTTTATTTCGAAATGTAAATCACATCTTCATCACTTCCCCTCAGACGTGCTCGTAGAGAAGATGTTGTACTGTTCTTCTGGGAACGAGAAACATTTGTTTATGGTTGACATGTAATATTTATGTAACAAAACGAACTGTTATTCATTAAATTAATTCGCAATTGCAAATAGGGAATACCATTAGCTGTAGAGTGGAATGACCACAGTGAAAATTTCTGCCGGACCTTCTGTGTACAAAAGATGGTTCAAATGGCTCTGTGCACTATGGGACTTAACTTCTGAGGCCATCAGCCCCCTAGAACTTAGAACTACTTAAACATAACTAACCTAAGGACATCACACATATCCATGCCCGAGGCAGGATTCGAGCCTGTGACCGTAGCGGTCGCGCGGTTCCAGATTGTAGCGCCTAGAACCGCTCGGCCACTCCGGCCGGCTGTGTACAAAATAATACGCAGTATTATTAATTATCTCACTGTGATATACACCAAAAGAAATAACGATATTTCATAATAATGAATCTATGTTTTGTAGTAGAGACAAGGCAGACAACATAAACAGATTTTCATAATCTTTTTACTCTGGTCTGAATCCTCCTGCGAGAAAGACGTGGATGTATCTTGTAACGTATTTCCGAGAAACATATGCTGTTATTCATAACCAAACCACTCCTTTCAGTAGCATTAGCATCCCCATAAATATGAAAAATTAATTGTGCATTTTTCAGAGATTAATAACGCGCGGCAGAGCGCGAGTTGCAATTAGTACTGTTGGTAGCCAGTTGCAAGACGGCAGATTCTTTTCTAAATTACTCCAGTATTACGTGCCGTAAAGCCTAAAGGAGATGGTTTACAATTAATTTCTTGAATAAACAGACTAAAGTAAAGTTAATTTCATCCATTCTACAAAGAGCAGTACCGATATCAAAAAAGATTCTTGTGGGTGCCGCTTCACGGATATTTTTAGTTCAAGCGACAAAATTCTCAGTCGAGAGAATGTTCATCTTTGAATTAATAGCAAGTGTACCATGGAAAAGGCGTTCCATCATGCGTGCCTCCGGAAGTATAAACTATTATTCCATTACAACCCTGAAATATTTCTAAAAGTAATCGATTAATGTGCTTCATACCGATCTGTTGGTAATTTTATTTTACGTCTATACAGACACTCCATAGTGATTCATTTATCGGGCATTTGAACACAGAGAGCTTTAACAATATCAAAGATAAAATTACTTACCCGCAGAATTAAGTTTTAGTGGATATGTTGTACGTAGCATCACGTGATATTACGATGCGTTATTGACAGAACAAATGTATTCATACCTATTGTTCAGCACACACACACGATACACACACACGTGAAAGACATCATACTGACGCTAAAACGAATCTTCACACTAATACATACACAAAAAATAAACGATGGTCAAACAACGTATCTGGTCCAACTTTCTAGTGAGTTTGGTGTTGATGTTCATGCAGTTTATTAGCCACAACGTAACCACAAGGTTGTGTCCCGAATAATTCGCTCATTGTCTCGAACATCCAACGTATAAAAAACTTACGACGCCGAGTGAATACAACGCACCACTCTTCTTTTTACACTCCGGACGTAATCTGGACGTTCCAGATTCGACCCCGCCGAGCCAATTTAGCGCTCCGGCGGCCACGTCGAGCGTTTCCCATGGCTGTTTTAATTAGCGCCGCGCGGTGGCCACGGTTTCCGAAAACGCGCCTACGCTACTCGACGCAGCGGCTGCAATAAAGCGACGGCTGCACTAAGTACGGCCAGTACCTCGGACAGTGTTTTTTTGTCATGTCCGGCGCGGTTCCCCGCGGCCGCCATAGCGTTCATTAGCGACGCTCCTGCTGTTGCTGCCGCTGTTGCTGCAGCTGCTGTTGCTGTGGCGAGGTCCACGTTAAATGAACAGTCGGCGTGCTGCCCCGCGGGTTTATTAAGGTCGGACTGCACTCGCTTTCCGGAGCGATGCGCGCTTGTTTCCATCTCTTTGTGAGCGCAAGGAATGCCTCGCTGGCGGGACGGTGCAAGCAGGGGCTCAGTTCACCCGGCGTAAAAAAAAAAAAAGAAAGCAACCGGTCTCCCAGAGCAGTGGCGGAAATGGAACTTTCCCGATGCACGGAATGAAGTGCGTCTGCCCGCAGGTATTGCGTTTCGGCAGCTGCACTTGAACAGCGTTAGAGCCAGGCTCAAGTGCATCCAGGCCAAATATATCCCGCTGAGTGAAACCTCAAATCAGATTGCTAATTCGTGCTTGGGCTGTTTACGACGAAGACTGAGAAAGGAATAAATATAACTCGTTGCCGTCATATAATTTACCCCTTTCGAATAGCACCAAGGGGGCGGGAACCCAGATAACCCTGACGTCCTTCTGGAAGGACGGCATCACTCACTGTTGAAATTATTTATTTTTGCGAATAACGCATTGTTACAACGGACTGTGACACATTGTTATATGAAGTAGGCAGAGTCAGTTGCGCGCTGCGACAGTCAATTTGACGCTGTCGTTCATAGTGAGTGAGAAACTGTGTCTTGAAAATAGGGCCAATTTTACCATGGGCGAACTGACCGACCTTGTCATCGATGGGTATGTATATTTTCTTTCATATTGCGTCAATAATTCTGAAACTTGTCATATAATATCTTAAAGAATTAACCTATATTATTTATGGGTTCATATTATTATTGAAAGTTTTCGTCAGTTGTAATTCAATTATGTTTTCAACCGTCCTTCCAGAAGGACGTCAGGGTAATGTGTTGTCATTTTGTATTCACAGAAAACGATGTACACTGATGGAACTTTTGGACATGCTAGAATCAAAAGATGAGGAAATACCTAATACTGGTGTGAATGTAACATTACACCTCCTCAAAATTCAACTGATGACGTAACAGGTGAAGATTTGGGTGCTGAAGAAAATCCAAGTGTAGATAAATTACCAGCAAGTCAACTCAATGCTACTGCGCTACATGACCTAAAAGAGAGGGGCGTGGAAGCATCAGAAACAATAAGAGGAAACAGAGTTAAGAATTGTACTCTATCATCTGCAGATAAAATGATAAAAGAAAATAGAGGATCATATGAAATTTGTTCTGACTCAGCATCTGGGATTTCCATTGTACGTTGGAATGACAACAATGTTGTTACTGTAGCCACCAACTTTGACAGAGTGCAACCACTACGCTCTATAGCAAGATTTTCCAGGGAACAAAAGAAAAGGATTAGCGTGCTTCAACCTAACTTATTACACTCCTACAATACTCATATGGGAGGCATAGATCGATCTGACGCTGACGCTCCATAAGAGGGAAAAAGTGGTATTTCCCGATCATTGCACATTTTATAGACATTGCAGAGCAAAATGCCTGGGATCTTTACAAGCACAGCGGAGAACCCATAGATAATCTGACATTTAGTCATCGAATTGTCACTGCAAATCTTGAAAGTAACAAAAGAGTCACTACCAGCAGAGGACGTCCTAGTAAGAGGGCAAAACTAGATTCTAGATTTGATGGAAGAAAACATTATGTTGCTGAATTACCAACGGACGAGATAACAAAAAAGAAGAAGCAGCTGAAATGTCGAAGTTGCCACAAAAAAACTACTTCTATGTGCCTAAAATGTGACAACCACTTCACGTTTGTTGCTTTTTGTCTTATCATACAAGTGCATAAAATATGTGTATAGGTTATTTTCTTTGTTTTTTGTATTTATTAGCTGTTTTAGCCCACAATTCAAATTTATTTATGTTTATTTGAAAGTATAAAAACCAAAACAAGTCAATTGTGCAATGTCATATTCTTTAAAAACATGTTCCCTTATTGTCCTGACGTCCTTCTGGAAGGACGCCCATTTTTGTAAACACTAAATAAAAATAAATACTCAAAAATGTTTTACTTTCTTCCTTACAACCTTGTGAATGAATGTAGATAAGAAATAAATCAATTTTGAAAAAAAAAGTAATTCAGGACTATCTGGGTTAATCCAATGGAGCACAACCCACCAACTGAGTGGGGTGTGCTGTCTTCATGAGATGCGCTAGAAGAACACAGTATTTAACCCTTTGCACTGCGTAAAGCAGACACAGAGCGGCATCGCACGCTCTTGTTTAAATCGCCGCTGCCTGGGCGGCAGTGTGCTACACAGAATTGCGCGGATCTCTTTGTAGAAACAATGAGCCAACTGGCCAACAATTATGGTATATCTTAAAAGTGCGGTTCATTGAAATATATTTACAGAGACATTGCAGTGAAAACTTTTTATCGTGTGATATTTTTATGGAAGGACCTTCCCTAGCGCAAAAGGAATACTTCTCAGAAATACTTCTCATCCGATTTTAAGGAAACTACACTACTGGCCATTAAAATTGCTACACCAAGAAGAAATGCAGATTATAAACGGGTATTCATTGGACAAATATATTATACTAGAACTGGCATGTAATTACATTTTCACGCAGTTTGGGTGCATAGATCCTTTGAAATCAGTACCCAGAACAACCACCTCTGGCCGTAATAAAGGCCTTGATACGCCTGGGCATTGAGTCAAACAGAACTTGGATGGCGTGTACAGATACAGCTGCCCATGCAGCTTCGACACGATACCACAGTTCATCAAGAGTAGTGACTGGCGAATTGTGACGAACCAGTTGCTCGGCCACCATTGACCAGACGTTTTCAGTTGGTGAGAGATCTGGAGAATGTGCTGGCCAGGGCAGCAGTCGAGCATTTTCTGTATCCAGAAAGGCCCGTACAGGACCTGCAACATGCGGTCGTGCATTACCCTGTTGAAATGTACGGTTTCGCAGGGATTGAATGAAGGGTAGAGCCACGGGACGTAACACATCTGAAATGTAACGCCCACTGTTCAAAGTGACGTCAATGCGAACAAGAGGTGAACGAGACGTGTAACCAATGACAACCCATACCATCACGCCGGGTGATACGCCAGTATGGCGATGACGAGTACACGCTTCCAATGTGCGTTCACCGCGATGTCGCCAAACTCGGATGCGACCGTCATGATGCTGTAAACAGAACCTGGATTCATCCGAAAAAATGACGTTTTGCCATTCGTGCACCCAGGTTCGTCGTTGAGTACACCATCGCAGGCGCTCCTGTCTGTGATGTAGCGTCAAGGGTAACCGCAGCCACGGTCTCCGAGCTGATAGTCCATGCTGCTGGAAGCATCGTCTAACTGTTCGTGCAGATGGTTGTTGTCTAGCAAACGTCTCCACCTGTTGACTCAGGGATCGAGACGTGGCTGCACGATCCGTTACAGCCAAGCGGATAAGATGCCTGTCATCTCGACTGCTAGTGATACGAGTCCGTTGGGATCCAGCACGGCGTTCCTTATTACCCTCCTGAACCCACCGATTCCATATTCTGCTAACAATCATTGGATCTCGTCTAACGCGTGCAGGAATGTCGCGATACGAGATAGTCTACAATCCGACCTCCATCAACGTCCTTACACGAGGCATCACAACAACGTTTCATTAGGCAACGCCGGTGAACTGCTCTTTGTGTATGAGAAATCGGTTGGAAACTTTCCTCATGTGAGCACGATGTAGGTGCACGATGTAGGCGCCAACCTTGTGTGAATGCTCTGCAAAATTAATCATTCGCGTATGACAACATCTTCTTGCTGTCGGTTAAATTTCGCGTCTGTCGCACGTTATCTTCGTGGTGTAGCAATTTCAATGGCCAGTAGTGTATTCTATATAAAAAAAGTTTAAACCTCTCATAGTCAAATACATTAGACTGATAATGAACTGACAAGTTTTCCAAATTCGTTACGTTTGTTGTTCACCTTTGAAATAGAGTATGCCTTTGCATGTGCTTACAGTAAATTTATCATGTTACTAGTAGTTTACTTTTGGTTGACTTCAGTGACACTTGCGCTGCTCGTGTTCATGTCGTTTGTCTGTCATCTTCTCTTATGATACTGCCGCCTCGTTTTCTTATTCCATTTACTGGCGTCACTAACTACCTGCCTTAGCTGCCGTGAATGGCAGCAGCAGGGCTTATCGGTAACTGCACTGTCGTACCATTTCTGGAGCGATGATAGTATTTTCAGGTCGTCGTGTGTCTGTAGTTCAGTAGGGACGCAGCAGCAGTGAAGTCGTGGACAGAGCGCCAGTTAGGCGCCGACAGCCAGTGCTCACCGACCGCTGGCGACGCACATGAACTGTCCGACGGAGGGAGATTGAAGCGGGAACGACCGTTGGTTGGTCGTTCGGTCGGTCATCTCATCGGCCGACGTGTATTTGGTCGTTTGACCGTTTCCGGGCCTAGGCAGTAGAGTTGGGCAACACGATTCTTTTTCCCGATTCGATTCCAACGATTCAATCTCACATTGCGAATCGATTCCTACGATTCGTTCACGATTCTTTCACGATTCATTCTAGTCTGCGATGGCACGATTCTTACGGAATACAAAAAGTTCTACATCTTACTCACAGATGGCAGGACATGTCTGAAATTGACAATGCGGTTAGAATCGAACTGTGTCATGATAAGATACGGCAGAAATAGTTCATTTATGAGTAAACAAGCATATGACGTTACAAGTGTAATTCTCGATTTATACGTGTAATGCCTTAATTGATGAAAGGTCACGTTTGATTTGATTGCATCCATTGTTTTATTTCAGTATGCCAGGAAAGAGGAGATGATTTGTGCGAAAGGAGGTGCAAATTTACGCGGTATGCCAGTTTGGTCGTGTGGCTTGAACGTATCTATCTACAGACGTCTGTTTTATAGTAACAAAATCTAACAGTGAGGCAGACGTGGTTTGGCCCATATCATCCTATGTTTTTCTGTGGTAAGATGTCTTTGCACATCACCCTTGTAATTCATAACGCAGCTTAATGCCCTCCCACAAGGCAAATTTAGCTTAACTTTCATTTCTTCTAAATACAAAGCATAGATATTTTGCTTTTAATTTGTTTGAGAACTTGCCGCTGTCGCTACTATTTACATGAGAAGACGACTCCGCCAAGTGTCAGCTTGGTTTTCACGAGTAATATTTCGGCCCACAAACTTCGTTTGCTCGTTCCGAGCTTCCTTTGTTCACATGCATCCTCCACTTCACTGCCATCTGGCGGTCGTAATCATTCGGCACGACTCGGCATGATTCGGAAGTTGCCTTGGAAGCATGGCGTACTAAGAATCGATGAATCGTTGGAACTTGGAATCGTCACGGCTCGGAAACACACAATCGTTCTTACGATTCTTTTGAACGACGACTCGTCCGTATCACGATTCGATTCTTACGATTCTTTATTTAGAGTCGTTCAAATGAACGACTCATTCACGAATCGCCACAACTCTACTAGGCAGTCAGTCGGTTGGGGCTGAGCAGTGAGGAAGTCTCCGTGGCCGGAGCCACTGGCGGCGTGCACACTGTTGGAGTTATGAGGCGATTGTTGCGAGGGTTACGAAGTTCGTCGACCACCAATCCTGGATACTAAAGTTGAGTACTCACTTAACCTACTATCAAGCCTCAACTGCTATAACATCTCTTGATTTGATCCTGGTTGTCACTTTCTGGGAGATTCCCGCAACCAGTGTGTGTGTGCATTGAAGTAGAATTGCAGCTGTCTTCCTGTGTGGTGCTTAACTTAATTCATTCCTTCACTAATGAAGTGTACCAGCGCCATCTTCTGCCTTGTGGCTGTTGACGTTCCGGTGACCTCCCTGGTCGTCGACGTAGTTTTCGGCAGTGTATTTTCCTCGTCGTGTTGATGCTGTCCAGCACGGCGTGTAGTTCGACAGCTGAGGTGTTGTTCGTAGTTTTGGGCGTTTATTCTGACTTGGCTGGAGTGGGGAACAGTATCCAGAACGTTGTGCTATTGACATCTTGTTGTCGTTTTGCTGGTCGGGTTGAGCCGAACTGATCGTCTTGGTTGGTTCGTCGGCTGACTTTCGGTTGGGTACTTTCCGATTAAGAGTTTTTCGGCCTGCCTGCCTGTCTCACCTAAACGTGCGTTGGTGTTACTTTCCCAGGCCGATCCTTGGAACCTTCTGAGCGCCGCTCCTTGCGTTTTATATAGTGATTTCCTTTCTAATCTTAAGTACTCTCTGTGGCCTTCAGCCGAGTTTCAGCTTATTAAAATTGCAAAGCTTTTCTTCTTAGGCCTGAAGCCGTAAAAAAAAATATATATGTTTATTGTTTGGTATGTGGCCTTCAGACGAGTATCAGCCATTCAAAATTAATTCTGAAAATTCCTTGTGCCTAGGCCTTAAGCCATATATTGGTTTCAAGTTGTTATCTGGCCTTCAACCGAGTTTTCAGCCTTTTCAAATCAAAAGTTGAAAGTTTTGTCTAGGGCTTAATCCGTAAGAAATCTTTTCTAGTTTTTATGTGGCCTTCAGCCGATTTTTCCAGCTTAAATTATAAATTGGAAATTTCTGTGTCTGAGCATTAAGCCGTGAGATTGTTTGGATTCCGTATGTGGCCTTCAGCCAAGAGTTGTGTGAAGCATTTTAGGATAAAGCCTATTTTAGTTAAAATTTAGAAGCTCTTCCCTTTAGGCCATTAGCCGTAAAACTGTTCTGTGCATAGTTCCTGGCCTTCAGCCCAGTTTTAATCTCTCTTAAATTAAAAATTCTAAATCCTTGCCTCGCCTTTAAGTCATAAGATTATTATTCTTTAGTATGAGGCCTTCAGGCGAGTCTTACACGAAGTGTTTTAAGATAACACCTTCAGATTTTTCAAATTGAAAGTTCCTCTTCCTAGGCCTTAAGCCGTTAAATTGTTTTGTTGATATGCGGCCTTCAGCCTAGTTTTCAGCCTATTTAGATTAAACTTTGAAAATCTTTGTCTCGGCCTTAAGCCATGACACTGTTCTTGATTAATGTGAGGCCTTCACCCGTGTTCCATGGGAAAAAAGTTTAAGCTAAGGCTTTCAGCCTATTTATATTGTAGATAAAAAAAATTTCTAAAGAAGTGAGACCTCCAGAAGACCTCCTGTACCTCAGTTCCTCACTTAGGATTTATGTCTTGGATTTTCGATGTGGCTTTCAGCCGATCTATATTGAATGAAAGGATCTCATTCGTTAAAACCTTGAGAGTTTTGATTGTTGCTTGTGAGATTGTGTGTTTTAAGAAATAAAGTTTTCATGTTGAGTGCAACTGACGGTAACTTATTTTGGCCCCTTTCCACAAACAGAACCTCATCCTCTCTGTTCTGGTAGGTCATAAATTATTGGCTCTGAAATGTAGCTAACATATCGAAGTTTTATTTAGAGTTTACCGTAAAACGATATCTATTTTCATACTCAAGTGATTGGTTTGTGTGTGTGGCATAATGGTAGCGCACGGTTCATCCAATTCTGTTCTGCATATTATTCATCGGAGCGAAAAACAAAGTTTGCAGTGTCGAGTCCCACTGGACGATGGAGTGGAAAGAGTTAATCTAGACCGTTGCAGCGTAGCCTGGTGATCGCAAAGTACCCTAATTTTGACAGCCGATTTCAGATTTTCTTTTTATTGCCGCTCACTAGAACTCATATGTTGTATTAGTGTGTGTGAGCAGCTGCAATTGCTGTCCTCACATTAAATCCAAGGTCAGGGGACTATCTTTTAGCAGCAACAACTGGATAAATGGATGGTTAAGTTCGGTGTACACCACAATGAACAGATACACACTGAAAAATCAAATACTACATAGAAACTATATTTGAATTACCGTTTATATATTGCAGACAGCATTAAACATTTTATACTCTTATTTATAATACGTCTTCTATGCCACTGCTGTACAATTCTTACAGTATAAATGTTTTATATTTGAACTAAGAAACGCCATGCGATACAAAAATGAAGTAATAACTACATTGCAGTGAACCTGTCCATCGGATGGGATGTAACAGTATCTAAAACACCATGCCTTAAAATTTCTTTTTAGTGCGTTAGCATTATTAGGCAGCATAGCCTCGATTTAACAATCAAGTACAGTGAAAATTAATCAACTTCTGCACAATACTGGGCTCTCCATTAAACGCACTCAGTCAAAACGCTTTTTATGTTCCAGCTTCATGGACCTCTGTGTAAATGACGCAAGTTTGTGGAAGCCGTCGTAAAATGACAAGAAGTTACAAAATATTCATAATACTGAAAGTGGCATGAAATTTCACAACCAAAACAACAGCTACATTATTATTTCGGCATATAATTGTTATTGTTATTATTGCTATTATTATTAAAAAAATAAGCGCCCAGTAAGAAAAACAAGAGCCCTAAATTTCAGAAGTAATGATGCAACATAAAACCAAAGAAAAGTAAACTGAAAATTATTTTGCAAGTGAGTTGCAACGGTAGCAACGCATTTTGTGAGATATGTGATACAGAGTCATATTGATACTCCCCTACTATTACCTGCGGTTTCGGTAAAATAACATGGTAATGAAAAGGATTAATATTTGTCATGCGGCTAGTCCCGGCGGAGGTTCGAGTCCTCCCTTGGGCATGCGTGTGTGTATTTGTCCTTAGGATGATTTAGGTTAAGTAGTGTGTAAGCTTCGGGACTGATGACCTTAGAAGTTGAGTCCCATAGAATTTCACACACATTTGAACATTTTGAACAATATTTGTCACATGTCACAAAAATTCTTACATTTAAAACCAAATTTCATGTATAAACTCTTCATAGGTGTGCATACATAGAAGGCAACAAATACTTTAACAAAGAAAAGAGTATGAACTGCTACAAAGGCCGGAAAGTTATGTTAAACCGTTTACTGTCTTTGTATACTGGAAGTCCCAGGAAGAATTGCCAATACTCAGGGATATGACAGAAACGGTCATTTGAAGTAAACCCTATATATCGACGTTACTCTGAAAAGTTTCCAAGATAGAACACATTTCACATACACTGTTATTTGTTTTCTTTGTTATTGAATATATTCTCAGGGTTACACACGTACAATAGTTAGTAAACATTACAACCTGCATTTTACAAAGTTTCTATTCAATAATACTTATTTTTTAACACAATCACCTCTAAGAACAACCGTACACGTTACATTACAGCTGTTCTACAGTTAAAAAAAAGCATGAAAGAAAGAAACTATTCGAATACCCCACCGTTAGCATAATTACGTTTGTACACTCTTGAGAGAACATTTTGTATTACTTCTCTGACTGCCTCTGCATGTTCACGGGTAAGGGTAGCACCGTACATGATGTGACCAAGCAGTTATCTCTACGTTTAGTTTGCACACCCCAGACTCCATTCAACACCATAAACCAAAGTCCAATGACGCAAGGTCGAGCATACTTGGTGGGCAGTTAATCGTTCTACCATGACCAATGCACTGATTAATGTAAGACACATACTTTCGGGCCACTAGCCCAAAAACAAATGTACTTAAAATGTGTTCCATGTCGGAAACAATTCAGAAAACGGCAAAGGGCCAAATGAATTTTTTTTTCCTTCAGAAGTGTAATCCTATATGTCTGAACATTGTCGATTGCTCCTGGGACACGAATGTGAGAAGTTCATATGTAATATGTACAAATGTGAAGAGTTGATACGTTATACGTGGTTTTACATCTTAGACGTGATGACACCTGAGTAATATTAATCTTTTTCGTGCCGAAGAGATGGTATATTGCCGAAACTGGCAGTATTAATAATGAAATTTTAAGTCAAGCTCTGTGTCATGCATTTAACGGAAAAGTAAACCGATAATTTTTGTAAAATGATAGAGAATGGATGTTAACAGTCTCACAAAACCACAAAACAGAACTTAGTGTCTCTGGGGAAAGAAATCAACACATCATATACAAACTTATTAAAAATTAAAAAAGTAAAAGACGATAAGGAAGCAGCTAGCAATATTTTGAAAAGTAAATTAATAGCGCAAAGATTCCACCGTAACAGAACATGTCTGAAGTGGTATGGGAGAAGATAAAACAGACAGGGTGAGAAGGTAAAAGAAATTTTGAGTAAAAACAAATGGCAAATGAGAAATAACTGAAAATGTGTCGTGGTCCCTAGCTTTCAAAAACTGAAAATCAGTTAAGAATACTCATAATAAACGTACAGTATTATAAATTTGCACCAGTAGTAAATATACACTATAAAATAATTTCGTCATTTTAAAAATATTAATAACGAGAAAGAAATGATCTATTTCTAGTAAACAAGCCGGCATTCACCATTAATGATTCGAAAAATCTACCATGTGCAATTTCCGCCATTTGACTGTATATTTTAAAATTATTCATTTCGCAACATCGTGATTTCAGCTTTATAGAAATCATCAAGTGCAAAGTGAAAGAAAACAAAATGGCCAGCCTGTGTAAACGAGATGTCATCCTCAAAATACTGCAATACATCTGGTCGTATACGCTAGTCGTTGCACAACTAGCTACGAGTACGAACATGTACATTCATTAACTGATCCAGACAAAGAGTATTTAGTCGGCCTTACGCGAACACCCTCTCGTATCTTGTATGCATTTTATTATTACAACTACAGCAACACAGGCAAGTGGATTCTTTAACACTTTTGTAGGAACAGTGCTGTCTAGTATGAAATTCAGTTTAGTGTATTACATTCCCGTAAGACCATTGCCCGTATGGAAAATATTTCTGCTGGGAAAGGAAGGTATTTCCCAGACGTAAAATCTGCGACACGGGTTTGGAAACACGTGCCGTTCAACTCATATAAAAGCCTATTGGGAATGCACGAATAATAGAGGTTAACAGTTTTCTGGGCAGTGGTGCAGAAAGTACTCGCAGCATACTCTTCGGTCCTTTGTCTTGTGTTCAGTTAATGATAGGTATCTTCTTAAACAAGTTCATATAGCTTAGCACTTATCGTAAGGCAGGGAGATTCAATGTTGCTGTTGCGTTGTGCACCATCCTTTATGTGTTCTAAACAATTTGGTAACGGACTGGAGTTGTGTTTCGTATCTGAGGATTTCCAGGTTTCATTTCTGGACATCTATCACAAAAACAATACGAATTGTATTGTATAACAAGTGACTCAAAATCTTACCAGCGCTATACGCAGACTTACTGTTGATTAAATACTTGGGATTTCTTAAGCGGTAGAGGGTAGAGGGCACCATAAAACTGACTTCGATTGCCAAAAGTGAGTTCATTTTCGAATTCAGCAACCAAGGCTTACTACAAAAGAACAAAATTCACATTGGTTACAAGTGTGATTTATGTGAGCGGAATCGACTTTATATTGTATGTTGCTTCCACAAGCGTAATTTCTATTGTTATTTTATAGTGAACAATATTTAATTCTGTTTTTTCGAAATTACCGGAATTAATACTATTTCAGTATGTTATTTCAAACGATAATCGGTACGTGGCACACACAAATGACGAACTTTTTAGAATAGTTTCACGATATGTAGAGTGGTCAGAAACAGTCCGAAAACTTACAAGGATGTTGCATTGTAGGTTGTCCTGAGAAAAATTATTGTTAAGAAAAATTCAATCACTTCTACGCGCTAAAATTCGGTAATGCACGGACACTTGTGGATCCGTGGGCTACCGGTGTTGAAATACTCATGACCAGTTAAAATGTATATTTTTCGGAAGTATTAAATTTAAGTTAACTGAGCAAAAGATGAGTTTGTTCGGTTTACGGTAACCAAACGAGGAACTGGTTTGGCGATACTATCTTGTGTATCCTACCTAGTTGTCAAAGATGGGGTGTCTAGGAAACCTGCTTTCTCTGATCGCTAGGCAACAATTCAAGCAAATGGTATTAAAGAGTTTTATTACGAAATTAATCAATGACAATACTTAAATTTGAGACATACAGATGAGTCGCAAGCACAGGGCGACATGCAATATACTCAATGTCCTTCAGTATAACGGTTCCAGTACAAGTGAAGTAATACAGTGGGTACTTCTAGCCAGCTCGCTGGTCTTGACTCTTCTGTACAACTGGCTAGCCTTGAACTGGGTTGCGACTAGGCCGCTGTTGTCGCGTTGTCGTCCTGGACAGGGATCGGTCAGCGTGCAATTGGCTGACGTCGTCTCAGAGCCCTCTCTGCTCTAACGTTCCCGCCTGGCGTGCCGGTGCTTGACTTTACGCCGGAACATTCCTCCATCCAAAAAAAAACGGACCGTCGTCGCATAAGGAGCCCGACAACGGGAGGGTGGCAGGACCGTGGAAGCTGCACTGGACCGGAAGCTGTGGCTGTAGGGGATGTAAGGCTGCTGGTCATACTCCACCATCCGGCCTTCGCTCTGGCTGAAATGTCCCCCCGGAAAACGACCACAAGGGTACGAGTCCACTTCCTGAGGCCCATAAGATGTAGAAAGCGTCCGCTGCTGCGACACTGTGGGGGGGGGGGGGGGCGTCCAACTCCATCGGTAGGAGGAGAGGGGATGGAGGCTAGGTCTTCGTCTCGCAGTGTCGTGATGACACCCACTGTAGGCTGCTGCGACTACGCTGTCCTCGTGATCCGTGAATCTGTGGGAAGAGACACAGAAGGATCACCGTGCACATGGCAGTGGCGAAGCTGCTTCTGATGCCGGTGCTGCAATCTGTCTGGGGGTGAAATGATATACATACATGGGCCAAGTCGATGAAGGATCTCGCCTGTTGCCTACCCGCAAAAACACAATACCATGCGGCGCGAAGCGATACTTGCGGTCCTCCTTCGGCGTCGGATCCTGAGGAGCGTGGAGCAGGTGGAGCAGCGTCCGATGGCGGCGGCCATGAAGCAATTCCGCCGGCCATGGTCCATCTCGTGGATGCGAATAATAGGAGGCGAGAAAGAGTTGCAGTGCTTGATCACTGGTGTGTGCGGAGCGAAGTTTGGCCATCTGGTGCTTGAAGGTCCAGATACAACTCTGGATGGAACGGTGCACTAGTTGGATGCTGTATGCCACTGGATTCAGAGAATGCTTCAAATTCATTTGGCGAGAACTGAGAGCCGTTGTCCGACTCTATGACTTCAGAATCACACCTTTCTGTACAGCGAGGCATTGTCGACGTGCAAAGTATTGGGGCATGATGGAGTTCTTTGTGCAATGCAATGAGCGAAGCCAAGGTATGCTAATGTACAGGGTGATTCAAAAAGAATACCACAATTTCAGGAATTTAAAACTCTGCAACGACAAAAGGCAGAGCTAAGCACTATCTGTCGGCGAATTAAGGGAGCTATAAAGTTTCATTTAGTTGTACATTTGTTCGCTTGAGGCGCTGTTGACTAGGCGTCAGCGTCAGTTGATGCTAAGATGGCGACCGCTCAACAGAAAGCTTTTTTTGTTATTGAGTACGGCAGAAGTGAATCGACGACAGTTGTTCAGCGTGCATTTCGAACGAAGTATGGTGTTAAACCTCCTGATAGGTGCTGCATTAAACGTTGGTATAAACAGTTTACAGAGAATGGGTGTTTGTGCAAAGGGAAAAGTTCTGGACGGCCGAGAACGAGTGAAAATGTAGCACGCATCCAGCAAGCATTTGTTCGCAGCCCAGGAAAATCGAGTCGTAGAGCTAGCAGAGAGCTGCAAATTCCACAATCAACTGTATGGAGAGTCCTACGAAAAAGGTTAGTTATGAAACCTTATCGTCTGAAATTGGTTCAAGCACTGTCTGCAGCTGATAAGATTAAAAGAATCGATTTCTGTGATTTTATCCTTGCTCAAATGGAAACAGATGAATCTTTCGTTTCAAAGATTGTGTTTAGTGATGAAGCAACTTTCCACACTAACGGGAAAGTCAACCGTCACAATGTCTGTATATGGGGCACTGAGAATCCGCGAGAAACAACTCAGTATGAACGTGACTCGCCTAAGGTGAACGTTTTCTGTGCCATTTCAGCCAATAAAGTTTTTGGTCCCTTTTTCTTCGAAGGTGGTACTGTAACTGGACTACAGTATCTGGAGATGTTAGAGAATTGGCTGTTCCCTCAGCTCGAACAAGAAGCACAACAATTCATATTTCAGCAGGATGTAGCGCCACCACATTGGCACTTATCTGTCCGTAACTACCTGAACGTCAACTACCCGAGGCGATGGATCGGCCGCCAGGCAGCCCGTGACAGAGCACTTCATCACTGGCCTCCAAGAAGCCCTGATCTTACCCCCTGCGATTTTTTCTTATGGGGGTATGTTAAGGATATGGTGTTTCGGCCACCTCTCCAAGCCACCATTGATGATTTGAAACGAGAAATAACAGCAGCTATCCAAACTGTTACGCCTGATATGCTACAGAGAGTGTGGAACGAGTTGGAGTATCGGGTTGATATTGCTCGAGTGTCTGGAGAGGGCCATATTGAACATCTCTGAACTTGTTTTTGAGTGGAAAAAAACCTTTTTAAATACTCTTTGTAATGATGTATAACAGAAGGTTATATTATGTTTCATTCATTAAATACACATGTTTAAAGTTGTGGTATTCTTTTTGAATCACCCTGTATTTTAGCAAAATTTTCAAATCTGAATCAACTTCCGTGGCGTGTGCAATTTTCCGATAGTTCAGTGGAAAGGATTGAAGCAATTCAGAATACTGAGTATGGATGTGACAACAAGATGCAGCGCGACCGCTACGGTCGCAGGTTCGAATCCTGCCTCGGGCATGGATGTCCGTGATGTCTTTAGGTTAGTTAGGTTTAGGTAGTTCTAAGTTCTAGGGGACTGATGACCACAGATGTTAAGTCCCATAGTGCTCAGAGCCATTTGAACCATTTGAACAAGATGCAGTAGAAGCGTCAAAGTCTGTATCAGGGCCAATCCGAAGACGTGAAAGTGCGTCAGAATTACTACATTGAGCTGTCGGACGGTACGCAATCTCGTACTGGTATTGAGACAACAACGAAGCCCATCTTTGCAAGTTTTAGGCAGTTCGTGCAGAAACCGGCTTCGTCGGATGAAACAAGGACTTCAGTGGCCTGTCATCCGTTATTAAGTAGAATTTTCTGCCTTACAAATTGTGGTGGAATTTGGTAACGCCATACACAATAGCCAATGCCTCTTTCTCTATTTATGAATAGTTCCACTGAGCTTTGGACAACACTTTTGGTGCGAAAGCAATAGGCCTGTCCTTATCATCAATTCTGTGCGAAAGCACTGCACCGATTCCGTAAGAGGAAGCGTCAACGTCCAACACAACTGGTTGGTTAGGATCAAAGTGAACCGAGTATCGATCACTGAGCAATGCATCTTTAAGTTTTTGTAAATCTTCTTGGCACTCATGTATCCAAGCAAAGGGGACGTTCTTGCGACGCAAGCGTTGCAATGGAGCTGCGATTTGTGCAGCACTCAGTATGAACCGAATATAATACTTGATTTTCCTTAAGATTGACTGCAATTCTGTGACATTACGAGGAACTGGCAAATCTCCTAGGTCTAAGAAATGCGACTGAAGAGGATGTACACCTCGACTGTTTATGACATCAGCAAGATACTGCAACTCAGGTTTAAGAAAATCACCCTTGTCCAGTCTACACTTCGGGACTGCATCAGATAACACTCGAAACAAAGCACACAAATTTGAAATGTGTTCTTCAGTGCTACGACAGTATCGTCCAAATAGTTTGAACACTATCTCTGGCAGGATGCTTGAATTTGCGTGAGCAACGACCTGACCGGGTAACTTCAATGCTAATTAAATAGTAAACATTGCATTGTATCGATTTTTTCTCAACAATTATTTCTGAGCACAACCTATACTGCAACACTCTTACGAGCGAATTGAGTCGAACTGAGTCGAATTGATGTCCGTGATTTTCTTTTTCCGAGACTACACTTTTTCCTCTGGAGTGGGAAAAACGTCCTTCACAGCACGGTGCTCAGAAATGGCACTGGATGCTGGTGTTACGGATTTGCCGTGCTCTTCAGTTACATCTTTTACAGATATGCGCTCTTCACCCAGAATGCTGGTGGTAGCTTGATTGGTGGTGGTTGAAAGCGCAAGAGCCTCGAATGATGTTCAAGGTGCAAATTTTTCCTCGGGAACTTTGTCTTTTTAGAAGGGCATTATTCCTATGCACTGGAACGTCCCTGACTTCACACCCAACATATGCAGTCATCACAGAAACATGTGCAGGCAGCACAGAAAATTTCAGAGACTCTTTGTTTTGTATGATTTCATTGGAGTTACGACAAATTCAATCAGTTGCATCTCTGAGCCTTTAGAGACTCTACAGCATCCAAGCTGGTAAGGCTGCCATGCTTGTCAACAATAAGAACTGTAATAATATCCACTCTTTTTGTATTTCTTGAAGTGTCGCAGCCAGATCATAAACAGTTCTCCCTTAATGTACCCCAACTCACACGTCTCCGTTATGGAACCAGGAGGTAACTTTACCATGCAAAAGTGCTGAAAGGAATTCGTATAATTCTGAGGGTCGAAGGCTCAAATATCAATCCACTACACTCTTTGTTGCCTCATGTAGTGAGGGTGGGCTCCATTTATTGTAGATTTTTCTTTTCTGGTCGTTCTGGGGGCTTTTAAGAGAAAAAAATAAGGATTTACTTTAAAAATTCGCTAGATAAATTTGTTTAAACATGCGGAACTTATTTGTAGTAATTGTGTATGACAGTAACCAGTCTTGACGGTTTAAACTAAAGAACTGCATTGATAGAAATTGTACCAGGTTATTGAAATCGTATCTTTCTTCTGATCTTAAATGTACTGTTGACAAGAGTGAAATCACGAGTAAATAGTATTAAACTGTGCTAAGAAATGACAGCACATGTCTCTATAGAAGCTTCGGAACACGCTAGAAAAGAAAACAAGCCTCTAACCTCTCTAATATGGAATTTACAAGCACATGGAAAATAGTCGATTTATAAGAGCTCGTAAAAGTAACACCACTTAGCTCTCAACAAGAAAAAAAATTTATATCTCTGTAGCACAAACTGGTGTATTCAGAGAAAAGACAGGAGGAGCTGCAGACACCTTCCGCAACGCAAGGCCACACAAAGACCAGTGCTACCAACACTAGGAAACGGAAAAATGGTGCGAAACCTCGATCGGAATTGTACCTGTGTCGAAAGTGTATCACCTCGTCCTACTTAATGTAGAATATTTTTCATATATCACATGTTTATTTACACTTGCGTTTAGTACCAATGAAAAATCACAAGGGACACGGAATCAGCATCGTTTCATCTTCGTCTGCTTTCACGTGTACGTATATTGCAGACCAAACTTTCTAAAACTGAAAAATTCAGTTAATACTTTTGTTACCTGTAAGTCCCAGTTCGACTACATTACGTCCGACCTAAAATGCCTGTGGAGGCCACCACTGCTGGTCACCACTCTTCTGCATTAACACTGAAATCTTTACAACTTTGAACTGAACTCCCTGTATATTCGTAAATTTTCGTTGGTGATCAGTTTCACAGTACGATCTCTACCTATTATTACTAATGGGTAATTATAATCAATTTCTATAGCATTATAATAGCTTTTTTATGATTACATTTCCCCTCACTTTTCTTTTGAAAATATGAATGTCTTTAAAACCAGGGTGATTCAAAAAGAATACCACAACTTTAGGAATTTAAAACTCTGCAACGACAAAAGGCAGAGCTAAGCTCTATCTATCGGCGAATTAAGGGAGCTATAAAGTTTCATTTAGTTGTACATTTGTTCGCTTGAGGCGCTGTTGACTAGGCATCAGCGTCAGTTGATGCTAAGATGGCGACCGCTCAACAGAAAGTTTTTTGTGTAATTGAGTACGGCAGAAGTGAATCGACGACAGTTGTTCAGCGTGCATTTCGAACGAAGTATGGTGTTAAACCTCCTGATAGGTGATGTATTAAACGTTGGTATAAACAGTTTACAGAGAATGGGTGTTTGTGCAAAGGGAAAAGTTCTGGACGGCCGAGAACGAGTGATGAAAATGTAGCACGCATCCAGCAAGCATTTGTTCGCAGCCCAGGAAAATCGACTCGCAGAGCTAGCAGAGAGCTGCAAATTCCACAATCAACTGTATGGAGAGTCCTACGAAAAAGGTTAGTTATGAAACCTTATCGTCTGAAATAGGTTCAAGCACTGGATCGGCCGCCAGGCAGCCCGCGACAGAGCACTTCATCACTGGCCTCCAAGAAGCCCTGATCTTACCCCCTGCGATTTTTTCTTATGGGGGTATGTTAAGGATATGGTGTTTCGGCCACCTCTCCCAGCCACCATTGATGATTTGAAACGAGAAATAACAGCAGCTATCCAAACTGTTACGCCTGATAAGCTACAGAGAGTGTGGAACGAGTTGGAGTATCGGGTTGATATTGCTCAAATGTCTGGAGGGGGCCATATTGAACATCTCTGAACTTGTTTTTGAGTGAAAAAAAGACCTTTTTAAATACTCTTTGTAATGATGTATAACAGAAGGTTATATTATGTTTCATTCATTAAATACACATTTTTAAAGTTGTGGTATTCTTTTTGAATCACACTGTATAATTACATTCCTGCCATTAGCAGTTCGGAGGCTGAGGCCACTAAATACGGTGCGTTTGTCCGCTTACCCACGCAAACGGGACATCTGTTACCTCTCCAACAGCTGCCGTATAACGCTGCACTTACTCTGAAGGCGACGTGATCTCCTGCAGTAAATTGCAGAAGAAACGATCAGAAAGGAATTTGTCGTTACTGATGGAAACGTCGCGATACACACAAAGAAATATTCAATGCTAGACGCTGAATAATATACTTCTGCACATATAGCTACAGCTCTTCAACCAAACACACTATCCTATGTGATGGCACATTCAAGTTCTGTCGACATACCTGAAAACATCACAAATGAATCAAATTACAGTCATTTGGAGAAAATACAAGTTAGTAAGTGCGATCAGTTATTGAAAGATGAGAGGTACCATTGTCAGTGCTGGTTTTTATGTGTGTAATTTAGCTATTTGGTACGAGTTCTCAGAAAAGAATATACATCTGGTGAGTTTAGTTTAATATAATGCTTAGAAGTTTACTTGTGGCTACAGTCGTGGAACCTTCCACCGAAGACAAATAGTTTTAGTCATGAGCATGTTATTTTAAATATGCACGTTAGTTCACGACGTTTCCTTGAAATTAGTGGTAACAAAGAAATTTGTATGTAATGTGTATGTAAAAATTGTCAGAAACTGTGATTTAAACATAAACTTGCGTCCTTCATTCTCTCATATTTATATACTGCGGTGCGGAACATATGTACCAGGACGCTGTGTAGACACTAATCACAGTTATTAGTTAAATAAAAAGATGACATTAGTTTATTATTGTAGTTAATGGTCATTCTATTTACACCTTGCAATATGTTACTGCAGTTTTTCACTCTGCTCTTGCGTTATGTAGACAAAAACTAAATACTGGTAAATATTTAACTTGTATCTTCTCCAAATGACTGTAATTTGATTCATTTGTGTTGTTTTCAGGTATGTCGATTGCGCCGCAGGCAAAAACACATTCCTGCTCTCTGGTAACAAGGTAGGAGGCTAGTTTTGAGATTTTTAAAAAGTTTTAGTCACATCAGGCGTGAGGCAGTCCGGATTAGTTACTTTTGCAGTCACTTACTTTAATTTTGTGATTGGTCCTTGAATCTTAAATTCAGAAAGAGTGAGGTATACTGATCTATTGATACAGATCCATTGACGAATAATGGTGCTAACCAAAAATATATTTATCCTCTACAACAGTGGATAGAAGTGGTGTGAGAAATTTCTCTGCTCTGTCTAGTAACCTACAAGTGGACATGAAATGCCTTCACTTTTACGAAGTATGGAATTTCACTTTCAAAGGAGTGGATGCACTGCTTCCTTTAATTCAGCAATGTTCACTAAGGTAGAAATAAATAATGTACGGGCAGACAGACAAGAAGAAAAAAAGCGTTTCTGGGAAGAGTCGCTCAATCGAATTGGGGAGGAAAGAGACTTTATGTCACAAGCTGACTAAAGGAAAGAGTTGGTTTATAGGACACGTTCTCAAGCATGTGGGTTGGTTTACTCCGTAATGGAGGAATGTATGAATGATAAAAAAAAACTGCAGAGAGAGAGAGGCCAGGCTTTGAATGCAGTAAGCGAGATGAACTGATCTCTCGGCTACTGATTTTTTTTTTTTTTTTTTAGAGAAAGACATGAGCACAGGACAGACAACCAGCTAGCCTACAACAACAACAACAAATACACTCTTAATCTTTGTCTTGGTTCCTTTTGTCCTACATATTCGTCGTTACAACGAGTTTGGCTCGACAGTTCTTTTTTTAATTATCACAAAAAATAGAATACGTCTGTTTGTAGTGTGGATGTCTTAGTTTAATTCAGATATGTAGTACATCTGGCTGTTTTGTAAGCTTTCGTACATATAATCGGAAATTGCATTGGTTACGTCATTATATGCTTGTACGTAGATTATTTAATAAATTCCCCCAAAACGTGTTTTTCTTGCACAGATTAAAGTAGGTGGGGTTCTTCGTATTATTACTTTCTTATGCACATGGAAAAAGTAAGACACGTTTACTGCAATGTTTTCACTCATTTCAACTCATATACCAGATGTATCCGCTATACCGATAATGAAATATGAGTATGGAGAGGTATATACATATTTCCAGGTATTGCTAAAACGAACTAACCGATTTTTATTTGTTACTAAGAGTCTTAAAAGAATTATGTAGGGTGGATATTATATGGATATGGTATTTATTAGTTTCTTCGTAATGGCCATAGACATGGAACATCTACTTTAAAAGACAGGTTTTGGAACACGAAATCAAGATAATTTTCAATTTTTGACAAACTGTTTTTCGTAAAAGATGTTTCTTTCCACAACCTTACCTTAAAGTGGCTGCTACATCACTAATGGCAATAAACAATCATTGCTTAATTTAACAATTAATTCATCTTTAGATTAAAAATTTTACTTTACTTCGTGGATGATTAAGGCACTAAACCAGCTTCAGATACTGTGACAGAAATGATTTGGAGTACAACTTTGGATGTTTCGGCAGGCTGTTAGCGAGTGATGCTGTTTACTTTAAGGAACTTGTAACCCTAGAAAATTGTAGCGAAATGCAATAAGACACAAAGAAGCTCAGCGTGATGGTGAGTAGACTTAACATATTTGGTAATTATTCCACATACATTAGTGGAAAAGCCAAGTATGGTACTTAGACTGTTGATATTGTTACTGCCCTATCAATCCCAAGACTGATTTGACACAGCTGTGTACGCTAGCTTATCCTGAGTGAGCCTCTTCGCTCTAAATAATTAGTGCAACATGCACCCTGTTCAAGCTCCGTATCGTATTCTCCCTCTACAATTTTGAGCCCCTACGCTTAACTCCATGAGCAAACTGACTGCTGAACACATGGAAACCGAAACAGTCTTTGATAGGAAATCTGTTTTGTGCAGTTCCGTACTGGTTTCGATCGTTAACCGTAACCAGACTGATTAAAACAGGAAGCCCAAATTTATGTGTACGTGCATCATGATTAGTTGCAACAGTAAGATTGGTAGCATTCATTCACATTGCCCGAGAAGTATCTCAAAAGTAACGTACCCGTTTTATTAGTTTTAGTAAAATAAGCAAATAAAATTTATAATGTTGGTCGGCATCGTTACGGAATACAAAAAAATAACAAAACTGTGATGAACATTCATGGCCTGTGATGCAGGATCTTCGTTAGCACAATCTGCTTACCGATGCAGTAAATACATTTGATGGGGCGTCGCTGGCGTGTCCCTAACAGTAAGCAGAATTTACAATGGCTTGTTACAAAGCCACAGAAGGAACGTTTAAAACTGTAGATAACATAAAGATAGAATAATACAAAGTGTGGTGTCACCGCCAGACACCACACTTGCTAGGTGGTAGCTTTAAATCGGCCGCTGTCCCTTAGTATACGTCGGACCCGCGTGTCGCCACTACCAGTGATTGCAGACCGAGAGCAACCACACGGCAGGTCTAGTCTAGAGAGACTCCCTAGCACTTGCCCCAGTTGTACAGCCGACTTTTCCAGCGATGGTTCACTGTCTACATACGCTCTCGTTTGCAGAGACGACAGTTTAGCATAGCCTTCAGCTACGTCATTTGCCACGACCCAGCAAGGAGCCGTATTCAGTTAATATAATTACTTCAAGAATGTATTCTGAACAGATAATATTGTGACTCATGTACCGTCAAGACCGACGTTCATCATTAATGGATTAAAGTTAAGTATCAAACTAATTACGTCCACTTTCTGAATTCTAATTCCTTGTCATGTTCCAGACCTCACGTCAGTATAGTTCTTCCCTCCTCACGCCAGCCTGCGTGAGCTAAAACGCGTGTATTTCGGCCTCCACTCGTAACACGGTTTTGACCCTTCTGCTAACACAAAACAAAGACTTAAACGGGAGATGAAAATAGAGCGAGAGCGTAAAAGTGAATCCACTGTAAAACATCAGTAAAATTTGTGAATCGCAACTTTCAGTCAGATGTCTACGAAATATATAGTAAATAATGAAATAAACTGAAAGCAACGTACCAACATACGAAGCAGAGTCACAACCACAACGATTCCCTGAAAATACGGGCAAGAAAGAACAAGCACCCACGAGCAAGACGTGGGTGGTGCAACGCCATGAACAAAAGACAGAATCAGAATATCGCGATGTGTGAGACCTGCTAAAGCTTATCATACAATAAAAGATGGGTGTTCAATGTAAATAAGTTTTGCTCATTCAAATTTTAGTTCAGTGTAACTGGCATGTGCAGAATCTCGACATGCAGCACTGAAGGGGCAGTAGTCTCTGAACTGAACATCATTTTCGCTAAACATTTCTCGGCAAACATGACAGAAATCTGCTGATACAAATGATAATTTTCCTTTGGAACTTAAATTCATGTTTTTATTTTGCACTAGACTCATTCACACTCTCAGCTGTTCGGTGAAACATTTTATACGATCGCTGCTCCTTTACAATTTAATCTCAGAATATTTTTCATCGTAGGTACTGTGTATGCAACAGGCTATGCTGACAAGTGAATGGAAATATACTGAATGGTGTACGAATCTGAGGCACAGCTACGACTAGAAGTAGACACTAAATCTAAAATGCATTCTGTATCAGCATTAATTACAAAAGACAGCATCAATTTGTTCTAAAGCCAGTAAAAAATTTACATAATGAGATTTTCACTCTGCAGCGGAGTGTGCGCTGATATGAAACTTCCTGGCAGATTAAAACTGTGTGCCCGACCCGAGTTCGAGTCTCGGTCGGGCACACAGTTTTAATCTGCCAGGAAGTTTCAAAAAATTTACATATTTTTTTCTGACACTAAGCATTTTACTGTTGACTTTGTTAAAGTGTGTACAGTTAAACAATTTGCATCTAATTTTTCTTTGGAATGAAAATGGGACACACAACATTCACATACTACAATCAACAATGAGAATAAGTAAGGCATCTACGTACAACCATCTGCTTTCCAGATGGTTCATCTATTATTGTCAGCTTGACACTTCTCTAATGCAAATTCATTAATACTATTATAGTAAAACTATTAGTCTCAAAGTTGACAACGTCCACGACGTTCAGCCAACTGAGCCTCGTCCATGGGTGTTTGGTCAATGACCGCTGCTCAGATCGAGTTTTAAATTATGGCTGCTGTAGTCCATTGGCATTTGGAGACTGTTAAAATCTGGCAAAAGAAGTGATACATAGCACAGGGTGACCATCTTCGCTGATTCAGTGCTCTCATATGGCAGTCAGTCGAGTATCTCAGAGGAACTGATCTGAAATTAAATATCAAAACAAAATATTGTGTAAATTGCAGCAGTTTATAAGGAAACGACTTTTGCATGTGTTTTGTTATATGTATTCACCCAGACGCATTTTATATTTTAATATGACTTCAGTGGCTGCCCTGGAATATCGCACAATTTTTTTTTATTTCAAAACAGTTCACGAAAATATTTAATAATGAAATGAAGAAGTGCTTACAGTGAAACGTCTGTTTCATTGTTTGAAGACCATACGTTTTTCCCTCGTGCGTCTACACATTTTTCTGTAGTTACTGCAATTTCCTCAAATCTCATAAATACGAAAAAAAATTCTGGTATGTTATATTTTAGTACAAGGGATTCGTGATTGCTGTTAGCTCGATTCATTTTGTTTTTATCGGTATTACACTGAAAATATCTGCAGATGACGAGGGTATGCACTATGCATCTGGTTGTTGAAATACATACATACATACAGGGTGTTTCAAAAATGACCGGTATATTTGAAACGGTAATAAAAACTAAACGAGAAGCGATAGAAATACACCGTTTGTTGCAATATGCTTGGGAGAACAGTACATTTTCAGGCAGACAAACTTTCGAAATTACAGTCGTTACAATTGTCAACAACAGATGGCGCTGCGGTCTGGGAAACTCTATAGTACGATATTTTCCACATATCCACCATGCGTAGCAATAATATGGCGTAGTCTCTGAATGAAATTACCCGAAACCTTTGACAACGTGTCTGGCGGAATGGCTTCACATGCAGATGAGATGTACTGCTTCAGCTGTTCAATTGTTTCTGGATTCTGGCGGTACACCTGGTCTTTCAAGTGTCCCCACAGAAAGAAGTCACAGGGGTTCATGTCTGGCGAATAGGGAGGCCAATCCACGCCGGCTCCTGTATGTTTCGGATAGCCCAAAGAAATCACACAATCATCGAAATATCCATTCAGGAAATTAAAGACGTCGGCCGTGCGATGTGGCCGGGCACCATCTTGCATAAATCACGAGGTGTTCGCAGTGTTGTCTAAGGCAGTTTGTACCGCCACAAATTCACGAAGAATGTCCAGATAGCGTGATGCAGTAATCGTTTCAGATCTGAAAAATGGGCCAATGATTCCTTTGGAAGAAATGGCGGCCCAGATCAGTACTTTTTGAGGATGCAGGGACGATGGGACTGCAACATGGGGCTTTTCGGTTCCCCATATGCGCCGGTTCTGTTTATTGACGAAGCCGTCCAGGTAAAAATAAGCTTCGTCAGTAAACCAAATGCTGCCCACATGCATATCGCCGTCATCAATCCTGTGCACTATATCGTTAGCGAATGTCTCTCGTGTAGCAATGGTAGCGGCGCTGAGGGGTTGCCGCGTTTGAATTTTGTATGGATAGAGGTGTAAACTCTGGCGCATGAGACGATACGTGGACGTTGGCGTCATTTGGACCGCAGCTGCAACACGGCGAACGGAAACCCGAGGCCGCTGTCGGATCACCTGCTGCACTAGCTGCGCGTTGGCCTCTGTGGTTGCCGTACGCGGTCGCCCTACCTTTCCAGCACGTTCATCCGTCACGTTCCCAGTCCGTTGAAATTTTTCAAACAGATCCTTTATTGTATCGCTTTTCGGTCCTTTGGTTACATTAAACCTCCGTTGAAAACTTCGTCTTGTTGCAACAACACTGTGTTCTAGGCGGTGGAATTCCAACACCAGAAAAATCCTCTGTTCTAAGGAATAAACCATGTTGTCCACAGCACACTTGCACGTTGTGAACAGCACACGCTTACAGCAGAAAGACGACGTACAGAATGGCGCACCCACAGACTGCGTTGTCTTCTATATCTTTCACATCACTTGCAGCGCCATATATTGTTGAAAACTGTAACTACTGTCATTTCGAAAGTTTGTCCGCCTGAAATTGTACTGTTGTCCCAAGCATATTGCAACAAACGGTGTATTTCTATCGCTGCTCGTTTAGTTTTTATTGCCGTTCCAAATATACCGGTCATTTTAGAAACACCCTGTACATACTGTACTGATCTCCTTCAAGTCTGATTTGTCTTTCGAGCTTTGTTTGTTGTACATTAACAGTGACACTCCGAGAGAAGGATAGGGTTACTGAAGAAGAGTTGATCGATACTCATGCGTTGACTGGATTCGTAGGAAGGAAGGCGCAATGCCAGTATGATGTTCTGTTCCTACACCGACAGCAAGAGACATCATTGTGGTGTAAAAAACTTTTATACGTATCACTGTTCCTTCAAACAAGACTAACAAGAAACTTTTGTGAAGTTGGGAGCTAGGAGATGAGGCACTGGTAGAAGTATGGAGCATGTATTGGGAGTTGTTCCTGGATAGCTCAATCGTTAGGGAACTAGCCCACGGAAAGCGAAAGTCTCAGGTCGAGTACCAGTCTAGCATACAGTTTTAATCTACCAGAAAGTATCAGATCAGTGCAGTCTCTATAGCAGACTAAGAATTTCATTCTGAAGTTTGAGCATGGGGTAAGACGTGTATATTTCTATTGTCTATTGTCAAACCCCAATTTATGAAAGATGTTTATATTTTATTAATAGGATTACGTAGGAATAATTAATATTTGTCATGTTGGAAATAATTGTGGTAGCAAGGAATTTCTGCACCAAAGTGTTGTTGGCAAGAGAGACCGCACATTGATAGAATTTTAAAAAGGGCGGGAGAGACCGCGTATGGATACATTTTAAGAAAAGAGCGGGAAAAGACCGCGCATTGATACATTTTGTAATGGTAGCAGGGATTGTCTGCACCAGAAAGCATTGTTGGCCGGAGAGACCGCACTGTAGCGTTCGTAGGAAGTCAGTAGTAAGCGAGAAGTGAAGCGTGTCGGTAGGAAGTCTGAAGCGAGAGGTTGAGAGGAGCTGTGTGCCTGCCAGCCACCAGCTATGATTTACAAGAGATTATAAACGGATGTACAGAGACATCAGCTAAATATTATCATAAGAGGAACAAATATTATTGAATTTTTTTTTTTTTTTTTTTTTTTTTTTTTGAGAAACTCAAGACTACTGAAGGTATGTTGGCGCAATGCTAGTTGTAAGATTATTGTAAAAAGTAAGTCCCCTTTGAACGTTTGTAAAATCATTTCATTTAGAATATCATTAATTTTTGCCAGCAATATTGCATTACTGATTATAATCCATCTCAAAAACCAAAATTTTACTGTTGTCAAGAAAAAGTTTGGCTATGAATTACGTAACTTCAGTCAAATTAATTAAAGAGTAACGTCAGCTTTGGTAATTAATACAGCCACTTACTATGACAGCCCACCAGCAGCTAATAGAGTAAAGTAAAACAGAGTAAGTATATTCATGTCGCAGTTCGATGTAGCAGTCAGATGGCGATCCAGTAACAGTAAAAAAGGTAAGGAACAGTTTTGGGTTATTGCAGATAACGACTGACGGCCACGACGACGACACATTCTATGTTTCGTCGAAATAATCAGCAAACCACTTTCAATAAACAGCATTTAAATTTGTGAAGATTGAGAAAGAGAATTAATTTCAAAAGGAAGATTTCATTTTTTATTATTAAGCAAGAGGTAGAATCCTAAGGGGAGGTTTCATGGGATATTGTAGAAGGGAAGGTTGAGTAACAAAAGAGATATAGAGGAGACGGGAAGGTTTCAATGGTATGAGACATATATTCAGTGATATTGTTAACCCTGGTATGCTTTTAATGCGTACCTCGAAAAATGTGGACGAGTCTGGAGTGAAAGCACATGGCCGGTCGGAGTGGCTGAGCGGTTCTAGGCACTTCAGTCTGGAACTGCGCTACCGCTACGGTCGCAGGTTCGAATCCTGCCTCGGGCATGGATGTGTGTGATCTCCTTAGGTTAGTTAGGTTTAAGTAGTTCTAGGGGACTGATGATCTCAGCTGTTAAGTCCCCTAGTGCTCAGAGCTATTTGAACCATTTTTTTGGAAAACACATGCAGTTTTCTACTTCTATGAAAATATGATCCAGAAACACTGAAACAGTAATCTGTTGTTATCAAAACATACAACACCAATAACTGACGTCTATCAAAATTAAGAAAAGTATTGACTTGATATAATTCAGAGTGACTGTGCAAGGTGGCAGAGTAAATGAAGGTCAGTTTCGCACCTTACATAAGAGTTTTATACATTGTAACTTACTTCGGCGGTAATGAGCAGATTTGTCTGTAAGTATGTAATGCAAAGGGGGTGACACTCAGTCGATGGTATTAACAAACCACTCCTAGATAATGCATGTCAATGAGCAGAAGGTGAAACAAGCAGCGAGAGGAATATTTTTGTGCGGAAGCCAGTACAGGCAGACACAGGGGCCGCACCCCGGGAGGCACTAAAGAAAGCTCTTAAGGGGGCGCGCCTCACAACGAGAGCCAGCGCATACAGGTGCATACTGCAGGGCGAGTAACGGGCCACCAGAAGTAGGGCAGAAAGAAGCTTTAGAAAACTGCGTTTCAGCATTCCAAATGGGTACGAAGAAAACCAGTGATGCATTCTGTAAGTAGGCTGTTTATGTTTTCTTTATGTAAGTAGGCTGTTTATGTTTTCTTATTGGCAACATTATGTAGCGCTCTATATGAAAATCACTGCCTGTGCTGTGTGCAGTCTGTGGCTAGTTTGCATTGTTGTCTGCCATTGTAGTGTTTGTCTCTGGTGTTGTTCCATTGTGTCTAACTTCTGAAGCTTTTGCTCTGTTTGTCTCTGATTTTGTTCCATTGTGTCTAACTTTTGAAGATTTTGTCCCATTTGTTGCATTAATTGTAATAACAATGCATTAGTGTCTGGAATCTGTTCCTCTACGCTTTTCAGCAGTGCATTTGCACCAGCAACATTCACATTTTGACAAGCAGAAAATGTGTCTTGACTCATTTGAGAAAACGGTGAGAACCCAAAACCTGAGTCTACAGTATTTGCAAAATTGTGTTCTGTCATTCCCAATTCCTGAGGCGAGCTGTTGCCGACCGATCGATCGATAATGCTTCCCTGTTTACTACCGGTTTCACTGTCTACACCATTATTTGACGCCCGCTCCATTTCCCTATGCACAGTTACCAAATTACTACTTTGAATATTAGTTAATTCATTACATGGTGGCGTTAACACACTGCTTTCGTCTTCACTGTCATTTCTCAGTTTACTTTGGAGCCTAGTGTTACGTTTTTCACACGCCATTATTGTCAGAATATTTCACACGACAACACAGAAAAACACAATTTGAAGAGAAAAAATAGGGGAACACATTAACATAGCACTGAAAATAATATCTAGTTAATTGCAAGCGTAGCTTCGAAATACTTAGTGCAAATCTACATGCATGCCACAACTGTTTTACTGTACAACAATGAAAGGCTGCAACTACAAAAGAGATTCTCTCTACAATTACGCGCTAGCAATAAACAATAGCTACACTAATTACACAAACTACAAGAAAAAAATCAGAAGATTCCAGTGAGGTATCCTAGGCTAAGGGTCGACATATGAAACGTCCCCTTAGAACATTTATACACGACTGTGCTTAAACTGACACACAATAATTTTAGCGCAACGCAATCTGACTTTCAAAAATACCTACAAAAGAATGGCCCTGACTAACATTAACCTATACCTTTCACAAATCACTTACCTCACAAAAATCTTCGTTACTCGAACTACTGCAATACAGCGAGCGCCTCTACTGCCAGCTAAATAAAAGATTCAAACTATGGAAGTCACTAACTACTGATAGGGATAGTTAGCAAATGAAAGATTTTAATAGAGAACAAACACTGCATTTACCTTAATAATCATAATATACATAGCAGTTCAATTTCAAAACTCCGCCATCTCTCTCCCCACATCCACCACTGCTGGCGGCTCACCTCCAACTGCGCAACGCTACGCACTGTTCACATCCAGCTGCCGCTGCCCAACACTACAGTGGCAGACAACAATGCAAACTAGCCACAGACTGCACACAGCACAGCCAGTGATTTTCATATAGAGCGCTACGTAATGTTGCCAATAAGAAAACACAAACAGCCTACTTACATAAAGAAAACATAAACAGCCTACTTACAATTAGATCACGTGAACTTCAAGTGGTGCACATGTGACAGACACATGTAACTTTTTAGGCGTCTGGAGCAGGCAGAAATTGTCCGATTGAAGAAAACGCACTGTGAAGGAGTGAAGTGCCGAGATTTCGACGCAGTTTAGTGGTGGGACCCCTGCTATTGCTAGAGAGAGTTTCCACAAAATAGGAGGGACGCTCCTATTGGTCAATAAAAGCCGTGATGTGGAGAACGAAAGAAGCCAGGTGGGGAGACAGTTTGGCTATGAGAAAGACAAGACGGAAATTTTAGAGGATTCTTCTCTGAACTGGCCTCGTGTGCAAAGGAGTGCATAACGCTCCGTACGACGCAGAGGAGAATTTTGTGTGAACACTGCGTTCACAATGGCTGACCTCCAGCTAGGAATTAGCTGTAGCGTCGTTGAGCTCCAACTCTGGAGAAACAAACCGGCCAGTTAGTTAATAGTTTTTTGCGAGAACTGCGAGGGCATTGAAACTTCCTGGCAGATTAAAACTGTGTGCCCGACCGAGACTCGAACTCGGGACCTTTGCCTTTCGCGGGCAAGTGCTCTACCAACTGAGCTACCGAAGCACGACTCACGCCCGGTACTCACAGCTTTACTTCTGCCAGTACCTCGTCTCCTACCTTCCAAACTTTACAGAAGCTCTCCTGCGAACCTTGCAGAACTAGCACTCCTGAAAGAAAGGATATTGCGGAGACATGGCTTAGCCACAGCCTGTGGGATGTTTCCAGAATGAGATTTTCACTCTGCAGCGGAGTGTGCGCTGATATGAAACTTCCTGGCAGATTAAAACTGTGTGCCCGACCGAGACTCGAACTCGGGACCTTTGCCTTTCGCGGACAAGTGCTCTACCAACTGAGCTACCGAAGCACGACTCACGCCCGGTACTCACAGCTTTACTTCTGCCAGTACCTCGTCTCCTACCTTCCAAACTTTACAGAAGCTCTCCTGCGAACCTTGCAGAACTAGCACTCCTGAAAGAAAGGATATTGCGGAGACATGGCTTAGCCACAGCCTGGGGGATGTTTCCAGAATGAGATTTTCACTCTGCAGCGGAGTGTGCGCTGATATGAAACTTCCTGGCAGATTAAAACTGTGTGCCCGACCGAGACTCGAACTCGGGACCTTTGCCTTTCGCGGGCAAGTGCTCTACCAACTGAGCTACCGAAGCACGACTCACGCCCGGTACTCACAGCTTTACTTCTGCCAGTACCTCGTCTCCTACCTTCCAAACTTTACAGAAGCTCTCCTGCGAACCTTGCAGAACTAGCACTCCTGAAAGAAAGGATATTGCGGAGACATGGCTTAGCCACAGCCTGTGGGATGTTTCCAGAATGAGATTTTCACTCTGCAGCGGAGTGTGCGCTGATATGAAACTTCCTGGCAGATTAAAACTGTGTGCCCGACCGAGACTCGAACTCGGGACCTTTGCCTTTCGCGGACAAGTGCTCTACCAACTGAGCTACCGAAGCACGACTCACGCCCGGTACTCACAGCTTTACTTCTGCCAGTACCTCGTCTCCTACCTTCCAAACTTTACAGAAGCTCTCCTGCGAACCTTGCAGAACTAGCACTCCTGAAAGAAAGGATATTGCGGAGACATGGCTTAGCCACAGCCTGGGGGATGTTTCCAGAATGAGATTTTCACTCTGCAGCGGAGTGTGCGCTGATATGAAACTTCCTGGCAGATTAAAACTGTGTGCCCGACCGAGACTCGAACTCGGGACCTTTGCCTTTCGCGGGCAAGTGCTCTACCAACTGAGCTACCGAAGCACGACTCACGCCCGGTACTCACAGCTTTACTTCTGCCAGTACCTCGTCTCCTACCTTCCAAACTTTACAGAAGCTCTCCTGCGAACCTTGCAGAACTAGCACTCCTGAAAGAAAGGATATTGCGGAGACATGGCTTAGCCACAGCCTGGGGGATGTTTCCAGAATGAGATTTTCACTCTGCAGCGGAGTGTGCGCTGATATGAAAGTTCCTGGCAGATTAAAACTGTGTGCCCGACCGAGACTCGAACTCGGGACCTTTGCCTTTCGCGGGCAAGTGCTCTACCAACTGAGCTACCGAAGCACGACTCACGCCCGGTACTCACAGCTTTACTTCTGCCAGTACCTCGTCTCCTACCTTCCAAACTTTACAGAAGCTCTCCTGCGAACCTTGCAGAACTAGCACTCCTGAAAGAAAGGATATTGCGGAGACATGGCTTAGCCACAGCCTGGGGGATGTTTCCAGAATGAGATTTTCACTCTGCAGCGGAGTGTGCGCTGATATGAAACTTCCTGGCAGTAGAGCACTTGCCCGCGAAAGGCAAAGGTCCCGAGTTCGAGTCTCGGTCGGGCACACAGTTTTAATCTGCCAGGAAGTTTCATATCAGCGCACACTCCGCTGCAGAGTGAAAATCTCATTCTGGAAACATCCCCCAGGCTGTGGCTAAGCCATGTCTCCGCAATATCCTTTCTTTCAGGAGTGCTAGTTCTGCAAGGTTCGCAGGAGAGCTTCTGTAAAGTTTGGAAGGTAGGAGACGAGGTACTGGCAGAAGTAAAGCTGTGAGTACCGGGCGTGAGTCGTGCTTCGGTAGCTCAGTTGGTAGAGCACTTGCCCGCGAAAGGCAAAGGTCCCGAGTTCGAGTCTCGGTCGGGCACACAGTTTTAATCTGCCAGGAAGTTTCATATCAGCGCACACTCCGCTGCAGAGTGAAAATCTCATTCTGGAAACATCCCCCAGGCTGTGGCTAAGCCATGTCTCCGCAATATCCTTTCTTTCAGGAGTGCTAGTTCTGCAAGGTTCGCAGGAGAGCTTCTGTAAAGTTTGGAAGGTAGGAGACGAGGTACTGGCAGAAGTAAAGCTGTGAGTACCGGGCGTGAGTCGTGCTTCGGTAGCTCAGTTGGTAGAGCACTTGCCCGCGAAAGGCAAAGGTCCCGAGTTCGAGTATCGGTCGGGCACACAGTTTTAATCTGCCAGGAAGTTTCATATCAGCGCACACTCCGCTGCAGAGTGAAAATCTCATTCTGGAAACATCCCCCAGGCTGTGGCTAAGCCATGTCTCCGCAATATCCTTTCTTTCAGGAGTGCTAGTTCTGCAAGGTTCGCAGGAGAGCTTCTGTAAAGTTTGGAAGGTAGGAGACGAGGTACTGGCAGAAGTAAAGCTGTGAGTACCGGGCGTGAGTCGTGCTTCGGTAGCTCAGTTGGTAGAGCACTTGCCCGCGAAAGGCAAAGGTCCCGAGTTCGAGTCTCGGTCGGGCACACAGTTTTAATCTGCCAGGAAGTTTCATATCAGCGCACACTCCGCTGCAGAGTGAAAATCTCATTCTGCGAGGGCATTGTAATATGCATCCTGCTCCAGCCATGTGACTGTATATTGCCATAGTCTGAGACGTGTTTTCTCGCATATCGAGTAACATAGGGAGAGTTGCTGCGGGAAAATTCAGCTAAGGTTTAATTAGTTTCATAGGAATTTCAGACGGCGAGAGCAGCCAGGCAGATGACTGCACATCGCAGCTAAGGTAAATACCGCGCGCAGAGGCGTAAGCTTCTCAGTTCACCGGCTTGCGTCCACTGTAAACTCGAACGACCTTGGGTATACTTTCGCTCGACTTGTCACAAAACTAACCATCCTCCGTAGACTTGATTGTCGTCCCAAAATTAGTACCGAACTTTGAACCGGGATTAGATGATTTATCGTAGTATTAAGATTAATTTTGTGAAGAAACTTCTACTTAAAATTTAATATGGTTGTGTTTAGGATTATTTAACTTTCTGATAGTTACAATTTAATACTGTTGTGTTTAGTATTAGTTCACTTTCAGAGGCCGAGACGTCCGCAGCTCGTGGTCGTGCGGTAGCGTTCTTGCATCCCACGCCCGGGTTCCCGGGTTCGATTCCCGGCGGGGTCAGGGATTTTCTCTGCCTCGTGATGACTGAGTGTTGTATGCTGTCCTTAGGTTAGTCAGGTTTAAGTACTTCTAAGTTCTAGGGGACTTATGACCACAGCAGTTGAGTCCCATAGTGCTCAGAGCCATTTGAACCATTTGGAGAGGTCCTACATTCCTCTTATCTGCGTATTCCACTTACTCCTGTAGTGTGCGTGTGTGTGTATGTGTGTGTGTGTGTGTGTATGGGCGGGTGGGTGGGGGGGGGGGTGGGAATCAACGCCCTAAGGAAACGGGTAGTTTCATTAACGCCCTGTATTTCTCTTCATAGGACCTGCTCGTGTCAATTCTGAGTGGTGGTGTGTCTGAAATGTTTTAGTTGGCAGCCCATAAGAAACCGGCGTTATTTCAGTGCTGTGCGTTGCTGTTCTGATCTCCATCGTAGAGGTGTCAAACGAAAAACTGAAGTGTGGGTAAGACAGGTGTGACGATGATCCCATCGTGTGACACGTCGGTGGCGGTGCTGGGCAGAATTGCGGTGAAATACGATGTGGTATCATTAACTCATCTTACATTGTAACCTTCCCGCAAAATTTCTAAGGACTTATTTAATATAAATGGAGCCAAGTGTAACCTCCCGGCTAAAATGTAAGAGGAAAATGGGACAATACTATAACCTTCCAGAGAAATTTTCTTATAATGACAATAATTTGAAATGTCAATTATAATCGTGCTAAGTGTAACCTCCCCAAAAAATGAAAGTCAATTTAATAAGAAATGAAATCTCATTGACAATGAAAACGCAAATAGACCGAAATGTCGATATTTAGGCCCTGATTAAACTCAAATTCTTATCTCAGTAAAACTGCATCTGCTCTTATTTTTCGTCATAGCTTGGAGGAAATGCATCGCAAATATATATATATTTTTGAATTTAAGGCAAACTTTACTTTAAGGAAATGCAAGGGAAATATTATTTCAAAAAGTATTGTTTGTTAAAATGGTTGGTTTAACATCAAAATTATTATTGGGGCGATTTTTGAACAAATTAATTACACTTAAGATCCATTACAATACATTATTAGGTGAGCGCAAAGCTGCTTCATTACGTTATTTAAAAAATATACCTCGTCCTGAATCTCGACCAGAATGCCATGTCGACGCCCGCCGACTCGTCACACAACACCGACTGTCTCTCGCGTGCTACTAGCACAGACCACGTCATCTCGCATGCGCTAGTACTCTCGAACTGCTAACTCGCAACTCAACTGACTACATGCTCTCTGGTCAGAGATTCTGCGGCTCGCCATCGCTGCCTATGAAACATACGCGTTTCAACATCTCACCTGAACTCCTGACCACTGCTCTTCTTTTCACACGTGTCGACATGCTGCTGTCTCAAGCGTCGCCGTGCCAGAGAATAATGGCGCAGGGCGCCGTGCTTTGGCATCTTAATAGAGAAAGTTTGTAGGCGCCGTTGAGCCAAATTTCAAGCTTCTACATCGTAATGGGAGGCAATTACTGTGTTTCGAAAAAGTGATCCTTTAATTATGCTGCGCCCTGCGTTTTAATCATGTTAATTGCACTAATCCTTTCTCTCCGTTTTCAAATAAACATCGTAGGCCGAACTAAGTCAAATTCACAATTCCACGAGTCGCATACTACATCGTCAGACCTGGATTTTGTAGATTCCAGAATACGTTCCTCGAGATCTTCCATAAAAGTTTTGTGGTAGGGGACTGTCAGGGAGCGGTAAGGTGCTGAACCGAAATTAAATAATTCATTTTGGCAAGAATTTGTTGCACTCCGTTTCAAAACGCAATGAAGAAATGATAGAATCTGGTATAATGATAGCTTTAAACTTTTACATAAAATGATCAAACGCTATTCAAAAGCATTGACTTGAACATTCAAGTTACTTTCTTAATAAAGTAAAACCTTTGTCACTCTATTCTGAACTAAGCTAAATCGTGAGAAATTAATTTTAAAAAATCTATTTAGTGAGGCCAGCCACACAAAGAATTTAAGGCCACAGCATGGAAAACTAATGAACAATAAACACAACCTGAAGTTCAGTTAAAACTAAAATATGCTTCTATACAGCCAATCTCAATTAACTGTAAATGAAGTCTCGTAAAATTTGTAGATTTTGCAACTTTTCATAAAAGCCTGAACTAGTAATAATAAAAGAACTGTACCAAATTCCAATTTTTTACATTTGGCTCAGAGCTTAGTAACGCACTGTGAGAGTAGCTTACCATAGTTTATATAGCCTGAAGCAAATGTCTGATTCTCGAAGCCTAGTGATAATGCTTAAAAAATGATATCAAGACTCAAGCTTGGAACACACAGAAAGTAGTTAATGATGAGAAGAACATAATTTCAATTGAGGCAACTCTAAAGAATGTAAATGAAGTAAACAACAAATTAGTCAACTTATTCGTCGTCATGCGAGCTGCCACTTCCTATGGCTTAGGCTGAATTTGCTAAATTTTGAACAGCGGGAAACAAGTATGTATCAAATTCTCGTAACATAAAGCGATTACCACAAGCACCTAAGGGTATACAAAAGAACTCAAGGTATATCACTTACAAGTTTAAAACAGAGTCTCTAGTTATCCACGCTTTTTCTCTTCGTGGAAGTTAAATTTATACCTTTTTTTTGTCATCAGTCGTCTTTTGACAGGTTGTTGCAGCCCGCCACGAATTCCCCTCCTGTGCCAACCTCTTCATCTCACAGTAGCACTTGCAACACACGCCCTCAATTATTTGCTGGATGTATTCCAATCTCTGTCTGCCTCTCCGATTCTGCGCAGAAATTACTCATTCCTTACCTTATCAGTCCACCTAATTTTCAGCATTCGTCTGTAGCACCACATCTCAAATGGTTCAATTCTCTTCTGTTCCGGTTTTCCATGCTTCACTACCGTACAATGCTCTGCTCCAAAGAGAGAGGAAGACGCGGCGAGATGGACAAGGACGGCTGGAGGCAAATATTTGTGGCGCAGGACTCAAACACATTGGCAATAATACTTGACAAAGGATTCCCTATCGCAACATCATCGCTCTATTTTTCGAACTGACCACTGATTAAAAACTAAGCGGAAGTCAACACATTATGCATTGTTACACGTGTGACTAGCAGAGGACAGAAAATCAAGGCAGTAAATGAAATGTTACAGACGACTTCCATTAACCGGGATCCCGCATCTCGTGGTCGTGCGGTAGCGTTCTCGCTTCCCACGCCCGGGTTCCCGGGTTCGATTCCCGGCGGGGTCAGGGATTTTCTCTGCCTCGTGATGGCTGGGTGTTGTGTGCTGTCCTTAGGTTAGTTAGGTTTAAGTAGTTCTAAGTTCTAGGGGACTGATGACCATAGTTGTTAAGTCCCATAGTGCTCAGAGCCATTTGAACCATTAACCGGGACTTCAATATGTTCACTTGAAGTATTTTATAACAACTTTTCTGGCTAAGTTATTACGCTAATTTTTGAATAATATATATTTTACTAACAATGAAACATTTCCTTGACTATTTCCAGTAGTCGTTACAACAATGCGAAATGTCTGTTGGATCACGAAAATAAATGTTGTATTTACACCAGATCCACCAGATACAAGGAAAATTGGTGCATTTAGGCACAGATCTGGAATGGAGTAAGAAATGGTCGTGGCCATTATTCTGCATATTGTGCTGAGGACAGGGCATACTTGATCGAATTTGTGAAACCTGTTGATGCAAACTGGCATTGCACAAATTACTGAAGGTTAAGAATACTATTCCGCTAGTAAAAATCTGAAATGACAAAGACTTTCAGAAATTATGACGTTCAACAGCTCTCTGAAAAACTCCTTTTGATGTTGAAAAATTTCTTTATTGACAGACTGAACCTTTCCATCGTCCTCCTCAAGACGGATGTGATATTAAGTTCAGGCCAAGAGACCAAAAATAAAGCAATGTATTATTTCCTGCTTTCGGATGTAATATTAAAAATTCTCTTCTATTTTTTCCAGATTTTGCTACGTCAGTTATCAGATTTTTACACTAAACTGTAGCTCTTTTTAAAATTTTTGGACCTAAGTTGCCTGGAGGCTCCTTAAAACAGGTATAAAGCTGCAAGAAACAGCAATCAACAACTATTTATCACTGGTATTGTTGTATGCTAATGTGTCACACGATTCATAGACTGCACAGGTGACTTGGTCTTTCTTCGGCCGAAATGATAAAGTGCTGTTTGCATGCAGTTCTTACACAATACCTGACTAGTTGAGTTTATAAATAGCATAGCAAGAAGCTTCATCTTTCCGTCAGCGACGAATTTCTCTATAGAATTCTCTATCAGTCACATCTCCTCTACATTATTATTGTAACTGAACTTCGTAATTTTGAGACTTGCTTTTCGATATAATTTACTGAACTTCTTTTACCTGGCGGAAAAAACGTGGAAATCAGTAATATCAATTTCACTTGCAGTTCAGAGGGCCAGATCTCGTAAATCTGTCAGTAACGCTGTATTGACTCTCAAGAGCAGTTCTAAAGATTTGAACAGTTTTTCTTTCACAATTTTTCGAGTGTCATTTTGGCATGTATTTCGTACTTTGCTTAAATCTGCGTTCCATTTACACAGTTCACGTTCAGATTTCACGAAATCAGACTGGCTTTGCCCTCTGATTAACTTAAGTGTTTTCTCTGTCTTTCCTTCAATCAGAAACTTTACAGCGTTTTCTCTTAAACTGAAAGCTATTACTGTACATGCATTCTTTGGGCTACAAAGGTACTGTGCTTTTGCCCTGGACTTAAATTAGCACAACAATCATTGTTCGAACCAAAATTCATGGAATCTTCAGTTATTTCATGTTTCTTCTAATGTTTCTTCTAATGTTTCCACGAAATGTCGACATAATTCGAACAAATGTCCAAGAAAATCACTAATAAGCAAAACACATGTATGTATTCTGGAGAAGAAAATGATTTCGACTGCGTTTTCTTCAAATTTCATTTCTCCATAGGTTGAAACATTATTTGAATTCCTCATTACCGTGAAAATCCAGAATCTACGCAATAACAAATGCTATCAGTTAGCATATGCGAAGAAAACACAAAGAAAGCTAATTTGTTTCATTTCCATTGTTAACACTTAGCGATACCGTAAAGGCAACTGCTACCTATTTTGGATACTAAATGAGTTAGAAATTTCAGCGAATAGTAACTAACAACTGTGTCAGAAACACTATCAACGGAAACGGAAATTCACTCTACAAATTACAATCGCGTTTCACCGTGTCATCTATTTTTACCGATTTGCCCTTAAACAATGACATGCACCTGTCAATGACATGCGCTGTCCGGCACAGCTATGGCAGGAAAGTACATTCCTTCAGCCACCTTATGAGATGCGACTTCGACAATTTTCAACATATTTTTAAAAATACTTGCAGAGAGTTTTCTCTGGTAAAATTTTGACATTGTGTTAGTTTCGGTATATTCTCCCTTTAAAAATAAATTTTAGAACAAGTTTATACATGTCGGACTGGACAGTTACTTTGTCAGTTACAATTATTGCGCGAATGGTAGGCTTGCAAGGTACGGAGAAACAGAATGTAAAAGGGGTCCTGAGATCGCGACTTAATCGACCCTGGACCAGAAATAACTGCGGTACTTATCGTCTTAAGAAAAGGTTAGGCATGCAAGAAAAGTAATACGTACATTGTTAAATTAAAGAGCAAGTTATGGTAACGCAAGTTTTACTACAATCAAAGTTGAGTCCTGAATAGTGAAAGAACTGGAATTATAGATTTAAGAATCATGACAAACTTCCTTGAACAACTAGTTAGACAACCTGGATGCAATGGCGGTATTATAGACCTTATAGCTATCATTAGGTCTGACCTTATCGGCAGCGTGAGTATAGACACAGGGCATGATGCTATCATAACGACGATGATTACTAAAGTTAATAAATATATCAAGAAAGCTAGGAGAGTATTACGGTAGAAAAAGGGGATACACAGTTATCGGCATTCCACTTAGACAATGAATGGGCTCCATTTAGTTTCAATGTGACACATGTAGAGGGATTGTCGGCAAAGTTTAAACCAATTGCAAATAGCGCTCAGGAGACGTATGTGGCAAATAAGTTGATAAACGGCGGAAAAGCCTCGCCATGATTTAATAATCCAGTTCGGAAGGTGCTGAGGAAGCAGAGATTGTTGCATTGTCGATTAAAAAATGAACGCAGAAATGTCGACAGGCAAAAGATCGTAGAAATTTGGGCGCCCGTATGAAGCTTATCGCGCAAAGCATACGACGACTTCCACCGACGTACCTTAATGAAATATCCTTCCGAGAACCCAAGAAAATTCTGGTCGTACTTAAAATCACTAATCGGGTGGAAGACTCCTGTGTGTCCACTCGGCGACCAGTCTTGGGTGGCAAGACAGGTCACCAAAAGGAAAGCTGAAGTTTTAAACTCCGCTTTTAAGAACACAATCACGCAGGAGAATTGTAAAAACAAATCGTCGTTTGACTGTCACGCAGACTCCTTCACAGAGGACATACACTGCCGTTTGTGAAAAGTGCAACACCGAGAAGGAATTACCCGTATAGCGCTACACTTGGTGGAAGTGGTGACGAGTGTGCAAGCAATAGGTGATACGTTTTGCTGCGAGATGGGGTACGCGTAGGCCGAGCAGAACCCTCTGGTGTCGGTCCGACAGGGTCGGTGTCGCCGCTAGTGTAGTCGGCGCAGAGCTGTCACACGACGTCGTGTGACTAGGGCCTCCCGTCGGGTAGACCGTCCGCCGGGTAAAAGTCTTTCGATTTGACGTCACTTCGGCGACTTGCTCGTCGCTGGCGATGAAATGATTAGGACAACCCAACACCTAGTCCCTGAGCGGAGACCCGGGAATCGAACCCGGGCTACTCTCCTTACGCTTCATCATCCAGGTACGTCTTCACGTATATCATGTTGTTCCACCGAGAATCGAACTTAGTCATGTCAGCTCACTCAATGGGTATCTTCTCCTACCTGTTGATGATCCAGCTGCGTGGAGGGTCGCGTAGGGCACTCCCTAAGTAATTAGAAAAATACTGTCTGTATTTTGGGTTCCGTACGATCTTGCAATGACGTTCTTGTAGGTAGTTCCAAAAGTCTAATACATCTTTAGGTCCATCGCGAAATAAGTAGTGTACCGCATGCGCACGGATCCACGTGACAGCGTTGGTCTTGGCGCGCGGGAAATACTGTTGATCCGGAAATAGTAGAAACCGAGGTGTAATGTGTTCCGGAGTCACTCGTAGAAAATACGACGAAATTTGTCGCACCAAGCGCCATACGTCTTCTGCCGCGCCACATGTGAGACGGTGTTCGTCCGTGTCTGGTATCCCGCAGTCTACGCAGAGAGGCGATTCCGCCATGTTTATCTTGTGGAGGCGTGATCGGGTGATCTGTTTCCCATTGACTGTGATGTACCATGTGGATCGGACGGCAGTATCCAGTGGAATCGCGTGAATCGTCTTCCACACCACCTTCCAATTAACCTGAGGGCTTTTGGTCTCCACGATGTTTGGTGGGCGCCTCTGCTGTAGGACATGATATATATCCCGCGCCGACGCCTGTTTCGTCGGTGGTACTGCGATACGGACATAGCTGTGTTCAAAGTAAAAGTTCCCGAAGTAGTAGAAGGGTGGGGGTATGTCTTGCGTCGTCAGTGGGGGCATAATGGAGGACGGAGCTAAGGACTCCAACAGCAAACCTGTCAAACTTTCCGGGTGGTGGCGCCACTGCTTGATGTGTGACCTGACATACAGGGCCACAGCTCTGTCGTGGACATGGACTAGACAAAGGCCTCCCCTTTCTGGGGGAAGCGTCAGTGACTCATAACTGACTTTGAAGAGCATGCCTGTACTGACGTAGACTCCGAATGCCTCTAATAGACGTCGTGCCATCAGTAACGGTATTGGGAGAACACGCGCTATGTGTGGAAGGCGCGATGCGAGGTAAACATTGTCGAAGTGTGTCCTTTGGAGAATGTCGAGGGTCTGCAGACGAAGGTTGAAGATCTGGACCCGAATTTGTTGTAATAAGCGGCGGTAGTTAAGAGCCGCGGTGCGCCGTATGTCGTCGTGAAACTCTATTCCGAGACATTTGATAGCGCCACGAAGCTGTAGGGGTTCGACACACACTGGTGTCAACGCGTCTCCTATGGCCATGGCGACCGATTTGGCGACGTTGAGACAGCTGCCGGAAGCCACACCGAACGTGGTAATCCATTCTAGTGCTCTGTTGACATCGTCGCGATTGCGGAACACGAGAACCAGGTCGTCGGCATATGCTGTACAGCGAAATGTGACGGCACGTAGGGTAAGACCGGTGAGGCGTTGACGGAGACCACAGAGGAGCGGTTCCAGTGCCAGAGCATACAGTAACGTCGACAAGGGGCAGCCTTGACGGACGGAGCGGAAAATCGGGAGGGACTGCGAGAGACGCCCGTTAACGAGCACTTTGGAAGTCGCCTCTCGGAGGAGGCGCATCACGACGTCTGTGAATTGCTGTGGGTACTGCATGTGCTGGAGAACGAACGTTAGGTACGCGTGATCCACTCGATCAAAAGCTTGGCTAAAATCTAGTGACGCCAGCGCTCCCGGGATGCGGCGTGCCCTGGCTAGGGCTATTAAGTCACGGTATCGACACAGTGCTGTGTGGATGTTGTTGATACCCCCTAGGGAAGTCTGATCTGGCGAGATGACGTAAGGTAGGGTCGGTCGTAGACGGTTTGCTAATAGTCTGGTGAATATCTTCATGTCGCAGTTGACGAGAGTTAGCGGGCGGTAATCTTGTATTCGAGCCCCACCTTTAGGCTTGTGAACCGGTATAATTATTCCTTCTACGAAGGTCGCAGGGAGCGGCACCGCGGGGGACATAAGCTCCCGACAGATGTCTGTTAACTTGGGAGCCAGTAAATACTGGAAAGTTCTATAAAACTCCACAGGGAGCCCGTCGGGGCCAGGAGACTTATTCGCCGCACCTTTACCGATGGCGTCGATAACTTCGTCTTCCGTAATGTCGTTCAATAATTCAATTTGTAAATCCTATGGGACAATGCCGTAAACCAGTTGTGAGACTGCTGTCACCGTCGTCGGGTCGGAACATTGAGCAGAATAAAGTCGTACGTAATGGTCGAAGAAGGCTGCAGCAATATCGCGTTGTGTGGTGTGCTGATGGCCGTCCTCAGTGGTGATGGCATGTATCAGAGCCCGTCTTCGCAGTGTACGTTCTCGGATGACGTGGTACATGGTGGGTCGTTCCGTTGCGAGTCTGTCTTGTGTCCGCGCTCGGACGATCGGCATATGGGCTACGATCTGTGCTTTCGCACGCTGAACTGTCAGCTGTCGTTCCGGTTTGGGTGGCAAGGAGGCGCAGTCGCGAGGGACGGTGAAATAAAAATCAAGGGTCTGCCGCCTCCAAGCAGCAGTCTCACGACCATACGTAATAAAGGTTCGCCGTAGGGCCGGCTTGGCGCAGGTTAACCACCAACTAATCGACGTAGGATACGTTGGGAGGCGGCGGACGCACAAACTCCACGTGTCTTCGATGGCGCGTCGACAATCCGGAGAAGCGAGATGAGCAAGGTTTAATTTCCATGGATGTCGGCTGCGCCACACCCGTTGGCGACGAAGGGTGACGGAAAATTTATAGGCCTCGTGATGAGAAAAGGCTACTGGCCACACCTCCGCGTCACTCACCATTGCAGCGACAGAACGGGAGACGTAAATCCTATCGATGCGACTAGACGAGTGACTCGTGAAATGGGTGTATCCCGGTCTATTTCCTCGGACATGTTCCCATGTATCTACTAGCTGGAGATCGCTGATGAGTGTCTCAAGTTCGGGGCACGGTGAATGACGTGGCAGCTGATCTTTTGGTGCTTGGGTGCAATTGAAATCGCCCCCTAATACCAAGTCATCGTGCCTGCCCTGAAAAAGCGGTGCTATTCCTTCTGCGAAGAAGAGCGATCGGTCACGACGGCGATTCGTTCCGGAAGGGGCGTACACATTGATAAACCAGACGCCTTGCACCGTTACGGCCATTCCTCTAGCGTCGGGGAGATATCGGACTTCGTCCGCCTCGAGGCCCTCTCTGAGGAGAATGGCGACTCCACTGTTAGTTGGCGAGGCGTGGGACACATGAGTCGTATAACCATACATACCCGGGAAATCGGCGACGAAGACTTCTTGGAGAAAGACAATGTCAACGTCTGCTGCATTGAGCATGTCTTGGAGCAGCGACAACTTCGTACGTGTCCGAATGGTGTTAATGTTGATGGTCGTTAAGCGATAGGTCAGTAGTGCGTCTCCCGTGGTGGGGGCTGCCGTCACTGTCGCCGTAAAAGGTGGGGCCTGTGATCTGCTGGCCGCGTCCGCGCCGTCATCTGTTGCTACTCGGGAGGGGCCGAGGTGTGGGAGGAGAGACCCCTCTCCATCCACCACAGCGGCCGTAGAATCGTCTTCAATGTCATCCGCCCAAGGTCCGTAAGTTAACGGTGGCTGCGGTAGAACACTTGTGGGCTGAGTGACTAAGGGTGAATCCGCAGTTGTTTCCGGTTGTGTACCAACGGCGGGCGCTGTGCTGGCCATCCGTGTGCCCGAGGGAGCGGAATCGGGTTTGTCAAAATCAGACAAAGTGACAGGTGAGGGCGATCTCGTGTCATTCATTTTCCTCGTCGTTTCGTCGGCCGTCCGGTCGTCAACTGGAGAAGACGTCCGCTGGAGGCAATCGTCTGAGGGTGTGCGACGTCGCTTTTTATGTTTTCTCGGTGACCTTTGTTTGCGGACGTGAGTTTCTGTGTTCGAAAGAGTTTGTGGTTCCCGTATAGCATCCCCTTCAGGGAGAAAGGCAGAGGTCGGTACAACCCTAGCGTCGAGTTCCATTCTCTCGTCTGAATCTTCATGTGGAGTCGATGGGCGGCGTTCTTCAACCCCTGCAGACACCGTAATGGTGTTGGTCAATCCAGGACCGGCGACAGGTGCGCATTCTAACGCTTCCTGTCTTCCGGGGGGTTGTCGTCTGTCATGACGGTCGATCGTGTCACCTCTGCGTAATTGAGGGGGAGGGCCGTGAGCGTAGGAGGTGGTGTCGTGTCATGCAATGGAAGTTGTGTAACCCGACGTTGAATACACGCCGAGCGCACATGACCCTCCTGGCCGCAACCAGAACAAGTACGAGGTTCGCCGTCGTACATTATTATTGCTCGACAGCCACCTATGACTAAGTAGGACGGCACATGTTTCTTTAATTCAATTTTCACTTGTCAGACGCCGTTGAGGACTTGGTACGTCTCGAAGGTGTTCCATTTTTCGGCCATGTGGCTAATTACCGTCCCATAAGGGCGGAAAGATGAGGTAACGACGTCCGGTGGTACTTCGAAAGGGAGTTCGAAGACTCTTAGTGTGCGTAATCCTAGTCCAGCATGGTCAACAGTAACCTCTCCGATGTGACCATCGGAGTGTTTGAACTTGAGAGTGTTCGCGCATCTGTTCACAACTGCGTAACATAACTCGTCATCGACCATCTTGACGTAAACGACGCTACTTGTGATGGATAGGTGGATACCGATGATGTGCTGTGTTGGTATTTGAACTTCGTCACGGATGAATCGTTCGACTTCAAAGGCTCGCGGTCGTGCGTAGTCGGGCTGGAAGCTGATCTTGATGGTAGCTTTTCTGTACGAATGAGCCATGGCGACTCAGTGTTAACGGACGCGAGTATTAGCTGCGGCGAGGGAGTAAACAAACGACGCGCGCTCGCGACTCTGCGGACGGGACCGCGACCCTGCGGATGGGACGTAAACAAGACGTCCTCGCCGCTCACCGGCCGAAAGCAGACTGCCACACATTCTGTCACGCTGACCATTCAGCTACCGGGGACGGACGTCACACAAGGTGAAAACAATACAGTGAGTGTCAGTATGTCAAAAGGAGCCATATTGGCATGTGAACGAGTTCGAACTGGGCAGAATGATCGGTCTCCGGGAAACGGGGTTGTCATACCGTGACATTTCGGCTCGCACAGGGCATGTTGCGATGAGATTGATGCGTGTGTGGATGCAGTGGATAGAGTAAGGTCGTACGCTGCGACGAGAGGGAACTGGACCACGGAACATGACCAATGCGCGGGATGACCGTCATCTTGTCCGCATGGCTATTACGGACCATACAGCGTGAAACGTCCCCTTAGAACAATTTATACATGTGAAACGTCCACTTAGAACAATTATACAAGCCTGTGCTTAACCTGACACACAATATTATTTAGCGCAACGCAATCTGACTTTCAATAACCCCTACAAAACAATGGCCCTGACTAACTTTAACCTATACCTTTTACCAATCACTTACCTCACAAAAATCTTCGCTGCTCGAACTACTGCAATACAGCGAGTGCCACTACTGCCAGCTAAATAAAAGATTCAAACTACTGGAGGCACTAACTACTGATAGGGATAGTTAGCAAATGAAAGATATTATTAGAGAACAAACAATGTATTTACCTTAATATTCATAATTGACATCCAGTCTTACAGATTATCAAAACTCGGCCATCTCTCTCCCCACGTCCACCACTGCTGGCGGCTCACCTCCAACTGCCCAGAAACGTCCCCTTAGAACAATTTATACATGTGAAACGTCCACTTAGAACAATTATACAAGCCTGTGCTTAACCTGACACACAATATTATTTAGCGCAACGCAATCTGACTTTCAATAACCCCTACAAAACAATGGCCCTGACTAACTTTAACCTATACCTTTTACCAATCACTTACCTCACAAAAATCTTCGCTGCTCGAACTACTGCAATACAGCGAGTGCCACTACTGCCAGCTAAATAAAAGATTCAAACTACTGGAGGCACTAACTACTGATAGGGATAGTTAGCAAATGAAAGATATTATTAGAGAACAAACAATGTATTTACCTTAATATTCATAATTGACATCCAGTCTTACAGATTATCAAAACTCGGCCATCTCTCTCCCCACGTCCACCACTGCTGGCGGCTCACCTCCAACTGCCCAGCGCTACGCGCTGTTCGCATCCAGCTATAGCAGTTCATGACAACAATGGCAGACAACAATGCAAACTAGCCACAGACTGCACACAGCACAGCCAGTGACCTTCATACAGAGCGCTACGTAACGTTGCCAATAAGAAAACATAAACAGCAAGCTTACATAAAGAAAACATAAACAGCCTACTTACATAGAGAAAACATAAACAGCCTACTTACATAGAGAAAACATAAACAGCCTACTTACATAGCAAACAGCCTACTTACAAGCGTCATGCACGTTGTTGGCGCGTCGCTGGAGCACTGCAACAGGTGTGAACTTGTCTGCATCGACGGTTCGTCGCCGTCTGCGGCAGGTTGGACTGGTTGCACGCATGCCGTGACGTCGGCTTCCATTGTCCAGAAAAGACATGCTCTTCCGACTGCAATGGGCACGTGAACACCGTCACTGGGGTGCTGATTGGCAACACGTAATCTCTTCGGATGAGTCCCGCTTCAACGTGTCCTACAGTGATGGCCACATACGTGTCCGGCGGTACCGTGGTGAGCGCAATCTGGAGGGTTGCATTGTGGAGCGGCCTAGCAGACAAACACCAGGTGTGACGGTTTGGGGCGCCATTGGTTACAGCAACGGATCTCGCCCAGTACGTATTGCGGGCACTTTGAGCAGCAACCGGTACCTAACGGAGGTTGTGGTGCCTGAGGTACTCCCTCCCTGCCTCAGGTATCTCCACAGGCAAAATTTCAACAGGACAATACCTGCCCACATTTTGCGAGGAATGTACAGGCCTTCTTCGAAGAGCGACGAGTACCATTGCTTCCCTGGCCTGCACGTTGGCCAGACATGTCGCCCATCGAGCATGTCTGGGATATGGTTGGTCGGCACCTGGTGTGTCACGGATTTTTGGGCTCAGATACAAAATGCGTGGAGGGAAATCCCTATGGAATGTATTCAGAAACTTACTTATTCAATGCCACGGCGTATAGCAGCTCTAATTGCAGCGCATGGTGACCACATGGCATACTGAATAGTAGGGCACAAAGGACTTGTACAGATTTGAAAATGTTATCATTTACTTGTCATGTACCTAACCTGTGGTATTAAATTAATTGAATTTATGCATTTCCTTCTTGGTGCTGCAGTTTCCACAAACGGTAGTGTAGACATTGGCATCTTTGTTGTAGAGAAGTTTCCGAAAGAATTGAAAAAATAAGTCTCCACGTCCAGATGGAATCCCAGTCTGTTTTACAAGGAGAACTCTGCGGTTTACGCCCCTTACTTACTGTGCTTTATTTCGACTCTCTCTCCAAACACAAAGTCCCAAGCAACTGGAAGAAAAAATAGGGAGCTTCTGTATATAAGAAATGAAAAGCGATGGACCCGATAATTACAGACCAATATCCCTAACAATGGTATCCTGCAGAAATGCTGAGCACATTCTGAGCTGGACTATAACAAAATTCTCTTCAGACAGAGAAGCTTCTGTCCGCAAATGAGCACGGAATTAGAGGCCATCTCTCGAGGGATCCCTGCTTGCCCTTGTCCCACATGGTACCCAACAAACTTTGAATGGAAGCCAACAGGCGATTCCATGTTTCTAGATTTCTGAAAAGCGTTTGACACGTTACAGCACTGCAGACTGTTGCAGAAGGTTCGAGCGAACGGATTAGGTTATCAGGTATGCGAATAACTATCTAAGGTACAGTATGCAGCGCGTTCCCCTCGTCGGCGAGTGCTCATCAGCGACAAACCTATCGTAAGAAGTGCTCCAGGGAAGCGTGACATGACAACTCTTATTCTCCGTATATATAAATGATCCGATGGACAGCGATAACAGCAAATTTACGGCTGTTTACTGATGACGCTGTGGTCTATGGGAAGGTGTCGCCATTAAGTGATTGTTGGAGGACAATTTCTAAATGGTGTGATGAATGGCCGCTTCCTATAAATGTAGAAAAATATAACGGTAATTCTGACGAGTAGGCAAAAAGTCCTGTACCGTTCGAATACAGCTGGACCGAGCGGGGTGGCGCAGTGGTTAGCACACTGGACTCGCATTCGGGAGGACGACGTTTCAATCCCGTCTCCGGCCATCCTGATTTAGGTTTTCCGTGATTTCCCTAAATCCTTTCAGGCAAATGCCGGAATGGTTCCTTTGAAAGGGCACGGCCGATTTCCTTCCCCGTCCTTCCCTAACCCGAGCTTGCGCTCCGTCTCTAATGACCTCGTTGTCGACGGGACGTTAAACACTAATCTCCTCCTCCTCGAATACAGCTGGAGTCAGTCACGTCGATTAAATATCTAGGCGTGACGTTGCAAATCAGTACGAAATGGAATGTGCATATGAGGATGGCAATAGGAAAAGTGAATCCTCGACTTCGTTTCATCGGGAGAATTTGGGGAAAAGAGTAGCTCGTCTATAAAGGAGACGGCGTATAGAACGTTAGTGAGACCCATTCTTGAGTACTGTTCGAATGTCGGGGATTCCGGCATGTCGAATGAATGAAGTATATCGAAGCAATTCAGAGGCGTGCTGTAGATACTGCATCAAATTTTGTGAACTCATATGGGGATCGCTGAAGGGATTTTCCGCGAGGCACTATTCCGGAAATTTTGAGCTCGGATTTTGTAGTGGACTCTCGGTCGATTGTACTGGCCCCAGTGTACATTTCTGGGAAGGAGCCCTAAAATAGAGTAAGAGGACAGAAATTAGATCCCCTACGGAAGCTTACAGAGAGTCGTTTTCCCTTCGCTGTATCTGGGAGTGCAACGGGTAAAAGTGGTGGTACGTGCTACCCTCAGCCATACACCGTACGGTGGCTTTCTGACTATTTACGCAGAATCTTCCAACTTAAATGTTAATCACACTCGAGAACATGTCTTTTATTTCCGTCATCGATATTGTACGGAAAGACGGAGTTTGTATTCCTGTATTACACCTTCCTCTCGTCCTGCACTTCGTTCTTCACTTCCCATACTTGTTTTTCCCACTTGTTTCTTGCAAAAATCGTATATTGTGCATCCTACCATATAGCTTACACCTCTCTTCCTAAGAAATAGTAAATCTTGCACTGTCTTACATTGTCGAGCGCTTTTTCTATGTTAACAAATACTGTGAACGTGTCTGTTTTTCGTAAGTCTTCCTTCCACTGTCAAGCGGTATCTCTCACACAATAACATAACAGATGATTTAGTGTACGTTATTGTATAGAAAATCGGCCTTGCCGCATTGGATACACCGGTTCCCGCCAGATCAACGAAGTTAAGCGATGTCGGGTGTGGCAGGCACTTCGATTGGTGACCATCCGAGACGCCCTGCGCTGCTGCCATTTTTTGGGGTGCACTCAGCCTCGTGATGCCAACTGACGAGCTATTCGAACGAATAGTAGCGGCTCCGGTCAACGAACATCATCGTAACGACTGGGAGAGGAGTGTGCTAACCACACACCTATCCTATCCGAATTTTCAGCTGGGGATCACACGGCGATCGGATGGTCCCGATGAGACGCTTATGGCCTGAAGACGGAGTGCTTTTTTTTGTATAAAACACTCACCTGATGCTACAGGATAAATGCAGCATTCCAGAATGAGATTTTCACTCTGCAGCGGAGTGTGCGCTGATATGAAACTTCCTGGCAGATTAAAACTGTGTGCCGGACCGAGACCCGAACTCGGGACCTTTGCCTTTCGCGGGCAAGTTCTCCACCTACTGAGGTACCCAAGCACGACTCACGCCCCGCCCTCACAGCTTTACTTCTGCCAGTACCTCGTCTCCTACCTTCCAAACTTTACAGAAGACCTCCTGCGAACCATGCAGAACTAGCACTTCTGAAAGAAAGGATACTGCGGAGACATGGTTTAGTCACAGCCTGGGGGATGTTTCCAGAATGAAATTTTCACTCTGCAGCGGAGTCTGCGCTGATATGAAACTTCCTGACAGATTAAAACTGTGTGCCGGACCGAGACTCGAACTCGGGACCTTTGCCTTTGGCGGGCAAGTGCTCTACCAACTGGGCTACCCAACCACGACTCACGCCCCGCCCTCACAGCTTTACTTCTGCCAGTACCTCGTCTCCTACCTTCCAAATTTTCCAGAAGCTCTCCTGCGAACCATGCAGAACTAGCATTTCTGAAAGAAAAGATATTGCGGAGACATGGATTAGTCACAGCCTGGGGGATGTTTCCAGAATGAGTTTTCACTCTACAGCGGAGTGTGCGCTGATATAAAAGTTCCTGACAGATTAAAACTGTGTGCCGGACCGAGACTCGAACTCGAGACTTTTGGATTTTGCGGGCAAGTGCTCTACCAGCTGAGCTACTCAAGCACGACTCACGCCTCACCCTCACAGCTTTACTACTGCCACTACTTCGTCTCCTACCTTCCAAACTTGACAGAAGCTCTCCTGCGAACCATGCAGAATTAGCACTTCTGAAAGAAAAGATATTGCGGAGACATGGTTTAGTCACAGCCTGGGGGATGTTTCCACAATGAGATTTTCACTCTGCAGCGGAGTGTGCGCTGATATGAAACTTCATGGCAGATTAAAACTGTGTGCCGGACCGAGACACTGGCAGAAGTAAAGCTGTGAGGGCGGGTCGTGAGTCGTGCTTGGGTAGCTCAGTTGGTAGAGCACTTGCCTGCGAAAGGCAAAGGTCCCGAGTTCGAGTCTCAGTCTGGCACACAGTTTTAATCTGCCAGGAAGTTTCATATCAGCGCACACTCCTCTGCAGAGTGAAAATCTCATTCTGGAAACATCCCCCAGGCTGTGGCTAAGCCATGTCTCGGCAGTATCCATTCTTTCAGAAGTGCTAGTTCTGCAGGGTTCACAGGAGAGCTTCTGTAAAGTTTGGAAGGTAGGAGACGAGGTACTGGCAGAAGTAAAGCTGTGAGGGCGGGGAGTGAGTCGTGCTTGGGTAGCTAAATTGGTAGAGCACTTGCCCGCGAAAGGCAAAGGTCCCGAGTTCGAGTCTCGGTCCGGCACTCAGTTTTAACCTGTCAGGAAGTTTCGTCTGCAGCATTGTCTTTTCAGAAACCCACGCAATACACTAGTCACGATCCGAAAATACGGCCTCAGTCGTAAACCAGCGACTCAGTGCGATCAGGAGGTTGCCGGCACGTGGAGTCCCCGTCACTCAAAAGAGCTCGTGTAGGCTCTTTGTAGGCAGACAGTCGTGCCAGCCAGAACGTCGAAACAGAGGGCGAGGATAATAAAAAAAAAGGTAGTAATGTGTCTGAAGAGCAGCCTGTCCGTCCGCGACAGAGAACAAAGCCTGCGCGGCAGCACGTGTTGATTGACAGCTTCCTCTGCTCTAAGCGTGCCGTCCGAGCTCTTCACAAAGGCGCTCGTAGCAAGAATACGGCCACCTGAAAACGAAACCACTTGTCCCCCGCTGCTACGTTTTCCTATTAGTTTTTTTCCTGTTGCAAGCATTTTTATTTTTCCCGCATATACCGTGCTCTCTCGATGGAGATCGTGTGCTGTATTTCGTTAAATATTTTTTGTTATTAGTCAGAACATGGGTGTAGCTGTGAATCTGTACTTGAATGGGCCAGATAATACTACGGTGTCGTGCACCAACACTTCCGTTTGTCTCCATGTTGTCCAAAACTTGCAGCGCACTACCCAAAAGAAATTAAACGGCAACTTACGCAGTACCATGTTCTGCTGAAGCTTCAGTATTCGGTTATAATCAGTAACGGTACGAGCTGTGAAAATTCTCGCCAAATAGAGTATCTGTTGACCCTTCGGAGCATTGTATAAACAACATTCGGGTATTTAGACCATGTCAGTGTACAGATACCCAAGGAGATCATTGCCACAAACAGACGTGTTACGTGGCTAGTGTGTGCTACGTTTACTTCTCAGTGTGCTTGTCACATATAATTTCAACTACATCTGTATCTACAAATTGATGTGTCGGCAGAAGTGCCAACACTGTTTTGTTGAGGAGACCGAAATGCACGCTATAAGCTCACGCCGGTTGGCGTGAGGTCTGAAAAAGGATACGTAATGAATGCTATAAAGAAAAGTACGTAGCTTCTGGAATACTTAACTTTAATCCACATTTGTAGAACATTGCTCTTGATGATACAGAAGTATTATAGCAATTGAATACGGCGCCTTGCTAGGTCGTAGCAAATGTAGCTGAAGGCTATGCTAACTATCGTCTCGGCAAATGAGAGCGTAATTCTCAGTGAACCATGGCTAGCAACGCCGGCTGTACAACTGGGGCGAGTGCTAGTACGTCTCTCTAGACCTGTCGTGTGGTGGCGCTCGGTCTGCAATTACTGACAGTGGCGACACGCGGGTCCGTCGTATACTAGCGGACCGCGGCCGATTTAAATGCTACCACCTAGCAATTGTGGTGTCTGGCGGTGACACCACACAAATAATCTGCAAGTCATCTTGCACTGTGCGGCGGAGAGTACATCTGGTATCACTATCTGTCCATCCCTCCTCTTTTCCATTCACTTATAGCGTTTGGGAAGAATGACTGTCGATAAACCGCGTCTTAGCTATAATTTCTCGTTTTTTTTTCGCTATAGTCGTTTCACGAGACGTACATGGAAGGAGGTAATTTGTTGCTCTACTGTTTCCGGACCGTATTCTCTTGGTATTTCAGTAATGTACCTCTCCCGTAGCATCTGCCACTGGAGTTTGTTAAACATCACCGTAACACTCTTTCGCTGACTAAATGATCCCGTGGCGGAACTTTGTATCCTCGTTGGATCCTCTATACGTGTTCTATTAATCCAGTCTCGTGACTAGATTGATGTGGAGCACTCGAGAATCGGTAGAGCTTCCCTCGTGGATGAAATATAAGGGGCGTTCAAAAAGAAACGAGCCGGAGTCTGCAATGCGCAAACCTGTGACAGGAGGGTAAAATCGTGGCGTGTGTAAGGAGGTGTGGCTCCGACCAGAGCGTCGAAGTTCACAGCCCGTCGCTAGGGGACAGGCGTGCACGTCATGTGACTACACAGAGTAACCAGCAGCATGCATCAATCGTCCAATGCTGCCAGTCACATTCCAGACAGTGACAAGGAGGAGTCAAAAGAAGAGCAAAGAGGTGTTGTTCGTTTTCTGACAGCGGAAGGCGTAGGAGGACGACGAATGTCACAAGTGTACGGCGAACAGTGTATGTCCCTTGCAAGGGTCAAGGCGTGGCACAAGCGCATCAGGGAAGTACGGGTGTCGTTACCCGATGATGCTCGTTCTGGAGCACCACACTTCGTTGTGAAATCGTCCAGCTGGTGGATGCACTCATTTTCCAGAACCGCCAAGTGACAATGAAAGCCATAGCCACCGTGGTCGGATTGAACGTCGGAAGTGATCACACCATCGCGAAGGAACGACTGCACATGTGCAAAATGTATGCCCATTGGGTGCTTCACAATCTCCAACCATACCAGGAAGCATGTCGAATGGCCCATTGTCTTGCTCATCTGTAGCGCTATGCTCGGGAAGGGAATGCGTTCCTGGCACGCGTGGTGGCTGGAGATGAGTCATAGTGTCATGACTTCGAACCAGAATCAAAACGACAGTGTCTCCAGTGGAAACATGCAGGGTCACCACCACCACCAAGAAAGGCTAAGGCCATCCACACGACCGAAGGATAGGTTATGCTGGCGTTCATCTTTGACCAAAATAGCCCCCTTCTGATTCACTTCCTGCAGCACGGGACAACAGTGAATGCCCAGCGTTACTCGCAAACCTTCACCACCTTTCGCCAAGTGATCAAAACAAAACTACCAGACAGTCTCATCCGTGGGGTCATTCTGCTCCAGGGCAATTCAAAGCCTCATACGGCCAACACAGTCGCGGCGCTCCTGCAGAAATTTAAATGAGAGGTGCTCGGCCACCTTCCATACAGTCTGGACCTCTCTCCCTGTGATTACGCCGTTTTTGGTCCCTTTAAAAAGGCTCTGACGGGCAAGCGATTCATCTCGGACGACGACGCCCAGCTCTAAGTGCGGAACTGGTTAACATCGCAGCCCAGGGAATTTTATGAGACAGCCATTCACCGTCTTGTGTCACACTGGGACAAGTGTCTCAACAGACAGGGGCAATACTTCTAACATACAGGTACTGGTTTCTGTAATTATGCGTCCGGATCGTTTCTTTTTGAATGCCCCTTACACATTTTCTTAAGATTCTTCGACTAAATCTCAGTTTGATATCTGCTTTTCCCACAATTTGTTTTATGTGATCATTCCAATGTAGATCGCTCGGTGTGGTTACTCATAACAATTTTACTGTAGTTTTCAGCGATTTGTCTCCAGTATTGTCGTTGCATAATATTAGATTTCTTCGCCTCGTATACACAATATGTTTCATTTATTTGTGTTCGGGGTTAAATGCCTCTCGCTGCACCAGTCACCAATGCTCTCAAGGTCTTCTTGGCATTGCTACCATCTTACAGACGAGCGCATCATCTGATAACAGCCTCATGACGCACTACAGGTAGCCCTCTTACCTACCTGCCAGCGAGCCCGAGACAATAACGGAGTTCGTCAGAGAGTGCCTGGTTCTCTAAGGCTTCGGTAAAGTATACCTTACAGTGAATGGACACTATAATCGACACCCCCTAAACAGATGTCCCAAAATAGCAGGTCCTATGTAATAGCAAGGAGATTACGTTACGAACTCTCGTGTGTCACAGTAACAGAATAGTGTGTTTTCATTTGTTTACTACAGTCTCTAGGTGTTTGTAAAGCAAAGAACTTACAGAACTAGAAACACACCTCAAAAAAGTTTGCATCACCCCGGTTCCCAGAACTCCTGAAGACAGACGTTGACTGTGGATATTGTCTCACAGACACAGTCCCTTTGACTGTTCAGACTAAACCCACTCAAATATCTAAACAACCTTGAATGTTGCAGCGCCTATTAGGCAGAGTGGGTCCGACAGCCGATCAGTTCCAGTCATTCCACCAGGAAGGAAGTACACAGCTCGTGTTGTCTGTAGTTCAACCATACCTAGACGATCAGGACAGCGGTTCGATCGTGTCCGCATTGTTACTTTGTGCCAGAAAGTACTCTCAACAAGGGAAGTGTCCAGGCGTCTCGTAGTGCACCAGAGTGATGTTATTCTGACATGGAGGAGATACAGAGAGACAGGGTCGATGACATGCCTCGCTCAGGTAGCCCAAGGGCTATTACTGCAGTGGACGACCGCTACCTACGGATTATCTCTCGGAGGAACCCTGACAGCAATGCCACCATGGTGAATAATGGTTTTCGTGCAGCCACAGGACGTCGTGTTACGACCCAAACTGTGCACAATAGGCTGCATGGTTCCAACTTCACACCTGACGTCCATGCCGAGGTCCATCTTTGCAACCACGACACCTTGCAGCGTGGTATACATAGGCCCAACAACATGTCAAATGGACCGCATCACGTTGTGTTCATCGATGAGTGACGCGTATGCCTTCAACCTGACAACCGTCGGAGACGGAGGCAGCCCGGCCAGGCTGAACGCCATAGACACAATGCCCAGCGAGCGCAGCAAGCTGGTGGTCCCATGCTGTTTTTGGGGTGACACTATGTGGGGCTTACGTACACCGCTGGTGGTCATGTAAGACGCCGTAACGGCTGTCCGAGACGTGAATGCCATCCTCCGACCGATAGTGCAACCATATCGGCAACATATTGGCTAGGCATTTGTCTTAATGGACGACAATTCGCGCCCCCATCGTGCACATCTTGTGAATGACTTCCTTCAGGATAATGACATCGCTCGACTAGAGTGACCAGTGTATTCTCCAGACATGGACCTTATCGAACATGCCTGGGATAGATTGAAAAGGCCTGTTTATGGACGACGTGACCCACCACCCACTCTGAGGGACTTACGCAGACTTGCCGTTGATGAGTGCGATATTTTGGACCAACAGTGCCTTGATGAAATTGTGGGTAGTATGTCACGACGAATACAGGCATGCATCGACGCAAGAGGACGTGCTACTAGGTATTAGAGGTACCGGTGTGTACAGCAATCTGGACCACCACCTTTGAAGGTCTCGCTGTATGGTGGTACACCATGCATTGTGTGGTTTTCATGAGCAGTAAAAAGAGCGGGAATGAGGTTTATGTACATCTCTGATCCCATTTTCTGTACAGGTTCCGGAACTTTCGGAACCTAGGCGATGCCAAACATTTTTTGATGTGTTATTTGTTTCACAGTAGGGAAGATGAACGAAAGTCCTATAGCTCTTAATGTGTTCTTTTGGCGCCCATATTTAATGGATACTTTTTTCTTTTTCTTCCGTAGTATCACCTCTCAAAATATGGAATACTGTTTCTTCTTTTTAAACACTCTATGCATTCTATAGCTCATGTGACCGAAGAAGTACTTACCATCTTACCGCAATCCTACCAAATGATCTCCGTTACCTAGTATCGTAGTTGCAAGTAGGAATAATGTCTTTCAATTCTTAGAAGGTTCTGAGAAAAATGTGGAGACATCGGTGGGCGTAATATAAGTGGGAACTCGGCAAATAGAAGTTCTCATTAAGGAGGATACACGGCAAGGTTGCAGCCTGCAGCCACTGCTGTTCATCTGACATGTCGAAGAAGCAATGAGGGGCACGGAAGGCCGACGCGTTAAAGCGAACATGGCTTAAAAATAAAGGAAATGTGCTGTCCTGGAGTTCAGTATAAGTGAAGTAACGATTTGCTTGTCGTGAAGATGGGGACGACACAAGAGTGGGTAAAGTTAAGGAACTGATTTATGTGGGAAGTAAGTTTACATAGGATGGCCCAAGCAAGGTATGTACAGTAGAGTGTCGATTATCCGAAGTAATTGGGGGACATGGGTGTTCGGAAAACTGGTTTGTTCGGATAATCGAACTTTACATGTTTATTTGCCAAAAAGAAGTACTGTACAGTAAATTTGTTCATAAAAACAGGCATCTTCAGGCAGCTTCAGTAGGAATATATAGTATGTGTCACAGTTTATTAAACAAAAATATGTGCATATTATATACGCATTTTGAATGAACAGTACACACAGTATACAAAATTAAAATTGGATAAAGTGGTTGCAGATTCACCTTCTTCTAAACTTTTAATAATCTCGTACTTGTCCCTCATAGAAAGGACAACACGTTTATGTTTAAGCATTTTGTATCGTGAAGTTCGCTTCTTCACGCAGCAGCACACAAGTGGTCGCAACAGAGAACAGAAGTTGACTGCACCGTGAGGAGCTCTTCTTGGGGGTGCGCAATCCTTCAAACTGCGCGGAGCGGCACGCCTCAACTCTACGCTGGCGCAGCTGTTGCTGTGAACAGCTTTGATACTGCCGCTACTTCTGCTGCCAGTGCCGAGCCGACAGAAGTGTGCTGATTGTTGAAACACAGCGACTAGCGGCTCGGCCAGTCAGCAGCGCCTTGTGAAGGCCCCATTAGAAGCAATGTTCCGCCAGCGGTGGCCCAGTGCGGCGACTACTGTGGGAAACTTGGTTTGGGAGTGAGGGGGATGATGGACGGTAGGGTGGGAGAGTAACAGGTGCGAGCGAGTACACAGTTCGGTTAAGCGGTCGTTCGGTTGACCGACGTTCCGATAATCGACGCTCTGCTGTATCAGAGGTTGGCACAGGAGATGAAAGCTTTCTTTAGCATAAGACATCCACTGATATTGGTGTGGAAATGTGGAAGAAGTTGCTCAAAGTATAAGTCTGAAGCACAGCATTCAGTTGTTGTGAAACGTGGACCAGCGTAAATGTGGAGAAGAATAAACTAGGAACATTTGAAATGTGAGGCTATAGAAGGATATTAAAAGTTCAAAGGAGAGATAACAAACGAAACTGAGAAGCAATATAGAAAATATGTGTCGGAGGGAGTGTATGAAAGTGTGTTCGCAGTAGAAAGGACACTAAGGAACATATCTACTAAGCGGACCATTATAAATAACTTGATACTGACAAGAGAAGCAGAGCGAAAGATACTGAGGGAAGACAGTCACTAAAATACAGAAAACAGTTCGTAAACTGTGGCCAGAATAGATATGGCACGGCAAATAAACTGAAGAGAAAGAAAATTGCGACACCAAGAAGGAATAGTGAAACACAAACGGAACTCGGTAGGAGTGTTCCTACATCTGATTGATGACATCTATTCAAAATTAGTTCAGTCGCATAAGATTGGCGCTAGTAGCGCCTCTATGAGGATGCGAATCATATTTGCCTTGAACATACGCCATAACGGTCTTGAGTGTTAGTTACCTTTCAAATTAAACGTAGTAAGTTGATGTTAGTCAAACTGCCTTTAAGGCGACAAAGACACAGTACCGCACTGAGTTTGAACGAGGTCGTGTAATAGGACTAGGAGTAGCTGGATGTTCAATCTGGCTAACCGAGCGGGGTGGCGCAGTGGTTAGACAATGGACTCGCATTCGGGAGGACGACGGTTCAATCCCGCGTCCGGCCATCCTGATTTAGGTTTTCCGTGATTTCCCTAAATCACTTCAGGCAAATGCCGGGATGGTTCCTCTGAAAGCGCACGGCCGACTTCCTTCCCAATCCTTCCCTAATCCGATGAGACCGATGACCACGCTGTCTGGTCTCCTTCCCCAAAACCAACCAACCAACCAATCAATCTGGAGAAGCTGTGCGTCCAGTCTCCACTATTATAGAAAGAGTGTAGCCACTGTATGTACATGATTCCTGGCAGCGATAGTCACGAGAACATACGGTCGCCAGAAAACCGGGCTCCGAATGGCCTCGTGGCTCTACCGAGAGGAAGGACCATCGTGTTCGACGTGTGGCTCTGGCGCATCTTACTGCAGCTGTAGCAGCAATTTGAGCAGCAGTTGGCACCACAGTGACACGACGAACTGTTACAGTCGGTTACAAGAAAGACAGCTTGGAGCCAGACACCCTGTAGCATGCTTTCCACTGGCCCTAAACCACTACCATTTGCGACTTCAATGGTGTCAAGCGAGAGGTCAATGGAAAGCAGGGTGGAATCTGCTTGTGTTTTGTGATGAAAGATGATTCTACTTCGGTGTCAGTGACCGCCATGTGTTAGTAAGAAGGAGCCAGTTGAGGGCCTGCTTCCAAGTATCTCGCGCTTGACGCACTGGGATGAGAGACTTTGTACGACAGCAGGAGCACGCTCGTGGTTATCCCACGCACCCCGACTGAGAATTGTACATCAGTCTAGTGATTCGATCTCTTGTGCTGCCATTCACGAATGGCACTCGAAGAGTTGTTTTCCAACAGGATAACGCTCGACCAGATACTGCTGTTGTTACCCACCATGCTCTGCAGATCGTCAACACGCTACCTTGGTCTGCACGATCACCAGATCTGTGTCCAGTGAAGCACATATGAGACATCATCGGACGACTACACACAACATTAACCGTCCCTGTATTGATCGACCAAGTGCAACTGACATGTAACTCAATCCCACAAACTGACATCCGGCACATGTACAACATACTGCATGCATGTCTGTATTCTTGCATTCAATGTTCTGGTGGTTACATCGGTTGGTAATGTACCAGCGTTTGAAGTTTGTAATGGCTCATCTCGTCCTTACATTAACCTGTGACCTTGCAATGCTAATCACTTGAGCCACTGACCGCCATTAGGGGATTTGTCTTCGCAAAGCAAATTTGGTGTCAGTAATTTTGTTGTCAGCAGTTGTTACTATTTTAATTGTTGTCTAAATCTTACTGAAGCTTGTGCAGTGATTGATTGTCAGTTGTTGTTAAACGAGTGAGTTGTACGGGGTTATTTATGTGAAGAAGTGAAGTGTATCAGACTTACAAGAGCTGAACGTTTTCAAAACAGTATGAGTTACGTAATTATGCAAATAACTTCTATCATCTGTGTACTGAGGTGTTCTGTAATGATTTAGAAGATGTTTATCGATTATTTGTTTCAAAGACATATTTTATTTTCACATCAGGGCTCTCTGAAATTCAATCACCATTTGGGGCTCATGGGAAGTTCTGCCTCAAATTACGTTTTGTTTTTCTTTTCTCCTCGGGCACAATGAATCGCTATAAAGCACTTCCAATAACAACTGAAGAAAATGTAAATGACCCCAATTTCATAACTTCTCCCAATGATGAGGGTGAAGTGAATGACACCACTAACATTGTCCAGCTTTCTCCAGATCGTACAGATGAGATGTCTGACTGTGATGATATCGATGGAAATGTATTAGAAGCTACTCTTCCAGTTGATGTGCCAGGAACATTGCAAGCTCACACTAATGAAGACAGGGAAGACGAGGAAAAGACAGGCCACTGCAAGAAGGAAATGAAAGATAATATCATTTCTAATTGAACAACAGAAGATGCAACTTGCGGTAAAACCTAGCCGAAAGTGAAGAGCACAAATGCAGTTTGGAAACAGAACTAAAAGAAAAGTAAGAATTTTTTGATGAACAATCATTGAAAATGAGTGCCAGTGAAAGGGCCAAAAGCGCTACACAGAAGAATAATCACAGCTTTTAATTACCAAACGAATACATAAAAAAGTTCTTACGTATGCTGCTCATAACTGTATATACCATGCTTTCCCACACGAACAGTTATATTGGAATGAAGATGAGAACTTTGATATGAGGCGCACACGACAGTTCATGCGACGCAGCAGATATCGGGAGATGAAGTGCCACCTTGACTTCAATGATAACACACGTCTGAGCAGAACCCCAACTGGCGAAATGGATAAACTTTCCAAAATCTCCCCTTTATGAACTTTTTGATGATAATTTCATGAAATTTCAAGGATTTTCTGAGAGCTTCGCATTGATGAGCACGTGGTTCAATATTATGGACACTAATGTCTAAAAGAATTCATTCGCCGGGAACCAGAGAGATTCAGATTCAAACAATGGGCCATGTGCTGTTCCCAAAGCGCTCACTGTTATCGTATGTCTGTCTACAAAGGAAAATCGAAGAATCCAAGTGATGTTTCAGTTTTGGGACTTGACAGATCAGTTCCACTGAACAAACTTCTGTTCTGCAAGCTTCTGAGTATCACAAAATCTACACTCCTGGAAATAAGAACACCGTGAATTCATTGTCCCAGGAAGGGGAAACTTTATTGACACATTCCTGGGGTCAGATACATCACATGATCACACTGACAGAACCACAGGCACATAGACACAGGCAACAGAGCATGCACAATGTCGGCACTAGTACAGTGTATATCCACCTTTCGCAGCAATGCAGGCTGCTATTCTCCCATGGAGACGATCATAGAGATGCTGGATGTAGTCCTGTGGAACGGCTTGCCATGCCATTTCCACCTGGCGCCTCAGTTGGACCAGCGTTCGTGCTGGACGTGCAGACCGCATGAGACGACGCTTCATCCAGTCCCAAACATGCTCAATGGGGGACAGATCCGGAGATCTTGCTGGCAAGGGTAGTTGACTTACACCTTCTAGAGCACGTTGGGTGGCACGGGATACATGCGGACGTGCGTTGTCCTGTTGGAACAGCAAGTTCCCTTGCCGGTCTAGGAATGGTAGAACGATGGGTTCGATGACGGTTTGGATGTACCGTGCACTATTCAGTGTCCCCTCGACGATCACCAATGGTGTACGGCCAGTGTAGGAGATCGCTCCCCACACCATGATGCCGGGTGTTGGCCCTGTGTGCCTCGGTCGTATGCAGTCCGGATTGTGGCGCTCACCTGCACGGCGCCAAACACGCATACGACCATCATTGGCACCAAGGCAGAAGCGACTCTCATCGCTGAAGACGACACGTCTCCATTCGTCCCTCCATTCACGCCTGTCGCGACACCACTGGAGGCGGGCTGCACGATGTTGGGGCGTGAGCGGAAGACGGCCTAACGGTGTGCGGGACCGTAGCCCAGCTTCATGGAGACGGTTGCGAATGGTCCTCGCCGATACCCCAGGAGCAACAGTGTCCCTAATTTGCTGGGAAGTGGCGGTGCGGTCCCCTACGGCACTGCGTAGGATCCTACGGTCTTGGCGTGCATCCGTGCGTCGCTGCGGTCCGGTCCCAGGTCGACGGGCACGTGCACCTTCCGCCGACCACTGGCGACAACATCGATGTACTGTGGAGACCTCACGCCCCACGTGTTGAGCAATTCGGCGGTACGTCCACCCGGCCTCCCGCATGCCCACTATACGCCCTCGCTCAAAGTCCGTCAACTGCACATACGGTTCACGTCCACGCTGTCGCGGCATGCTACCAGTGTTAAAGACTGCGATGGAGCTCCGTATGCCACGGCAAACTGGCTGACACTGACGGCGGCGGTGCACAAATGCTGCGCAGCTAGCGCCATTCGACGGCCAACACCGCGGTTCCTGGTGTGTCCGCTGTGCCGTGCGTGTGATCATTTCTTGTACAGCCCTCTCGCAGTGTCCGGAGCAAGTATGGTGGGTCTGACACACCGGTGTCAATGTGTTCTTTTTTCCATTTCCAGGAGTGTATATTGACAAGTGTATCACAAGTTTCCGTTTGATGAAGGAAGTCTCAGAAATAGCGATTGTAACAGTCATAATGAACCGAATGAATAACTGCCTCACTGAAAATGAGAACAGCACGAAAAAGAAACAGAAAAACAGAGAGGAACATACGCCTACAGAGTTGAAAAAAAAGAGAAGAAAGTCATGGTGATAATGACAGTAATGCGGAAAGAGAACGATTGTGTAAAGCTCTTGTCACACCACATGACAGTGCATCTAGTAAGTCAAGTAAAGAGGTGGACGAAAGCGTATATAATAGCCAAGGATATAGAAGAATATGAGAAGCATGTGAGAGGCGTGGACAAATTGCACTGGAATGTCTGGAACCTCAATGCGAGAATTCGAAGTAAGAAATCGTACTTTCCATTGTTCAACAACGCAATAGATGTACATGTTGATTCAAAAGTTGCAATACATACTGTCATGTAAAAAAAAACTGCAGGAATGGAGAAACCTGAATATTTCAGTAAGGTATGGGTGTGGGTGGTCATCTTTTATGGTATGTACCGAACATGGGCGCCACCTTCAAATAGGCCGTCTTGAATCTAAGTCAATTTTTTTAAGTGGAAATGGGGTCATTATGTACCAAATAACATTAACATTTTCTCGCAAGTTCTTTCCTTCCTGTAAACTGATTCGACATAGCAGTTATGGTTCAAAATGTACAACACATTTTGGTTGGAATTACAGGCTTGACTGTTCTCCATAAAGGGCAGTCATTTAACGTGTTCAGCATGGTCAACACACTTCTGAACGCGCTAAATCCAATAGCCATACAATCGTAAATGGATTTCTGCAGAAATGCTGGCACACGCTTCTTCAGTGCGTTGCTTGAGATGGTGTCTGTAGTAAGATGTCGTGGTCTCCTGACCTTCATTGCTTTCATATTCCGCCCTCACAATAATATTCCGCAGATCAAGACGCTTCATTCGAACCCAAACTCGATAAGATAAAGTCAGTGTTGTATGAATTCATGTAAACAATATGCAAATAACTAGTAAATTGCAAATGCGCTCGGAGATTGAAATACTCGCGGCTGGCGTACACACATACATTCCAGACACGACGGTCACAGGAGCTTTTAATTCGAGAGAGGCAGACCGCACACTGGGAGACCGGTCCCTTCAGAGGACGAGTCAACCTCGACCGCCCATGGAGCAGACAGCGTTTGCCCGAGTGAAAGGAAGAAAGACCCTGTGTTCGACTTAAAAGCAAATTCCGCTATATTGTGTGGGAGCACCCAGCCTACGCATACTTTACAAATATAGCACGCAGTTTCAGAGGGTTTCACAGGTAGATTCCCGGATTGGTCGCCTTAACACTTTCGCTGCGGCTGACGCTTATAAGCATCACAACAAGCCATGATCCAGTGCGGTTGACGCTTATAAGTGTCCGCGCTCACTGTTGGATTACTCAGTCTAGTTGCAGTGTCTAAGCTAGCATCATAGCGTGTAAACTTTTGTTTTTTGTGGTCAGTTATCGAATGTATATTATTCGTAATGGCGGATAATGAACATTTGAATGATGCCTGTGTGACCCCTATAGGTGTCAGACAGCAAACAGTGCCGTAGGGGACCGCACCGCCACTTCCCAGCAAATTAGGGACACTGTTGCTCCTGGGGTATCGGCGAGGACCATTCGCAACCGTCTCCATGAAGCTGGGCTACGGTCCCGCACACCGTTAGGCCGTCTTCCGCTCACGCCCCAACATCGTGCAGCCCGCCTCCAGTGGTGTCGCGACAGGCGTGAATGGAGGGACGAATGGAGACGTGTCGTCTTCAGCGATGAGAGTCGCTTCTGCCTTGGTGCCAATGATGGTCGTACGCGTGTTTGGCGCCGTGCAGGTGAGCGCCACAATCAGGACTGCATACGACCGAGGCACACAGGGCCAACACCCGGCATCATGGTGTGGGGAGCGATCTCCTACACTGGCCGTACACCACTGGTGATCGTCGAGGGGTCACTGAATAGTGCACGGTACATCCAAACCGTCATCGAACCCATCGTTCTACCATTCCTAGACCGGCAAGGGAACTTGCTGTTCCAACAGGACAATGCACGTCCACATGTATCCCGTGCCACCCAACGTGCTCTAGAAGGTGTAAGTCAACTACCCTGGCCAGCAAGATCTCCGGATCTGTCCCCCATTGAGCATGTTTGGGACTGGATGAAGCGTCGTCTCACGCGGTCTGCACGTCCAGCACGAACGCTGGTCAAACTGAGACGCCAGGTGGAAATGGCATGGCAAGCCGTTCCACAGGACTACATCCAGCATCTCTATGAATGTCTCCATGGGAGAATAGCAGCCTGCATTGCTGCGAAAGGTGGATATACACTGTACTAGTGTCGACATTGTGCATGCTCTGTTGCCTGTGTCTATGTGCCTGTGGTTCTGTCAGTGTGATCATGTGATGTATCTGACCCCAGGAATGTGTCAATAAAGTTTCCCCTTCCTGGGACAATGAATTCACGGTGTTCTTATTTCAATTTCCAGGAGTGTAGAACTTGATCCTACAGATCTTACAAGGTCTTGATGTCAGCCTTAGGAGCGTCGGTTACAAGCGGTACCTGCCCTTTTGGAGTGTTACCAGCCCGCACTTGCACATTGCCAGGCCGCACTGGAGAGTTGCGCGCCTGTACCGATGCTGCGGTGAAAGTGTTAAACGAAACGTCATTCTCCCGTTTTAGAAGAACAGTGCTGATTGGCAGACGATATTTCTGACGCCTTGAGATAAAGGAGTATTGGAAGAGACCGAAAGATATACCCCTTCATGTCTGGCATGGAGAGGGGCCGTTCCGTTGTCGCTCTTGGAGCGAGAACACATAACGAGAGTGTGTGAGTTCGTACGTGTACTCAAAGAGCGAGGAACAAGTCTATCCTCAGTACTTCACTGGGAGAGCACCTCTGTCGAGAGCGAATCGGAGTGGGACTCTACATTGAGTCCTTGCGATTAAGCATTGTTCACTGTGTTGACCGCCACACTTATTGTGTGATATGAACGGACAGAGTTATAGTTAAATGCCAGAGAGCGAATTTTTGAGTTGCGTCGTGGTGGACTGGTTATGTGACCAGTGTACCACACCAATAGTTAGACTAGGGGCGAATAGGAGTCCTTGACTTCATCAAGGCATAGGGAGAGTTTGATTGGCAAAGGTCAATCCAGATAGATCGAGAGTTATCTTATTTGTCAGCAACGAGCGGCACAGACAGCAGTCATCGCAGTTTACTGTATTGTGCGCTACAGCTCTTGCGAGCCCTATATTTCCTGCACAATGGTACACTTCACTGTATTTCACATGCGACAGCCTCAGCCATACCTAGCAACATTCTAACGGATAATTATTCAAGTTGAGTAGGAGCGGCTCTCAGCCATTCTGCCAACTCAACGATAATCTTAAACTTTGTATAGAAATTTCATTAGCGAATCCTATCCTTGAGAGGTAATTTCACATTCCGAAAAGAACCCGGAAATAACTTGTTCAGTTCATAACTAAAAGTGCCAGTGAGATTTCTCAGAATTTTTTGCAAAATAAATAATAATTTTCGTTAGTTTCATGTTTTTCTTACACTAACTAGCACTACTCCGGTACCCAAGTATCCCACTAGTTACGTAAGAAATTTTGTGAATTTTTGTGTCATTTCCTTGCAGCGGACAACTCCAGCAGATATTTATTGCTGAAAGTTTTTCAGGTATTTCTCATTAGAACGTTAGGAGCGTCTGTCTGACTTCCGTAGTAGTGTGGGGGTGGAAATTGCATCTTGCAGGAGCCACAGGGTAAAGGGTACATCTCAGATTAATCCGTTGCGTAGAATGACAGAATAGCACCCACACGCTCACATTGTCCCATTTTCTCTGTATATACGAGTTGCTTTAAATAAGCTTGCAGATAAAGGTGTAATGGTGTGAGATTAGGTCGTCTGGATGGCCACTCCACAAAACAATGCCGACCAATCCAGTGACCAGGAAATTGACAATCTATCCAATAACAACTGCTCTATAGTGTGGTGGAGCTCCATCCTGTTGGAAGTAGGAGGGAAAGCTGCCATCTTCATTTCAGATCTAAGGGAAAGATCACTTCTTGCATCATTTCCACATAGCGTTGAGCATTTAGGTTCTGGTCAATGAAAGTGAGTCCAATTACACGGATAACCCATACTTCACACCACACTATAACCTTTACGTCAACTACCTTGGAAGGTTCCATCCAGTGAGGATTCTGGTTGCTCCAGTACCTGTGGTTGTGGCGACTGGCTTCACCACTGACAAATTAGGTGCCTCACCACTGAGCAAGATACCTTGTGCAAAAGAGGGATCTTGTTGAACTTGCGCTAGGGCCCACGTGTAAAACTGCATACGTCCGTGAGGGCCATCGTTTGATAGGTGTTGGAGCAGCTAAATCTTGAATGGATGCCATTGATCAGTATGAAGATTTTGTGGATCGATGTTTTGTTGACAAACGTCGCGTGCTGTGATGTGGGCTCTTCACGAAGGACACCATACTAATGTTGAGATTGTCTCGTCAGTTGCACGTTTTGGACAGCCACTCCCTGCCTTGTCAGCCACAGTCCCAGTTAATCGGGAATTTGTAAATTAAGCAGTTGACAGTACGGTGGGACACTGGAGACCTTTTGCTAAAATTAGCCGCTATGACATCTTAAGTTAGCCAACCAAAATAAAATCATCTGACCTAGGTGTGGATGAGGTAAGTTGGATTTCCCTTCTCAAGGCGCATAAAATACGTATCTTCCGGACCACTTTTATTCGGCATTCCGTTTAGAAAATGTTGAGTGCAATAGTTCAAAAATAGCTCTGAGCGCTATGGGACTTAACATCTGAGGTCATCAGTCCCCTAGACTTAGCTTCTGATGTTAAACCTATTACTTCAAAATCATTCTTAACCGAATCCAGGTACCTTCTCCTCGGTCTGCCCCGACTCCTCCTACCCTCTACTGCTGAATCCATGAGTCTCTTGGGTAACCTTGCTTCTCCCATGCGTGTAACATGACCCCACCATCTAAGCCTGTTCGCCCTGACTACTACGTCTATAGGGTTCATTCCCAGTTTTTCTTTGATTTCCTCATTGTGGACACCCTCCTGCCATTGTTCCCATCTACTAGTACCTGCAATCATCCTAGCTACTTTCACTATGTTGCCATCCTGTGAGAATATGCATCCTAAGTACTTGAAACCGTCCACCTGTTCTAACTTTGTTCCTCCTATTTGGCCCTCAATCCGTTTATATTTCTTTCCCACTGACATTACTTTCGTTTTGGAGATGCTAATCTTCATACCATAGTCCTTACATTTCTGATCTAGCTCTGAAATATTACTTTGCAAACTTTCAATCGAATCTGCCATCACAACTAAGTCATCCGCATGTGCAAGACTGCTTATTTTGTGTTCCTTTGTGTTCCTTTTGTGTTCCTTTTTTTTACAAAGAGAAAAAAGATAAACACATGTGAGTTAGTATTTCCTTCCCACCATCTTTTACACATTTCAATAACAGAAATTTTTCTACAGAATGGAAAGAATGGTCAAGGAGAAACTTTCTCAGTTTGTTATCAAATTTTACTTTGCTGTCTGACAGACATTTTATATGACTGGGTAAATGATCAAAAATTTTTGTTGCAGCATTGTGAACGTTCCACGCTGAAGACAGCCTTAGTGTTGAGTAATGAATGTCATTTTTTCTTCTGGTATTGTAATTATGTACCTTATTGTTGCACTTGATCTCTAGTGGATTACTTACAATGAACTTCACGAGGGAACAAATATACTGTAAAACAGTAGTCAGAATGCTCAACTCTTTAAACAGATATCTACACGATTATCGTGTGTGAGCGCCACACATTATTCCCACAGTACGTTTTTGCGCAATGAAGATTTCATTTCTCAAAGATGAGTTACCCCAGAATATTACTTCATATGACATTATTGAATGAAAATACACGAAATATGTCAATGGCTATCTAGAAATGAAAAAAAAAAAAGAAAATGCTCTACATAGGAAAAACGGAAGACAGCATCAAACAGTGGAAAAACAACTTTAAAAAAAGTAACAGCACTTCATGACTCCCAACTCCGTCTCTGATATGGCTTGGAATAAGCTAGCTTCCACTCTACGAAGAATTCATTATTGTGCTGCATTTAAGAAAAAACGGAAGCACTTCGTTCCAAGGAAAATTAACGTGCATCTCTATTTCGCTCTTCCAAACTTGGAAGAAGACGCTCGCTATTTTTTCCAGGTACGATTGTTTCTCTTATCGCTTTTCAGTTACTTACAACAAGACCAGCACTGCAGTACAAAAGCAAAGTTTTTGGAACAACCTAATTGAAGAGCCTATCGAGATAAAAATAATGAAGCCTGAAAGAATGTGCGTTTCATGGAATAATGGCGCGGGCTCTGAAAAAGAAATTACTATAGGAAGGCGCAGTGAGTCTCGCCTATAAATACCGTCTCGACAATGACTCACATTCTAGGAAGCCTGCACGCATAACAAGACAGATTCCAGCACATGAATAACACAGCTGAAGACTGAATAGCAGAGAGAGTACCATTAATTGATCTTCCCGAGAAGACCTGAAAGATCACTTCGTCCTACTTCCTCTCTTGTTTTGTCTATGCTACTTTACTAAACGAGATTTCGCTCACATTCATTGCTGACTCTGCTCACAACCTAAAAATTCTGCATTTAAACAATCTTCATATTCCACTCTTCGAAACTAATTGTATCATTTACTGTTTACGAGGTTTATATGTTTACTAGATTTCATATTAGTAATGCCTGATAAGGAAAGTGCAGTAACCAGAAATGGTGATGGAAACGAGACTTCCCTGTTCGACAGGGTATGTAACTGTATTTCAGCGACTAAAAGGTCGAGATTGATTGCTTAGAAGTTGACGGTTTAACCCCACTTATCAGTCTGACGTTGCACACCATCATGCACTGACTTGTTTGGGAGGGATTTCATGAAGCCGTTGTATCTTCTCCTGAGGCACACTGGTGTACAACTGCTGTATCTGCTCGTGGATATCCGAGTATTAGCATCGGGACGGAGTTGCCGCCCGTTCTGGTTCCATAAATGTCCTGTTGGGGAGATTTTGGCAGCCACTGGATTCCTTCAACGTCATAGAGACACATGCTATATGTGGACGAGCATTGTCCTGTTGAAAAATAGCTGCATGACATAGTCGCATGCTGAGGAGGAGGGGAAGGGGGGTGGGGGTAACGCACGAGGACGCACTATGTGCATGATCTACCGTTCTGCCATCGGAAATCCATCAGTCACTATCAACAGTGACCCGATGTCACGTCCTATCGCTTTCCAGTTCATGATTCAGGAACTGTAGAATGCGTACTCTACTTGAAACCATGTATATACACTTTCCTTCTTAATATGTGCCACGGAAAGTTATTATCTCCTTTTTCCTCTTCATCATTAGTTAATGAACTTTTATATGGATGCACATAGTTGTATGTCTTATGAGATGAAAATGAAATTGACTGGCTAAGTTAGACATGGTTTCGTATTTACATAACCAATCTGGAAACAATATTATTTCAGCTTGAAATGTGCCAGTACGTAAGTAACATCAGTAAACAGCGACTTGCTGTTTTCATTTTAAATTATATTTGCATGCAGTGGTATGTTTTTCGGCTAGTATTACAAAATACCACATACTTATTATGGTTAGTAAATGGAAATACCATATTCACCAACAGTAGTAGCACACTGTATACAACTAAGGATCAGAAACCACACTAGCAATAGAGAAAAGGAAGGAAGAATGTCGGGAGCGGAACTTCATTAACGCCCCTTACAGAACTCAAATACGGTCGGGACTTCAAAAACGATGAGTTGCACTTTGGTGAAAAAATATCCTTGCGTTGGAAATCCTAGTTTGCGTATAATCTAACTTACGAAATTTTTCCTTTCGTCCTTGTAACTGTTAGTGTGATATTTGGTCCTCATTTCTATGCAGTGCTTGAATACTGTTGGTGCAGATGGTATTGTCTTTTACTAAACATTATGCATAAGTGATATGGAATAAGACTATCCTAAAACATACCACTCATTTCTTATATAATGGCAGTTGCCAAAATTTTTGTAACTGCCACTGGGACGGAGTTGTCCGACAGCGTAGTACGCTTGTTCTATCGGACATAGGGATCTTTCTCTCCATGGGAGTACCTCAACATCAGTCAGACAGTTCCCAGAAACATGAGCCATGTTTGGATGAACACTGTGCCGTTGCCATGTGGCACCACGATACTGACATCTGAGAGGTAACACATGAGAACGCAGGATGTCCATGACGTAATGTTGTGGCGTCAGAATTCCCTCAGTCACAACCGGCCATCAGCAGAATTAATGCCTTTTGGCTCCCGACACCATGCCACAAGAAATAACACCGCTTTTCCTCTCCGAATCATTGAAGGAATGGGACATTCGCCACTGATGGCCATCCAAGATAGGGCAGAACTGCAATTCATTGCTGAATACCGTGTGACGCCATTCATTCACAGTCCCTTCTTCCTGGTTGTGGCAGCGCTCCAAATGTGATGTAAAAAGTAGCCTATGCATGGGACAGTAATTCCGTAGTTTAGCGGCTACTAGTCTCTTACCAATGAAGTGGGACGACAGGCAAAGTTGGAGATGCAGATGAGAAAGGGTTACAAGGTGTAGTGAGTTGTGGTCAGTCACAGCCTTGACGACAAGTATGCCTGTCCCCACATTCCCACTCAGTCCAACATCGAGTAACATCCGAATGCCCCACAAATCTGGACACTGCACTATTCGACCAGCCAGCCAAACGGAGACTCGCAGTGATGCCCCTTTCCAGTTGCGTCAGGCGCTGATAACGATGTCTCAGACACGTACATGGTACTTCCTTGCCCTTCAGAGTGATCACATAACATCTGAGGCCCTTCGCGCTCCTTAGATACCCTACCAGACCTGGTAAAGTCACTAAACACTAAAAAACATAATGCAGTGGCTGTTGCACCTGCCCGGCCTCTGTGGCCGAGCGATTCTAGACGCTACAGTCTGGAACAGCGCGACCGCTATGGTCGCAGGTTTGAATCCTGCCTCGGGCATGGATGTGTGCGAAGTCCTTAGGTTAGTTAGGTTTAAGTAGTTCTAAGTTCTAGGGGACTGATGACCTCAGATGTTAAAGTCCCATAGTGCTCAGAGCCATTTGAACCATTTTTGACATTTTGTTTTGATCCACCTACCGCTTTGACATAAGACCAAAATTTCTTAGGATTTTCTGCCAAGTCAGTACATAGAACTTTACTTTCGAATTCGTTGAACGCGTCTCGCATAGCCCTCCTCATACTAAATTTTGCTTCGTGTAATTTTTGTTTGTCTGGAAGGCTTTGGCTATGTTTATGTTTGCTGTGAGGTTCCCTTTGCTTCCGTAGCAGTTTTCTAACTCGGTTGTTGTACCACGGTGGCTCTTTTCCATCTCTTACGATCTTACTTGGCACATACTCATCTAATGCATATTGTACGATGGATTTGAACTTTGTGCACTGATCCTGAACACAATCTGTACTTGAGATAAAACTTTTGTCAAGTACTCTGAAATCTTTTTGTCACTTTTGCTAAACAGAATCATCTTCCTACCTTTTTTAATACTGCTATTTACGGCTGACATCACCGATGCTGTAACCGGTTTATGATCGCTGCTTTAATTGTTTCAAATAGTTCAGGTCTGTTTGTCACCAAAAGGTTATCGCCACGAGTCGGTTCTCTAACTGCTGAAGGTAGTTTTCAGATAATGCACTTCAAAAATGCTACTGTGCCTACCTCTTCATCTCAGAGTAGCAGTTCTAGCCTACATCCTCAACTATTTGCTGGGTGTATTCCAATTTCTGTCTTCCTCTACAGCTTTTGCCCTCTACAGCTTCTTCCAGTAACATGGAAGTTATTCCCTGATGTCTTAACATATCCTACCGACCTGTGATTTCTTCTTGTCAGTGTTTTCCAAATATCCCTTTCATTGCCGATTCTCCTGGGAGGTTCCTCATTATACATGTCATCAGTCCAACCAATTTTCAATTCTTCTGTAACACCATTTGTTTTCTAGTTTTCCCTCACGGCATGGTTCAAATGGTTCTGAGCACTATGGGACTTAACTTCTGAGGTCATCAGTCCCCTAGAACTTAGAACCACTTAAACCTAACTAACCTAAGGACATCACACACATCCATGCCCGAGGCAGGATTCGAATCTGCGAGCGTAGCGGTCGCGCTGTTCCCGACTGTAGCGCCTAGAACCGCTCGGCGACCTCGGCTGGCCACACGGCATGTTTCACTACTATACAATACTGTGCCAGAATTCTCAGAAATTTCTTCCTCAAATCAAGGCCTTCGTTTGATACTAGTAGACTTCTGTTGACCAGTGATGCTCTTTCTGTTAGTGCTAGTTTACTTTTGAAGTCCTCCTTGCTCCATCCGTCAATGGTTATTTTGCTCCCTAGGTAATAGAATTTCTTAACTTCACCTACTTCGTGACCATCAATCCTGATGCTGAGTTTCTCGCTGTTCTCATTTCTGCTTCTTCTCGTTACTTTCGTGTTTCTTCGATTTACTCTCAGTTCGTATTGTGTAATCATCAGGCTGCTCATTTCATTCAGCAGATGTCTCGACATACATAAACTGAAGTCCACTGCTCGCTCCTTTTTTTTATGTCCGGTTAGTCTGAGAAACTAATGTGGAGCTTTTTATACTGTCTTGGAATTCGCGGGACCAATATCTCGCCAGTATCGATGAGATAACAGGCAAAAGTCACTGAGATTCTCAATTTCCAGGACGGATGAACTACAGACATACATAATTAAGGTTGTACAAAACACTTAGTGCGTGGGCCCTACTCGCATTTGGCCGGTTTTCGGTACGTAGTACCGTTAAATGATGAGACCAGAGAAACTATGAAATGCCGCAGTTCACATCTGCCTCCTGGCGGTACTTATAAATCCCCAGAAGTAGAAGAATTCAAGAGGATGATGATGAAGTCCCATACTCCTTCACAGAGCGTAGGGGAACGATGCGGGAGACCCGCACCGCAGTACTAGGGAAGGTGCTACTGGAGGTGGTTTGCCATTGCCTTCCTCCGACCGTAATGGGGATGAATGATGATAACACAACAACACCCAGTCATCTCGAGGCAGGTGAAAATCCCTGACCCCACCGGGAATCGAATCCATGACCCCGTGCTCGGGAAGCGAGAACGCTACCGCGAGACCACAAGCGGCGGGCAGAATTCAAGAGGTTCTTTCGAAATCCATATCCTGGCAGTTAGGAGTAACACGGAATGTTTAAAAGGGAGCTCTGTGCCTGAGAAAAATAAACCTCCGGCGCAGATGGTTAATTCGCCTCGTCACGGACCGCTAATAAAAAAGAGGGACGCAACTGGTGGGGACGCCTGGCTCCCGTTACGTGCCCCTAAAATTGGAACCAGGTGCATCGCGGAAATATCCAGCTCCCTGGCAACAACAGCCACGGGCAGTTCCCCCCTCCCCCTCCAATCCCCCCACAGACCATGCCCTTCCTTCCTTCCCTGTTCCCCCTTCTCCCGAACGCTGACAATCGGAAGCACTCGTGATGGGAGTAAACCTCCCAGAATAGAGAGAGCTCCCACGGCCGGAGCGATGCTTATAGCCAGTAAGCGCGCTCAGATCGCAGCAGTTGAGGTGGGAGCAGGTTGTTAAGGAGGGGAGAAGACATGAGAGAGAGAGAGAGAGAGAGAGAGAGAAGAGAGGGAGGGAGGCAGGCTGTCACAAAGCAGGAATCGGGCTTCCTTTTTATAGTGTCGCGCCGGCCTGGAATAGAACGCACGCAGTCGGCCGCATACGTGTCCGCGCTGCGCCTGCCCATTCAGCTGCGCGAGGCCGGTCTGTCGGCCATTCTTGTGCTGGCAAGCACACAGCCAAGACGCCACACTTCAGCGGCGCGCTATTTTTCACTTCTTATTTTCTGTCTCCTTCGCTTCTTTGTGTCGGACAGATGTCCCACCTGGCTTTAGGGATTTTGTAACAGGAGAGGGCTAAAATTACGCACGCCGAGCTCCTTCTTCGCCGTATAGCTGTCTGTTTCTCATTCTCTCTCTCTCTCTCTCTCTCTCTCTCTCTCTCTGTGTGTGTGTGTGTGTGTGTGTGTGCATATTTAGCACGTTATGTGGTGTGAATGCAAGTGGCTGAATGAGTACTGTGTTTAGCTAAGCGTTGTCCTCTAGCGGTCCTATTTACGAGCATTTCATACAATCACTCTTCGAACAGAATGAAGAGCAGAATCAAACAACCATTGCTGGAGAAATTAATGCCACGTCCCAAATTCGTGTTTTCTAGGTAAACAGACGTTTTATCGGACGTACGTTCCTGTATCCTGGTCCGGGATTCAAGCCGAGATCCCTGCCTTTGCAGGCAACGTGCTGGATGCTTGGTTGATTCGAAGGAGGGGACGAAACAGCGAGGTCATCCCCAGTGTGCTACAAATTATTTCGTTAAGACAGGCTTTATGGACCGAACTGGAGCCTCGCGGTGTTGCTATGCTTACCATACCTTTTTCAGTCCAACCCAGTACATATTTTTGAAACTACTGAAACATCTTAACAGTTTACTGAAACATTAAACTTTATTTATTCAGTTGTATTTTTCATTAACAATGACTTTTTCATAAGTAGTTTGTGTGCAATTGATCTTGAACAACTGGTCCCTAAAATGTGCCTATCTAAGTCGCTTTGAACGTTTCCGAACACATTTCCTTTCCCATTTCTGTTCGCACTAACAAAACTACTAGTAGTGTTTGTTGTTGTTGTTTTTGTTGTCGTCTTCTCTCCTTAGACTGGTTTGATGCAGCTCTTCATGCTGCTCTCTCTTGTGCGACCCTCATCATCGCCGATTAGCTACTGCAGCCTACATCTTTCTGAATCTGCTTACTGTACAGACTATACATTTTTTTTAAACGACAGTTTCATATTTATTCTTATTGACTTATGACTATAATAATAATAATAATACAAAGTCTTTTCCTCTACGATTTTTACCAACCACACTTCCCTCCAGTACTACACTGGTGATCCCTTGACGTTCCAGAATGTGTCCTATCAACCGATCCCTTCCTTTGTTCAAATTTTGCCACAAATTCCTTCTCTTCCCAACTCTGTTCAGTACCTCCTCATCAGTTACGTCACTGACCCACCTAATCTTCAGCATTTTTCTGTAGCACCACTTTGCGAAAGCTTCTGTTCTCTTTTTATATAAACTGTTTATAGCCCATGTCTCACCAGCAGTAAAACAAACAACTTTTCTTCGAATATCTACTTTTTCACACACTGCAAAAGTTACTCAAAATCTGAGCATCTTCATTTGATGATTGATCGAAATTTTAAATGTAAGCGTAGGCTTCCGCGGCCGTTGTCTTCTTCAATAAAATTCTTCAGGGTATCAGACCGCATCGTCATAATTTTAAATTATGACGATGCGGTCTGATACCCTGAAGAATTTTATTGAAGACGAAATTTTAAAGTTGAATTCTCTCCTAGAGATCGGAATATCTTACAACAATGGGGAAAAAAATTACTTCATTTCTGTTGCAGATATCCATCGTTGCTGTTACACTATTAATTTTTATAAACAACGCATCACATCATCCATTATGAATGGCGAAATAACTTTAACAATAATTATATACTTATATGGATATGGTGTCTGTTCTTTCGGAGATGTCCGAAAGAACAGTCACCATATCCATATAAGTATATAGTTCTGGCAATACCGGCCATGACCTTCTTCTTCTGTGCGGATGCACACATATTACCCGAACTCTTACAGGACTTGGTAAGAATGTCTCCCACGACTAATAAGTGTGTTGGGCAGGGGCACTACGAATGTAGTGTGTGGACATATAAGGTGAGAATGTGGGTCTCGCGGGAGGCGTGCGCGAGATAGTCCCTGCAGTCGCACTATCGTCTGTGTTCTCGGTGGCTCAGATGGATAGAGCGTCTATCATTCTAGCAGGAGATTCTGGGTTCGAGTCGCGGTCGGGGCACATATTTTTCTCGTGTCCCCGTTGATATATATCAGCGCCCGTCAGCAGCTGAATGTATTTATATATAATTGTAATATTCCAATTAACAATAATTGCCTCAGTTTAGGTTCCATAAGATGAAGATTTTGGGTCATGTAACATTTTTACCAGTCCAGACATGCAGTCTGATGTTTTGAAACTGAGTTCGTTATCTAGCAATGTGGTACGAACATGTAGCTTCTTTAGAGCAAGTTTCAAATCACAATGCCCTAACAAAATATCTTACGATTTGTGAACCGGAAGCACTAATAACAGCCATATGTTTAGCTGTGCTTTTTAATGTCACGCTTTTCCTTCATGTGCAGCACAAAATTCTCCAGCACATAATGTCCAATAAACACTTTCATTGCTAGAATGTAATTTTCACTCTACAGCGGAGTGTGCGCTGACATGAAACTTCCTGGCAGATTAAAGCTGTGTGCCGGACCGAGACTCGAACTCGGGACGTTTGCCTTTCGCGGGCAAGCGCTCTACCGACTGAGCTACCCAAGCACGACTCACGCCCCGTCCTCACAGCTTTAATTCCGCCACACGGTCCGGCACACAGTTTTAATCTGCCAGGAAGTTTAACTTTCACTGCTACTGTCATTAAATAAATTTCAAAAACTTTTATTTCTGTAGCAGTTAACATTAAACACACATTTTTTTCCCGTTTGTAAACAATGAAAGACAAAACGAATAGCAACAAAATGATTAATAATTTGTAAATGAGTTACTGTACTTCACACACGAAAACAACATAAACACATTGCCACAGTTGTGTTCCAAAATACTAAAACTAAAGTTGTGGCGGAACTGGTGGGCATGGCTCCCCAATGACGTCATTGTTTGCTTCAAGGTCGGCTTAGAGAGACCCGATTGTATGAGAATGTTATAAGGTGGGCATGTCGTTTTTGATTTTTGTAAGTTATCGATGTGCATGGTAGAGAGACAGCAAGTTGTGTTACTGTTAAACAATCTTTGCTGTTGTTGTGGTACAGTCTTTGCCTCTGTGCAGTCTGATACATTCTTAGTTCAAGTGTGCAAGTTGATGGACGCATTCAGTAGTTCCGTGTTGACTTGTGATTGAATCTGTTAGAGAAAGAAATATTTATTGAAAAAAAAGACAGCAAGGACGAATATAAGATATATATTGAAATGCGAAAAAGATATAGATTTTGAACAACTTTTTTAAAGAAAAGTAGAAGAAATTTGAGTTACTACTGAAGCACTGCGCAAATAGTTTACCAGACTAGTTAACTTTGTTCACTCGCTCAGAGCTGAGAGAAAGACCGCCCCAGTTCCTTAAGTCATGCATTAGCACACCGACTGATTCAGCTCTTCGTTCTTTATAGAAATTCTCTATTAACATTGTACCCTTTCTAAATTATTGTTTACTTTGTTAAGCATAATAACGTTCAGACCAATGTTATGTGTGAAGATGACGCGAAGTTTTACTCCGTCTTTTTGAATACATACTTCATTCTGAAATCGTGGTCTTGGAATATCATTTCATAGGAATAGTTATTCTTCCACGGTTTTAAGACGGTTTATCATTACGCATAGCCACATTGCACCATGTGGTACGCAACTGTTCGAATCATGTTTGGAAATTTTGTCTATAAACAGATATCTAGCTTAGCCGCTGCCTGATTGCTATTTTCTGTTGTACTTTCGAGAAATCTCCAACAGTGATGAAAAGATACGAAGTAAGTTGAAATTTTGATTACGGCCAGGTAATTCACAAATTACTATTTGGATACACGAATTCTTATGTCTTATGAGATGAAACTGAAGTATACAAACTAAAGTAGGTCTTGGTTTCCTGTTTACATAATAATTTTGAAATTTCTTCTTCAGATATGCCCGTACATAAGAAACGTCGATAAATAACGACATGCTACATTTCGTAATTACAAACATAAACACCAACAATAAAAGTCTAATTGGATATTTATTTTCACTTTTCATTATATTAGCTAGGACTTACATGGTTCTGGCTATCTGAACATAATACTACATATCTGTAATTATAAGTAAATTATAATATTATATACTCTAACATCTGGATACTGGATACAACGAAGGGCAAAATCCTAGAAAACAATTAGTAAAATGGAAGGAAAAAAATCAGTTTACGGACGGCGCACGTACATTCGGAGCTCCACAAATGTTGTGAGTCATGTTTTAGTAAAAAGTCACCTTGTACTGAAAGTCCTATTTTCTATAGAAGCTAATTTACGAACTTTCCTTCGTCTTTGTGCCTTATAGAGTGAGATTTTATCCTGATTTCTAGGCGGTACTGTTGTACAGTTGATGCAGACGGTATAATCTTTCATTAATCAATATGTATATGTAATACTGTGCAAGACTGTCCCAAAACATTGCTAATATAATGGAACATCCCAAAATTTTAGTAGTCATTTTAACGGTTTATAACCGTGTTTTATGTTTTTAATTACGAACTCTTTGGAATGGATGACACTGCATCACCTCTGTCCTGATGGACGCACAGATTTCTTTTTAGAAAGGGCGTCATACAGCAGTTGCTTCCTCCACTGAGGCAAATAAGCCCACAAGTGTTGTAACTGGTTCTTGATATCCCACGTCAGACACAAGTCCTGTGGTGGACGGATCAGAGGTTCTTGCTGGCCACTGAAGTATCTCAGCACCATGCAGGCAGTTCACCGCGACACTTCCCATGTGTGGGCGAGTATTACGCTGTTGAAAAATAGCACGTCGATACTGTCACATGAGAGTTGACACATGACGATACATGATTCACTCCTAGTACCATTGTACCGTCAGTGCTTCAGACACTACCAGCCCTGCGCGGAAGTCATGTCCTTTAGGTCCCCAGACCGTGACTGAAGTAATAGAACCGCTCGCTGGGCGTATCCAAAACGGAAGAATGGGACCTGTCCCACGGTTGCCGTCATACACGCCCAAGATGATTATCCGGGGTAGTGCAGAACCACGATTCTACGATGAACAGAATGCGAGACCATTTATCAGCAGTCCACTGTTCCTGGTCACGCCACAACTCCAACCGCAGCTTTTTGTGCTTTTGGTGTAAACGTCAATCTGCGCATTGGGACGGTAATTCACATGGCCGACCAATGGGCAAGGGACAAATAATAATAGGTTACGATTTGCTTAGTGCACAATACGGTGACTCTCCATGGAGATCATTGGATGTGGTCAACCAGAACCCTGAAGATCAGGATGCCTGCCCTCACGTTCGCATGTGGTTCGAAACAATGCCACTGTCACGTCCGGATGCCGCACAAATCTAGGTATTGCACGATTCAACCAGGTGCCCAAATTGAGGACCACAATGAGGCCGATTTAAAAATCTGTCGGGTGCACACAACTCTGTGTCGCACTGGTACGAGGAACCTTCGTATCCACTGTGAGCGTTTAATGCTGTTGACGTCACTTGCATACCGCACCAGTCTGGTAACAAAACTGAACACGAGCGATAATAATGCGTCCTGCTGGCCGTTACACGTGTCACAGAGAATTGCAGCACTACTCATCTACCTACACGCCGATGGTGAACACGTGTACGCGGACTTCCGACGATGTCTTGTGGATGTTTCACATTTTTTGTCAGGTTGTGTACATTTGGGATCTAAGTTACAGTCTGTGAAGTTCAGTTTTATGATTGGCTCTATTGATGGCAGTCGTAGGGTATTTGATTCACAGGGGGAAAACTGATAAGCTTGAAAATGAATGAGATTTTTGGATCATCAGCTATAAACTGTGTGCAGCAAGCAGTTAAGGGGCTCCGGAACGCCCTATACTTGCAATGTTAAAATAACGCTTATAAATTACATCTTTCCTCACAAAGTATTTGAGGTAGGAAGTTGAACTTTTTAAAGATTATTTATTGGACTATGGGCTACAACTTAACACAGGGATTTTACAAAATTTTATTTCAGTTATTAAAGATGATTTGTTTTCAATTGTAATGAAAATTCACAACATTTTTTTGCAATTTTTTATTTATATATTCAAAAATATACAGTTTTTTGGAAAAAGGCTGTGTTAAATTATGCAGAAGGTACTGTGTAACATTTACTGAAAGTTTGAAACAAATATGTTTGGAAGATCCTTAGAAAACATGTAATTAGTATGAGAAAATAAAAGTTTTGGGAATCGAGCGACAAAGATTGGATTAACTTTTTAGTGCATTCCAGGTCCATAGGATGGATTATCTTCATCCTCTGCAAACTCCTCCTGCAGCTTCCTCTTGTTCCTCCTCCTGTTTACTCTTGCTTGTATTTCTAGACTCTTTACAGCCCTGTCTGCAGCCCGAAGGCGTTCCTTGTCTAAAGCAAGCATCGCTCGTACCATGTTAGAACCTATCTTCATTCCCATATTTCTAAATACCTTGCACCTTACAATGTTGCCATTATTGATTTCTAATAACTTTACTTTTACTCATTATTATACTTCAACAAAACAGAGACTCAAGAAACAGAATTAATTACGAATATTTTCGAGATAACGACAGAGTAAATAAACATGAAACAATCGACAATCACACCAGCGATATATATTGAACCATCACAGGTTAGCCACAACACATACTTTATCTCACATCACTAAAATGTACCTGATGAACACAGACGTTAATAGTAGCACCATTTGACAGCAGTTTAACAGCGCCGCAGTGGGTCACGCCCATGTAGAACACATTTCAAAAAAAATTTAAAAATAGTTGTAGTCTTCGGAATTGAATAAATTATATATCTATTAAAAGGTAATAGTCTGCAGATTCAGAAAACGCAAGAAAGTAAAAATTGAACTTTTCATGATTTTGAGCCTTTCTGGAGCCCCATAAGACAACGACTGCGAAATGATCAATACCAATGGTCTTTATTACGTTCATCTCTAGAGACTTCCCGATATACCTTATTTAGTAACGTAGGCTTTGTAGGCCGATGTTACACAGTAAAGTTCGAGAGGATTTTTTAAAAACATTGAAAGAGCTCATGTGGTGGTAATATTGCGAATAATAATTGGCAACATGAGCACTCGTGCGAAAACGCTGGCATGCCCATCAATGGCTACAGTGCATAAAACATGTATATTTTGGTAACGTAGCCTTAGGTGCAGAAACCACTCTCTTTGGCCGTTAGCTAAGATACTCAGGATTTAATGATGGAACAGCTGAGAATTTCGTAAGATATGATTGAGTCGAACGTCTCTCAACACAGTACGGTGTTTTTAAAAGTCCACACAGTATACCATTTGGTGTACTCTTTCATGGAAGAGATTCACTTTGTTGGATGTTAAAGTGGCAATTGTCTTCGCACTCTCCGAATGTTTGATGATACTGGACACTGTTGTATGAACGACGTATTTCTCGAATCCTCAGTAATTCAGGTCGCGGTGTCAGGTCTACCTTAATGATAATAGATGGTAATAGCTGTGGCGTCAAATTTGCGGTAATGATCACCAGGTGTATTTACGCCTACGTCGTTATCTCCATACTAATGCTGTTTTAGACCTACTAAACAAATGGTAGCGCGAATCTAATTCCCTTTGTAACCTCCCAAGAATAAAAGTTAAGTCAATGATAGTAAAAAAAAAATGGAAATGGAGCCAAGTGTAACCTCGTTGCAAAATTAAAGAATAATAATGGCCCAAATGTAAACTCCCCACAAACATTAACGAATGAACATTACTCATTAAACCCACGATAATGTTAATTAGATAATGAACCATGAACTGAATATAACATCTCAACACAAATAATTGAACCTGACAAATTTTATAGGTACAGCAGCGCTGACCTACGGCCCTGTGAAATGATTAAACCTGATAAATTCTTACTTCAGTAAAACTCCATCTGCTCTTATTTTTGGCACAGCTTCGTGCAATGCTGGCGTATATTTAAATTCTGATTCTTGGAGGAAATGCATAGAAAATATTCTTTGAATTGAAATGAATCTTTTTCTTCAAAAGGGTGGAAAAATTCTTTAAAATGAAATGATTATTTTTCTTTAAAAGATTTACTTTATAAAAAATTATTATTGGGGCAATTCTTGAACAAATTAATTACAATTAACATATGTTATTAGCTGAGCGCAATGCTGCTTCATTACCTTTTATAACAAAATACCTCGTCCTGAATCGTGACCAGAGATGGGGGGAGAGCACGCCGCCGATCCATGTCGACGTCCGCTCAGTACCACCGTCCACTCGCTACAACTATTGCCGACAGAGTGCCACTCGCAACTGCTCTTGCCGACTCGCAACATGTTACTAGCACTGACTGAGTGCAACTAGCAACTGAACTGTCGCGCGGTCAAGCACAGACTAGTAACGATAAATAACTCTCTGGTCAGAGGTTCTGTCATGCCTCGCCATCGCTGGTAATGAATACATATGAAGCGTAGGCGTTTCACCTTTGCAGGCTTAAAACGTTTTCCTGTTACAAACCAGGCACATGATCACGGCGCGATCATCAACAGTTTTATCTACGACGATTAAACTTGTGTAAATTTCGGACTTTCGCCTCGAATTAGCAAACTGATCCATTCTGTAAATTAGGTTATGCCCTAAAAAGTATTCATAAGCCACCACCTTGCATTAAGCACGTCGCAAAATTGGTTTCATTTTAAAGCATTAATTGTTCGTTCTTGGAGTGCGCTACATTTTCCGAAGAGTAACATAGCGGTGGCGCTGAAGCCTAAACAAACGGCGGCTGGTTCATTGCCCCATTGGAAGAACTCTTCCCTGCCTGTTTCTTTGGTGGAGAGTGGCTCCATTCTACTCGTACATTCATACGCCGTACTTCGATTTAACCGTAATAATAATTTCCACTGAAGTATGTAAAACTTGGTATTTTAATTGCGATTCACCAGTGATGACTTTTTTTTCTACGTCGATATGTATACACGCAGCTCTCTTCCCTCAGACATCTTGCTACACTCGCGCTGTAAACGAATTCATGTAGTCTGTCATGTTCTGTTACATACACATCTACACTCATGCTCGTAAATTAAGCATAATTGCATAATGTGGTGCCACACAACGTGGCAATACACAAAACTGGCACTAATAGCATAGGCACATTGGGAACACACACGACACAGATCTGTAAGTCCACGATATTGGCGATAAGTTGAGAAAAGCGTCCCGACACCCATGTGCTACAAAACTCCACTGTTTCCAGCGCATATACACTCCTGGAAATTGATATAAGAACACCGTGAATTCATTGTCCCAGGAAGGGGAAACTTTATTGACACATTCCTGGGGTCAGATACATCACATGATCACACTGACAGAACCACAGGCACATAGACACAGGCAACAGAGCATGCACAATGTCGGCACTAGTACAGTGTATATCCACCTTTCGCAGCAATGCAGGCTGCTATTCTCCCATGGAGACGATCGTAGAGATGCTGGATGTAGTCCTGTGGAACGGCTTGCCATGCCATTTCCACCTGGCGCCTCAGTTGGACCAGCGTTCGTGCTGGACGTGCAGACCGCATGAGACGACGCTTCATCCAGTCCCAAACATGCTCAATGGGGGACAGATCCGGAGATCTTGCTGGCCAGGGTAGTTGACTTACACCTTCTAGAGCACGTTGGGTGGCACGGGATACATGCGGACGTGCATTGTCCTGTTGAAACAGCAAGTTCCCTTGCCGGTCTAGGAATGGTAGAACGATGGGTTCGATGACGGTTTGGATGTAACGTGCACTATTCAGTGTCCCCTCGACGATCACCAGTGGTGTACGGCCAGTGTAGGAGATCGCTCCCCACACCATGATGCCGGGTGTTGGCCCTGTGTGCCTCGGTCGTATGCAGTCCTGATTGTGGCGCTCACCTGCACGGCGCCAAACACGCATACGACCATCATTATCACCAAGGCAGAAGCGACTCTCATCGCTGAAGACGACACGTCTCCATTCGTCCCTCCATTCACGCCTGTCGCGACACCACTGGAGGCGGGCTGCACGATGTTGGGGCGTGAGCGGAAGACGGCCTAACGGTGTGCGGGACCGTAGCCCAGCTTCATGGAGACGGTTGCGAATGGTCCTCGCCGATACCCCAGGAGCAACAGTGTCCCTAATTTGCTGGGAAGTGGCGGTGCGGTCCCCTACGGCACTGCGTAGGATCCTACGGTCTTGGCGTGCATCCGTGCGTCGCTGCGGTCCGGTCCCAGGTCGACGGGCACGTGCACCTTCCGCCGACCACTGGCGACAACATCGATGTACTGTGGAGACCTCACGCCCCACGTGTTGAGCAATTCGGCGGTACGTCCACCCGGCCTCCCGCATGCCCACTATACGCCCTCGCTCAAAGTCCGTCAACTGCACATACGGTTCACGTCCACGCTGTCGCGGCATGCTACCAGTGTTAAAGACTGCGATGGAGCTCCGTATGCCACGGCAAACTGGCTGACACTGACGGCGGCGGTGCACAAATGCTGCGCAGCTAGCGCCATTCGACGGCCAACACCGCGGTTCCTGGTGTGTCCGCTGTGCCGTGCGTGTGATCATTGCTTGTACAGCCCTCTCGCAGTGTCCGGAGCAAGTATGGTGGGTCTGACACACCGGTGTCAATGTGTTCTTTTTTCCATTTCCAGGAGTGTACTTCGACGCCAATATGGGATATGATCACCATGCGCGCGTACACAGGCCGCACAACGGGTTGGCATACTCTGGATCAGGTGGTCGAGCAGCTGCTGGAGTATAGCCTCCCATTCTTGCACCAGTGAATGTCGGAGCTCCTGAAGTGTCCTAGGGGTTTGAAGACATGCAGCGATAGGTCGACCGAGAGCATCCCAGACGTAGTCGATGGGGTTTAGGTCTGGAGAACAGGCAGGCCACTCCATTCGCCTGATATTTTCTGTTTCAAGGTACTCCTCCACGATGGTAGCTCGGTGGGGCCATGCGTTATCATCCATCAGGAGGAAGGTGGGACCACTGCACCCCTCAAAAGGCGGACATACTGGTGCAAAATGACTTCCCGAAACACCTGACCTGTTACAGTTCCTCTGTCAATGACATGCAGGGGTGTACGTGCACCAGTCATAATCCCACCCCACACCATCAAAACACGACCTCCATACATGTCCCATTCAAGGACATTAAGAGGTTGGTATCTGGTTCCCGGTTCACGCCAGATGAAAGTCCGGCGAGAATCACTGTTCGGACTATACCTGGTCTTGCCTGTCAACATAACCTGCGACCACTGTCCCAATGACGATGTACGAGTACTTTGTTCTTGACACCAGTCTTTACAGGATCTCCTGTGACCAGGGTTCAGTGGAATGCACCTTGCAGGTCTCCGGGCGAATAAACCATGTCTGTTCAGTTGTCTGTAGACTGTGTGTGTGGAGACAACTGTTCCAGTGGCTGCGGTAAGTTCCCGAGCAAGGCTACCTGCAATACTCAGTGGCCGTTTGTGGGCACTGATGGTGAGATATCGGTCTTCTTGTGGTGTTGACACTGTGGACGTCCCGTACTGTAGCGCCTGGTCACCTTTCCTGTCTGTTTCCTGTCAGTTTGTGGCACACGGAGGGCCCGTGCTACGATCTGCTGTGTTTGACCAGCTTCCAGTCGCCCTAGTATTCAACCCCTCATAGCGTCATCAATATGTTTTCTTTGAGCCATTTTCAACACACAGTCACTATTAGCACGTCTGAAAACGTCTGCACACTTACTCGCTGCACCGTACTCTGACATGCACCAACACACCTCTGCATATGTGGACTGCTGCCAGCGTGCGACGACCGTAGGTCAAATGCACCACATGGGCGTACCCCGAGGCGATTTAAACACTCAAACCACCCTCCAGAGCGTTGTTTCACAATGTATGAGCATTATCCTTAATTTATGGGCATGACTGTAGTAACGCTGCCGGCCGCTGTTGCCGAGCAGTTCTAGGCGTTTCATTCCGGAACTGCGCTGCTGCTACGGTCGCAGGTTTGAATCCTGCCTCGGGCGTGGATGTGTGTGATGTCTTTGGGTTAGTTAGGTTTAATTAGTTCTAAGTGTAGGGGACTGATGACCTCCGATGTTAAGTAGGATAGTGCTTAGAGCCATTTGAACTAGTAACGCTCGTACTGACCCTCTGTGCACTTGGATATCTGAAGACGGAAATAAATCAGAAACGCGTCAAGTGAGCAAGTCGAGTAATAAAGTCATTTTCATCGGCTGTATGACTTCTGTTGAAGCGACCTAGTTAGCTCCAGGACAGCGCTACATTAGAATTACTGTTATTCGTTTATCCGCGAAACCTGCAGAAGTATTTTCTTCTTTCAGCTGCGAACACGTCCATTTATTATATGACATTACGATAGATGTGAATTAGTTTCCAGCCGACGATCGATTGTATGTTGGGGTCCGCAGCTCGTGGTCGTGCGGTAGCGCTCTCGCTTCCCACGCCCGGGTTCCCGTGTTGGATTCCCGGCGGGGTCAGGGATTTTCTCTGCCTCGTGATGACTGGGTGTTGTGTGATGTCCTTAGGTTAGTTAGGTTTAAGTAGTTCTAAGTTCTAGGGGACTGATGACCATATGACCATAGATGTTAAGTCCCATAGTGCTCAGAGCCATTTCAACCAATTTTGTATGTCGGGTTGAACAGGTAGGTTTTTCTTTTTTCACACCTCTATAGATAACATGGTTCTGGAAGAGTCTGCGCTGTTCTGGTAACATTACGCTGTTCTGGATGGTTGCGCCTACGGAACCACAGCGCCATATGGTGCTTCTGAAAGATGTCATTTTTGAAATTGTTCGACTGTACGAAGAGGATGGGTTGATTTCGGGGGGGGGGGGGGGAGACCAAACTGCTAGGTCGTCGGTCTCATAGGATTAGGGAAGGATGGACAAGAAAGTCGGCCGTGCCCTTTCGAAGGAACCATCCGGGCTTTTGCCTCAAGCGATTCAGGGAAATCACGGTAAATCTAGATCAGGATAGCCGGACGCGGGATTGAACCGTCGTCCTCCCGAATGCGAGTGCAGTGTGATAACCCCTGCGCCACCTCGCTCGTACCACTGTGCGAAGAATTTTAGTCAATGTCAAAGGGGGATCTTACGTGCTTTCGGAGAAATCATAGTCCATGTGAGTCGATTGCTGACTTAGTTTCCTAAATAATCGTGTTAAAGTGCTCAGCTCTTTCCAGCGTCCTGATAGTTTTTTGTCTTTTGCCTTGTTTACTGTAGGAGAACACAGCTCCATTATATTATGCTTAATGGGTACGGAAAGAGGGATATCTGTTTCATCATGTCGGGCGTATACAGTAATTTTTTGAACGACAAAAATGCAAAATTGTATCAAGAATTACGAAACCTCTTGAAAACGGTATACTTACTCCTTTTTTTGCAATCGAATTAGTAAAATGTCGTGAAGCTCAAAATACGAGAGTGAGTCAAATGAAAACCTTTTTTTAAATATTATTTATTTTGCACAAGTGGTGCAAAGCTGTATCACTTTTCAACATAATCTCCCCCATGCTCAATGCAAGTCCTCCAGCGCTTACAAAGTGCATAAATTCCCATAGAAAAAAAAATCTTTTGGTAGTCCGCGCAACCACTCATGCATCGCGTGGCGTACCTCTTCATCAGAACGAAACTCCTTTCCTCCCATTGCGTCTTTGAGTGGTTGAAACATATGGAAATCACTTGGGGCAAGGTCTGGTGAGTATGGTTGATGAGGAAGGCACTAAAAATGGAGGTCTGTGATTGTTGCAACTGTTGTAAGGGCAGTGTGGAGCTTTGCATTGTCATGTTGCAAAGGGTCACTTGCTGACAGCAATCCACGTAGCTTTGATTTGATAGCAGGCCGCAAATGATTTTTTAGGAGATATGTGTATGATGCACTGGTGACAGTGGTCCCTCTAGGCATGTAATGCTCCAAAATGATGTCTTTTTCTTCCCAATAGAGAGTCAGCATAACCTTCCCTGCTGATGGTTCTATTAGAAACTTCTTTGGTTTTGGTGATGAGCAATGGCGCCATTCCTTGCTCGCTCTCTTCGTTTCCGGTTGGTGGAAGTGAACCCAGGTTTCGTCCTCAGTAACGATTCTAGTAAGAAAGCCATGACCTTCTCGTTCAAAGCGCCGAAGAAGTTCTACACAAGCATCAACACGTCGTTCTCTCATTTCAGGAGTCAGCTGCCGTGGCACCCATCTTGCAGGCACTTTGTGAAACTGAAGCACACCATGCACACACAATGTGATGTGCTGACCAATGACTAATCTGTAAACATGCTGCAGTGTCATTCAGTGTCACTCGGCGGTTTTCCTTCACTATGGCTTTAACTGCTGCAATGTTCTGTGGAGTCACAACTCGTTGTGCCTGACCTGGACATGGAGCATCTATCACCGAAGTCACACCATTTGCGAACTTCCTACTCCATTCGTAGACTTGCTGCTGTGACAAACATGCATCACCGTACTGAACCTTCATTCGTCGATGAATTTCAATAGGTTTCACACCTTCACTATGCAAAAACCGAATAACAGAACGCTGTTCTTCCCTGGTGCAAGTCGCAAGTGGGGCGGCCATCTCTGTACTGATACTGCGACGGTATGTGTGCATCTGCACTATGCTGCCACATACAGACCATTCTGCACGCTGTTTGTAGCACGCTTACCAACTTACAGGATAACGGGGCAAATTTTCGATTTGTTACTACAAATGTAAGGTTTTCATTTGACTCACCCTCGTACACTCCTGGAAATGGAAAAAAGAACACATTGACACCGGTGTGTCAGACCCACCATACTTGCTCCGGACACTGCGAGAGGGCTGTACAAGCAATGATCACACGCACGGCACAGCGGACACACCAGGAACCGCGGTGTTGGCCGTCGAATGGCGCTAGCTGCGCAGCATTTGTGCACCGCCGCAGTCAGTGTCAGCCAGTTTGCCGTGGCATACGGAGCTCCATCGCAGTCTTTTAACACTGGTAGCATGCCGCGACAGCATGGACGTGAACCGTATGTGCAGTTGACGGACTTTGAGCGAGGGCGTATAGTGGGCATGCGGGAGGCCGGGTGGACGTACCGCCGAATCGCTCAACACGTGGGGCGTGAGGTCTCCACAGTACATCGATGTTGTCGCCAGTGGTCGACGGAAGGTGCACGTGCCCGTCGACCTGGGACCGGACCGCAGCGACGCACGGATGCACGCCAAGACCGTAGGATCCTACGCAGTGCCGTAGGGGACCACACCGCCACTTCCCAGCAAATTAGGGACACTGGGGTATCGGCGAGGACCATTCGCAAACGTCTCCATGAAGCTGGGCTACGGTCCCGCACACCGTTAGGCCGTCTTCCGCTCACGCCCCAACATCGTGCAGCCCGCCTCCAGTGGTGTCGCGACAGGCGTGAATGGAGGGACGAATGGAGACGTGTCGTCTTCAGCGATGAGAGTCGCTTCTGCCTTGGTGCCAATGATGGTCGTATGCATGTTTGACGCCGTGCAGGTGAGCGCCACAATCAGGACTGCATACGACCGAGGCACACAGGGCTGAAGCGTCGTCACGCGTACTAGTGCCGACATAGTGCATGCTCTGTTGCCTGTGTCTATGTGCCTGTGGTTCTGTCAGTGTGATCATGTGATGTATCTGACCCCAGGAATGTGTCAATAATGTTTCCCCTTCCTGGGATAATGAATTCACGGTGTTCTTATTTCAATTTCCAGGAGTGTATAATCGAACCTCCGTCTACAGCTGCTGTACTTTACACTCATTTAAAAGGCGGCATCCTATTTCCATGACACTTACGCTTTGGAAAGACACCGATTCTGTTAAACAGACTCATTCTAAAGGAATTTCTTTGGAGTTGCCGCTCGATACAACGATAAACAGGGAAACAATGCTGTGAAAGCGGATCCTAAAATGAAAGCGGTACTTAATCTGGTACTCAGCTTTCGTCTGTACTTCCCGTTTCGTCGACTTCGCCCCTGCGTCTGCGAAGAGAAAAGGCAGTGACAGAGTTTCATTACCCGCTCGTAATTTTGCTTAGTCAGACGGCCTTCCGATAAAATCCAAAGCGAAAGGTGTAACACTTTCAGGACCCATCCGTAAGATACTGCTTGTCAGAACAATTTGCAGCTATACTGCGCCCAACGTCACAAGTTTTGGAAGAAGCCTTGAGTCTTGCTGCTCTTAATGTTGTAATATGCAGCTCAAGGCGAGCCGATGCTTGCACGCATGTAGCACACGGAAATTTCTTCTTGTGTATCTAAACATTTTGTGGTTCGCTCTCTGCGTTCGTGGTCGTTGCAAGCTTAGCTGTACAATGTCTTTCGAAAGAGTCAAACAGTTCCACAAGAATATATTATCCACATGATTAATAACAGAAACTTGGAGAGTGTTTTAATTTAAACATAAGCTCACAAAGTTTTATGTGTCGATATAACCGCCGAATTCACGAGGATTTATCTTTTACAGCCCCTATATACACAGGCATGAGGTATTTATGTAAGTAGTAGACTTGGCCACTGTTTCTATGTTTCGATACAGTGTATCGATACGTGGAACTGTTTCAGTGTTTCGGAACGGCTACGGTTCACTGTTTCGAAACAGTGGTGTTTCATTCCACCCCTGTCTCGGATAACTGGGCCACATTCGGTCTCGAGCCAGACACAGAAACTGTATCGTTGTTTCAAAATAAGGCTGTTTCAGTCCACCAGTGCTTGGAACGGACCAATTGTATCGAAACAGTGATGTTTCATTCCCCTCTGTGTCGGACGAGATTCGGGCTCGGCACAGGTACTGAAACACATTTAACATACCACTTCATGAAACACTTTCAAGAATGTCAAAATCTTTGTGACAAACAACAGCATGAAGCTTAAGATATCCGAAAATAAAGCTTCGTTTCTAGCTGACTGTCATATTCCGAAATGGCGTAATATCTGCTTTATAAACACTAACCAAGCAATAAAACAACGCATACTATTCACATTCAGAATAATAAATATGTGAAAATCATTCAGTTAAATTACAGTTTTTGATAACATACGCTTCTCTGTTCATGTACAGTAATCATATTAAGAAACGTAAGTAAGCCTACAACATTTTGAATAAAAAAAGGCGTAGAGTTACAGTTATTAGACATATACATAAATCTGATGTAGGTATAATTGCAAGCAATCTGTTTGACATATCACTGATAGTGCAATGGTGAACGGGAAGGACAAGGAAGCATGGTGAATTTATAGTAACGGTTCGAAACACCTTGAAAGACAAAATTTTTTTCTGTTATATTTTGTTATTTATTCGAATTATTTGGCGTTATTTGTGAGTCTATAGTCACTGTGCCTATTATCCTCAATGATTCCCTTTGTGTGCATGGCAATTAGCAGTACGGGTAATACACCCGTACAACGGAATGTGGGAATTCCAGTAGCATATCCGTTGTTTCTGCAGTTTGCTCCCACCTCCAGTTCCTTTCGTGCTGGCCTTTCTGTCTTCAGCTATGGCTGTCCTCAGCCAATTGAAAAGTATGAAAGCCACACTACACGAAAGCAGCGCATTTTCTGCAGAAATACGAAACTGCCAAGACGCCTAAGTGATAACTTCATACTTTCTGGGATATGATTAGCGCTCTCGCAACTCGTTTGTGTTTATGTGGACATACTTATACAGTAGACATTCAGGATGATAAAATGTGTAGGTTTATTAGATTACAAAACACAAAACCGTTTCACTGTTTTGAAACAGCCTATCGAAACATTACATTGTACTGTTTCATTTGTTTCGAAACAGTTACGTGTTTCAGTTTGCCCATCTCTAGTAAGTAGAATGTTTAGGTTTTCTTATTGGCAACGTTACGTAGCGCTCTGTATGAAAATCACTGGCTGTGCTGAGTGCAGTCTGTGGCTAGTTTGCATTGTTGTCTGCCACTGTAGTGTTGGGCAGCTGGATGTTAACAGCGCGTAGCGTGGCGCAGTTGGAGGTGAGCCGCCAGCAGTGGTGGATGTGAGGAGAGAGATGGCGGAGTTTTGAAATTTGTAATACTGGATATCATGAACTGCTATATACATTATGAGTTTTGAACACTATTGAGGTAAATACATTGTTTGTTCTCTATTAAAATCTTTCATTTGCTAACTATACCTATTAGTAGTTAGTGCCTTCCGTAGTTTAAATCCTTTATTTAGCTGGCAGTAGTGGCGCTCGCTGTATTGCTGTAGCTTGAGTAACGAAGATTTTTGTGAGGTAAGTGATCTATGAAAGGTATAGGTTAATGTTAGTCAGGGCCATTCTTTTGTAGGGATTTTTGAAAGTCAGATTGCGTTGCGCTAAAAATATTGTGTGTCAGTTTAAGCACAGTCATGTATAAATTTTTCTAAGGGGGCGTTTCACTTATTACATTTATGTTCAGGATGAAAGAGTCCTATTACGTTCCACAAATGTTCATTGTGCAGTCAACATCAGTAGTCTGAGGACGAAATTTTTTTGTGGTTATAGATTAGAATAACAAAAACATTCTGCACCCAAAGATGCTGCAGGACAAGGAACATAGACGAAGCACCTAGGAGAATAGTGTACTGTCAATAATCCCTAATTCAACGGAATTTTATCTGTTTACGTGTTTACGGAAAGATCAGATATGTTCTTCGTGCACAGCATATTTACGAGCCGAAAGTATCTGTACTGTATTTGAACAATGAACAACTAAAATTTGTAGCTGAACAGTGGGAGGACATAACTGACAGGACCGCATCTGCTTCCTTCCCGCTTTACTTACCAGATGTACAATATGTGTCTGAGAGACAATTTCCTGCGCGGTTAATAGTGGGCGACTCGCTGACCTTACTGTTTTCTGGAAAGATGTACTATTTGTGAATCAGGCTAAATTTATTATCACAAAAGGCTAATACATGTTAAAGAAGTGCTCGTACAATTGGAAAAACCACACTAACTGATCCTCTACATAACAACTGAAAAGAGTATGGACATAGCTACTTTATAACTCTTTTATGGTTACCGGAAGAAATCTATATGTCATTTTGAGGGAAGCCCTATAAAGGCGAATACAAGTCAGCTATTTATTACATTTACTAAGCCCATAATAAAATGTATAAATGATAAAGTACCACCAACTGGTATCTTCTTCGACTTTTCAAAGGCATTTGATTGCTGCACTCATAATGTTCTGTTAGAGAAATTAAAGTTCTATCGAATTCGTTGCTAGAAAACGACTGGTTTAGTTCTGATTTAAGAAAGAGAATGCGGACAGATACTTTCGCAAAATAAAGACATACCATATCAACTGCGCTGGGAGAAATTACAACATGTGCACCACAGGGCGCGATCATTGGCCTGCTAAAGTTCTTGTGTTGTGTTGGTTTTCTGCAGTATTATTTGAATCAGGGGGTACAGTTAGGCCCGTTTGCAGACGTTGCAAGCGTTGCTGTTAAGTGAATCAAAGAATCATCAACAGAGAAAATAGTAAATGAGGTTTTTGTGAAAGTTACTGAAAGATTTTGCGCAAATGGACTAACTTTGAATCTCAATGAATCTCAAGAAAACAAGTAATTCACCCAACATTTTTACTGCGAAAAAGTACCCCACTTGGTGTTAACTTAGTACGCCAACAAAAAGTAGTCAACAATTCTGATGAAAACTGAAAATGGAAGAAACGTATAGTAGATCTTCGAAAACATTTAGTTTCGGCTATTTTGCCATAAGAATAATTGCGAACCTTCCGGGATATAGATGTAAGTAAGTTAACATATTTTCCATGTTTTCATTCATTGATTTCTTGTAAGTTAATATTCTGTGATAACTCCTGGCTTAGGCAAAACGTAATCACTGCACAAAAGAACGTAAATTGAACTGTGTGTGGAGTTTACACACGTATACATTGCAGGTATATATTTAAGAAGCTGGGAATATCAACCACAGCCTCGCAACACCTATATTCACTTACGAAATTTCTTATCAACAGTACCCCTAAGATCCTGAGTAAAGGAGATATTCACAGTACAATCCTATATTGAAACATGATTGCATTACCCTTTAATGAATCTAGCTCCGGCACAGGAAGGGGGAATTATGCAGTTATAAAACTCTTTGACCACGTTCGCATGGAAATAAAGTGTCTGGTAAATGCCGGTGTTCATATTGAGATTAAATACATTTTTTCTTAAGGAATTCTTCTATACCATATAGAAATTCTAGAGCAGAGATAATTAGTCGTTAAAAATATCTTCAGCCATTTAAATATTATTTCCTATTCAGTTGTGTACAAGTGTTCTATGTTTGTTCTGTTGACACTTTCCGCATCATATTGTTTATTGTTAACGTGACCTATTGAACAAGCAACTAATATACTACGTTTCGTCGAAAAGGAAAGTGAGATTCAAGAATGAATGGCTCAATGCTCAGGCAGAAGTGTCCAGCAACACTGTGGGAAACGTTGAGGGATGTTTAACAAGAATGGTTACATGGGAAGTACGAGGTGTGAGTGAAGAGTTTTAAGAATGGATCTGCTGCTGCTTGCAGGTTTGGCGAGCAGGTACACGGAGGGTGGGGACTGAGTCACTGACTTGTCCTTGAACGCCCTCTCACAGGAAACTATGTTTCCTTCATTCAGTTCGTTGTGGCAGCTGGTTGAGTGTGGGTATGTTAGTTAGGGCTTGTTGCCGGATTCTGTCTGCGTGAAAATGGACTTAAAAAACGGAACAATGTGTTTGTGTGAATTTTTTAAACCTGGAAATCAGCTTCAGAGACTTACGAACTATTAAAAACAGTTTTTGGAGATAGTTGTACGCGCCAGTATAATGTTTTTGTCCAACAGATTTAAAAATGTCCGCGAATCATTTGAAGATGAACCACGGTCCGGCCGTACTTCCACCTCAAAAACAAATGAAAATGTCGTGAAAGTTCGCGACTCAGTACACTCTGATCGCAGACTTACAATTAGAGAGATTGATGATGAACTTAATTAAAGTTTCTATGCAGTTCGTTCAATTTTAACTGAGGATCTGAACATGCGTCAGTGTCCGCAAAATTCATTCCAAAAGTTTTGTAAAGTGACGAGGGACAATACCGACTTGAAGCGTGCCGTAACTGATTAATCGGACTAAAAATGACCCAAATTTGTTAAATAGCGTAATTACAGGTGGCGAATCGTGGGTATATGGATATGATGCTGAAACCAAAGTGCAGTCTTCGCACTGGCAGACTCCAGGTTCACCACGAACAAAACAAGCCTGGTGGATGACATCGGAAGTTCACTGAGGCTTTTTGCAGATGATGCTGTGGTGTATCAAGAGGTTGTAACACTGGAAAATTGTACTGAAATGCAGGAGAATCTGCAGCGAATTGACGCATGGTGCAGGGAATGGCAATTAAATCTCATTGTAGACAAGTGTAATGTGCTGCGAATACACAGAAAGATGGATCCTTTATCATTTAGCTACAAAATAGCAGGTCAGCAACTGGAAGCAGTTAATACCATAAATTATCTGGGAGTACGCATTAGGAGTGATTTAAAATGGAATGATCATATAATGTTGATCGTCGGTAAAGCAGATGCCAGACTGAGATTCATTGGAAGAATCCTAAGGAAATGCAATCCGAAAACAAAGAAAGTAGGTTACAGTACGCTTGTTCGCCCACTGCTTGAATACTGCTCAGCAGTGTGGGATCCGTACCAGATAGGGTTGATAGAAGATACAGAGAAGATCCAACGGAGAGCAGCGCGCTTCGTTACAGGATCATTTAGTAATCGCGAAAGCGTTACGGAGATGATAGATAAACTCCAGTGGAAGACTCTGCAGGAGAGATGCTCAGTAGCTCGGTACGGTCTTTTGTCGAAGTTTCGAGAACATACCTTCACCGAAGAGTCAAGCAGTATATTGCTCCCTCCTACGTATATCTCGCGAAGAGACCATGAGGATAAAATCAGAGAGATTAGAGCCCACACAGAGGCATACCGACAATCCTTCTTTCCACGAACAATACGAGACTGGAATAGAAGGGAGAACCGATAGAGGTACTCAAGGTACCCTCCGCCACACACCGACAGGTGGCTTGCGGATTATGGATGTAGATGTAGATGTAAAGTCGGTCAAAGGTGAAGACAATGTTGGTGATTTTTTTTTATTCTACCGGTATTGTGCATCATGAATTTACTCCTGGAGGACAGACAATTAACCAGGAATTCTACAAATATAAACTTGAGCGTCTGCGCGAAAAGGTGCGGAAGAAAAGGCCTGCATTGAGCTGCTGCGCCATGACAATGCTCGGGCTCATCGTGCCTTCTCCATCGTTGAATTTTTGACCAAATTCAGAATTCCTGTGCTTCCACAACTGCCATATTCCCCGGATTTGGCCTCTGTGGACTTCTACCTGTTTCCTAAACTGAAATTTTCACTGAAAGGGAAGCGATTTGACTCGACTGAAGACATCCAGGCAAATACGGAGAGCTTCCTTAGCACACTTCAGGAAAAAAAAATCCAAGAATGTCTCCAAAAGTAGAAACACCGCTGGAGTCGATATGTTCGCTCAGAAGGGACTATTCTGAAGGAGATGCATCACAGTAGCATGTAAGTACCACCATTGTACAATGACCAGCCCATTCTTCAAACTTTCCAATGTCACCTCGTATATCGAACATTTATGGAGAAGAATGTTTTGGTTATTATGTGAAATTTTGCTTTTTTGTTCACGAAACAAGGCGTCCAAATAATGTAGTGGTGATCAGTTTTGTTATCTGTGTCTCATTATGATGGCTCTAGAGCCATTATTCTATTTGCAGCTACTGTCAGCGAAAGTAGGCAGTGGATGCACAGGGTATTGCAGTATTACACCGTTTTTGTGTTTAATTCGTAAGCATGAGGAAACTAGTGGAAAAATATGTTTGTTATGTGTTTGTCGGTATATTAAAGTGAGGTCCTGGTGTGATTCTACAGATTCTGGCCATGAACATGCGTTTTGCACGTAGAGAGCTGTGGCGTAGGCTCTGGTACGCAGGGAAGAGCCCCAGGCTGCCAGAGACGTGTTCCTGACAGCTGGCAACACAGAGCAATGCGCTACCTGCTGCATGGCCGGGGGGGGGGGGGGGGGCGGGGGGAAGGCGGCACCTGTAACCACGTAACCGCGCACGCGCCTTGGCAGAACGGCACTGCATACATGGGGCAGTGGCGGATAAACCTACCTTCATTGTATTTCCCTTTACTTGGCGTTTATAGGTACCAACTAATGTTTCCGAGTTAGTTTCAAAAAACTCGGAATTTCACAACAGTTATATAGGTTGTATTCCAATCTCTGTCTTGCGCTGCGGGTTTTACCCTCTACATTCCCTCAAGTCGAGTATAAGTCATTCCTTAATTGCTTGACACGTTTCCTATCATCCTGTCTCTACTTCTTGTCAGCGATTTCCATATGTACCTCTATTCACCGGTTCTGCGGAGAACCTCCATATTCCCTGTCTGTCCACCAGATTTTCTAATGTCCTTCCATAGAATAACAACACCGACGCATCTCTTCTCATCTTTCCGGTTTTCACCCAGCCTCTCATTCGCTACCACGCAGTGCTGTGCTGGAAACTCAGATTCTCACCAATTTCTTCCTCAAATTAACGCCTATGACACTAGCAGACTTTTTCTGCCCGGGAATGCCCTCTTTGTCTGTGCTAGTCAGCAATTTTATGTCTTACTTGCTTCGTAGTCATGTATTGTTTTACTTCCAAGGTCATAGAGTTATTTTAGTTCGTCTGGTGTGTGCTACCAGTCATTAATTCCCTGTTTCCTCGGTTTACTCTCAATCCATAGTGTGTGCTCATTAGTTTGCTCATTCCATTAAACAGGTTCTGTGATTCTTCCTCACATTCACTGAGGACAGCAATCTCCTCAGCGACTCTTCTGACTGATATCGTTCCACCCTGAATTGTAATCTCATTCCTCAACTTATTTTTCCATTACTGCTTTTTCAGTGTATAGAATGAATAGTAGGGGCGAAGGATTACTTCCCTGTCTGACATCCTTTTGATTGCAAGAACATTGTTATATGTCCACCATTCTTGTTTTTATTGCTTTTTCTTGCACATACTAATATATTTACTCGTCTTTCCGTGCAGCTTACCCCTAATTTCCTCAGAATTTCGAACACATTGCAGCATTTTGCACTATCGGAACCCTGTTCTAAATTGACAAATCCTATGCATTTGTTTGGATTTTTTGCAAGCTATGCTTCCATTGTCAAACTCAACGCCATACGTGTCATTCTGATGCATCTACTTTTTCTAAAGACAAACTAATCGTCATCTAAGAGATCCTTTGTTATCTTCTCAATTCTTCTATGTATTATTCTCGTGAGCAACTTGGATGCATGATTTGTGAAGCTGGTTAAGCTTTAATATAGTGCTTACCTGTCCTTTCCATCTTCGGAGTTGTGTGGCTTATATTTTCCAAAGTCCCGGTGGTATGCCTCCAGGACCATAGATTGCACAAACCAGTTCGAATAATTGTTTGGTTGCCTCTACCGCAAACGTTTTAAAAAATTCCGAAATAATGTTATCTGTACCTTTCGCCTTACGTCATCTCAGGTGTTCCAAGGCTCTGTTAAACTCTGCCTGTGATAGTGGTCCCAACAGCAATTAACACATGTGATAAAGATAGCAAGAAAGAATAAGTTATTGCTCACGATTACCGGGTGATGATAAACCTTAAAACTCCATAAGTTCTTTCTAGCACAACAGACTGTGTCACTGGTAAGCAAAGGATGAGAAGAAAGGTACCGCTTGAGTGAATCAGCCGGCCGAAGTGGCCGTGCTGTTAAAGGCGCTTCAGTCTGGAACCGCAAGACCGCTACGGTCGCAGGTCCGAATCCTGCCTCGGGCATGGATGTTTGTGATGTCCTTAGTTTAGTTAGGTTTAACTAGTTCTAAGTTCTAGGGGACTAATGACCTCAGCAGTTGAGTCCCATAGTGCTCAGAGCCATTTGAACCATTTTTTTTTGAGTGAATGAACGTACGTCAGACCAACCTCTTCTTTCCTGAAGCACAAATCTTCTGCTTCATTTCATAATGCCATTGGCCTCTCCACTTGTACTTGTCTTCTGCGTCCCACATCCGCAGTAATCTGGTGTGCATTATTCGAGTTCTACACAAGTACCATCATCTCAATAAAAGTGATTGCTCTTCCTTTTGCCAAATATTTAACACGACGTGAATGAGCTGTCACAGTCCAACAGGAGGTTGCTTCTGTGGTCATTCCATCATGTAAGTCGCTAAATTACTGAGGATCTGTGACTAATCAACTAGAACACACACTGTGTTACGGAATGTGTCTCCGTAGAATACTTTCCAATACTTTTCCTGTTGCAGCTTCGACGAATGTGACAGTTTCATTGGTGTTGAGCATATTGTTCTTCACATAATCACACACTCACTGGTGACTGATGTCCTGACCGGATAAATCATTTGTATGGCTTCTTCAGAATTTTTGCAAACCGTCGAATTACATTGTGTTTCCTTCTAAATCCATCTCATGCTTTAACTCGCCACAAAAATTTGAGTAAAAAAAAGATGAATAAATATCTTCTTGTGGTTTCAACTGTTTTTTCACCGATCAAGTACAGAAATTTAGTGAATTCTGTAACAACTCAAATTCCGATGAAGGAATAAATGCGCTGACAAGCTTGCCTACAGTAAGAAGTTGGTTGCAGTGCTTATGAGCCGCATCAAACCAGATTCATGATAGATGAACACAACAACAACAGCAACAACAACAACGAGTAGGTTGTTTGCGTCTGTATAGCAAAAATTGACAGTGAAGGTTCAGTATCCTACCCTCCCACGCGTCATTAACATACTATTCTTGTAACCAATGCTAATGTCGTCGATTACTTGCGTTGATTCCATCAGATCGAACGTGCATAACTGCTCGAAACAACTTCTCGTTAGCAGAGGCACGACCGCATCTGCATAAAGACGTAAGGATAGTGTTTCAAGGGACCGGCTGACAGCGATGTACTGGCAAAGCATGGGAGCACCAGACACATTCTATAAGTTTCCGCTGTACCGTACGCTCGTCTGCTGTAGCTGTGAGTTACAGTTTCAACTTTTATGATGGTTTGATGAGTTACGATCGGCTGAATTATCTCTGGAAATACAGTATGCGATCTAGAATGATATTTTGTCTCCAAGAGAAATGTAGAAAAATGCGAAGAGCCAAAACTGAAAACTCAAGAGCCAAGCAAACTCGTACACCTCCCTAATATCATTTAGGGTCCCAACGAGCACGCAGAAGTGCCGCAATACGACGTGGCATGGACACGACTAATGGCTGAAGTAGAGCTGGAGGCAACTGACTCCATGAATCCTGCAAGGCTGTCCATAAATCCGGGTGAATACGAGGGGGTGGAGAACTCTTCAAAAAACCACGTTACAAGGCATCCCCATATGCTCAAAAACGTTCACGTCTGAGGAGTTTGGTAGCCAGTGAAAGTGTCTGAACTCAGAAGAGTTTTCTTGGAGACATTCTGTACCATTTGGCGTCGTGGACGTGTGGGGTGTCGCATTGTATTGCCGGAATTCACAATGGACATGAATGGATGCAGGTGATCAGACCGGATGCTTAGGTATGTGTATCTGTATCTAGGCGTATCAGGGGTCCTATATCACTCCAAATGCACACGCCCCACACCATTTCAGAGCTTCCACCAGCTTGAACAGTCCCTTGATGACGTGCAAGGTCCATAGATTCGTAAGGTTGTCTCTATACCCGTACACGTCCATCCGCTCGATACAATTTGAAACGAAGCTCGTCCCACCGGGCGACACGTTTCCAGTCACCAACAGTCCAATGTCGTTGTTGACGGGCCCAGGCGAGTCGTAAAGCTTTGAATCAAGCAGTTATCATGGGCACACCTGTGGGTATTCGGCTCCGAAAGCCCACATTGATGATGTTTCCCTGAACGGTTCGCACGCTGACACTTGTTGGTAGCCCAGCATTGAAATCTGCAGCAATTTGCGAAAGCGTTGCACTTCTGCCAGTTGAACGATTCTGTTCAGTCGTCGTTGGTTCCGTTGTTGCAGGATCTTCTTCCCGCTGTAGCGATGTCGGAGATTTGATGTTTTAGCGGATATTCACAGTACACTCGTGAAATGGTCGTACGGGAAAATCTCACTTCATCGCTACCTCGGAGATAATATGTCCCATCGCTCGTGCGCCGACTGTAACACCGCTTTCAAACTCACTTAAATCGTTATAACCTGCCATCGTAGCAGCAACAAATTATCTAACAACTGCGCCAGACACTTCTTGTCATGTATAGGCGTTGCTGACCCCAGCGCAGTATTCCACCTGTTTACATATCTCTGTATTTGAATACGCACGCCTATGCCAGTTTCTTCTGTGTTTAAATGTATAACGTATGATTATCTTGCATGGTGTGATTTAAAAAATAATGTTTGAAAATTTTCACTGCAGTTCTCTCTTTGTAATTCTGAAGTTACTAGGAAAATATCCAAGAAACTGAAAGTTACGTACAGGTTACACACAAAGAAGATTGTAGTTATTATTAATGCCGAATATCAGAGACCGTGATAGTTGTTAATAAAAGTGAGACAGGATTGTAGCACGTACCTAATATCATTGTCTGCATTATTTAACAATAGTTAAAGAAATCTGTTTCTTTGTCGAAGTGGAACATGGACTATGAGGATAAGAAAAGCGTTTGTTGAAGCGTCTTAGATCAGGTGTTGCAGTAGTTTTTTGTAAAGTTGGTTGATTGTTACGAATGAGGAGGTTCTACATAGAATGGGTGAGGCAAGTCATGTATGAAAAGAAAGTAACTAGAAGAGAAGATAGAATGATTGGACGTGTGTTAAGATATCAGCAAACAACTTCTATGTTACTAGAGGGAGTAGTAGAGAGAAAAAACTGTATTGCGAAATAGAGGATGGAGCATATAGAAGAAGCAACTGAGAACTGTGGCTATAGATGCAACTCTCAGATGAAGAGAGTGGCATAAAAAAAATCGTAGCACCCGACGCGCACCGCGGCTAGCGGTAATGGAGAGGGCAGCTGAATTCCGAGTTTTCACCAGCGAGGGCGCTGCCGCCGAGAATTATGGTCCATCTGTGAACCTGATTGTCACGCGTGCGCGGTATGCTCGCAGCGCGCTATGTACAGGGTTATTACAAATGATTGAAGCGATTTCACAGCTCTAATATAACTTTATTATTTGAGATATTTTCACAATGCTTTGCACACACATACAAAAACTCAAAAAGTTATTTTAGGCATTCACAAATGTTCGATATGTGCCCCTTTAGTGATTCGGCAGGCATCAAGCCGATAATCAAGTTCCTCCCACACTCGGCGCAGCATGTCCCCATCAATGAAATCGAAAGCATCGTTAATGCGAGCTCGCAGTTCTGGCACGTTTCTTCGTTGAGGAGGTTTAAACACTGAATCTTTCACATAACCCCACAGAAAGAAATCGCATGGGGTTAAGTCGGGAGAGCGTGGAGGCCATGACATGAATTGCTGATCATGATCTCCACCACGACCGATCCATCGGTTTTCCAATCTCCTGTTTAAGAAATGCCGAACATCATGATGGAAGTGCGGTGGAGCACCATCCTGTTGAAAGATGAAGTCGGCGCTGTCGGTCTCCAGTTGTGGCATGAGCCAATTTTCCGCGGGCTACGCGTGAAACTTGCCCGCACGCGTTCAACCGTTTCTTCGCTCACTGCAGGCCGACCCGTTGATTTCCCCTTACAGAGGCATCCAGAAGCTTTAAACTGCGCATACCATCGCCGAATGGAGTTAGCAGTTGGTGGATCTTTGTTGAACTTCGTCCTGAAGTGTCGTTGCACTGTTATGACTGACTGATGTGAGTGCATTTCAAGCACGACATACGCTTTCTCGGCTCCTGTAGCCATTTTGCCTCACTGCGCTCTCGAGCGCTTTGACGGCAGAAACCTGAAGTGCGGCTTCAGCCGAACAAAACTTTATGAGTTTTTCTACGTATCTGTAGTGTGTCATGACCATATGCCAATGAATGGAGCTACAGTGAATATATGAAATCGCTTCAATCATTTGTAATAGCCCTGTACTGCGGAACAGAGCAAGTAGGTGGTGCAGTGGTTAGCACACTGGACTCGTATTCGGAAGGACGACGGTTCAATCCCGCGTCCGGCCATCCTGATTTAGGTTTCCCGTGATTTCCCAAAAATCGCTCCAGGCAAATGCCGGGATGGTTCCTTTGTAAGGGCACGGCCGACTTCCTTCACCGTCCTTCTCTAATCCGATGAGACCGACGACCTCGCTGTTTTCCCCCAAAACAACCAACCAACAAAAGAGCAAGTTTTCGTCAGTCTTCCATGGTTCACCGCGTCAGACGTGTAGGTTCTGCTTGTTCCCACCTCTATCGTAGCGCAGCGAGAGCTGCTTTGTCTATTCTGAGAGTCTCTCGGCGTCTCGAGCTAGTTAGTCAATTTTGACGCGCCGTTGTCTTGCGCCGGCGCGGTCGCCGAGCGGTTCTAGGCGCTACAGTCTGGAGCCACGCGACCGCTACGGTCGCAGGTTCGAATCCTTTCTCGGGAGTGGATGTGTGATGTCCTTAGGTTAGTTAAGTTTAAGTAGTTCTAAGTTCTAGGGGACTGATGACCTTAGAAGTTAAGTCCCATACTGCTCAGAGCCATTTGAACTATTTTTTGTCTTGCGCCGTGATGTCTTCCATGCCTTCCAGGAACAATACACGTACAACTACTGTCAGTTTGAGTTTTGGCGGGTCCCCATGGTACATGAAGGCAAGTTTGTTAGAAATTCCTGATTGGCTTGCAGACCGATCGGGGTAATTTCAAAACGGGTTCACACCGCTTACTTCGATTCTGAATCATACAGGATGTTTCCGTAAGAGCGTGCAAAAATGTAACAGCACATTGAGGATGCTGTACTGAACAATTTGAGGTAGGAAACCAGGGGTCGTAGAAGCCAGCTTAAGGATATGTGGAAGTAAACTTGTCTACCGCTTTGTCTAACATTACAGTTTTCCAGCTCATTTACAACTAACACAATTTTACATGTACAGTGCTAGAATGAGCTTGTCACTCTGCAGCGGAGTGTGCGCTGATGTGAAACTTCCTGGCAGATTAAAACTGTGTGCTGGACCGCGATTCGAATTCGGTAATGTCCCAGGAAGTCATGATACATGTTTGTTTACTTATTCATAAGTTCGCTTTGTTGTATCGTATTTACATTATCCCATGACAGAACATGCTATTAATCAACGAAAGACCGATTCATTAGTGCTATTCAGAGACGTCAGTACAATATGATGGAGCTGTACCGGTACAGTAACTCCTGGTCGCTGAATTAGAAGGGGAGGTCCTATTCCATGGCTTGCCTCCTGCGAGGTCACCTGATCTGAATTTCCTTCACTGTTTCCATGGGGTTATCTAAAGTCACTGGTGTATAAAACACCAGTGGATACGGAGATGGAATTATTTGCCAGAATTGTAGCTGCCTGTGATGTGATGTGAACCACACCTGGGACATTTGTCAGGGTGCGTAAGAATTCTGTTTGGCGATGTAATGCTTGCGTTGAGGCTGATGGCCGTCAGTTTCAGCACATTTTGTAAGATACAGTACAAATGGTACGTTCACTGTTTCAGTGATGGTATTTGCAGTTAACTTATGTAAATAAAAAGTATACTGTAACGTGACTTTCTTCTCGGATCCCAGGTTCCCCACCTCAAATTGTTCAGTGGGGCATCCTCTATGTCCTGTTAAACTTTTGCAAGCTATTACGGAAACACCCTGTACCTGTTTTATGTCAAGTTTCTAGACCCGCTTCAGGTCGACAGCCTTCTTTTGCGACACAGACAGGAAGTCCCTTTCGCTCACAGCGATGCTTCTAATACACTCCTGGAAATGGAAAAAAGAACACATTGACACCGGTGTGTCAGACCCACCATACTTGCTCCGGACACTGCGAGAGGGCTGTACAAGCAATGATCACACGCACGGCACAGCGGACACACCAGGAACCGCGGTGTTGGCCGTCGAATGGCGCTAGCTGCGCACCATTTGTGCACCGCCGCCGTCAGTGACAGCCAGTTTGCCGTGGCATACGGAGCTCCATCGCAGTCTTTAACACTGGTAGCATGCCGCGACAGCGTGGACGTGAACCGTATGTGCAGTTGACGGACTTTGAGCGAGGGCGTATAGTGGGCATGCGGGAGGCCGGGTGGGGCGTGAGGTCTCCACAGTAAATCGATGTTGTCGCCAGTGGTCGGCGGAAGGTGCACGTGCCCGTCGACCTGGGACCGGACCGCAGCGACGCACGGATGCACGCCAAGACCGTAGGATCCTACGCAGTGCCGTAGGGGACCGCACCGCCACTTCCCAGCAAATTAGGGACACTGTTGCTCCTGGGGTATCGGCGAGGACCATTCGCAAACGTCTCCATGAAGCTGGGCTACGGTCCCGCACACCGTTAGGCCGTCTTCCGCTCACGCCCCAACATCGTGCAGCCCGCCTCCAGTGGTGTCGCGACAGGCGTGAATGGAGGGACGAATGGAGACGTGTCGTCTTCAGCGATGAGAGTCGCTTCTGCCTTGGTGCCAATGATGGTCGTATGCATGTTTGGCGCCGTGCAGGTGAGCACCACAATCAGGACTGCATACGACCGAGGCACACAGGGCCAACACCCGGCATCATGGTGTGGGGCGCGATCTCCTACACTGGCCGTACACCACTGGTGATCGTCGAGGGGACACTGAATAGTACACGGTACATCCAAACCGTCATCGAACCCATCGTTCTACCATTCCTAGACCGGCAAGGGAACTTGCTGTTCCAACAGGACAATGCACGTCCGCATGTATCCCGTGCCACCCAACGTGCTCTAGAAGGTGTAAGTCAACTACCCTAGCCAGCAAGTTCTCCGGATCTGTCCCCCATTGAGCATGTTTGGGACTGGATGAAGCGTCGTCTCACGTGGTCTGCACGTCCAGCACGAACGCTGGTACAACTGAGGCGCCAGGTGGAAATGGCATGGCAAGCCGTTCCACAGGACTACATCCAGCATCTCTACGGTCGTCTCCATGGGAGAATAGCAGCCTGCATTGCTGCGAAAGGTGGATATACACTGTACTAGTGCCGACATTGTGCATGCTCTGTTGCCTGTGTCTATGTGCCTGTGGTTCTGTCAGTGTGATCATGTGATGTATCTGACCCCAGGAATGTGTCAATAAAGTTTCCCCTTCCTAGGACAATGAATTCACGGTGTTCTTATTTCAATTTCCAGGAGTGTAGTATGGTTATTTTGGCGAAAGCGGAGGTGGGATATATGAATGTCGGGATATCCAGCCTTGCTCCCGAATTTGATGGAAGTTTGCTCAAGACCGTCCTGCTTCCGTTTGGGGACATAAAGAAAATACGGCTGGCGCAGTGGTCAGCTCAACATCGTTTACAAGTTTATGGTGGTGCTGCATCCGTGGAAATGGTGGTAAAACGGAATAGCCCCTCCCTCTCATTTAAATGTGTGTGGGTACCTGTTACATACAATTAACACAGGACTAGAAGGGGCCTATTTTATATGTAATGAATGTGGACAACTGCACGTAAATTGGCCGCGACGTATCACGGTCTTAAAATCCACTTATGAACATCGTTAAAGGCTAACTTTAATGGACCTCGTTCGCCAAGTCACAGTGATTGTGGCTAACCAAGTTCCTGAGCGGTAACACGAGCCATTGTTTGGTGCCCGAAGCTCATTTCCGCCGTTGACCTCGCGTAGGGACTTCGCCACTAACTTCCGCGTTGCCACCAACTCCCCTTCAAAATGTAAGTAGGCTGTTTAGGTTCTTATATTGGTAACGCCGCCGCCACGTAGCGCTCTCAGTATGAAAATCACTGGCTGTGCTGTGTGCAGTAGAGTTGTGGCGATTCGTGAATGAGTCGTTCATTTGAACGACTCCAAATAAAGAATCGTAAGAATCGAATCGTGATACTGACGAATCGTCGTTCAAAAGAATCGTAAGAACGTTTGTGTGTTTCCGAGTCGTGACGATTCCAAGTTCCAACGATTCATCGATTCTTGGTACGCTATACTTCGAAGGCAACTTCCGAATCATGCCGAGTCGTGCCGAATGATTACGGCCGCCAGATGGCAGTCAAGTGGAGGACGCGTGTCAACAAAGGAAGCTCGAAACGAACAAACGAAGTTCGTGGGCCGTAATATTACGCGTGAAAACCAAGCTGACACTTAGCAGTGTAGTCTTCTCATGTAAATAGTTGTGCCAGTGGCAAGTTCTCAGACAAATTAAAAGCAAAATACCTATGCTTCGTATTTAGAGGAAATGAAAGTTAAGCTAGATTTGCCTTGTGGAAGGGCTGTCAGCTGCCTTATGAATTGCAAGAGTGATGTGGACTTGGGAAGACATCTTAGCACAGAAAAACATAGGATGATATGAGCCAAATCACGTCTGCCTCACTGCTAGATTTTGTTACTATAAAACAGACGTCCGTAGTTAGATACGTTCAAGCCATACAACCAAACTGGCATACCACGTAATTTTGCACCACCTTTCGCACAAATCGACTCCTCTTTCCTGGCATACTGAAATAAAACAATAGATGAAATCAAATCAAACATGACGTATAAATCTAGAATCACACTTGTAACGTCATTTGCATGTTTACTCATAAATAAACTATTTATGGCATATATTATCATGACACAGTTCGACTCTAACCCCATTGACAATTTCAGACATGTCCTGCCATCTGTGAGTAAGATGTAGAACTTTTTTCATTCCGTAAGAATCGTGCCATCGTAGACTAGAATGAATCGTGAACGAATCGTAGGAATCGATTCGCAACGTGAGATTGAATCGTAGGAATCGAATCGGGAAAAAGAATCGTGTTGCCCAACTCTAGTGTGCAGTCTGTGGCTAGTTTGCATTGTTGTCTGCCATTGTAGTGTTGGGCAGCGGCAGCTGGATGTGAACAGCGCGTAGCGTTGCGCAGTAGGAGGTGAGCCGCCAGCAGTGGTGGATGTGGGGAGAGAAATGGCGGAGATTTGAAATTTGTAAGACTGGATGGCATATATATTATGATTATTAAGGTAAATACATTGCTTGTTCTCTATTAAAATCTTTCATTTGCTAACTATGCCTATCAGTAGTTAGTGCCTTCAGTAGTTTGAATCTTTTAGTAGTGGCGCTCGCTGTACTGCAGTAGTTCGAGTAACGAAGATTTTTGGTGAGGTAAGTGATTTGTGAAAGGTACAGGTTAATGTTAGTCAGGGCCATTCCTTTGTAGGGATTTCTGAAAGTCAGATTGCGTTGCGCTAAAAAATATTGTGTGTCAGTTTAAGCACAGTCTTGTATAATTTTTCAAAGGAGACGTTTCAAAAACAAGCGTAGACAGACGGAAGATTACGATCAGTCAGTTTCCTCTTCCCTTCTCCGCTCTACCGAAAAGGTTTCCTCCTCCACGTGCTCTGATCGGATGATAACATGTCAGACGCTGTACCAGATTCGAAAGTGTCCTGGGGGCCCCACTGCTACGTACATCCCTAGAGCGAGACCGCTTCTTCGGGATCGCATGACGATAGACGTGTTACAGAGCTCCACACTATATCGAAGGACTTGCCAGGCAGCCCTGAGTATAACGTATTCCTACCCTTCTTCTGCAGTCCAGGATGAGGAAAGCATGCCACAGGCCGCTTCTGATCAGATCCAGATCGGCAAAGTGTGCCAATGGAACACGTGGTGACGGTAAGAGATATGCCGTCAGTTTTCATTTCCGCTGATTCTCAGGAGGCGCACCACCCACCTGTGGAAGAACGGGATGTGTCCTCTGCACCTGATACTGAATTTCCGCAGGACCCAACCCCTAACCCCCTCCCCCCTCCCCTGCCACCACGATCCCATGCGAATGCACAGTCGCCTTCCCGGAAACCCACAACAAACAGCGTTTACAGCCTGAGCGTGCGGGATCGCCAAAAAAGAAGAAAACGGAAAGAGAAGGATTCACCTCTTTACATTCGGTTTCATCAGTTGGCTACTCCATGGAATGTTATACACGAGTTTAAATATCACTTTCAACTTCCAATCCTAGATTTGCGACGCTGCCACAGTTTAAAATGGTTCAAATGGCTCTGAGCACTATGGGACTTAACTTCTAAGGTCATCAGTCCCCTAGAACTTAGAACTACTTAAACCTAACTAACCTAAGGACATCACACACATCCATGCCCGAAGCAGGATTGGAACCTGCGAACGTAGCGGCCGCGCGGTTCCAGACTGTAGCGCCTTTAACCGCTTGGCCACCACGGCCGGCGCTGCCACAGTTTATTTACGATTCTAGTGCAGACGTGATATTTTTGCAAGAAATGTTATTCGGTTACTTTTCAGTTCCTGGCTTTTCTGCTTTGTTTAATGTGGCTCGTGAACTATCTACTGGCCCTGCATTATTTTACAAAAATGGTTCAAATGGCTCTGAGCACTATGGGACTTATCATTTGAGGTCATTAGTCCCCCAGAACCTAACTAAACTAAGGACATCAGACACATCTATGCCCGAGGCAGGAACCGACCCTGCGACTGTAGCGGTCGCGCGGTTCCAGACTGAAGCGCCTAGAACCTCTCGGCCACTCCGGCCGACATTATTTTACAGAGAGGGCGTACGAACGTCTGATTCCGAAGTTCTTCATAATGACCGAGGGGTAGACTGCATCCTTCATGACATTAGTTTAATTCTTCTTTATGTTCTTTCAGCCAATTCCTCAAATCGAGCACGTTTTTTTACGAGGTGGATACAGTTTGTTTATTTAACAAAACTCCATAGAAACTTCAGTTAGGCAGATATTTTAATTGTGTTTTGCGTCCTGTGGGTAATTTTAATGTTAGTTAGAAACTTGCTATTTGATGCGCTCTTCGCGAATACGCGATGCATGGATCTGTCACTATCACAATTCTCGTCGGGTATGTGGATTTTACAGTTGCTTCCAGAGGAGACTCGATCGTTTTTATCCTTATGATTATTTGGGTGGGCAACAGTTAGCGATACGCCTGATACCCACTCGTTTCACTGATCACTGTGCCGTTGCTGTAACTTTAAATCACGTCCTGCAACCAGTAAAATTGTATCGCCTCCCCTGGATGTTGAACACATCTCTCTTCAAGGGCCCTTCCCTCGATATTATTTTTCGAGATGTCTGGGACAGTAGCTTACGTTTGCAGGACTGTCATGTTTCTCTTAAGGAATAGTGGTCATGGCATACAAAACCATTGCGCCGCAGAGCGTTAATGCGTTACGGCGCTGAGAGGATGAGGGGGCGAGGTATTTCCGGTAGACCCAGGAATTTCATTATTCGGTTCCGCGACAACTTTATGTAGGTGCCAGACAAGGTCCATTACTGATTACGAGTTTCCGCAGTGTTAAGGCGAAGCTTCCTCAGTTAGAGAGATAACAAATGGAAGTATTCAGGCGCGACCAAAATTCCGCCCATTCCTACAGGATGAACTGACCTCATTTTGTCATTTTATCCGGCTGCTGGCACGTCGAAAAAGAGCATGTATCGCGTCCCTCAATCGCATCGATAGTCACGTACATCGTTCCAACGTGACATTTCCAGAGAAATCTGTAATTACTAGACCGACCTTTAGAACGTCCTTGCTAGTTATGCGATTGTCCCTGATGCATTTACTCCTCTCCTGGAGCGCGTGGTTACTCCTGCATTGAATGGTGAATTTCTGAATGACATCTCTCGAGATGCTATGTATCGCCTTGTTGTTGGCGCACCAGTACCAGGACTCGATACACCTAAGGAATTTTACGTACATTTTTGGCCTCTTATAGGTGATAACATTACGTCACTGAGGTGACCTGTGTGTAAAATCGTTCTAATTCCGAAGACAACCGGACCTCCAGACATTGGTAAATTATGACAAAACACACTACTTAATTTCGATTACGAAACTGTCGGCCGGAGGGTTAATAGCTGGCTATTAGCCCCCCGATACTGTTAAAGAAAATTTTTGCTGTTCACCAAAACTGTGTGCCTGGGTGCACGACTTGTGTAGTCGAATACAGGAGTATCGCCTCGCTCGCTGCAGTGACTTCTCTTTCTGAAGCCTTACTCTTTATTGATTTTAACAACACATTTGGGTGGGTCTGCAACCCTTTCTTGATGTAGGAGCTAGAGGCGAGCGCCCGCAATCACACTGCTTGTCAGATATTATCCAATCTTTGTACTGGTCTTAAAGCATATGTGTAGTGAAAGGGGAACTTACCCCATTGATCGCCATCCAACGGAGTTTACCGTATGGGAGCCGCCTCTCCATGTCGCTTTTTGTCTTGTCCCTAGAGCCTTTCCTTCGCCGTATTGCTAATCAGTTATGTCGGTGGCGGATATTGGCCGAAACCTTCTCTGCACGAGCGTACCTGGATGCTATGACAAGTCAATGTTACATCCTTGCTTTAGGACATATTGGATTCCTGTTCTCGCGCTCTGGCTCTTCTTAATTAACAGAAATATACCCTGTTACCGTTGCGGGGATTTTCGCCACAAATCTTTGAGAATCGCTGCCGAATGAAAACTGCTGTACTCAATTGGTGGGAGGTGACGGAAAGGATTCCAATGTTCCAATGTGTGTGAAATCTTATGGGACTTAACTGCTAAGGTCATCAGTCCCTAAGCTTACACACTACTTAACCTAAATTATCCTAAGGACAAACACACACACCCATGCCCGAGGGAGGACTCGAACCTCCGCCGGAACCAGCCGCACAGTCCATGACTGCAGCGCCTTAGACCGCTCGGCTAATTCCGTGCGGCGGAAAAGATTCAAGGAGCCATTCGTGAAGACGAACACTGCTCTCTTAGCCTCCTTGAAAAGTGCGGATCTTAGATTCCTACTTTTTCAGGTGTACTATGTAGCCCAAATATTCCCGCTCCCCGTAACGATGGCTCACAAATTGATGCAGTTATTCCGTCATTTCGTTTGGGAAAATCATATTTTTCAACTCCGGTACAAGCGCTAGTAAGGCCCCGTCCACTTGGGGGTTTGGGACGTCCCAATATCAAAGTGAAGTATCGAATATTTTTATGGGACGTAACGTTTTGACATGTACATTAGCTACCCATTCTATTACATCTCGCTTATTTACGTGTTCGGCCTAACAAACGGGCTACCCGTGTCGATGTTAGACAGACCAATTCTAAATTGCGACACGTACGTGAATTCTGTGTCATAATAAGTTTGCTGGGAGCCGACCTTTTATCACTGACACACCATACCACCCAGATCTTTGCTATCTCATTGGGCAGTAAAATCATCCCTCCCCTCAGTTGAAATGTTCGTGCCATTGATATCCTGGAAAACCGTGTGGTTTCACGTTAATCCTCGTGCCCCCGCAACGAAAGTTGGCGAATGGTGGTATAAGTTCATTCACAATCTGATCACGACCAACGAACGCCTCCATCGAATTGGTGTTAGACCGACTGCTCTTTGTGACACAGTTATGAACCTCACACATTAACACACAGCATCTGGTCTCTTGCGGACCAAAACACTGGCAGTGAATTCGCCGACAAATAGCTTTCCTTACCCGGTCATACGAAGCTGCTTTCTGTGTTGAACTTTTTCGGTGTTCGGACATTTCAGTTTTCTCCGGGACCAAGACTAATTCGATCATATGGCTTCTTGACGTGACGCCCACTATGTAGTCGGATGTGACAACGATCCCAATCCCCGTGCTTTTGCGCCCATTGGAAGTAGCAGGCTTCCGCGTTACAGTGTTTTATTTGAAAATATGTTGTACCTTGTCTTTAATTGTGAAGGTACTGGGTAGCTTTTTTTGTTTTCTTTTCCTGATTTCTCTTATTCTAAAGCCTCCCCTTATTGTGTTCTTCCTAGAGAAAACATTCGTTTTCGTTTGAGTCCCGGAATTCTGGAATTCATCTCTGTCAAGTTCTATTTTCCTTAAAAATAAACCTACAAAGAAAAAATTAAAAGGCAAAAAAAAAAGAAAATAATAAGCCTAGTACCATGTGAGTGACCAACACAGTGACAGGAAGAACTAACTTCCTTATATCATTTGCTTCTGCATCAAACCCGTCGCCGACGCGCTTGTATTCATTCTCTCACCACAAATAATGGACGTATCGTATCGGAGCAAACTGATTTAGAGCGTGTCTTACACCAATACCATGTAGGCATCTACGACATCGTTGAGTCCAGTGCAACGTCTTACAACCCACTAGTCATCATCTTGGATACTGCGCTTACACCTGAACATAATGAAACGCCCTTAGCTGCATTTCAGCCTGAGGAAGCTTACAAACGTATTATGCGATCGCCTTCTCAAAAGTCCCCGGGTCTGGATGGACTTCCCAAGAAATGTTACGTGCTCTTTTGGACGCTGTTGGGTGCTACGTTTACGTTCCTTTTGAATGGAGTGTTACAGGGTAGAGTTGTGCCGACCTCGTACAAACCTCCCTGGACAGGCTTCACCTGACAGCTTTCATCCAATTACCTTGTTAAACTTTGATTATCAGACTATGGCGAGGGCACTTAGTAGTAGGATATCGGTTTTGATGGAGATGATTGTTGCAAAACATCAAAACTGCGTACCCGGTCGTACCATTCTTACCCCTATAGTCGAGTGTCGTGACGTTGTTTCGGTTGCTGTTGTAACGTCCGTCCCTTGTGCCCTTGCTTTCCTAGACTTTGATAAGGCATTTGATCGTTTCAATCACGACTTTGTGCTTCGGATTCTGGAGGCAGTTGGTTTCACTGTTGACACTCGGTGGGTGCTCTCAAATCTGTTTACGGATATTTCAGCTTCGGTGGTTGTTAATGGCCAACTGACGCTCCCGAAAAATATTCGTCGGGGAGTGCCTCAAGCAATCCCGCTGTGAATGTCTTTGTGTTGTCTCTCGAGCTTCTACTTCGGATGCTGGCATCCCAGCTGAAAGGCTGGACGTTTCCGGAGGGACTATAGCTGTTCATGGATACGCGGATGACGGTCCTACTTATCTATCCCTCAGAGATACCTCGAGTGAAGGCTGTAATCAATGATTATTGTCGGAGTTCAGGTGCACTACTTCATGAAGGTACACGTAGGCTTCTTACTTTGGTAAGTTTTGATGACGCCGTTGTTCCATGGGCTACTTCAGTGGATCGGCATATCTCTCGCAGTATCATCACTGATCGTTGTCCACTCTAAATGGTGACTCTCAATTTGAAGTCCGTTGCAGAAAAAAATCAAGGTGCGATACTAGAAGATGAAAGGCGTTCTCTTCCTCTGCTCCAGAAAGTTCGAATACTAGATACATATGTCTTATGCAAACCTTATTACGTAGCCCAAGTTTTTCCGATTCCCTCGATGATGGCGAAGAAACTACAGTAATTGTCTGGTAGTTTCTTATGGAAAAAGACATATCTTTCGCTTACGGTATGAGGTGCTCACGAAGCCTCGTTGGTGGTGGTGGGGGGGGGGGGGGGGGGCACGGCTGACATACGAAGCAAGACGCAGATGCTACAGGGTGGCGCACGAAATGTGTTATCATTTTGTTTTTGAATATAAACTTTATTGTCAATACAATCTGAAAGGAATATATACTACAATGAAGAGCCGTCCATGGAGATTTGTTCTACGTCACATGGATTGAGCTCTGGACTACTGGGGGGGGGGACCAATTTTGTCCGTCATTGAAGCGACCTGGAAACCTGAGTGAAATGATCCGCATGTCGAAATGCTCGTGTAAAAACTCCAACACAGTGTTTGCAGTATGTGGTCTTGCTCCATCTTGCATGAACCACTGCGTTTTGAAGGGCAAGGCAGTAGAAAGAAGCTGTGGAATGAAGCTATTGCGAAGCATACTCAAATAATGCTCGCTGTACACAGTTTCTTCAAAGAAACCGGGTCCAATAAGTCCGTGACTGGAAATTGCTGCCCACGCTGTAATCCTCGGAGCATAATGTTGTCGTTCATGAAGCACTTGTGGGTTTTCAGTGTTCCAAAAGCGTACATTCCGTTTGTTAACCACACCGTCTAAATGAAAATGCGTGCCGGCCGCGGTGGTCTAGCGGTTCTAGGCGCTCAGTCCGGAACCGCGCGACTGCTACGGTCGCAGGTTCGAATCTTGCCTCGGGCATGGATGTGTGTGATGTCCTTAGGTTAGTTAGGTTTAAGTAGTTCTAAGTTCTAGGGGACTGATGACCACAGATGTTAAGTCCCATAGTGCTCAGAGCCATTTGAACCATTTTTTTGAAAATGCGCCTCGTCTGAAAACCAAATGTTGATGAGAGTTTCTTCCCTATCCTCCGCCCACTGAGCAAACAGTAGTTTCTGCTGCTTGTGTTCTTCAGTGAGCTTCTGTGCACAGCTCATCTTGTATGGGTACATATGGAGGTCACTTTTAAGAATGCGTTGAACGGAGCGTCTGGATATTCCCAGTTGCACTGCTGCCTTTCTACACGATTTCCCCGGACTTCTCTGTACAGCAACTCGTACCGCTTCAATATTCTCCGGCGAACAAACGGGCTTAGGCCGAGGTCGCTTCGCTTCCAAAACTGTTCTTTCCTGTACAAATTTATCGTACAGCCTGTGGATGGTCTTCTTGCAAGGGACCCATAGTGTGTTAAACTGTTATCGAAAACGCCTCTGAGTCACAACAAGCGTTTCATGAAAAAGTAACGCAATTGCCGATCGTTGCTGTGTCATCAGTCTTCCATTGTCAGCCACTGCTGCTTACTAGTCTCCTAACGGCAGTATCGTGAATTACACGTCATTTCGTAACTCATTTGTTTTTCCAAGCTCTGCTGGTACTGCTGTAGAGATCCCAGCGGAATATCTAGTGTGCGTCGTAAATTGTGAAAGAAACAATTGGTAACACATTTCGTGCGCCACCCTGTATATGTTCGGCGTACTGTTTTGATGAGCACTCAATAGACTCACGCATTCAAGTCTCGTTTATTTCTGTGTGTCCGTCCTCCTAGTCTTGAATCCCCTATTGATGCTGGTCGCATACACTATAAGTTATAACACATTCGTGACTTCTACTTTGCTGTGAGCTGTTGTGCGGTTGATATTTTATGGAGACTCGTCCTCACCATTATATTCCTACAGTCTCGTTGGAAAGCAGTCTCTTGCCCGAACCTCGTTGAAAATCGCCGCAAGCAAACTGGACGACTGTTTGGTACAATATCAGTCTTCAGATTTTGCCCGATGCGCGTAGCGTCCTCTTGTTATAAGGTAGTAAATAATTTGATTCCAACAAACGAGCGACTTTTCCGTACTGGGCTTAGAGACACGGATTCATGTAGTCGTTGTACGTCTACAAATAGGATACGACATCGCTTTACTTGTGGAGTTCATATGGCAAATTGGTCTTGGATTAGGACGCAATTAGCCTTCCTTATTCTATATTCTGAGGCTTTATACACTAAGATAATATATTGCGCCCAGATTCTTCCCTCTTTCCACTGTCGAAAACCCATACCATCATGTGGTCGCTCGGACACCTCGTTCATAGTGTTAAAGAAGGCGAAGGCGAAGAGCACATCATGCAGTGCATAAAGTGCCTATTGGACATGCTTGCGAATGCCTCGATGTTGAGATATCTTCGCCAACATATTAAATCTCGTTTTCCGTCGGTAGGGTGTTGGTTAATTTCATTTTACTGATGATAGACGTGTTCTTTGTTATGTATGTTTCCCATGTGGTTTGCTACGGCTTGTTTTTTCCTAGTTTACCTGCTCGTTTCGTTTTCTCTTTTGACTCAGTATCGCTCCAGTTCTATTGCAGAATGTGTACAGGTGAAGTATGTGTACACATGAGGCAATACAAAACTTGAAATCAACTTAGAATTTTTCTTAGTTTGCTATTTCCAATATAATCTGATTTCGTTGTCTTCCTGCATTTTGATTCTACATAATAACAAATATATACTAAAATTTCAAAACTAAATAAATGTTAAAAACTATATAAAAATTGTTTATACAAATCATGAGCTTGATGATGTTTTTCGGCTATGTTTTTTTCCTTTCTCCTTTTATTATTGTTTTGTTATCATAATTAATTTTTTCTCCCATTTGCAGCTTATGTTACATGATGATTCGACTATGGCCTACTGCAGTTTCATGATAGTACCAAGTCACTCTGATAATAAAAAGCAAAAATGGTAAGGCGACCGCTCGCAATAAGCGGGAAATCCGGGTTCGAGTCCCGGTCCGGCAGAAATTTCCAATGTCGTTATTCCATTCTACAGATCAAGACAGTCCCTATTCGCAATTGCGAATTAATTAGATGCATTTTTTTGTGTGTTCTTAGAGAAGTTTTTAAAGTAGAAACGTTGATCTGTACTTCTGACTTCTGTCGAAGAGATACGGGCGTTTCTCCTTTTACCTTCTCTTTTCGACCGGAAGAGACTCCATATTTCAGCATAGGAATGTTTACAGAATGAGATTTTCACTCTGCAGCGGAGTGTGCGCTTATATGAAACTTCCTGACAGATTAAAACTGTGTGCTGGACCGAGACTCGAACTCGGGACTTTTGCGTTTCATTGGCAAGTTCTCTAATCTGTCAGGAAGTTTCATATCAGCGCACACTCCGCTGCAGAGCGAAAATCTCATCCTGGAAACATCCCCTAGGCTGTGGCTAAGCCATGTCTCCGCAATATCCTTTCTTTCCGGAGTGCTGGTTATGCAAGGTTCGCAGAAGAGCTTCTGTGACGTTTGGAAGGTAGGAGGCGAGGTACTGGCAGATTTGAAGCTGTGAGGGCGGGTCGTGAGTCGCGCTTGGGTAGCTCACTTGGTACGGTAGCTCAGCTTGCTCGGTCAGAGAATTTAGCTACCCTCTGTAATGGAAAAAAAAAGACTCTGTGAACGGATCAACGAACAACCTGGACGAGTGTCATCGGACGTCCGCCACGAATAAATTCAACGAACAATGTAGAACAAAGGAAAAAAAACTTGGTAGAGCACTTGCCCGCGAAAGGCAAAGGTCCCAAGTTCGAGTCTCGGTCCGGCACACAGTTTTAATCTGTCAGGATGTTTCATAGGAATGTTTTCAATTTTACTTGAAGAAGAAATATTAAGCCCTCCTTCAGAAGAGGATACCATAAAACGATATTAGTTCTACCACGCAAGAAGTTTAGTAATGGAAAAACGTATCACACTGCTTTTTAAAGTGCGCAGATTTTAAAACACAAGTGCGACAAGATTTACGTTCTTTTGAAGAGGAGAGATATTAAGTTTTCAATACCTTAAGAAGAAACGGGATTTACGATCGATATGGCATGCGAACTGTCTTTTTCTTCTTAACAAGAAGAATACTAGTTTTGTTAAGGATGATTAGAACTTTTTTTGTAAACGGAAGAACGCCAATAGCGAAGAATCAATGCCAGTGAAGACAACAATGGCGTGCAAGGACGGATTAGAAGGGTTGTATGGAGGATCGATATAGGAAAGAGGTCAAACCGGCTGACAGAGATGTGAGGTACACATTAAACAGTCTGAGCAGTTAACGGATATACAACAAAGGTGGAACTGAATCACCTCAGACACACGCTCGATACAGTTATCATGGATAAATGTGCCCGCATCTCGTGGTCGTGCGGTAGCGTTCTCGCTTCCCACGCCCGGGTTCCCAGGTTCGATTACCGGCGGGGTCAGGGATTTTCTCTGCCTCGTGATGGCTGGGTGTTGTGTGCTGTCCTTAGGTTAGTTAGGTTTAAGTAGTTCTAAGTTCTAGGGGACTGATGACCATCGCTGTTAAGTCCCATAGTGCTCAGAGCCGAGCCATGGATAAATGTACAGAAGCGTTGCTGTTGCAGGGTATTGAAGACAGCACTACTGCTCTTAGAATTTTCACACTGCTAACAGAGTGTGTGCTGCTTTGCTACCTGAATACCGCTCTCAAGTCTACAAAAAGCTGTTCCTCGCATCTTGTGCACGCGTTTGCCCTGCACGTAGGGCAATTATTTTCCCATCTATGTGGACCTGTGTTGGCCCATTCTGGAAGCATATGAGTGTCACATCGCCACAGAGCACACAACATCGCACATTCAAGGCCGGCTCCGTTGCTTTATTAATGGCCGCGGAAATGTCCTCGAGGTCGGCGATAATTCGTGCATTATACCGAGTGCAAACGCCAGCCGCCTATACGGCGAGGTCATCGTGGGAGGAAGGCAAACATTTGCGTTCTCTTTGACTCGAGGAATTACGTCCACCGTGTTAATAGTCTCATAAATATTCTACAGATACCTGGAGGTGCAGGAACAAATTAACATTACTGTTTGAGGATCCGGTAAAACAGTTTTCTTAGCTGTCGCAAACTGCGTTTTCGGAACTGCAGACTCATTTCGGACGGCTAGTTTGCACATTTTCAACAATGCAGTAACCGACGGTGCTTTTGCAAAAGAACGCTGCACCAGAGGAAACTGTCCAAGTACACAAGAGGTCATTTGAATACCTTGTGCCTACTGGATTAGTTTCACGAAGCTTGGCAATTTCCCTTGGAGCACGCGATATATCTTATGTATATATGCTTTTATTAACACACGTCCTGACTACACCAAATGTTGTGACATGGTCAACCAGTTTGTACTAATAAATAATCATTAGAGATCTTAAAGACGCAGTAGATATTGAAAAAAAGCGTATAAATAAGAAAAATAATACAACCAACCAGATTGTTACAAAGTAACCTGTCATACCATAATGTGTACGTATCGGTCACACTACATGAACTTTGTCAATCTTACGGGAACAGGATTAACTGTACGAACAGAGGGTGAAGAACCGTTATCTGCCGACACATACGCGTCTAAACACACCTTCACTAATTGTAAATGCGAAATTAGGTCACAAAAACGTTATCTGAACTGTGATGAAACTCAAGAAGAAACATCTTGGCACACATTCTGTTTCTCAGAAATCGGAGAGCGATGAGTATGAAGAAGTCAACATAGAGCTCCTTTGTTGTATATTTATATGGGATACTCAGTCCATGTAACTTTTGACAATATGGTTCATAACTAAACAACACAGGGACCTCCGGTGGTATGATGTGCATGTATTGCTTTGTCTACAGCTTCTTCCATAAAACCTAAGCATCCAGCATGGCAATGCACCGTCGTAGAATAGTTCGAGAAACAAACCACAACCTGTATGAGACACCTCATCTTCCTCCCCCCCCCCCCTCAGAGATCACATGACCTCAGTCTTATTGACGCCAATGGACGAAATGCTTCCATCTCCAATATAAATATTTTTTCGCTGCTTATAACTTTCATGCGTTTAAAGTGTCAAAGGGTACAACAATCAGTCACAAATAATACTTGTTACATATGCAGACGTACACTCCTGGAAATGGAAAAAAAAAAACACATTGACACCGGTGTGTCAGACCCACCATACTTGCTCCGGACACTGCAAGAGGGCTGTACAAGCAATGATCACACGCACGGCACAGCGGACACACCAGGAACCGCGGTGTTGGCCGTCGAATGGCGCTAGCTCCGCAGCATTTGTGCACCGCCGCCGTCAGTGTCAGCTAGTTTGCCGTGGCATACGGAGCTCCATCGCAGTCTTTAACACTGGTAGCATGCCGCGACAGCGTGGACGTGAACCGTATGTGCAGTTGACGGACTTTGAGCGAGGGCGTATAGTGGGCATGCGGGAGGCCGGGTGGACGTACCGCCGAATTGCTCAACACGTGGGGCGTGAGGTCTCCACAGTACATCGATGTTGTCGCCAGTGGTCGGCGGAAGGTGCACGTGCCCGTCGACCTGGGACCGGACCGCAGCGACGCACGGATGCACGCCAAGACCGTAGGATCCTACGCAGTGCCGTAGGGGACCGCACCGCCACTTCCCAGCAAATTAGGGACACTGTTGCTCCTGGGGTATCGGCGAGGACCATTCGCAACCGTCTCCATGAAGCTGGGCTACGGCCCCGCACACCGTTAGGCCGTCTTCCGCTCACGCCCCAACATCGTGCAGCCCGCCTCCAGTGGTGTCGCGACAGGCGTGAATGGAGGGACGAATGGAGACGTGTCGTCTTCAGCGATGAGAGTCGCTTCTGCCTTGGTACCAATGATGGTCGTATGCGTGTTTGGCGCCGTGCAGGTGAGCGCCACAATCAGGACTGCATACGACCGAGGCACACAGGGCCAACACCCGGCATCATGGTGTGGGGAGCGATCTCCTACACTGGCCGTACACCACTGGTGATCGTCGAGGGGACACTGAATAGTGCACGGTACATCCAAACCGTCATCGAACCCATCGTTCTACCATTCCTAGACCGGCAAGGGAACTTGCTGTTCCAACAGGACAATGCACGTCCGCATGTATCCCGTGCCACCGAACGTCCTCTAGAAGGTGTAAGTCAACTACCCTGGCCAGCAAGATCTCCGGATCTGTCCCCCATTGAGCATGTTTGGGACTGGATGAAGCGTCGTCTCACGCGGTCTGCACGTCCAGCACGAACGCTGGTCCAACTGAGGCGCCAGGTGGAAATGGCATGGCAAGCCGTTCCACAGGACTACATCCAGCATCTCTACGATCGTCTCCATGGGAGAATAGCAGCCTGCATTGCTGCGAAAGGTGGATATACACTATACTAGTGCCGACATTGTGCATGCTCTGTTGCCTGTGTCTATGTGCCTGTGGTTCTGTCAGCGTGATCATGTGATGTATCTGACCCCAGGAATGTGTCAATAAAGTTTCCCCTTCCTGGGACAATGAATTCACGGTGTTCTTATTTCAATTTCCAGGAGTGTAGTTTATTTCCACAGCCACTTCAGGACTTAAGTGAACAACACATTCATCACAGATATCATTAGCTTGATGGATCGAACGTTACAAAATTTCCGACGAGGAGCCTCAGCTAAACTAAGAGAAGTGCTTTTGTGTCTCAACATAGACCATTTCAGAGCCACCATAATTGTTGTATTCTATCCTAAAATTCTTCCAAAGGAATGAGGCTTCCCAAAAAGCTCGGCAAGCAGAGGGATGAAACCATCCGAAGGCTTCAGTGATACTGTTCGGTCCAAGGTGAACATGAATGTCATTCCTATCGACAATGGGCGTTTACGACACCATCAGAACGCCTTGGCCAGGCAGCCCACTTTTCTCCTGCGCCTCTGTCCCTGCCGCGGTCGCAAACGCGTAGCCCAGATCCATGTAGGCAGTTTTTCGCCACTTTGGTCGAAATTATTGTCTGCACACCGGTTTGAAAAATCTTGAGACTTGGGTCTGTCCCCAGTAACAAATTCAAGGTATTCCTCTCAATAATACATGTGGCTTCCAAGCCCCAAATGTCCACTGAAGGCTTTACTGTTAAATAACGAAACTGCCTCCTTGTTCTCAACTTCAGAAATTACTTTTCCAAGGAGAGCTACCTTAATGATTCCACATGCATTGATAGTGTAAATGCTCCCATCAGTGCCTTCTGATGTTGTTACCTCCTTTCGTCTCACAGATGTGACGTCGAGTAATAACAACATCAAAGAGTGGCCTTGAATATGAAAATAAGTAAGAGAGTGACTTGTTCTCTTTCATATTTTTATGGACTGGGCTGCAATTGTTCGCGACTGGTTTGAAGAACATTCTGGAAAATTCGACTGAATGATCTGGTGACCCGTCGAACATTTATGGGAAATAACTGAGATGTCAGTTTATAACCCTACCACAACTACTGTAATTAAATAACTGAAAAACCTTTTTATGTTGTCAATACCCTAAAAGAACAAATACACTCCTGGAAATTGAAATAAGAACGCCGTGAATTCATTGCCCCAGGAAGGGGAAACTTTATTGACACATTCCTGGGGTCAGATACATCACATGATCACACTGACAGAACCACAGGCACATAGACACAGGCAACAGAGCATGCACAATGTCGGCACTAGTACAGTGTATATCCACCTTTCGCAGCAATGCAGGCTGCTATTCTCCCATGGAGACGATCGTAGAGATGCTGGATGTAGTCCTGTGGAACGGCTTGCCATGATATTTCCACTGGCGCCTCAGTAGGACCAGCGTTCGTGCTGGACGTGCAGACCGCGTGAGACGACGCTTCATCCAGTCCCAAACATGCTCAATGGGGGACAGATCCGGAGATCTTGCTGGCCAGGGTAGTTGACTTACACCTTCTAGAGCACGTTGGGTGGCACGGGATACATGCGGACGTGCATTGTCCTGTTGGAACAGCAAGTTCCCTTGCCGGTCTAGGAACGGTAGAACGATGGGTTCGATGACGGTTTGGATGTACCGTGCACTATTCAGTGTCCCCTCGACGATCACCAGTGGTGTACGGCCAGTGTAGGAGATCGCTCCCCACACCATGATGCCGGGTGTTGGCCCTGTGTGCCTCGGTCGTATGCAGTCCTGATTGTGGCGCTCACCTGCACGGCGCCAAACACGCATACGACCATCATTGGCACCAAGGCAGAAGCGACTCTCATCGCTGAAGACGACACGTCTCCATTCGTCCCTCCATTCACGCCTGTCGCGACACCACTGGAGGCGGGCTGCACAATGTTGGGGCTTGAGCGGAAGACGGCCTAACGGTGTGCGGGACCGTAGCTCAGCTTCATGGAGACGGTTGCGAATGGTCCTCGCCGATACCCCAGGAACAACAGTGTCCCTAATTTGCTGGGAAGTGGCGGTGCGGTCCCCTACGGCACTGCGTAGGATCCTACGGTCTTGGCGTGCATCCGTGCGTCGCTGCGGTCCGGTCCCAGGTCGACGGGCACGTGCACCTTCCGCCGACCACTGGCGACAACATCGATGTACTGTGGAGACCTCACGCCCCACGTGTTGAGCAATTCGGCGGTACGTCCACCCGGCCTCCCGCATGCCCACTTTACGCCCTCGCTCAAAGTCCGTCAACTGCACATACGGTTCATGTCCACGCTGTCGCGGCATGCTACCAGTGTTAAAGATTGCGATGGAGCTCCGTATGCCACGGCAAACTGGCTGACACTGACGGCGGCGGTGCACAAATGCTGCGCAGCTAGCGCCATTCGACGGCCAACACCGCGCTTCCTGGTGTGTTCGCTGTGCCGTGCGTGTGATCATTGCTTGTACAGCCCTCTCGCAGTGTCCGGAGCAAGTATGGTGGGTCTGACACATCGGTGTCAATGTGTTCTTTTTTCCATTTCCAGGAGTGTAGTTCTGTTACGGGAAAAGACACGTATAACCCTGTTATTAAAATTTAGTTTAGTTTCCAAATAAAGTACACTATGGGAGGATAGTCCTGTTAATAGGAAACGATTATCACTAGAGTTTCCCATTTTAAAGGATTTGACAGTGTGTTGTGTCTAATGGATATGTAAGACTGTTTAGTTCTTTTCCTAAGATTTTACCCAGCGGTTAAATAGAAACGCAGTATGAATAATATTATACTGAAACTAGAAAAACTCAGTGCCAAGTTTATTTAGTGGTTTAAAACATGTAATAATAGTCGCCAGCCTATCCAGGCAACGAAGCAATGAAGTACTGGAAAAGCAGAAGTATGCGTTTTGCCTAATTTCTTCCTACTGTTCGATTTGGTTCTTCAAATTAATTTACTCCACATAAACAATGATGGTGCACATACTGGAATTTCTTTTTGACCTCTACACTCTTATACATTACGTTTTTGAAAGAGAAATAGCCCAATAGATAACTTTAGGGAAGCTACAAAAAATTAGCCAGGAGGGACATATACGAGGGTTGGAATTTTAATGGTGACAGTGGCAACTCTTTATTTACAGCTCGTACAAAATAGATACGTGTTTCAAAGTTTTACTGACCTTCAAAGTGGCCACCAGAATTCTGTATAACCCGTTGCCAGCGATGTGGAAGTCGTAGTTGTGTTGACAGTTCGAGAGGCGCGGTCTCTTGCCCGACAAATTTGTAGCAGTTCTGAAGGGAATGTCGTAGGTTGTGTACCAAAAATGAACAGCATAGAGACAGAAGTGATGACACTTCCTGCAGGACCCGACCATCACTTTCCGGGACAATGTTCAAGCACGTACAGTGCAAGCTGTTACTGATTTATTTGACTGATGGGGCTGGTAAGTGCTATACCACCTACTACACTCCCCTGCCTTAAGCCCTCGTCAGTTCAACTCGATTTCTCAACTGAAGGAAACACTTCACGGTATTCGCTTCAGAACTGCTACAAATTCGTTGGACAATAGACAGCGCCGCTCGAACGGTTAACGCAACTGGCACTGCTAAGAGTATCCTACGACTCCCACATCTATGACAACGGGTTATACACAATGCTGGTGACTACTCTGAAGGTCAGTAAAACTTTGAAACACGTATCTATTTTGTACGAGCAGTAAATAAGTAGTTGCCACTAATAAAGTTCCAACCCTCGTAGAAAATCATTTTCTCTAATAAACAAACTTAAATAGCAAAATAATTCTAAAGCACACATTTCTTATACTAACCTTTCACTTCAAGAAAACCTCTTTCTTACTGGAATTTACTTTCAAAAGCTATTATTCTTTGAATTAACTTTGTATAGTCATCTACCAGATTCTTGTAACTTGACAACACTCTGAATTTTACGAAAGCAAACTTTTACTATAACACTTTCTAACTGTTAAGAACACAAAATAACAATTTAAATGGTACCTCTTTATATTAACTTGGCACTTCATAAGTCTGTAAATAAGATACTCGGATTCACCAAATACCAGGAAGGAACCCTATATTGGTGTATGATTAGGATGGAACAACAGGGTGAACCACTTTCTTTAAAAATCAAGAATGATTATTAAAAAACAGTTTAAATTAATGGTTCACGCAGTAGAAAAGTAAATTTACTATAAAAATGTCTTATCTGGTGGCTGTAGGCGTGGGTGTGGCGAACAATTATGACAGCTACACTACCCACAGTGCGGCCTGCAAGTCTCTTGCTGTATGGGCTCGATTTCTCTTCTTGGTGTCGTTCAATTCTACATACAGTAGTCCAACACGCGCGGCTATGCCGTAAGGCGTTTTCAGTCTCCATCCGAGGCCCTATGTGCAAATTTGCAGGCAAAGCTTCTCGTGCTCCACAAAGGTGTTGCCTCAATCACTGCTGCCTGCACACCGTGTGACTTACTTCCTACACTTGCTCTAGGCTGCGCGCCAATTCGTCCTTGCCACCTTTCCCACTCCCCAGAGCCACTTTCGTTTTAAACAAAAGCACACTGGCTTTTACACAACACCTACTTGTTATATTGTTGCTAAGCGTGACCGTTTCTTAAATTGTCAAGTTTACATTAACATGGAAAGTTTATACCCACAAATAGTTTTACATACGAACGGTCATCAGAAAATTCTCCAACTTAATAAACAATTTACATTGTATTTTACTTACATTGCTCGCATACAATACAAAGAACTTTAGTCTCCAGCATAATACACTTTACTTTACATAAACAGAAAATTTAGTACCAATGTAAGAAATATATATATATATATATATATAGGATGTTACAAAAAGGTACGGCCAAACTTTCAGGAAACATTCCTCACACACAAAGAAAGAAAATATGTTATATGGACATGTGTCCGGAAACGCTTACTTTCCATGTTAGAGCTCATTTTATTACCTCTCTTCAAATCAAATTAATCATGGAATGGAAATACACAGGAACAGGAAGTACCAGCGTGACTTCAAACACTTTGTTATAGGAAATGTTCAAAATGTCCTCCGTTAGCGAGGATACATGCATCCATACTCCGTCGCATGGAATCCCTGATGCGCTGATGCAGCACTGGAGAATGGCGTATTGTATCACAGCCGTCCACAATACGAGCACGAAGAGTCACTACATTTGGTACCGGGGTTGCGTAGACAAGAGCTTTCAAATGCCCCCATAAATGAAAGTCAAGAGGGTTGACGTCAGGAGAGCGTGGAGGCCATGGAATTGGTCCGCCTCTACCAATCCATCGGTCACCGAATCTGTTGTTGAGAAGCGTACGAACACTTCGACTGGAATGTGCAGGAGCTCCATCGTGCATGAACCAAATGTTGTGTCGTACTTGTAAAGGCACATGTTCTAGCAGCACAGGTAGAGTGTACTGTATGAAATCATGATAACGTGCTCCACTGAGCGTAGGTGGAAGAAACTAAAATGAGCTCTAACATGGAAGTTAAGCGTTTCCGGACATATCTCCACATAACATCTTTTCTTTATTTGTGTGTGAGGAATGTTTCCTGAAAGTTTGGCCGTACCTTTTTGTAACACGCAGCCATAAACAAATATTTTTATAAGTTCCTGCACTAAATCCTGTACTGGCAACATATACCTATGCCCAAGGGAGGACTCGAACCTCCGTCAGGGGGAAGGCGCAGCCGCAGCCGCAGCCGCGCGAACCGTGACAAGGCGCCTCAGACCGCACGGCTACCATGAGCGGCACACAACGAGGAAAACGTATCAACACAATCGCCAGAAGCGGCCCATACTGCTAGCTAGTCCCGCGCTGCTGCAGGTCGCGAGCACCAGGACACGAAGAGATCGGCCAGGGAGCGTCACTTTGACAGACGGCGCCGCTGGCGGTACGTGGCCGGAGTTTTTAAAATGTGCACAATGCAGGGCGTGAAGGCACAGCCACCGCTCTATTAGATGCTCAGTTAAGCTACTTCAGTTTGGATCATCCTGTTGTGTCATACAACCCATCTCTGTCAGTCGCTGGTGGCAGCTGTATGGTCGCTGAGCAGTTCAGTGCTTTGAGTGTCACGGGCAGCTTTTGCCACACAGTCATTAGGGCCAAAGGCTGTTTCTTCTACTAACATCAAACACTACCTTTCTTTCGTTATACAATTTGATATTTAAATGTTTCGTTAGTTCGTGAGTTTATGAAAGATTTGAACTTACCTTCACATTGGTAATGAGTTTTCACTTGATAATGGAATCCAAGCTCAAACCATTGCCGGTTTTTCAGCATTACATTCATACTCTTGCAGTGAATCAAAGAAAACTGCGACCACTCTTGTTGCCCTTATTTGAATACGTACAATTTCCCCATCTACTGTCTCATCAAACACAAAAAATTAAATAAGAAGATATATTTGAATATAGGAGTTCGCTCCAAAGTCATCGATAATGGGCTTCACCACTTGACTTTCCGAGCGGGGTGGCGCAGTGGTTAGACACTGGACTCGCATTCGGGAGGACGACGGTTCAATGCCGCGTACGGCCATCCTTATTTAGGCTTTCCGTGATTTCCCTAAAACACTCCAGGCAAATGCCAGGATGGTTTCTCTGAAAGGGTACGGCCGACTTCCTTCACCATCCTTCCCTAATCCGATGAGACCGATGACCACGCTGTCTGGTCTCCTTCCCCAAACAAACCAACCACTTGACTTACGGCATTTTATTTTCTTTTTTTTTATCACTACGCACTTAATTTTGCGCTGCCATCAAAAAACTTCGCGGATGCGACAGGACACGGCGAGTCCGAACCAGTGGACCAGCGAGGGACCGACTCGCTTCGGTCCACGCTTCCTTCACTGGAACGGAAACTGTGACCTCGTTCTGGCTGCCCGTCTCGCTCTCTCCATCTTGCCCTTTTTTTATTATTTCAGCCCTGTTGCTCTCGGAGTCTCTCTCCTCTGTCCCGGTGACGTGCCTTTATCAATAGGCATTGTTTTCGTTCGGAGCAGTTGCGCCGTTCCGTTCCGGGAAGCACGGATGGCTGGCCGCACATCAAAGGGAACATTCCTCTCGTCGCTCCTCCAGCGAGCGGCAGTGTAGCGGAGTCAACCGACTGCGGCAGCGGAAGGCGGCAATCCTAGCAGTCGGGCACTGCCACACACCCCCGCACGAAGGTCTGCCTACACCGAGCAGCTCCTACTGCAAGCGGAGCGAGAATGCTGCGCTGAACATGCACAAAACATTATGCCAGTTCTGGCCAGTTCTACTCAGGATTTGCTAGTGACTAGCTTATGACGAGCACCGGCATTAGACCAGATGCGTACACAATCCGCTCCTAACCTGCCCGTAGTTACCTGTTAGCTAGACACGCAAGCTGCCGCGCGTTACCAGCCGAAAGGGCAGGCAGGTTTACTCCAATCCAAGCCATGCTACGCCCAACCGTAGCAGGGTAAAGGAATCTTTCTTGCCTGGTCGTCTTCCCTCGGTGCTACGCCACGTAGCAGTTTACGGTATTCTGTGTACAGGGTGATCAAAAAGTCAGTATAAATTTCAAAACTGCATAAATCACGGAATAATGCAGATAGAGAGGTACAAATTGACACACGTGCTTGGAATGACATGAGGTTTTATTAGAACCGAAAAAATACAAACGTTCAAAAAATGTCCGACAGATGGCGCTTTATCTGATCAGAATAGCAATTGTTGAGTGGTACTTAAGTAAATAAATTAGTGAAATCCAAGTGAAGTAGAAATTAGAATATAAATGAAAAACTTGGTTTAGTTTAGAGAGTTACATACTGGCATTCAGCGGGCAGAACAGCAGAACAGAAGAGACAATGACCGTGAAGACAGCAAGTTCCACATAAGCGGGCGCTGTCGATTCAGCCGTCAGGGCATCGCCCGACCGGCTCACGTGTTTCTCAGTTGTCGCATGTGAGCAAAGGCCCTCGCCTACATCCCAAGAGCCAATGACCGACGTTAAGAAGATTCTTCGAGAAGCTTTTCAATGTGACAGAAGAGGCAATGAACGGCTCACGTGTTTCTCAGTTGTCACATGTGAGCAAGGCCCTCGCCTACATCCCAAGAGCCAATGACCGACGTTAAGAAGATTCTTCGAGAAGCTTTTCAACGTGACAGAAGAGGCAATGGCCGTGAAGTCGTTCACCTCCAGTGAACTGAAGTGAATAAATACGCGAGACGCGGTGGGCCCGACAGACTAAGACGGAGACGAAGACGAAGACGGAGACGGGGACGAAGACGAGAGACGAAGAAGACGAAGAAGTGAAGAAGCGTAGCAGTAGTTTTCAGTCAGTTTCGGTGCTGAAGACCGTCATGCAAGAAGAGACTGCATCATGCACAGACGCACCAGACGCACCAAGTCCGCCGATGTAATGGAATAGCAAGCAGCAGCCTCGGCGCCAAAAGACAGAAGTGAAAAGGTATTTGAAGTCTGATTTTTACGTACCCGGGTGACTCGTGAGCACGGGAAGGAGACGGCCTCACATCAGCAGTCACCTGTGAGCTGGGATGAAGATCTGACAGCCGAAGACTGGCAAGCGGGATTCCGTTGTTCGAGACCGGGACACTGGCCTTCCCCCGCCACGCCGCTCCGTTGGACGACGCACAACACACGCGGCCGCTTAAAGAAGAGAAACACTGGGACTCAATATCCAAGGTATCACCATCCGATGCACGACTTCGCTCGCAATAATTAAACGGGCCACCTCGCGCTGCACGTCTCCTGTCAGCTGGGCGAGATGGCGACACGAGATACACACCGCTACGCGTAATCAGACGCCGCCGCCGCCGCCGCTGCCGCAGCAGAAGGCTACGCAAACGACACGGCTGCCGCTCTCCGAACCAGAACGTCCAGTAAGATACAGCTGTACGAAACTTTCAATAAAAGTTATCTTATGTAAAAATGCTGTTTCATTCTACCTCATACCAGAGCCAAGGAAGAACCAACCCTGCCCACATGTTGTTAACAGAGAAAAGTTAATTTATTTAATATTTTCACCCTGACAGAATGCTTTAGAATGCTCATTCTGACAATTGACTTGCATCAAAAGAGAAAACCCAGTTACATTTAGTGACAGAAGTATTACATTTAGTATCACAACTGTTACACAATAATTAGCATAACGAAGTAAGACAAAGCAAAGATGATGTTCTCTACAGGAAATGCTCAATATGTACACCATCATTCCTCAATAATAGCTATAGTCGAGGAATAATTTCGTGAACAGCACTGTAAAGCATGTCGGGAGTAATGGTGAGACATTGGCGTCGGATGTTGTCTTTCAGCATCCCTAGAGGTGTCGGTCGATCACGACACACTTGCAGCTTCACGTAACCCCAAAGCCAATAATCGCACGGAATGGGGTCTGGGGACCTGGGAGGCCAGGCATGACGAAGGTGGCGGCTGAGCACATGATCATCAACAAACGACGCGCGCAAGAGATCTTTCACGCGTCTAGCAATACTTTGTTTTTTTATTTGGTTCTAATAAAACCCCATGTTATTGGAAGCACGTGTGTCAATTTGTACCTCTCTATCTACATTATTCCGTGGTTTATTAAGTTTTCAAATTTATACTGACTTTTAGATCAAAAATGTCTCTGAGTACTATGGGACTCAACTGCTGTGGTCATAAGTCCCCTCGAACCTAGAACTACTTAAACCTAACTAACCTAAGGACAGCACACAACACCCAGCCATCACGAGGCAGAGAAAATCCCTGACCCCGCCGGGAATCGAACCCGGGAACCCGGGCGTGGGAAGCGAGAACGCTACCGCACGACCACGAGATGCGGGCTACTTTTAGATCACCCGGTAGTATAAGAGGCACTTTTTCCCTTCGAAAAATTGCCTTCAAAATGCAGATGCGTCTTAATATTCGAAACTTGTATAATGTCCAGTGTTCAATTTAGAATTTTGCCAATCATAAAAGTGACCCTTATTTTGATGCCGATGAAAACTATCACTTTCTTGCAACACTGGATTCAACTGGCAGCATCAGTGTGCTGATAAGACGAACATGAACTGCGGGGATTTACGAGCTTGCTAACACTGTCTCGTTCCCGCCCTACCGTCACAAACACAGAACGCTGTCTAGCCTGTGATGCGTCATTGCAGTCTACGGTGCCACTGGGCTTGAATTGAAAGTGATTCGTGTTACCGGTAACAGTACAACATTTCCGTTAGTAGCTAGTCAGGTAATGGAAAAAAAAATAAAAGGTAATCATATGATGCGGTCTATAAATTGAAAGTAACAGCATATTCGGAAGAGCCTAGAGTGAGAGAAGATATTATTGTTAAATCTTTCAAGAAATGAGGCATAAGTAACGCTCTCTATGACAGTGAAGACCATCTTACACATGAAGAGGACTACGATGACCACTAACAGGAAGAAGAAGAAGAGGAAGAAGAAGAAGAAAGAAGTTCTAATGACGATTTTCAGGAATTTTAAAGGTTACATTGGTTTCATAAACTAATATACTATTTTTAGTGAGGCTTAGCAATACAATAATAAATATGGTAAAAATGTTATTTTAAAATTTGCTTGGAAATTAAGGAGCGTCCTATAGTCCCTAGAGTCAAACTCTACGCTTTCACTGAAGTATTATAGGTAGTGTTCGGGCGTTTCATTTCTTGAATATCGCAAGATGTCCTTTCTTTTCCTTTTCGTTGTATTTTGGTCTTATTTATTTATTCCGATATGAATGGTTTTCTCTGCACCGTTTTACTCTTTCGACTAGTAGACTACTGGCTATTCTCATTTAGAAAAATCGTCGGGTCACCTATAATACGTTTAATCCGTAGTATAAGCACAGCCGTCTCTGAAAGCTGAGATCCTTTTTACTTAAGAACCACTATGTCTATTACACTGCAAAGCAGCGTCAGGCTTGGGAAGTCTTTTTTCTGTAATCTTAGTGTGTTTCAGTCAAATATGAACCCAACTAACCAATTTTAAATACTTCCAGGATGTGAATTGCAGGTCCCCTGTATTCACTCCAAGTGGCCAAAATACACACACCAAAAAAAATTTTTGCGTCACCCCGGTTCCCAGCTCCTGAAGATTGACGTTGACTGTGGATATTCTATCACAGACACAGCCCCTTGACTGTTCAGAGATATCACTAAACCTGTCCAAAGATGCAAACAACCAGTGCCTATTAGACGGAGGGAGTCCGACAGCCGATCAGTTCCAGTCATTCCACCAGGAAGGAGGTACACGGCTCGTGTTGTCTGTAGTTCAACCATGCCTAGACGATCAGTACCGTGGTTTGATCGCGTCCGCATTGTTACTTTATGCCAGGAAGCCAACAAGGGAAGTGTCCAGACGTCTCGGAGTGAACCAAAGCGATGTTGTGCGGACATGGAGGAGATAGAGGTAGACAGGAACTGCTGATGACATGCCTCGCTCAGGTCGCCCAAGGGCTACTACTGCAGTGGATGACCGCTACCTACGGGTTATGGCTCGGAGGAACACTGACAGCAACGCCACCATGTTGAAAAATGCTTTTCGTGCAGCTACAGGAGGTCGTGTTACGACTCAATCTGTGCACAATACGCTGCATGGTGCGCAACTCCACTGCCGACGTCCATGGCGAGGTCCATCTTTGCAACCACGACACCATGCAGCGCGGTACATATAGGCCCAACAACATGCCAAATGGACCGCAACAAGTTATCTTTATCGACGAGTGTCGCATATGCCTTCAAACATAAAATCGTCGGAGACGTGTTTGGAGACAACCCGGTCAGGCTGAACGCCTTACACACACTGTCCAGCGAGTGCAGCAAGGTGAAGGTTCCCTGCTGTTTTGGGGTGGCGTTATGTGGGGCTGACGTACGCCGCTGGTGGTCACGGAAGGCGCCGTAACGGCTGTACGATACGTAAATGCCATCCTCCGACCGATAGTGCAACCATATCGGCAGCATACTGGCGAGGCATTCGTCTTCATGGACGACAATTCGCGCTCCCATCATGCAAATCTTCTGAATGACTTCCTTCAGGATAACGACTTCAAAAATGTGTGTGAAATCTTATGGGACTTAACTGCTAAGGTCATCAATCCCTAAGCTTACACACAACTTCAATTATCCAAAGGACAAACACACGCATCCATGGCCGAGGGAGGATTCGAACCTCCGCCGGGACCAACCGCACAGTCCATGACTGCGGCCCCTAGACCGCTCGGCTAATCCCGAGAGGCGATAACGACATCTCTCGACTAGAGTGGCCAGAACGTTCTCCAGAGATGAACCCTATCGAACATGCCAGGGATAGATTGAAAAAGGCTACGACGTGACCCACCAACCACTCTAAGGGGTCTACGCCGAATCACCGTTGATGAGTGGGACAATCTGGATCAACAGTGCCGTGATGAACTTGTGGTAAGTATGCATAAATGCAAGAGGACGTGCTGGTGAGTATTAAGAGGTGCCTGTGTGTACAGCAATCTGGACGACCACATCTGAAGGTCTCGCTGTATGGTGGTACAACGTGCAATGTGTGGTTTCCATGAGCAGTAAAAAGGGCAAGAATGATATTTAAGTTGACCTCTATTCCAATTTTCTGTACAGGTTTAGGAACTCTCGGAACCGAGGTGCTGCAAAACTTTTTTGATGTGTATATACAAGGTTATTACAAATGATAGAAGCGATTTCACAGCTCTACAATAACTTTATTATTTGAGATATTTTCACAATGCTTTGCACACACATACAAAAACTCAAAAAGTTTTTTTAGGCATTCACAAATGTTCGATATGTGCCCCTTTAGTGATTCGGCAGACATCAAGCCGATAATCAGGTTCCTCCCACACTCGGCGCAGCATGTCCCCATCAATGAGTTCGAAAGCATCATTGATGCGAGCTCGCAGTTCTGGCACGTTTCTTGGTAGAGGAGGTTTAAACACTGAATCTTTCACATAACCCCACAGACAGAAATCGCACGGGGTTAAGTCGGGAGAGCGCGGAGGCCATGACATGAATTGCTGATCATGATCTCCACCACGACCGATCCATCGGTTTTCCAATCTCCTGTTTAAGAAATGCGGAACATCATGATGGAAGTGCGGTGGAGCACCATCCTGTTGAAAGATGAAGTCGGCGCTGTCGATCTCCAGTTGTGGCATGAGCCAATTTTCCAGTATGTCCAGATACACGTGTTCAACAGTTTCTTCGCTCACTGCAGGCCGACCCGTTGATTTCCCCTTACAGAGGCATCCAGAAGCTTTAAACTGCGCATACAATCGCCGAATTGAGTTAGCAGTTGGTGGATCTTTGTTGAACTTCGTCCTGAAGTGACTTTGCACTGTTATGACTGACTGATGTGAGTGCATTTCAAGCACGACATACGCTTTCTCGGCTCCTGTCGCCATTTTGTCTCACTGCACTCTCGAGCGCTCTGGCGGCAGAAACCTGAAGTGCGGCTTCAGCCGAACAAAACTTTATGAGGTTTTCTACGTATCTGTAGTGTGTCGTGACCATATGTCAATGAATGGAGCTACAGTGAATTTATGAAATCGCTTCAATCATTTGTAATAGCCCTGTATAGGCGAGCTGCAGTGAAACTACCTAAGCGGACATATACCTGGTTTTTGTGTAGTCACTTTGGATTGATAGCGCAATCTTTCTTCAGGTGTAGAAGGATGAACCGGTTGCGTGAAGCTTGCGACGCTTTAGGAAACCCAAGCTGGCCTGCTCAACCACTGTGCTTCAGTAGACACGTACTCTCGTGTTTCCTTTACGGCAGGTTGAGATGCTTTAATGTGTGCGAAGAGATAGCGGCAGGCAAGCTGGAACGAGATCTGTGTTATACATAGTACTTTGGAAGACTTAAGATCAAATGAGGCAGATGGGATTGATAACATTTCATCGGAAATTCTAATAACGTTGGAGGGGGTGGGAGTGGGGGGTGGTGGGGGGTTGAGCGGCAACTCAACGCCTACTCAAGCCACATACCATCAGACTTTTGGAAAAACATTATCTACACACTTCCGAAGATAGCGGTGCTGGCAAGTCTCACAAAGTAGCTTGTAAGAGATGGGTTCGAATTACTGATAAGAACAGAAAAGAAAACTGATGCTTCGATAGATGACTATCAGTCTGTCTTTAGGAAAGTTAAAGCTAGCAGATAGGAAATCCTGACGTTGCGATCGACAATGTAGGGAGACTTAAGGAAAATCAAGACACGTTCATAAGATTTGTCGACCAGCAAAATGTGTTCGACAATATAGGTTGGTGCAAGATGTTCGAAAGTGAGAAATACACGAACAGGCTATAGTTAAATACGGATAATATACAGTATGTACATAATAATAACGCTGGATAATCGAGAACAAAGTGCTCGGATTAAAATGGGCGTAAGTAGGAATGCACTCTTTCGCTGCCACTATTCAGTATATAAATCGAATGAACAAAGTAAAAAAAAAAAAATAAAGGTTAGTTCGAGAATGGGATTAAAATTCACGGTGAAAGTATTCGTTGATGAGACTGCAATCTTCAGTGATGGCGAAGAAAAATTCATACTTAACATCAGAATAGGTGGAAGTATATGAAGTTGTGGAATTCTGCCACCTTGGAAGCAAAATAGCTCACACTGAAAGAAGAAAGGCGGCAGTGGACGAGCGGTTCTAGGCACTACAATCTGGAACCGCGCGACCGCTGCGGTCGCAGGTTCGAATCCTGCCTCGGGCATGGATGTGTGTGATGTCCTTAGTTTAGTTAGGTTTAAGTAGTTCTAAGTTCTAGGGGACTGATGACCTCAGAAGTTGAGTCCCATAGTGCTCAGAGCCATTTGAACCATTTTGAAGAAAGGAGAACACAACAAGCAGACTGTTACGGGCAAATATTCATGAAATGTATTCGTAAACTGCGAGCACGGTACCTCCATAGCTACACAATTTATTACAAATAAATCAAAATTTCTGCTGGATCAGCAATCGAACACGCCTTTCCCGCGTTACGCCAGTGACCGCCTTAACAATTTCCGCTATCTGAGCACGCTTCACCCCAACATCCATATCTTCCAGTGTCTGCTTCCCACAAATTATGTTATTCTCGGTCAGGGGGAGATTTATTTAGTTTTATCGTCAGGTTGCCATGGCTTTGCCACGAAATACGTTAGAGCAGTGTCTGTTTTTAGAGTGTCTCTAAAGTTAGATGCAATGTTCATTCTGACTTGGATACATGTCCGAAGGAACACTGCATCGAGCTTTACAGACACTCTAAAAACAGACACTGCACTAACGTACAGACAAAGAGGTCTACTAGTATCAAACATAGGCCTTAATTAGACGAAGAAATTTGTGAAAATGTATGGTCGGACCACAGAATTGTATGGTAGTGGATCATGGAATATGCGAAAACAGGAACAGTAGATAAACTATAAACTATTTCAGATGCGGTGCTATATATGAACGTTGAAAATTAGGTGGACTGATGAAGCAAGGAATTAAGAGATTCTCCGCAGAATCGACGAAGAAAGGAACGTACGGAATGCGCTGTAAAGAAGGGATAGTAAGATAGGACATGTATTAAGACATCAGGGAATAACTTCCATGGTTCTAGAAAGAGCTGTAAATGTTATAAGCTGTAGGGTAAGACGGAGATCGGAATACGTACTAGAAACAAGTGACGTGCTAGAGAGACCTGTAAATGTTACAGACTGTAGGGAAAGACGCAGAGTGGAATATGTACGACAAATAGTTGAGGACGTGGTTTGCAGCTGCCACTCTGGGTTAAGAGATTGGCACTGGAGAGCAGTTCATGGCGGGCCACATAAAAATCAGTTGGAAAACTGATGACTGAAAAAAATTAATGAATAAATTGTTGTCTGCCATTATAGTGTTGGGCAGTTGGATGTGAACAGCGCGTAGCGTTGCGCAGTTGGAGGTGAGCCGCCAGCAGTGGTAGATGTGAGGGGGGGGGGGGGGGAGATGGCGGAATTCTGAGAGCGGACGATCTGGACCTGTGTCCATCCATAGTTAGTGCCTTCAGTAGTTAGAATCTCTTATTTAGCTAGCAGTATTGGCGCTCGCTGTATTGCAGTAGTTCGAGTAACGAAGATGACATGAAAGGTATAGTTTAATGTTAGTCAGGGCCATTCTTTTGTAGGGATTATTGAAAGTCAGATTGCGTTGCGCTAAAAATGTTGTGTGTCATTTTAGTGCTGATCAGAGTAGGTAAAGAGCGAAATGCCAAATGTCTGAGTACGTTCAGTTCTGCTCAGCTGTTTGAAAAGCAAATAATGTAAGAGGTTTATCAGCACAGTAATTCATTAATTTTTCTATGGGGACGTTTCAAAATAAGTCGAGAAAAGTACATTAACTGAGTTTTTCATTTTGAGAAGACAGAATGAGCGATATGGTTTAATTGCTAAAAACATTCAAAAGCCAAAATCACAAAAATAATGTTTTTATTTAAAACAGCCGGTTTCGACAGTCTTTGCTGCCATTTTCAAGTCTTAAGGAAATAGCTTTATTATGAAAAATGTTCATTTTAAGTTGGACCTCACTCCACGCTTTCATGTGGATAAAAAAAGCACATTATAAAAGGCTTGTTAAAACTAAAATACTAAAATACATAAAGCAACTTGTGCACATGGCTGTGTCCACATATGCTGGGCTCACAGACGATTGTTACGTTAGAAAAACACAGAAAACAGAAGCACATCTATTTACATAATCTGGACTGCGTTCCTGTGACGTGAAGATCATATGGGAGCGATATACAAAGGAACACAGGGATTTGCACAACGTGCTTTATGTTTTTAAAGTTTTTAGTTGTGACAAATTTTTTATAATGTGAAGTTTCTCATCCACAAGAGAACTTGGCGTGAGGCCGAACTTTAAATGAACACGTTTCGTAACAAAAAGACTTTTTAAGACCTGTAGATGATAGCAAAGTTTGTCGAAACGGGGGACCGGTTGTTTTAAATAAAGAAATATTTATGCGATCTTGGCTTTTGAATGTTTTTAGCAAAAAAGAGCTTTGCATCAAATTCCTGATCAGGTTAAGTTCACTACGAAGAATTTCTAAGGCCATTCGCGAAGTGATGAATTCGGTGAGCGAGCAGCATCCGTCGAAGAGCAAAGCTGTACATCCGCCCATGAGACCGGCAGAGCAAAATAGTGCAAGGGCGATGCCCTCTGTACTCTCTTAGGTCTGCAACATCATTCTGGTTAAAAGCAGCTCGAAATGAAGTTCTGGTCGAGCGGTTCTAAGCGCTTCAGTCTGGAACCGTGCGAACTCTACGGTCGCAGGTTCGAATCCTGTCTCGGACATGGATGTGTGTGATGTCTTTAGGTTAGTTAGGTTAAAGTAGTTCTATGTTCTAGGGGACTGATAACCTCATATGTTAAGTCCCACAGTGCTTAGAGTTATTTGAACCATTTTTCGAAATGCATTTCCATTCTCGACCTCCCTCTTGAGAACGATATCGACGATCCCCCATGATCTCGCTGATGTTTTCTAATACCGGTCTGCCTCTTAAGTTTGTCTCTTCTGTTCCACCTTCAAAATGGTTCAAATGGCTCTGAGCACTATGCGACTTAACTTCTGAGGTCATCAGTCGCCTAGAACTTAGAACTAATTAAACCTAACTAACCTAAGGACATCACACACATCCATGCCCGAGGCAGGATTCGAACCTGCGACCGTAGCGGTCGCTCGGCTCCAGACTGTAGCGCCTAGAACCGCACGACCACTCCGGTCGGCGTTCCACCTTCAATCAGGCTTTTAATGATACATCATGTCTCAACAGATGGCCGACCCATGTGTCTCTTAAGGATCTGACAAGTTTCAAGAGGCTTGGATTCCCTCTCTACACTCTATGGGGCATCTCTTCGTTTGATGTCTTGTATACCCAGAAAATATTGAGCGTTCTGGAGTATCATCATAGACCCAAGGCTATTGTGATTTTCTGCTCCGCTCCGCTCAGCCCCATACTCCTAAGAAACCTCTTTATGAGGCCTTTCCTGAGATATTTTGCTGTGTAGGTGGATGTGCAAAGGTTTCTTGTCGTGTCAAAAGCTTTTGCCTGGTGGATTTGGCTTGCTATATCCTTCCTTGATCTTCCGTGTAATGTAATTACACTGCATAGCTGGGAAAGGATATGACGGTCTCCAGTCGTTTATTGTTAAGTGAGCATTTGATAACGGCGTTTTGTCTACTCACTACTAAGACTTTTTTTCTGTTTTGCCTTTACTAAATTCCATGTTGTAACAAGAGCTTAGGGGGATTTCCCTCTGGACCACCACTGCTTCAAATTATACCACATCTTCTCTTCACACTGCGATATCATTAAGTATGCTATACTTCATTCTCAAGAATCTTAATTCCTCCTGTACTCATTAACTTCATCTATTACCTTCTGAGTGCCTCTATTGAAGAAGAGAGAAAATGACGCATGTCGCACATCCTGCTTAATAGCAGCTTCTTCTTGGTATTTTTCAAATTTTATCACACCATCTCTTCCCTACACAGTCTCTGTAGTAGTATTCTGTCTTTATATCACTTTTTCTCAGCCCCCTGTATGCCAGACGGAAATTATTGTGTCGCCGCACTGCCTACGCCTGCTCCATAGGCAACCGCACTGACTCTACAGTACCGCGGGAAGCCTCATTGCCCTGTGGATGCAGCACTGCTTACCACCGTTCACTTGCTCTTCCATGGCCCATCTTCCACCAAAATGTAAAGGCGCTGAGTAACAAATAAAATTACTAAAACTGAACAAAACCTCAGCGCCTGATAGAAACAATGTCAGTTCCTCTTCCGAATCTACCGTAGATCCGTAGAACAAAAATACCGCCCCCAGCGACTGCAAGAAAAAGAACTCGCCAACACGAAGAATAGCACAAGTGATTTACAAAACTACCATTCTGTATCCTTGACATCCATTTGTTGTAGAGTCTTAGAACATATTACGAGCTCAAATGTAATGGGGCATCCTGAACACAACGACCTTCTCCAACATAATTCGCATAGTTTCTGAAAACCTCTGTTACGCGGAACCAAACCCCCCATTTGTTTCGTATGATATCCTGAAAGCTATGAGGCTGTGTGGTAAATGCGGTGTTTATTGATTTTCGTAAGGGGTGTGCTTAAATATCTCACCTACGTTTATAATCGAAAGTACTATCCGAAATTTGCGACTGAATTGAGAATTTCTTCATAGGAAGGATGCAGATTGTTATCTTGGATGGAAAGGCAACGACAGCAGTACAAATAAGACCAGTTGTGCCCCAGGGACATGTTCATGTTTTATATTAATAACCTTGCAGACAAAATTAACAGTAACTTTAGTCTTTTCAAAGAAAATCCGGTTAGTGAAAAAGCTGCGCAAATTTTCGGTCGCGTTTTGATATGATTAAAATGGGTGAAAATACAGAGAACTTGCATTAAATGTTCAAGTATGTAAAATTTTTTACTTCGCAAAATGAAGAAGTGACGTAGTATTCTATGACTGCAACGTTAACGACTCACAGAATCGGTCAACTCATAACTAGGTAACGTAATTTGTAGAGGTATAAAATTGTGGGATCATATAGGTGGGCTCAGTCCTTAGTAAAGCAGGTGACAGACCACAGTTCATTGGTAAAATCCTTGAAGAATACAAACTGTTTACGAAGAAGATTGATTAAGAAGTAGTCGTCAATATATCCCCGATACTGGTCGAGTGTGTGGCACACCTATGAAATAGGAGTGACAAGGGTTTTTGAACTTACACAGAGGGAAGCAGCACGAGAGTCTCAGGTCTCTTTGACCTACGCGTGTCACAAAGACGATGAAGAAACTGAACTGCCACGCGCCTGAGGATAAGCGCAAAGTGTTCGAAGAGCCTACTTACAGTTTCAAGGACCAGTTTTAAAGGATCAATCTAAGGCCTAGATATCGTTCCATTAGGAATCGCGAGAACAGAATTACACCAATTGCATCTCACACGGAGACGTTTAAAGGATCATTTTTCTGGCACACTATCCATGAATGAAATGGAAAGAATCCCTAGTAACAGGTAAAATGGAAAGTACCTTCTGCCACGGATTTAACACAGTCGTTTCCAGACGGTACAGTTCGATGTGGATGAAAACATACTTATTCTACTGGCAGAGCAGGAACGTTCAGTATTGTGATTCCTCAATTTCTCCAGGTTTACGCAAATCAAGGGTTTACAAAATACCGTGCAATGCGGTATGGAATACATAGGTCATACAGTTCGCACAATTGAAGACCGATGCCGTGAACACCAACGGCACACGAGATTGCAGCAGCCTAATAAGCCCGCAATCGCCGAACATTGCCTGTCAGAACTTCACGGCATGGATTATGACAAGGTCTTAACACAGACTTCGAAATATCTGGACTGTATCATCGAAGAAGCTGTAGAGATCAGAGTAAATAAACCTGAAATGAATCGTGACAGCGGCCATTCCCTTAACCAAGCTTGCGAACCAGCCATTACCCGCATTAAGGAGAAGATAGAAATATCCCATAATGTACTGAGTTCGAGGGCAGGGGGAGGTACCTCCGAAACGCCGCCGGCAAACTTCCCTGGGCGCGGACCTACGTGGGAACACCCAGACGCTGAGCCACAAGGCAGGCGTCGAACCCCGGCGAGGACAGCCGAGAGAGCGACCTCGGCACCGACGGCGGAGGGAACGCCCGAGGGAGAGGGAATCAGATATATATGTACTTCACGTACATCAGCACACCTGATGATGGCAACAAGGTCGATTGCCGAAATATTGTCTCCTTTGTGCACACTCACCAGGCTGTTCACCCGAGATTTATTTCGTCACTTTCAGCGTTAGTTCACAAATCGCTTAGTGAACGGAACAGGTCGTACAAGAAACGCAAAGTTTTGATTATCGCTTCGAGAAAATAAAATTACGTTATTAATCTTGCGCTCATGGTAAACATTAAAATTATCGCACCACATCTTCTCAGTACGACACCGGAGGGGCCTTAAAATGGTGAAGCCCACTGATAAAGTATGGCTGCAGACAAGGAGCTTCTAATAAAGAAAAGACTAATTAACTAACTATATTTTATCGAGGTACAAAGCGAAACATTATCAGTAGTCCTCGAACCGTGTAATTATAGAACTTTCAGGTGGTTACGATGTGGGAAACTGCTTTTTATTGTCTCCACGGCAGGTCACCAAAATTTGTTTTGAAAACAGCACAGCTGCACTTTGCATGCTTATATTGGACGTCTGAACGGACTTATAATTAGAACCAAAGATCACCGACACACTTCAAATGGTTGTGAAGAGTGTCACGAGCATAAAATTTCTGCTTGAAACTTATGTTAAGAAAGGTTGTTTTTTAATTAAACAAGAGACCGTAGTGCTTTCTTCTAGGCAGCTCCTTCAGCAGCAATTGTGAGATTTTAACTGTGATGGACGCCAAGCGAAACTTGTCGCAGTGCGCCTGACTGCATTCAAAAAGTTACATGAACTCGACCGTTTGCTCGCCTGTCACACCGACACTCCAGACCGCACAAACCAATGATTTCTGCCGAAGAGTCTACATCTGGTGTTGGCTGCTGCAAATTCGAGGCTCTCTTGTTCAGTTAGGAAACGTTTCCGACAATGTGTTGTTGTACTCAATTTCTTCCTCAAAATGTCCTCTACAGCCCATAGATGTTTGTCGGTATTGTTTCGTTGCACACTCTTTGGAGAACTACACTCCTGTAAATGGAAAAAAGAACACATTGACACCGGTGTATCAGACCCACCATACTTGCTCCGGACACTGCGAGAGGGCTGTACAAGCAATGATCACACGCACGACACAGCGGATACACCAGGAACCGCGGTGTTGGCCGTCGAATGGCGCTAGCTGCGCAGCATTTGTGCAGCGCCGCCGTCAGTGTCAGCCAGTTTGCCGTGGCATACGGAGCTCCATCGCAGTCTTTAACACTGGTAGCATGCCGCGACAGCGTGGACGTGAACCGTATGTGCAGTTGACGGACTTTGAGCGAGGGCGTATAGTGGGCATGCGGGAGGCCGGGTGGACGTACCGCCGAATTGCTCAACACGTGGGGCGTGAGGTCTCCACAGTACATCGATGTTGTCGCCAGTGATCGGCGGAAGGTGCACGTGCCCGTCGACCTGGGACCGGACCGCAGCGACGCACGGATGCACGCCAAGACCGTAGGATCCTACGCAGTGCCGTAGGGGACCGCACCGCCACTTCCCAGCAAATTAGGGACACTGTTGCTCCTGGGGTATCGGCGAGGACCATTCGCAACCGTCTCCATGAAGCTGGGCTACGGTCCCGCACAACGTTAGGCCGTCTTCCGCTCACGCCCCAACATCGTGCAGCCCGCCTCCAGTGGTGTCGCGACAGGCGTGAATGGAGGGACGAATGGAGACGTGTCGTCTTCAGCGATGAGAGTCGCTTCTGCCTTGGTGCCAATGATGGTCGTATGCGTGTTTGGCGCCGTGCAGGTGAGCGCCACAATCAGGACTGCATACGACCGAGGCACACAGGGCCAACACCCGGCATCATGGTGTGGGGAGCGATCTCCTACACTGGCCGTACACCACTGGTGATCGTCGAGGGGACACTGAATAGTGCACGGTACATCCAAACCGTCATCGATCCCATCGTTCTACCATTCCTAGACCGGCAAGGGAACTTGCTGTTCCAACAGGACAATGCACGTCCGCATGTATCCCGTGCCACCCAACGTGATCTAGAAGGTGTAAGTCAACTACCCTGGCCAGCAAGATCTCCGGATCTGTCCCCCATTGAGCATGTTTGGGACTGGATGAAGCGTGGTCTCACGCGGTCTGCACGTCCAGCACGAACGCTGGTCCAACTGAGGCGCCAGGTGGAAATGGCATGGCAAGCCGTTCCACCGGACTACATCCAGCATCTCTACGATCGTCTCCATGGGAGAATAGCAGCCTGCATTGCTGCGAAAGGTGGATATACACTGTACTAGTGCCGACATTGTGCATGCTCTGTTGCCTGTGTCTATGTGCCTGTGGTTCTGTCAGTGTGATCATGTGATGTATCTGACCCCAGGAATGTGTCAATAAAGTTTCCCCTTCCTGGGACAATGAATTCACGGTGTTCTTATTTCAATTTCCAGGAGTGTACATTTTAACGTCGACTCCGATCAACATTACAACTTCTTTCCCGCCAAGCAATCAGTACCAGGGAGTCAAAGAAGTCATAACCGACGTTAAAAACAGTCTTTGAACGGACCGAACTTTCATTTTTTTAAATCTGCAGTACCCCGATCGCTACCCAATTCTTCGCAGTTAGTATCCTTTTGTGGCACAAGCTCTTTTCACAACTGGCTTACTGGAGAGATGCAGTGTAACGAAAGCTAATCTAGTTTTCATAGCATAGTTGACCGTGTATGCAACTTGTGACCTATGCCAGTTCTATCTAATATCACGTTAACTGAATATCTTTCTCAAAACTAATACAACACTGCATTAAACATGAAACATATACTGGCCATATTTGCTTATTCAAAAGGCCAATACGGTCGCCACCCATGAAAACAGACACAAAAAATTATGATATTATTTTTTACTGGTATTTAGTTTAGTTATCCGCAGACATATAGCAAAGGTACTGGTTGAAAGTATGATTTTATCCACCCTCAAGAGCACTGCTTTACGAGAAAACACTATGTAATTCTAAACAAGTCACGTTAGAACAGAAACCAAACAACATAACACTCGTCCACCAACAGGAAAGTTTGAATTCTGCGCTGGTAGCCAAAGAGCACAAATCACAAATTATACACACCGTATAAAGGCGTACAGGACGCTCACACACTTCTCATTTAGAATTAATTAGCTTATTACAAGCCAAATTACCATTTTAATCGGTGAGTGTACCAATAACAAATTATCAACAGCAATAAATGCGCAAAAGATGTAATTAATTTTGTAACGGTATTTGTAGCTGTAGTGTGTAATAATAGTGACGTTAATGTGACCCAAGTTGGAGTAGCAGTTTGGCGCCTGTTTGAAATCTGGCATTAATTTCAAGTATCTAAAAATTTGTACAACTAGAAGAATTACGTTGGTCATTTTCAGATTAACAGCAGAAGATGATTTTGAAGACTAACTGATACTGTAAATCATTGTATTCTATGACTCATTTGTGAGTTAGATAGCTTTCATTAGCACCAGAATTCAACTTGTAAAAGATGGGTTAGATGCATTTGCTTAGTTTCAAAACCAACGATGTTCAGATACAATAGCTCTGGTTTATTGTAAAAGAAAACCCTTTCTTCTTTAAATGAGCGTAATTAATACAGAATTAAGAAATCTGGGAGGGTGTTTTTCATAACGGTCTAGCACAAAAGACTCTGTGTTGGTTGTGTTCTCCACATGGTTCTGTTCCAGTAATACATGATGACAACCGCTTACGATGCTGGTACTCCACGATCTTCGATTTGAAGATAGATACTCCCGTTTACCCTCTTTTTCACTTCATGTTCTGACTACAGTCCACTTTTTTTATCATCGTAATTTTTACGCTGCAGGCTTCTCATATCAGGATTCGCACAGCGTGAAGATGCACCAGATAACTGATTATGGAGCGTAATTGCAAATACAGTGACCTTTTCTGTAACCCTCACTAAACCACATTTGTATCTTTAGTTCGGTAAAATGGTTTATCTACATTTACTCACAGTAATCTTCATTTTCTGTCACAAGGTAAAGGGGGCCGTTCCAGTAAAGACCCACTGGAGGCAGAGGGCCTTTTCGACCAAATGCCTGGCTAATTGGGAATGTTTGGTAAGGGATTTCCAGTTCCGGTGTTTGGCTTACAACCAAACGAAATCTTCCTAAAACCTTGGCCGGAACTGGGTTATAATGACTATTAATTTAAATCTGGTATATATGAGAAATTTGTTTGTATTTTCTTGGTTTTCATCAACTGTCACAGGAGACTGGAATTTTTGTCTTTTTTTAATATTTCACTCCATGTTTCAGGAAGATGGTGGGCCTTGGTAAGATGGAGCAATATTGAGCCACGCTGCTCTGGCATTGTTTCTTTTACTAAATACTTGTTAGTTCGCTTCCTATATATCTGTTTGGTACAAACATATCAGCTGATTTTTGACTAAATTCCCAATGAGCAAGGGGCTTCAGATTTTCATCATAACACATAAATTCATGAAAATGCAGTATTAACATGTTTTCGTATGTATGTTCTGTAGGTTTCAGCTTTGAATGGGGGCAAACAGCTTAATAACACCTGAGATTTAGGCTGCAATGAATGACCATCTAGTTGTGTGGATATTTTTGTAGAATGTTTCAGGGTGATGCGCTTAGATGGGCACAGCTGAGCAGAGAGAGAGAGAGAGAGAGAGAGAGAGAGAGAGAGAGAGAGAGAGAGAGAGAGAGGGGTGGAGAGGGGGAGGAAGGGAAATGGATAGTTAGATGAACAGGATGAAATGGAGAAGAACAGGATAAGGAGGAATTTAACACAGAGAGAGGGGGCAGAAGATGATACACAGAGTGAGTGAAAGAGAAGGTGGATATAACCGTGGAGGAAGAGGACATAGTCATAGCGAGGATGAGGCAGAGTTGGTTAGAGAAAGAAGGGATGAGGAGATGTTTTCAGTATGTGAGATATAAAGGTAAAAGTGCAAAGCCACAGGTATAACAATAGTATTGATAAAAACTCTTGTAGGAATCGTATAGAATTCATTTTACTTGCTTCTTACTGTATATTTTTGGAAAATAGTAATTAAAGAGACTGATATTAATGGGTAGGTGTATCACTATTCTATTTCAGATATTATCAGCTGAAAAGCTACTGAAATAAACCTGAAATTTGATAAATGACTCTCTTGTAATCTGATTAATATGTTTGGAAGCCATTAAAAATTTCACATACTAAAGATTAAAAATCAGTCGTTAACTATTGACATGGAAATAAATTTTCAGTATACCATGGTTTCAAATCGGACTAAAACGTATAAAGTAGTTTAGCCGATCCCAATAATTCAGTTGCCTTACCCCCATACATATAGTCCAGAAAAAATGTGACCGTAAAATTTTAATAGCTATGAAAATACCTGCAAAATTTAAAACTAAAACCATGGAGTGCATGCAATACGTAACTGATGCATTAATAGTTCATCTTCTTGTGAATGCCTATTACATTTTCCCCACATTTTTCGGTGTAAGTCGTACAAGTGTCGTCGTAGCTATTAGAAATACACAGTCACTAATTTTCGGGGACATCTGTTTGAGGATAGGAATCTGTATGTCGCTACGTGACATTGTGTTGTACTTTGTAGCCCAAACTAAAAACGTGGTACATTAAAAAAGTTTTATTTAAACAATTACTTAATCTTGAATTGTTATATTGTCTGGACGCTGGTGGAAGGTAGGATAATGTTCTTGTACTTCCCAAACAAAAGCCTCAGATGGGACTGATTGCTTTATGTAAAAGTATTTTGCGTTGTTTTGCTTGGTATAATATGACAGATAGATACATTAATTATGCCTGTACCAGATGTGCAACCAGTTTTAGACATTCCTTTCTTTTTTCTTAATATTTAATTTCCAACTCATGAAGGCAGGTCGGACTGTTGCAGAACTTCGTCCTTTTCAACCAAACGCCCCAGCAGGCTGCAAGAATATCAGCGGGAACCTCAACTGGCAGTGCTTTAGATGGCACTTCCAGTTGCGGTATTGACGTAATGGCCAAAGGAAACTTCTCGGAACCTTCGCCAGACTTAGGAACAGCAATCATTTAAATTTTCTTCTGGGACAATGTTGCCCACCGTCACAGACAAAACGCTATTTTTTTTTTCTTTATGTATGTGCGTGTGCTTGAGTGCACTGTGTTTGTGTACGATTCGTATTAATCCCGTTCGCACATTCTGTCTACTGTGAGTATATGACGGCTGTGCAAAATCCTCGCGAAACCCAGTTTCTTCAATCAGTTCAGTGTCACAGCTCACAGTTTATTTGCTGTTAATCGCTATCTTCCTGCACAGTCCACCGATACGTGAAGTCCAGCACCCAAGCAATCCCTCATCAACGCGCGTAGGGCGGTCTAATATCAGCAATCAGCAGTGCTTTCTCCACTCAGTCGTGAACAAGCTTTCATAACAACGATTAGCCACTGTTTCATAGAAACTGTAGGGTAAGGAAATCATGAATAAGAAATTGTATAAGTCTCATAAAATAAAATGAAATAAAAGTAGAAGAAAATAAACGTAACTAAATCTCTTCTTTTCGAGAAAGAAGAGTGAGAAACTGCCTTTATATCAAACGTCTATATTCAACTGTCATACCTAAAAAGCTGTTAAATATTTCGTACCATCTTGCCACCTATAATATATTCTAACATTTTAATTTGCGTTGGAACTAATATTCTTCTTTAAACCCAAACGCTTGTAATAATTCAAAATTATTCTGCAAAATTCAAAGTCTTATATAATTGTAACTCATCTGGAGACACTGTTGTAAACAAAATGTCCTTTGGGTGTTTTATTAAACAATAGAGTTAACTAAGATAGTAAAATCTAAAAATAGATCATTAAAACTATAGGAACTGATATGAATAGGAAATAATGGGATCACGCGAATCTTTCCCTTCCCCAGAAGGTCTTCTTCACTGTTAATTGAAAAAAAAACTATTGAGCTCCTAATAAACTTTATTGAACTGCATGTCATCCCAAGCCACGTCGTCTACATTTAAGAGTACAAAACAAAAGAAATGCAAAATTAAGTAAATTTCTACGTATTATTGGATGTAAATAATAAAAATTCTTTGTATCACTGAACGTAAGTAATATCAGATAACAACATTCAAAAAATTAAATTAAGAGTAGGAAAGATAGAAATATCACGAAACAAACTGCGACTCTAAATAAATGTAATACAAAGCGTTTCAGAGAGAGGTGTACTTCGAAGCCTGAGTTTTAATTCCAAGTTGACTTCAGCATAACAAGTCTTAGCGCAAAGTGTGAGCAACTTGCCGTCTGACAAAATCGACGGTGTATCAATGAATTTCGCCGAGCTACTATCAGGATATTTGAAAACGAGAGTGCTGCTTTGCACGTGGTTAGTGAGGGTGGTTTTAAAGTCACTGGTTTTAATTATCAGTGAAGACGTTTATTCAGTTTTGTAGTTGTTGTGCCAGTGACAAAGTTGTAATGTTTATAAACTACTCGTCTAACATTTTACAGCGGTAGAAATGAAACATTTTTCGAATGTGATAACAAGAGATACAAAAAGGTTTCGTTGCATCTGGAGCATGTCAAACAATGTTGTAAATAAATTTTAAAGAACTTGTACCACGTTATAATTAATATTCAGCGGAAAATAAAGCAAAAGTAATTAGATTGCACCGTGGCCCAGGTCAGTAATTTTCGTAGCACGAGTGTACCATAATTTAACTTGAGGCAGTTATTAATACTGCAGTTTTTATTAGACTGACATAGTGAAACAGAATACGTCGTCATTTTTTAAATTGATCAGAGAAGTATCGGGTCTACTGAACCTGACTGAAATGTGCGAATGAATTCTTGACACTAGAGGCCGTTCACGTCGCCTTCAAATAAAAGTTACAAAATCAAATAGAGGAAATGGGATAGTCACATATTGGTGTTTGGGTCACACACAGGCAGACTTTGCTTTGTAAACTCCCTTCCTTATGTTTCATTTTTATTTGTCAATATGTTAGTAATTCAGAATTTCTCCTTGATGATGTATGGTTACTCGTCACATTTTGTGTTGTCTTCCTATGAAAGACGTTTGCAGCGGCTGTGCAAATAGGCGTTTAAATTCTCCGTCGGTAACTGTTTTGAAAAACACAAACTGGTCAAATATCATGTACACATATCCTTTATAGCGACATCTCGACTGGATGAAGCTTGGGTCTTGAAGAATGTCATTTGCGTAGTTATTCACATTATTAGACTCGATCAAAAATAGCAGTAATCATGATGACTACTTTCAAGTGGTGAGAACCAGCCTCAGATTACTGAAAAATCGTTATTACCACAGTAATATTTCGTAATCAGTGTACACACACACTTGCTTTGTCAGTAGGACATAAGATTCATCATAATCTTTTTCAGTTTCAGGGATTAGGCATGATGCCTGATCTGTGGCCCAGTCTTGTTCATGCCATTTCTTTAACGTGGTACATATTTGATGGTTTGTTGTGTTCATTGTCACTCTGACATTCTTTCCACATGGTACTTCCATCTACCTCTACATTTTTCTGTTACATCTGCAACTACATTTATACTCCGTAGGTCATCTTACGGTGTGTGGCGGAGACTAACGTGTGCATCAACGGCCGGCCGCGGTGGTCTAGCGGTTCTGGCGCTGCAGTCCCGAACCGCGGGACTGCTACGGTCGCAGGTTCGAATCCTGCCTCGGGCATGGGTGTGTGTGATGTCCTTAGGTTAGTTAGGTGTAAGTAGTTCTAAGTTCTAGGGGACTTATGACCTAAGATGTTGAGTCCCATAGTGCTCAGAGCCATTTGAACCATTTTTTTTGTGCATCAACGTCACTTCTCCCTTTGTTAGAAACGCCAAAGGTTCGCTGAAAGAGCTATGATATCGTTTATTTCTTCCCCATTTAACTCTTTTCTAACAACTTGATTTTTATTGAACTATTTTTTATGTCGACTGCTGTCTCTCAGAATGTTCATTTCAGACTATTGAATCTCATTTCCTTGACACAGGATAAATATCCAGGTTTCACTGCCAACGAGAAATACAAGAATTGCCATAACGATAATATCAAAAAAATTAATTTTGCTGCCGTAGAGGTGTGATATTTTTTCATTATAATGTGAACTTATGCCATCTGTAGAGACAACATTATGTTTTACGTGTTGAATATGCCTGAATACCTAAGGAATTGAAATTTGTCATTTAAATATCAGCAGCTGATAAACACTCGAACGATTTTTAGCATACAATCCAAGGAAAAATTCTTTGTTTCTTAGGTACACGGGAGTATCTAGTTCGACACTTTGTGTTACTGAAATGTCATGCCAAAATGGTTTCTAATTCTCCGTCAGAAGAATTTCTTTACAAATGTCATCCACCCGTAAAGCAGAGAGAATTTCAGTTTTTTATAACAGTTCCTGTTAATTAAATCGTTATAAGGCCGTTGGCAAGCTGTTGTTTGAGAAACAGACTGGACTTAGCGTTATTCCCATCACTAACGTTTATCCATACACTGAAAATTATCCATACAGTTTACTATACCTAGGTTTCAAACAAAGAGCATTTAAAATATATATATATATATATATATATATATATATATATATATATATATATATATATATATATATATATATATATTCAGCGATGAACCATTTACGGCTACATCAGGAATTTCTTTGAAATTTCTTCAGACTTTCAATTGAGACCCATCGAATAAAGTCCATTTGTAAACTTTTTGATGCGTTTCGACGTTTAACCACACACATGTATGATGCTACTGTGTTATTTTCGATGCCATCTACCCCTTTCCTAGTAGATCAGTTGGGATCCGTGTGCAACGTGTGCTAGAGTCCCTCGGTGTGGAGTCTGTACAACCCCAAATCCTGGGTTTTAACCGCCTACCATCCTGGCCAGGAGTTATTTTAGATTGATTGCAGTACAAGAGATATTGCACTCCTGCCACCGTTTTTAATGCAGCATTTTCTTCCATTTTATCTGAGCACCACGACTATGTAACTGTTTTTACGGATGGGTCGAAACAAGGGGATTCCGTAGGCTGCTCTGTTGTTTTTTCGGATCGTGTCCTCAAGGTCCGACTCCCTCAGACTTTTACTGACTTTGATGCAGAATTGTCTGCGATCTTGCGGGCACTGGAGCGGATGACACATTCTTCCTGTCCTAAATTTCTTGTCTGTTCCGATACAGTAAGTGCCCTTCACACTTTGCAACGTTTGTATCCAGCAGATAAAATAGTCCAGACCATCCAGGATGCCCTCCTCCACCTACAGCGATTGGGGAAGGTGGTGGCTTTCTGCTGGGTTCCGGGACATGTCGGAATTGCTGGGAATGAAAGGGAAGATCTCGCAGCCAAGGAGGCGTGTCTCGATCCACAAGTATATCAGTGTGCTGTACCCCTGCACGCACTCACCTCGGTGTTGAGCTCACGAGTCATGCGTCGGTGGGAGGATGAGTGGCTGGAAGTGACTGACAATAGGCTCCGTATAGTCAAGCCCACAACGCGTGTGTGGTGTACTTCCTTTCAGCCCCGTCGACAGGACGAGGTTCTCCTCACTCGGCTTCGGATAGGCCACAGCCCTATGACGCATGGCTTCCTACTCCGGCGGGAGGACCCTCCAATGTGTGGTGCTTGTGGCGTCCAGGTCACTGTGCTGACTTGCCAGCGGACCTGCCATCTCTTTTAGGCCACACTCGGACGAATGTGGTTAAAGTTTTAAAGTTCTGTGCCATGTCAAATGTTTTTACAAACATTTTAGGGAGAGGATCTTAATTTGCTCAGTGTGTGACAAGCTCGCCCATATTTTATGTAAGTGGCCAGCCAATGACAATTTACTGTGGCATTCGTGTTGCTACATTTTCCCTTTCCTTAGGTTCTACTTTCTTATGTCGCATTTTCCTTCTTTTCCTGCTTTCTTTGCGTGTGTGTTTCAGTTTTATTAGGTCTGTCCACATTCGTTCCCTTTAATGTGTGTCAGGGCGCTGATGACCTCGACGTTGAGCGCCCATAAGCCCCAACACACACACACACATACACACACACACACACACACACACACACACACACACAAAATTCTTATTCTTGACCTGTCTGTTAGTATCATCCATTTGCATGGGCCCATCACCGTCATTTCGGTTCAGTAACAGTCTATCTTCCACTCCAATTTGCTCGCTGATACAGTATTTCATTTCTCCCAGTAACTAGCAAAACGCTCATCTTCGCTTCTGAATAAACCTCACTTCTGAATGATTTTCGCGTTAAAACTTCACGTTTGATTCTTTTATTGATGTCTTATAATGTTCATAAAATATCCACTCTATTTTTCAGTGACATCGGAAGATTAACTTTGTATGTCTTATTTAGTTCATCGGAAACACTCAGGTTATTTCACACTTCTGTTCATTTCATGTCCATATAATCTGTTGTGTCCAGACAGACAGTCTAGACACAAGGCGAGGAAGCCGAAAGGGCTCGCGCTTAATTCACGCAGGCTTGCTTAGGTCTGAAACAGGATACGTAATGAATGCTATAAAGAAAAGTACGTAGCTGCTGGAATACTTAACTTTAATCCATCATTTGTATACAGCATTCTGGATGATACAAGTGAGACTCTCTCTAGAAATGGTTAATGGCGCCTTGCTAGGTCGTAGCCATGGACTTAGCTGAAGGCTATTCTAACTATCTCTCGGCTAATGAGAGAAAGGCTTCGTCAGTGTAGTCGCTAGCAAAGTCGTCCGTACAACTGGGGCGAGTGCTAGTAAGTCTCTCTTAGACCTGCCGTGTGGTGGCGCTCGGTCTGCAATTACTGACAGTGGCGACACGCGGGTCCGACATGTACTAATCGACCGCGGCCGATTTAAAGCTACCACCTAGCAAGTGTGGTGTCTGGCGGTGACACCACATAATCATCGTCTTAGACGCCGTACACATATAAAAACTAGATTCTGTCACCTAAATCTTAATTAGCACTATTTTTTAATGAAGAGTTAGGTTTTTTGCACTTCCTCGAATTAGGTAATTCTAATAGTTTCCATTAACGTTAATATTTGTTTTGTTTTGTTGTTCTTAAACTCAACTTCGCCGAAAGTACAGTTTTGTACCCCGTGAAATAGTTTGATAACCGATCGATTACTTCGTAGTTCGAAAAACTTGAATTGGTCGTTCTATTCCCACGCCTAAGCTACTGCATTGTGTGAGCAGATTTGGCAGACGACCAAACTACTGGCGTGGTGTGAAGTGAGTCGCGCGGTAGTGCATGGTGCCCGTTGTAGATAAGGTTTAGTGGCGTGCAAGTGCTGCAGCACATTCACAAGTGCCAGGCATGTAGAGCCGTCTTAACGGGGCTTAGCTGTGGTGTGCCCTCGGTGATACCACTGCGCTCGTGATAGCGTCAAGTACTGCACACGGAACGTTTCATAAAGCTGGAACAGACACGTGGTGACTGGACACGAGTGCAGCTCACCAGACAGCACGAGGGAGTGTCAAGAGAGAGGGTGCCAGTCACGTGCCCTCAGTCGCAGACTGATGGAGGACCATTCGCCTCACGGGACGACTACGTGTCGTTGGTCCGAGATCTGTCATCTTATAACGGCAGAGGTAGCTAATGGCGAGAAATGAACACAAGACGATCGAACACGAGGCTATATACCAGTAAGATGGCACTTAACACCGCGTGGTCGTGTCTTTTCCAATGGATTTGTGACTCGTTACACCATTATAGCGAGTTTATAAAAGAATTCACTAGGTGTTAGATGACGATTATTTCGGTTTTCACGAAGATAAGGCCACAAGAGAGGCAGTTCTCTCTTTGCGATTGGTAATAGAAGCAAAAGTGAAGAAAAATAAAGAGTCGCAAAACCCAATTAATAATGCAAAATGGAAGGGCAAGTACTGAGCTTAAGTAGGTTTGTGAGAGGGATGGAGTCTTTCGCCCTTACTATTCATTCAAGAAGCAGTGACGGAAATAAAAAAAAAGAGGTTCAGAGTCAACGAATATGAATTATACGATCCGCTGATGACATTGCTATTTTCAGTGCAACTATGTGTTGAAGGGAATGAAGAATCTAATTAGTACAGACTGGATTGGGAATAGGCGAAAAACGATGGGAAGGATGACCATGTAACGTCTCTTAGTAAAAGACATATTATGTGATAAAGAGAAAACATTGTGTATCATATTTTGTTATTGTATAAAATTATGTACTTTTTTATTATTTATTTTAGATAATATCTGTGTCGGCGAGTAATGAAGCCGCCACAGACGATAAATATCAAACAAAGATGAGAATATGTGACTAGTATAAATAATACATAACGAACATTAATTCCTCTGTCTTCTTCTTGGAGTTACGTGAGAAGGATAGCCTGTGACGTGATATTGTATGCTAGCGTAGCATTCTTTTGTCAAGTTTGTAAGAGGGACGCCATTAGGCAAGATTGTTAAAAAGGTGTGTACTACTCAAATTGTTTAAATGTTTGAATATAGTTATTTAGTGAAACCTTGCATTATGATTCATGTCAAGCTTGCCTGGTATTTTATCCAATCCCTTTAAGACATTTTCAGTTGGTTAAATATTATTCGTGGTGCAGAGCGGCGCTACGAAAGAGCCAGCCGCTGCCGCGGTTCATTTAAATTGCAGTACATGAAACCTATCATACCGCAAAGAAGCGGTCAGGTAATAGTGAAGTGAAAAATTATTTCTTTCAGCTTTCGAAGTCGCAGAGCAGAGCTGCAGATTTTATGATGTGTTTCACAGGCTGACGCGGGCTGCTGATGATAATATAATACTAATAGTGAAAAGAGATAATTTATTTTCATCACATGAAAGAAATCTACCTGTGCGTAGTTCTGGTCTGGCAACCTTATAGTAAAAACATTATTTTTCTCCGATAATAGTCTCATGTTCTCGGGTTAGCCGTGGTGCTTATTGTCGTTTTACTATTAACAAAAATCCACTGCAAAATTATAATGCTGAACAATCATTGCGTACTATAACTGCTTTAATAGAAAGCCAGATACAGAACAATAGGAACATAATACATTTTCTTTTGTTGAAAGTTAGTGATCCAAAGAAAGGCATAGCACAGCACCGCTAAAAGGTATTTCGAGTCTCCTTTCGTAGTAACATATCTCATTTAATATATGAGTTGTTACGCGAATAATAATAATAAATAATAAGAAATAAAAACAAATTGAAAAGAGGCCATAGAGGTGAAAACCAGTAGTTGAAAAAACCACGAAGTAGAGAAGTAAGTGAATTCTTCTACCTTGGAAGAAAATTACATACGACTGACGAAGAAAGGAGGCAGCTGGACGTTCCCTCATATGGCGAGAGGTGGGAGAATGTAACGAATCAAAGTAGTTTGTCGATTGTTTTGGTGCTCCAAGTGTTACGGTGTGCGGGGGCACAGTCTTCCACGGGCATACTGTTGTCCACATGTTTGAACGCGGGCGCTCATGGGTCAGCGCTATTTTGACATTGTCCTCATTTCCCATGTGCGTCTTTTCAAGGATGCATTAGGCCAAGACTACTTTTTTTTGGATGACAATGCACGAGCGCATCGATCAGCCTCGGTGGAGGAACGCGAGGACATTCCACGATTGGACAGGTCTGCCCATTCCTCCGACTTAAATCCCATCGGCACATACGAGGCGCGATGCTGAGACGAACAGCACCACGTCCTCCTTACTTACTGCTATCCAGCACTTGTCAACAACCCTGGTGGAGGAATGAAACAGCCTGCTACAAGGACTAATGAACGTATGAGAACCGGTTGCAGAGCATGCACTGCCGTCCGTAGTATCACACACTCTGTTAAGGACCATGGACGAAGAACTTGTCTTTTGTAATGCTCAAGAGACCATCATGAATCGGCACCGACAGCAATACAGTTATTGCCTTTGGTTATTCCGTATTGGTTACTGGAGACACTTTCAGTTACATTCTGTATCATGCTGCTGGAATTATTTGTGTGTGTGTGGTCCAATTTCGTAGAGCTGTTTTACTTTGCTATGACACATCACAGTTTCCTTCTTACGTTTTGCACATTGGTGTATAACGCAACACTGAAAATAAGGACAATACAATTAGCGACGAATTTATTCTTTGGATTGTTACAAGTACGTTCTTCTCAGAAGCTATGCGTATTAGACAGAGGTACACCGTAAACATTTTATAAAGCTTTTTCTCAGTTTTTTCATCTTTTAGAATGTGAAAGCACGCAATTTGGTCTCCTCCTTAGTTAATAGTTATTTAAATTGAGAATTTTTAGATATGCCTTAAAAATCAGTGAAGCAACATTCTATAATGTCCTAATTCCGTTTGCTGCGGAGGCACTTGATGATGAGAAACAGTGGTTTTATCTTCGAGTAGCACTTACTTTAACAGTTTGGTCAATATTGTGTCATCTGAGCTCACTACAATTGAAATACAGCTAAGCACAAGCATTAAAAGTACATGTAAATTATCATCCCAACTGCACTTACGAATATGCCTTAATATTCGTTACCATTTGCATTCATCATTCAACATGAGGTGGGTAGAGCTTGGAACCATTTGATGCACATCAACATATCAGCTTGAAGCACTCTCCGGCTGAACACGAGTACATCCGTATTTTATGTTAAATTTATTCAGAGTACACCACATTTATAAAATAATACCAAGTTCATAACAAACACACGATTATCCACATTTAACATGGCTTTGGAGTCGTGCGTATGCTCTCTGGAGCTATGTACTACAAGTGCCACATCAGTGACTGATATTCAAGCAGAAGCCCATTGCACGCACAGTAACGTGAACTACGTGTAAGCAATGTTGTGAACAGAAACCTGCTCCATACACAAAATTTAGGCAGTGTTACTTGCAAAATACCAGACCTTCTCCAGTATTGTAAAAAAAGTTTAAGAAATGCCATGTACTGAACGCCGTTTGATGAAAAGGAATGTGAACAAAATTCAAGCAGTGATAGGATAGGGTCATGAAAAGAGATGAAAATTAACAAACGTAAAAACGGGGTAGTGGAATGCAGCAGAATTAAACTGGATGATACTTACAGAATCAGATTTAAATCTGAGACACGAAAAGCGGTATATAATTATTCTAGTATACCACCAAAATAACGTAAGATGTTCGAAGTAGAGAGAACATAAAACTGGCAACTGCAAGGAAAGCATTTCTCAAAAGGAAAATTTCTCAACGTGAAATTTAAATATCAGTGTTAGAAAGAATTTACCTGCAATGTTATCTGTTAGAGAAGTTAAAAGAAAACTATAAACAGTGCAGGCAAGAAGGGCAGAAGAGATTTTTAAATATGGTGCTGCAGAGGAATGTCGAACATTAACTAGGTAGAGAAAGAAATGAGAATTTATGAAATCGATATGGAGCAAAAAATGTCGCACAACTTCATCAAAATAGGGGGGCAATTGATAGAGAAAAGGTGCCAAGGTATGGTATATTTGTAAAGAAACGTGTGAGAAAGGGAAGTAAACAATGTAGAGGGACACTAAATACAAAGATTCGAATATAGTAAGCAGCTTCAGATACATAGAGGTAGCAACAGTTGTGTGAGGCTAGCACTGGGCTAGGTACGAGACCTGCATCGATAACGTCTTCAGACTGGAGACCACAAAATAACACGTACAGATAACCAGTCCAAGCACAGTCATGTAAACGAAGGGCAAGCACTATTGTGTGCAGAAACCTAGTCCATGCACAGTACTGTAAACAGAGTGTAGCAAAGCTCCGAGGGGGAATGCAGTCCATTGACACTATTGTGAAGTAATTTTAAGAGCATTTCATGCACAGCAATGTAAACAAAATTTAAGCAATGCAACATGCAAAAATGCTGTAACTCTGTGTCAACAAATCTGATGGTGTGCTCTATGCAGAAACCCAGTTCTTGCACAGTAGTGCTAGCAAAGTTTCGAAATGTCATGTACAGAAAGCTAATCAATGCACAGTATAAAAAAATGGAGGAAAATTGAGCAGAGCTATGTCCCCAAACCTGACTCATGTACAGTAGTGTAAACAAAACTTAACTAATGCTACGGACTGAAAGCCACTCTACCCAAATTAAAAAAGTCTAAGCAATACCATGTACAAAATACAGAAGTGTAAACGAAATCGAAGCAGTCTTATATGCAGAAAATAGCTCATGTTCAGTATCGTAAACGAAGTGAGAGCAGTGCTGTGTGGAAAATGCAGTACCCGCACAGTGATAATAGAGCTAAAGCAATGTGATGTGCAGGAAGCTAGCCAGTGCACACTACTGGAAACCAAATTTAAGCAGTGCTGTATGCAGAATACCAGTCATGCATAGTACTGTAAACAGTGCTTACATAATGTGGCGTGCATACAGTTCTTCCAAGCACAATAGTATAAAAAACGTATAAGTTATGCAGTGCACCAAATACAATTTTTAAAGAAAATTTAAGCAGTGGTAGGGGAAGGTTGGGTAGTATCAGATATGTAAGCTTTTCCGAAGTTATAATACTTACTGAAGGTTGTTTTGGGACATTCTTCACGCTAAACAATACTTCAGTACATTTCTTAAAGTAATTATAAAACTCGATGTCATAATAAAATACGTTTGTTACCTTTTAAACATGTTTTTCACCCTTTTCATTTCTGCAGGGTTGTATCAGACATGAATTTATAATTTGTAAGAAAAGTCATTCGCATTGCAAGTTTTCTTTGGATCGTATATCATCATGAACATGAACTTGTCCACCGGCTCACCTAGGACGCCAAAGATTCTATCAACTTGTTCCTTACTGCAACCTGCTGCTCGTTCCAAACTGGTGGGTTCAGTTGCCCTCAACCATTAGCCGTCACCTGCTTTCATGATATGGTAGTAAAACCCTTTCTTCTCTTTCATTCATATTTTCAGTCGCTATACATATTTGTACACTAGATTTAAGAACTCATCTATATTCAAAGGCCGTCTAATGATTTAGCATGACCAAATGCTTTAGGAAAAATCTATTATTTTAAAACCCGGGTTTCAAGGTGTCCTCTTTGTTTAGCTGTAAGTTTGTAAGTTCATTACCTGATGTACTTCTTGGAACTGAATATTTCTCACATGCTTTCCTGATTGCCGTCTCAAGAATTCTGACATTTCCTACGACTTCCTTCATGTTATTTTCTGCTCATTTTGTCCTACATTCTCCCTCTTTCCTTGTTAAAGAAATTAATCGTAAAAAGTCATATTTTATGGTACCCGTTTTGTCCTGTACAACCCGTAATTCCTTTTTTTTCTGTATAATCCGGAAGTACCATTGTGGTGATTGAATATTAATATTGTTATTACTTGGGATAGACATTGCAGCACCCTTCAATGTAAGGAATAAACTCACTTGTATCTTAAACGCTGCTTACTTGGAGACGAGACGCAAAACTTGAAATTTAAGATCGCGCACCAAAGAGCTCGCCAGGAAGTGATGTTGCCAATGCGAAACGGACAGTTGTTTTGATTCAGAAGCGAGTTAGTGACCTTGTTCCACTGTAGTTCACATTGTTGTGTGACAGGTGCTGTCACTACACCTAGTGATTAGAAACCGTTCTTTTGCGATACAGCCTACTGCACGATACTAAACAGTCGTCACCTGTATCCGGAAAAACAGTCCGTACACATTAATGTAAACACAGCTATGTGCCAAAAGCCAGTCCACATGCAACAGTGGCACCCAACCTTTCCGAGAACCTTGCCTCTGAGTACCATCATTTATTGGCTAGTACCCATCTTCCTCCAACAACATTAACATTAGTACCTAATTAAACTTTAGAATGAAAAAGAAATTTCTTCGAACTCTTTTATTTTTAAAATGATAAAACATACATTACATTTAATTTTTGTAGGTGTTTATTCAACCTCGAAATACCGAGTCAATGAAACAGTTGGTACAGCTTTTATTAAAAACTTCTTTGTGGAATAAGGAAGTAATTCTCAGTTTATCAAAAAAATGGTTCAAATGGCGCTGAACACTATGGGACTTAACATCTGTGGTCATCAGTCCCCTAGAACTTAGAAATACTTAATCCTAACTAACCTAAGGACATCACACACATCCATGCCCGAGGCAGGATTCTAACCTGCGACCGTAGCAGTCGCGCGGTTCCGGACTGAGCGCCTAGAACCGCTAGACCACCACGGCCGGCTCAGTTTATCACAAGTGCTACCTACAATCCATTATTAGAAAGAAAGCTACCTGTCCACGTTGACGGTAGGCGAATGTTAGAAAACGTGTTTTCTCTGCACCACTCCTCCCCCTGGCACATCCATTTGAAATCACCTAAATTAAAGTGTGTGCACTATATTTCGTCCTACTATACTACTGGCCGTTAAAATTGCTACACCATGAAGATGACGTGCTACAGACGCGAAATTTAACCGACAGGAAGAAGATGCTGTGATATGCAAATGATTAGGTTTTCAGGGCGTTCATACAAGGGTGGCGCCGGTGGCAACACCTACAACGTGCTGACATGAGGAAAGTTTCCAACCGATTTCTCATACACAAACAGCAGTTGACCGGCGTTGCCTGGTGAAACGTTGTTGTGATCCGTCGTGTAAGGAGAAGAAATGCGTACCATCACGTTTCCGACTTTGAAAAAGGTCGGATTGTAGCCTATTGCGATTGTGGTTTATCGTATCGCGACAGTACTGCTCGAGTTGGTCGAGATCCAGTGACTGTTAGCAGAATATGCAATCGGTAGGTTCAGAATGGTAATACGGAACGCCGTGCTGGATCCCAACGGCCTCGTATCACTAGCAGTCGAGATGACAGGCATCTTATCCGCATGGCTGTAACGGATCGTGCATCCACGTCTCGATCTCTGAGTCAACAGATGGGGACGTTTGAAAGACAACAACCATCTGCACGAACAGTTCGACGACGTTTGCAGCAGCATGGGCTATCAACTCGGAGACCATGGCTGCGGTTACCCTTGACGCCTGCGATGGTTTACTCAACGACGAACCTGGGTGCACGAATGGCAAAACGGCATCTTTTCGGATGAGTCCAGGTTCTGTTTACAGCATCATGATGGTCGCATCCGTGTTTGGCGACATCGCGTTGAATGCACATTGGAAGCGTGTATTCGTCATCGCCATATTGGCGTATCACCCGGCGTGATAGTATGGGGTGCCATTGGTTACACGTATCGGTCACCTCTTGTTCGCATTGACGGCGCTTTGAACAGATGTGTAACGACCCGTTGCTCTACCCTTCATTCGATCCCTGCGAAACCCTACATTTCAGCAGGATAATGCAGTACTGCATGTTGCAGGTCCTGTACGGGACTTTCTGGATACAGAAAATGTTCGACTGCTGCCCTGGCCAGCACATTCTCCAGACCTCTCACCAATTGAAAACGTCTGGTCAATGGTGGCCGAGCAACTGGCTCGTCACAATACGCCAGTCACTACTCTTGATGAACTGTGGTATCGTGTTGAAACTGCATAGGCAGCTGTACCTGTACACGCCATCCAAGCTCTGTTTGACTCAGTGCCCAGGCGTATCAAGGCCGTTATTACGGCCAGAGGTGGTTGTTCTGGGTACTGACTTCTCAGGATCTATTCTCCTAAACTGCGTGAAAATGTAATAACATGTCAGTTGTAGTATAATATATTTGTCCAATGAATACCCGTTTATCATCTGCATTTCTTCTTGGAGTAGCAGTTTTAATGGTCAGTAGTGTATTTGTAAATCACTTGATTACTGGGCTCTTTACTTCTGAAATGGCAGAATTTGGAAGACTTCTGGCAGACAGTGCGTTGTATCTGGCCACAGCAACTGATGATGATGATGATAATAATTATAATGAAAATAAGAATCAGAATTACGCAGTATAGGCTCTACGAATAGTAGTGACCATTATATAGTTTCTGTTGTAATGTAGTGGCAGTTAGTTTATTTCTGCGAATTGAATAATGAAATAATTTCTATTCCAGTGCGAGAACTACCTGCGATTTTCGTGAAACACAGGATGGCTCAAAAAATTATTATAGAATTTAATTGTTTATAACATCCAAATCGATACAAATTTTTGTTAGTTTAACAGTCTGGTATTCTGGGAGTCGCTAAATAAGTGCGTGTTATTTTTTTTTAAGCAATAGTTGTGACACAGACTTTGTTTCGTTTTGTTACGCTATAGTGCCACATAAGGATTGTTTTGTTTTGTTTTCAGTTACGTTAGTAAACATGGCTGGTGCAAGGCTGACATTCAGTGAAAGGAATGTAGTTCTCGAATGATACATTAAGTGCGAAAACATAAATGTGGTTTAACGCTGTTGCGAAATGCGTTTCAAACGGAGCCACCGATACCCGCAACATTAGTGCGTATTCGAGACAAATCCGAAGTCGAAGGCAGTGCTACAGATGTACAGACAACAATCTACACTACCAGTTACAACAACAGTTTGAGGAAACTTATGTGCTGTGTTACAAGAATGCGGTCATTCTCCACGGAAGCCTGTGAGCCTGTGTGCCCACGAAACCAGGTCCAGTCATTCAAGTGTTAAGCACATTTTGAAACGGAAGTTTACGTGCTACATTCGAAAATTGCTTCGTTCAATGAACGGGGACGACGCAGATCTTAGAGTTGAATACTGCGATTGACTTTACGGCTCGATGCATAACAACTAAGCATTTGCAGAAATGGTTGCTTGGTCTGATGCGGCGCAATTTAAACTCAGTAGTACAGCAGACCGCCGCCATTGCGTCTACTGGTTCGCCACAATGCAGCACATCAGTGTGGAGAAAGCCGCACATTTAACAGGAGTGAATGTCTGTTGTGGCTAGATTGGGCCCATGTTCTTTGACGACACAATTACCCGTGAGACGTGTCTGCAGAAGTCTGAAAAACCCACTCTACCTGCCATCCATGAGTTTGTATAGGACGGAGGTTTTACTTTCAATATGATGGTACCTCATACCACTACCATAACGATGTGACCAGCACGATGTATAATCCGAGTTGGTGCTGTCGAGTATCCGTCACGTTATTGACACTTAACGCCTCTAGACGTTTACCTACTGCAAACACTTACGGACGACACATATCGGCCACAACCACACATATTGGATGTATTTAGAGAACGCATCGAACATTTCAGTGCAAATATGCACGCTGGAGGCGGTAGTTCGTGCGGCAGTACAGGGGCATCGGCTGTGTATCGATGTCAAAGGTGACCACTTGAAACACTTACAGCGACTTCAATAAGCTGAACTTTAAGCTGCACTGTCACCGAAAATGAGACGTTTCCGCCAGTTAATTTCGAACTTAAGAGCAATCGAGCAGCATAAACGTTTTTTTGAGGCACTGTGTATTTAAAGATACATTGTGTTCGTATACATCTAAATTTTAATGTCATGTATGCATCATAAAAGGTACAAAGTATCTGTGTGGTGGGTGGCTTACGTGAGGAAAATGTTCTTCGCCCATTCACGTCACGAGCTGTGACTTCCACAACATCGTGATATGTGTTGATGCTAATATTGTAAGGTGGTCATCTCATTTTGGTATGTCATCGACGTGCACGCCAGAGAGAGATCAAGTTACGTTACTGTTACACAATCTTTGGTCCTGTTGTGCGCAGTCTTTACCTTTGCGCAGCCTCATACATTCTTAGTTGAAGTGTGTTAGGTGATGGACGTATTTAGTAGTGTCGTGTTGACTTGTGTTTGTATCTTTTAGGTAAAGAATATGGTGAAGGACAACGAAGATGAATATGATATATACATTAAAACGTGAAAGGAATATACATTTTTAATAATGTAATTGTTTTTGAAGAGAATACGTATGAGGTAAAACTGCAGCACTGCGCACCTAATTTGTCGGATTGATTACTGTCAGATGGTTAACTTGCTCAGAGCTGAGAGAAAGACCACCCCACTTCCCTGAGTCATGCATTAACATATTAATTGATAAAGTTGTTTGATATTTATAGAAATTCTCTGTTAATATTACACCTTTTTTAAAATCATTATTCACTTTGTTAAGTGTACTATTGTTCAGACCAATACTGCATATGAAGATCACGCGAAGTTTCGCTCTCTCTTTTTGAACATATACTTCGTTCTAAAACCGTTGTCTTGGAATATCATTTCATAGAAGTCGTTACTCTGCTCACCCCACTGTTTATCACTCCGCATTACCATGTGCAACAAAACATGGTTCAAATGGCTCTGAGCACTATGGGACTCAACTTCTGAGGTCATCAGTCCCCTAGAACTTAGAACTACTTCAACCTAACTAACCTAAGGACGTCACACACATCCATGCCCGGGGAGGATTCGAGCCTGCGACCGTTGCAGTCGCGCGGTTCCGGACTGAAGGCCATATGCAACAGTTCTAACATGTGTTTGAAAACAGAAATCTAGCTTAGCTGCAGCCTGCTTTCAGTCTGCTGTTGTGCTTTCGAGAAATCTGCAACAGTGTTGTCAAGACGCGAGGTAAGTAGTAATTTTGGGTAGGGCCAGATGTTTCAGTTACCCTTTTAACATAAAGACAAGCTGCTTTCAGATCAGTTACAATTCAGCTCACATCAGGATATGTTAACCAAAGTTTAGCGTACAAGTTTAAGTTGGATAGTAGTCTATGGGAACATAGTTTTTGGTAATACGTAGATTTTATAGCGTGGGAGGTAACGTTGGAATATACAGGGTGATTCAAAAAGAATACCACAACTTTAGGAATTTAAAACTCTGCAACGACAAAAGGCAGAGCTAAGCACTATCTGTCGGCGAATTAAGGGAGCTATAAAGTTTCATTTAGTTGTACATTTGTTCGCTTGAGGCGCTGTTGACTAGGCGTCAGCGTCAGTTGATGCTAAGATGGCGACCGCTCAACAGAAAGCTTTTTGTGTTATTGAGTACGGCAGAAGTTCAGCGCGCATTTCGAACGAAGTATGGTGTTAAACCTCCTGATAGGTGGTGTATTAAACGTTGGTATAAACAGTTTATAGAGAATGGGTGTTTGTGCAAAGGGAAAAGTTCTGGAGGGCCGAGAACGAGTGATGAAAATGTAGCACGCATCCAGCAAGCATTTGTTCGCAGCCCAGGAAAATCGACTCGCAGAGCTAGCAGAGAGCTGCAAATTCCACAATCAACTGTATGGAGAGTCCTACGAAAAAGGTTAGTTATGAAACCTGAACGTCAACTACCCGAGGCGATGGATCGGCCGCCAGGCAGCCCGTAACAGAGCACTTCATCACTGGCCTCCAAGAAGCCCTGATCTTACCCCCAGCGATTTTTTCTTATGGGGGTATGTTAAGGATATGGTGTTTCGGCCACCTCTCCCAGCCACCATTGATGATTTGAAACGAGAAATAACGGCAGCTATCCAAACTGCTACGCCTGATATGCTACAGAGAGTGTGGAACGAGTTGGAGTATCGGGTTGATATTGCTCGAGTGTCTGGAGGGGGCCATATTGAACATCTCTGAACTTGTTTTTGAGTGAAAAATAACCTTTTCAAATGCTCTTTGTAATGATGTATAACAGAAGGTTATATTATGTTTCTTTCATTAAATACACATTTTTAAAGTTGTGGTATTCTTTTTGAATCACCCTGTATTTTAGACAATTACAAATACAGTGAGGAGATTACAGTATTTGAAAAAAAGTAATAATTGGTAATATATGCAATGAGTATTAGAGCATTACGAAATCGTGATAACAGAAATAATCTTTTAAACATAATTTGGTTTCCTGACCGCAACTTTTCTGTACACTTTTGGTTTTACCCCTCAGGAAATACATATTACCCCTGTGTTTGTAATTACTTCCAGGTTTGGAACTAATGACGTACTGTATTGTGAACAAGACATAGGCAATGGCTTCGTGCCGAAAGCCAGTCCACGCACACAGGTGTGAACAAGGATTAAGCGGAGTCTGGTGCAGACAGCGCACAGCGGTGCAAACGAAGCGCACGTGCCGTTCGTTCCCAGCTCCACCGCACTGGCTGCGTGGGACTGCGCCCTCTGCTGACGACAGAAGCGTCCCACCCCCAGAGCTCAGCCTCCCCTCGCCCAGGACAGCAACTTGGTCGCGGGCTGCTCGCTTCGCTTCGCCACGATAAATTAATCAGGAAACTTTCATCGGCCGGAGGCGAGGGGACGGGGGGTGGGGGAGGGAGAGGAGGAGGAAGAGGAGGAGGCGACGGCGAGTCGCAGAAAAACGGCGCAGAACTGCCACCCGGCCACCCGACTGCCGCGTCACGTAGCCCGGCTGCTCGACTCAACAGCTGGCGCGCTACTGTGTCGGCACGTGTCCCGCCTGCCACATGTGAGTGGACGGCCTTTCTCTGGCCGACTCGACTCGTCACCGCGCGACGAAGCCGCCTAACGCTTTAATATCACGAGACTGAGCGGTCTGTGACCCGCAGGGGCGGATGAAGTTTTCTGATAGAAAAAAAACTGTGTGCTGGACCGGTACTCGAGCCCGGAACATTGCTTTTCTCGGACAATGATGTTTCCGACTAAGCTGCCTGTAGTTTTTTTTTTTTTTTTTTGCTTTTCTTCAAAAATGGTTCAAATGGCTCTGAGCACTATGGGACTTAACACCTATGGTCATCAGTCCCCTACAACTTAGAACTACTTAAACCTAACTAACCTAAGGACAGCACACAACACCCAGCGATCACGAGGCAGAGAAAAATCCCTGACCCCGCCGGGAATCGAACCCGGGAACCCGGGCGTTTGCTTTTCTTGTTGCCGGTTTGGTCCACTGCTTAAATTTAAGGTATAGGGTCACACGTCTTCGACCATAGAACACTCCCCCCCCCCCCCCCCCCCCAGGCCTCACCTTCCCCCGCCCCACCCAGCTATAAAAATAACAGGCTTCGATTTTTCAAATTTGTAATAAAACTTACAATGAGAAAAAATTCTCTTAAAAATACAATTGTCAAATTCTGATTCTTAAAACATAATTTCTTACAAAACTGTTAAGGCTTTCGTGGCCACCTGTTGACAAACTGCCTGTTGGCTTCGTCGGCCGAAGAACCCGAGACAGGAGCCAACAGGCAGTTTGTCATAATTTCTTCCACTCAAATTCCGGAGAAAAACTGGTACACCTAGAAAAATGACGTCGATTTTCATCCTATGATGGCATATGCCACCTGGGGAATAGTAGATGTACTGATAATGGTATCAACATCGACCGCCAGTAGACAGCATAGTCGCATAGCTATTACAGTCCCATCTGTCCATTTAATAGGCAACGCTCACACCCAGAAGCTTCGGTATGTTGCAAACGTGTGAAGAAAGAAGGCAACCACGCCAGGGAGACACACTCGTGCTTCCTATAGTCAAGTGAGCCAGTTTGAAAGGTGTCAAATTGCGGCCTTCCGAAAGGCGGGATGGACCTTCCAGAGAACTGCCACACAAGTTGGATATGCTGCGTCAGTTGTACAATGATGCTAGTTTCGTGAACAGTCTCACACCCTTAGACGATGTTCTGGACGTCCAAGCAGCGCCTGCACCCGCCAGGATCGTCGTATTGTAAGGGCAGCAATGGTAGATCATACACATATGACAGCACAGATAATAGCACTTGTGTGCCCAGACGTGTCAGGACTTACTGTTGGGAACTAGAGATGGGCAAAACTGTTCTTTTCAGAGATCGGATCAGAACTGTTCACTCCCTGAAATGAATTAGCTCTTTTTCATGACTGACCACTCATTTACAATAGAAAATAAATGGAAGGCACATTGCCCTTTAAACTTGTAACTGTATTTTGATCTTATTTGATCCTATTTTGAAGTAACACAGATAATGAGTAAGAATTTTGTATTGTTTATTGAAATTTCCACGATATGACAAAGTTTTTGATTATTGATTTATTTTGCACTATTTTGCACTATCGGAAAATGTTGTCACTTGAGATTTACATTAACAATATATTTGGCTATAATGTATTAAAATTTCATTAACCTCATACAAATACATCGCAAGCCATGTATTTTTAAAGTGAATGTTTCCTTCCGAAGACGCCTAAAATCGCAAAATCCGTACCAGAATAAGAAAAAAATATATAAATTTGACTCTAAAACAAAAGTGCTGCATATAGCATTACGCAGAATAAAACAAGGAAAATATTGGTGTATCACATTTTGCGATACGTTTATCGGAAAGCTCGTAATTAAAGCGTAAATTCGAGTGTCCATAATAAAAATCCTATAGTAAGAGGAATCGTCAGGAACCTAATCTGATCAGTTTAAACAAATAAAAATAAAATAAATACAAATGATGTATACATAACATAATAATGTAATATACATAGCGGTATTACTACGAAGAACAATATCCAGTAGAGACGAACTCCGATGCAGAAGCACTGAGTCGAGCAGGTCAAGCCGCGAGCTGTATTACTGCGTGAGCTAAGTCCGCAGAGACCAGAGTGACACCTGAGTTGCTTTGCTCAACACTCTGGCTAGAGTCGAGAACGGTGGGGTGAGCGTTGAGCGGGCGAGTTCTGAGGGTGGGGGGAGCAGTGAACTCACCCGCTCCGAGACAAATCGTCCATTCCCTTGCGAGCAGGTTGTTGCAAGTAGTTCCTATGCTATCCGCTAGGTGGCTCTCTGTCCTGTTGCTCGCATCAACTGCCCAGAGGGCAGGACGTGCGACTGAAACGATCGCCGACAGAGTGCGATGCGAAGTTAAGCTGCGCCAGACACTGCACGCGGCAGACGACGCACAGAGACGGCACGGCATATGTGAAACACAAAAGCCAATGGGGCACTGCACAATGCAGGCAGCCAAGGTAGAAGCAGGGCAGAGGCCGGCGCTGGCTGTGTTGTGTGGCATGCACTGTGCTGTGACCAGCAGAGGCGCTGCTGATATGCTCCATCTCTCTCTCTCTCTCTCTCTCTCTCTCTCTCTCTGCCATGGGAAACGTTTGGAGCTACCGTTCTTTTTTTCTGAATCACTGATTGTTCACTCGTTTGAAAGATTGAACTCTATGAATCAGTTCAAGAGTGGATCCCCCATCTATATTGGGAACCGGTTGTTAGCAGAGGGACTATGGGCGCCGCACACCTCTAGCCTGTCTCCCACTCACGCCACAGCATCGACGTGCACACTTCGACTGACGCCATCAGACGATCACTCAAAAGACGGAATGACGCGCCGTGGTCTTCAGCGACGAAAGCAGATCCTGCTTGCACGCCAGTGATGCTCGTATCTGAGTAGACCCAGTGGGCGCTGTCTCGTAGAGTGCAGTCGTCTCGTCAAAGATACACTGCCTCATCACTACAGGCCTTATGGTTTGAAGTGCGGTAAGCTACAACTCTCGCTCACCCTTAGTGTTTCTGGAGGGGACAATAACCAGCGACCGGTAAGTTCAGAAAGTTGTTAGATACGTTCTTTTGTCGTTCTTGCAAGAAGAAGGTGATGAGTTGTTCCAACAGGACAATGCTCGCCAACACCCTGCCCATAAAACTCAATGTACTCTGCAAGGCGTGCAGCAACGTCCCTGGCCAGCACGATCATTGGACGTCTCTCCAGTCAAGCACAGGTGGAATATGATGGGGCAAGAAATGACTCTGCAACTCGTCAACACGTAACTCTTATAGAACTACGTGAACAGGCCGGGTAGGCCTGGAATAATTCGCCATATGTACGATCGACTGGACACCCCAGTCAGCGCCTACATTGACACCCGTGGCGGCTACAGCGCGTACTAATCTGGGTGTTTGATCATATGTCGGTACTTAGTGCCTCTGAACCACCTATGATACTGATCTGTAAAAGTAATCATATTATTTGTTCCATATGCGCTGTTGCTAACATAAATCTTGAATGAATTGGAAACCTCTAAAAGGGAGTCCTAGCTGCGCGGAGTGGCCGCGCGGTTAGAGGCGTCATGTCACCGACTGCGCGGCCCCTCCCGCCGGAGGTTCGAGTCCTCCCTCGGGCATGGGTCAGTGTGTTGTTCTTAGCATTGGTTATTTAAGTTATTTCAAGGGGCTCCGGAACGATCTATACTTGCAATGTTAAAATAACGCTTATAAATTACATCTTTCCTCACGAAGTATTTGAGGTAGGAAGTTGAACTTTTTACAGATTATTTATTGGAATATGGGCTACAACTTAACACAGGGATTTTACAAAATTTTAGTTCAGTTATTAAAGATGATTTTTTTTCAATTGTAATGAAAATTCACAACATTTTTTTGCAACTTTTTATTTATATATTCAAATATATAGTTTTTTGGAAAAAGGAAATTATGCAGAAGGTACTGTGTAACATTTACTGAAAGTTTGAAACAAATATGTTTGGAAGATCCTTAGAAAACATGTACTTAGTATGAGAAAATAAAAGTTTTGGGAATCGAGATTGGATTATCTTTCTCGTGCATTCCAGGTCCATAGGATGGATTATCTTCATCCTCTGCAAACTCCTCCTCCAGCTTCCTCTTGTTCCTCCTCCTGTTTACTCTTGCTTGTATTTCTAGACTCTTTACAGCCCTGTCTGCAGCCCGAAGGCGTTCCTTGTCTAAAGCAAGCATCGCTCATACCATGTTAGAACTTATCTTCATTCCCAAATTTCTAAATACCTTGCACCTTACAATGTTGCCATAATTGAAAGTCGCAACAGCAACTTTACTTTTAATCATTATTATACTTCAACAAAACAGAGACTCAAGAAACAGAATTAATTACGAATATTTTCGGGATAACGACAGAGTAAATAAACATGAAACAATCGACAATCACACCAGCGATATATATTGAACCATCACAGGTTATCCACAACACATACTTTATCTCACATACTAAAATGTACCTGATGAACACGGACGTTAATAATAACAACATTTGACAGCAGTTTAACTGCGCCACAGTGGGTCACGCCCATGTAGAACACATTTCAAAAAGAAAATTAAAAATAGTTGTAGTCTTCGGAATTGAATAAATTATATATCTATTAAAAGGTAATAGTCTGCATATTCAGAAAACGCAAAAAAGTAAAAATTGAACTTTTCATGATTTTGAGCCTTTCCGGAGCCCCTTAAGTAGTTTGTAAGTATAGGAACCGATGAATGGTTCAAATGGCTCTGAGCACTACGGGAATTAACAACTGAGGTCATTAGCCCCCTAGAACTTAGAACTACTTAAACCCAACTAATTTAAGGACATCACACACATCCATGCCCAAGGGAGGATTGGAACCTGCGAGTGTAGCAGTCGCGCGTTTCCGGACTGCAGCGCCTAGAACTGTGTGGCCACCACGGTCCGCTAGGAACCGATGACCTCTGCAGTTTGGTCCCTTAAGTATTCACAAACATTTGAACATTTGAGGGTAAGCTAATCTCGTTTTCCGGCAGTGTGTAAACAACAGGTGCTACCATAGCAGTATCACGTTGCTCCTTAGTTCCGCTATATATGTATCAACGATTTGTACCTACCACAAATTCGGAACGATGGTCAACGTAACTTGGATGTACTGCATGTCTCTGAGAATGCTAGCAGCCGTAAACAAAAGACAGATGACGCAAACTTTATTGATATGTTCCGATCAGAACTGTGGAACGAAGCTAAATTTACCTTGGGTGTACTCTACACACACACACACACACACACACACACACACACACACACACAGTACCGCGCCCCACAGACGTTCGTCACCCACTCTTAAATTCACTGGTGCAGGAGCAGCGGCCTATTATAGTCACGTTGAGATTTAAAATACAATTTAAATTAAAAACACAGTATCCCTTGCATGTTCCAGCAGAAATTAAGCCATTTTTTGGCCCTCCTGAGGACCGCACGAAACATTTTTCTTTATTTTTGACTTTCTTTGTTTCTTTCCCGTGTGTTTCTTCCCTTGCGAATATTGATCTATTGTTCCATCTGTCCGTATTGCACCTATAATTCTGTTTGTTTTCTCCTGGAAGCCTTTGGGCTTTATAATATTTTATTCTGAAACCTTCTCTCTTGCCTGTTTCTTCGTCTGTTATTTCTCCTTCCTCGGGAGCGGTTTGACGTCTTTGATCCACGTCTCTGATGGTTGTGAGCTTGTGTCAAATATCTTAAAGATTCTTTGTGTGATTCTATTCTCATCTATCCTTTTTAGATGTACTTAGCATAAAACTCTTCTCCATTGTATCTATTTTTTTTTTAGAAATTTGTGGTAAGGTCTTATGGGACCAAACTGCTGAGGTCATCGGTCCCTAAGCTTACGCACTATCTAATTAACTTAAGCTAACTTACGCTAAGGACGACACACACACCACGCCTGAGGGAGGACTCGAACCTCCGACGGAGGAAGTCGCGCGGACCGTGCAAGCTGCCTTGGACCAAGCGGCTACCCCGCGCGGCATTTTATCTAATATTCTGTTCTTTATAAACTACTTTACTACTTTTAATTTCCGTTTCCCATTGTCGAAATTTTACTGAATATTTCATTTTCTTGGTTTTTTACTACAACTACTTGTTTACTTGTATTTAACGAAAGACATTCTGAAGCATAAAAGAATTCTGGCATTTATTTATTTCCAGAGTTTCTGATTTATGGATAAAGACTTCTTGTTACCCATGCTTTTTGTTAACTGAAGAGCCACTTCCCTTTCCTTTCCTTGCTAAGTTAGTTTATTTGCCCGAAGCATTCGGTTGCATTATTTCATCTAGATACTGAAATTCTGTAACCCTTCTTATTCTTCCATAACCACTTTCCACGAATTTCGGCGCCTCCTTTGGTCTCTCATTTACTTTGGTTTTTCGAATGATGTAGCTGTCTCTTGTAGGTGATTTATAAGGATTATAGCAGTTCTTCGGCGCCAGTGGTAAAAAAGGATATTCTTCTCCAGAACGTTGTTTCTTTCATTGAGCGATCATTGAAACTAATTTCCAATTAATATTCTTTAACACAGCTAGGAACTGATAGATCATCGTGCTAACATCGAGATGGCGCCACGTATTGAACCAGTTATCTGTTAGGACGCCTTTGGTGCTTTTAAGAAATGTGTGTGTTTTTGCTGGACACCAGGCCATACGATACTTTTGAAGGGTGTGCAAGCCAAGCCCTCCCTGAGGAAGGGGCTGCACTATTCAGCTACGACTCATTAGCACTCACAACAGCTTTACTTCTGGCGGCGCTAAAAATGGTTCAAATGGCTCTGAGCACTATGGGACATAACTTCTGAGGTCATCAGTCCCCTAGAACTTAGAACTACTTAAACCTAACTAACCTAAGGACGTCACACACATCCTGCCCAAGGCTGGATTCGAATCTGCGACCGTAGCGATCGCGTGGTTCCAGACTGTAGCGCCTAGAACCGCTCTTCCACCCCGGCCGGCTCCGGCAGTGCAATTTTCCAACTTAGGAAACTTCAGAGACGTTCTGCTTTTGCTTTGTAACGCTGATACTCCTGAAAAGAAAGATTATTGCGGAGAAGTGGCTTAGCCCCAGTCTGTGGGATTCCAAACAGAATGATTGTTTCACTCCGCAGCGCAGTGCGTTGAGTTGTGAAACAAGGTGCTGGGTTCGAGATGCGACAAGGTTTTGTCCCACTCTGGCCACAGGTGCATCTCGCACAGTCCTATACAGAATGACACATTTTATCAACAGAGAAGAATGTTTTCAGGTGACAAGAAGTTAAAATAAATCACTTATTGTCAGATTAAAGTAGTGTGTCGATGAAGGGCATACACCCTGAAGGAAGGAAAGAAGGATGGAAGGAAGGAAAGGAGATTGGGTTTAACGTCCCGTCGACATCGAGGTCATTAGAGACGGAGCACAAGCTTGCCTTGTGGTAAGGATGGCGAAGGGAATCGGCCGTGCCCTTTCGAAGGAACAATCCCGGCATCTGCCTGGATCGAATTACGGAACCACGGAAATTTTGAATGGCCGGACGGGGGTTTAAACCGTCGTCCTCCCGAATGCGAGTCCAGTGTGATAACAGCAGCGCCACCTCGCTCAGTCATACGCTATGAGCAAGGAAGTTCATTCGTGTGCCGTACCTCTGGGAGGAGAAAGTTTCTTCCATTCTGTAGTGGAGAGAGTACTTTTTCTGCATGCCCCACCAGAATTCGAACTGAGAACCTTGCTTTCGGCAGATAACTCTCATATTGACTGAACAATCAATCTGAAACAAAAAGTAAAATTACTGTGAGAACTTAAGCGACTCATAAGTTGCGCCATGACATTTCACTTTTAGATAAACTACAAAGAGCTATTTTTCTATTTCAGCTATCGTATATTGGGCGTTACTTTGACACTGAATACGTGAAGTCAGTGCTTGACAACAAACCAATTTTTACTTTTACAGTAAAGCTATAATCCTTTGAAAACACAGTACGAAATAAATACATTTAGTAGCTGGATGGAGGAATATCTTTTCCCTACGTAACATAGGTGTCTGCTGCGGTCACTATGCATAGTACAAAAAAGTAGAAATTATTTGAGACGTTAATCTTCGTCTCTCTTGCTTCAACTCACAACGGAAACTGTCCACTGACTTTCCGTCATATAAGGCAGACATTGTACCACCCATTTACAAACAGATAATAGAGACGATTCCCTGGGACCCCAAAAAACTTTCATCACCTTCTGCACTCACAAGCTATGTTCCATTTCTTTCACACTTTAGGTTCCTTGGTTCTCTTTTGCCGTCTCAACACACGATTCTGAATCCAGTTCTGTCTCATGGACGTAGTATTGTCTTCAGGCAAATGACTGTGCAAAGAGCCCTTTGGAATAAACATTTCCAGACCTCATTTGGAAATATCTTTCCTCAGCAACAGCTGTTGTGAAGTCTTCAAAGTAAACACAATAAAAATAGATTTCTCGGAATCCAGATATTGATGGCTCCAGTTATGCAAGTATCGATATATCTGCCTATACATGAAATGCATAGAGGCCTGAAGATCGCTTTAATGAGACACTGAAACAGGTCGTATAAATAAAATATTTTCTGAAACCACACTGGAGTTTGGCTATTATTCTTTGTTCAACTCATATGAAATGTTAACAATCTTCCTACTGTAACGCACCACATGCGGCAATGCTCATCATGGTATAATGAATCGTACCAGAAGGAACTTAATTCCAGCGTATAAAGTGTACCAAAATGACAGTGCCAGTAATAAGGGCCTGACAAGATAAGTACCTGACATCAAACAGCAAAAGCTGGAGATGTGTCTGTTCTGCTACTACCATGTCCATTGGTCATCTGTATAAGGCAGAGTGTATGTTTGTATGTATGGGATCTGCTCCCAAATCAATGGGTATATTTCAACAAAATATGGCACAGAAACAGTAGGCATCATGACCATCAGCACGAGTTTATAACCTCCTACCTCCAATAGGAGCGGAGATATGAGCATAAAGCGTGCCTCTTACCAGCTCTCGGTGTACAGGCTGCCTACATGACAAACATGTTGTATAGGAAAAGTGTCAGTATGCCAAATCATTCTTCTATTCAGGGCTGCCTGCATATCAGGGTCAAGAAACGGTTTCTCTAGGCCCCATAATGTAGGCTGTCCTGCATGGTAGGTGTATTGTTTTGAAGTATTATCGTCATGCTTTATCGACCTGCTTTGCACGGCTGCCAGTATCTCAGGTGCAAATAAATGATTTTTTGCACTGGTTGTTAGCCTGCCCTGCATGACAGTTATATTGTGGGAGTAGCATCGGTCTGTGTTATTGAACTACTTTCCATGGGCTGATGAGTGTGGCTGGGGACACATTGAGATGGACAGACGAGGGGTTGGACAGTGAGGTGAAGAGGAAATGGACTGAGAAAGGGGGGGACAGGGTAAAGTATGAGACAAGGGGGAAGGGTAGGCAGCTAGTGCACAAGTAGAAGAGGAGGAGACGCAGATGGAAAGCGAGAGGGGGAAAAGGATTTAGACAGAGGGATATGTATGGTGTGAGAGATGGGGTGGAGATAAAGGCAGAGGTAGGGGGAGGAGGAAATGTAGAGACACAGAGAAGGGGGCGAAGGAGATAGACAGATAGCAGTGGGAGTATGAGGCAGACAGAGAGGGGAGGAAGAGTTGAACAAAGAGAGGAGGAGTCGAATGCATATGCAGGTGAAGGTGTGGGAAAAGGCTAGTTAATCTACAAACCACCACATTTGTGGTGTATGTTTTGTCGCTAACAAACCTAAACATTATAGAACCACAGGTTGCTCAACAAACAATATCATGCAAGAGATAATTGCAACAAGAAAACTGGCAAGAGTTGTAAATAAAATAATATTCAACGAAAAGTATTTGCTCGAAACTACATTACCCAACAATAAAGGAAAGTATCCAGAAGACATGGACGGATCCAGTGCAGGTTTGTGCACGTAAACATAATCAGCATATATGTAAACAAGTAGTCGCAATGGTCTGTGGCAGCTAGAACAACCACCAGAACCCATTAGCGTTGTCACCAGGCCTGGTAGGTAGATAGGGGCCGTGAAAGGCGTCAGATTTTGAGTGATCACTGAGAAGTATACGAAGATGCGTCATACTTATATGACACACGGTTATTAAGACACAACAGAATTTGAAAGTGGTCTCATTGTGGGATTCCATTCGGTCAGCTGCTTCATTCGTGTAACATTCAGATGTGTGTGACATTCAATCGTAAAAGAGGTATGGGTGGTGGGCTTACTTGTTTCGCTGGCTCTTTACTAATTGCTTTGTTTTACTATTATTCGCGTAACAACTAATATATGACATAAAATATGTTGCTACGGAAAGAGTCCCGAAATACCTTTTAGTGATGCTGTGCTGTGACTTTCTTTGGATCATTAATTTTCAACAAAACAAAATAGATTATGTTCTTATTGTTCTGGATCTGGCTTTCTATTAAAGGAACATTTTTTCGTTACTGTAACTCGCCGTAAAGTTCAACATATCTTCCTTACTTTATAGTTATTGTAAAGGTTAATGAAAATTACTTCGTTATCAATACTGATGTTACAATACGCAATGATTGTTCAACATCAAAATTTTGCAGTGGATTTTTGTTAACAGTAAAACACCAATAAGTACCACGGATAACACGAGAACATGAGACTATTGTCATAGAAAAAGATGTTTTTACTATAAGGTTTGCCAGACCAGAACTACGCACAGCAAGATTTCTTTTATGTTATGAAGGTAAATTATCTTTTTGCACTGTTAATAATATATTATCAGCAGCCCGCGTCAACCTGTAAAACACATCATAAAATCTACTGCTCTGCTCTGCAATTCCGGAAACTGAAAGAAATAATTTTAGTTCGCTAGTACCCGCCCGCTTCTTCGCGGTATGACTGATTTCATTTAATGCAGTTTGAATGCGCCAAGGCGGCGCCTCGTTCGTTCGTAGCGCAGCTCTGCACCACGAATAATATATAAATAACTGAAAATGTCTTAAAGGGATGGGATAAAATACCAGGCAAGCTTATTACAAATCATAATGCAAGGTTTCACTAAGTAACTCTATTCAAAACATTTAAACAAATCAAGTTATTACACACCTTTCCAAAGCTATGTCTAATGGCGTCCCTCTCACAATCTTGACAAAAGAGTGCTACGCAAGCGTACAATATAACGTCACAGGCTCTTCCTACTCACGTAACTATAAGAAGACGACAGAGAAATTCATGTTCTTTCTGTACTATTTATACTAGTCACATTTTCTCATCTTTGTTTGATATTTAATAAGTATCGTCTGTGGCGGTTTCAGTACTCGCCGACACAGATATTATCTAAATAAAATAACCAGTACATAATTCTATACAAGAACAAAACATGACACATAATGCTTTCTACACTCCTGGAAATGGAAAAAAGAACACATTGACACCGGTGTATCAGACCCACCATACTTGCTCCGGACACTGCGAGAGGGCTGTACAAGCAATGATCACACGCACGGCGCAGCGGACACACCAGGAACCGCGGTGTTGGCCGTCGAATGGCGCTAGCTGCGCAGCATTTGTGCACCGCCGCCGTCAGTGTCAGCCAGTTTGCCGTGGCATACGGAGCTCCATCGCAGTCTTTAACACTGGTAGCATGCCGCGACAGCGTGGTCGTGAACCGTATGTGCAGTTGACGGACTTTGAGCGAGGGCGTATCGTGGGCATGCGGGAGGCCGGGTGGACGTACCGCCGAATTGCTCAACACGTGGGGCGTGAGGTCTACACAGTACATCGATGTTGTCGCCAGTGGTCGGCGGAAGGTGCACGTGCCCGTCGACCTGGGACCGGACCGCAGCGACGCACGGATGCACGCCAAGACCGTAGGATCCTACGCAGTGCCGTAGGGGACCGCACCGCCACTTCCCAGCAAATTAGGGACACTGTTGCTCCTGGGGTATCGGCGAGGACCATTCGCAACCGTCTCCATGAAGCTGGGCTACGGTCCCGCACACCGTTAGGCCGTCTTCCGCTCACGCCCCAACATCGTGCAGCCCGCCTCCAGTGGTGTCGCGACAGGCGTGAATGGAGGGACGAATGGAGACGTGTCGTCTTCAGCGATGAGAGTCGCTTCTGCCTTGGTGCCAATGATGGTCGTATGCGTGTTTGGCGCCGTGCAGGTGAGCGCCACAATCACGACTGCATACGACCGAGGCACACAGGGCCAACACCCGGCATCATGGTGTGGGGAGCGATGTCCTACACTGGCCGTACACCACTGGTGATCGTCGAGGGGACACTGAATAGTGCACGGTACATCCAAACCGTCATCGTACCCATCGTTCTACCATTCCTAGACCGGCAAGGGAACTTGCTGTTCCAACTGGACAATGCACGTCAGCATGTATCCCGTGCCACCCAACGTGCTCTAGAAGGTGTAAGTCAACTACCCTGGCCAGCAAGATCTCCGGATCTGTCCCCCATTGAGCATGTTTGGGACTGGATGAAGCGTCGTCTCACGCGGTCTGCACGTCCAGCACGAACGCTGGTCCAACTGAGGCGCCAGGTGGAAATGGCATGGCAAGCCGTTCCACAGGACTACATCCAGCATCTCTACGATCGTCTCCATGGGAGAATAGCAGCCTGCATTGCTGCGGAAGGTGGATATACACTGTACGAGTGCCGACATTGTGCATGCTCTTTTGCCTGTGTCTATGTGCCTGTGGTTCTGTCAGTGTGATCATGTGATGTATCTGACCCCAGGAATGTGTCAATAAAGTTTCCCCTTCCTGGGACAATGAATTCACGGTGTTCTTATTTCAATTTCCAGGAGTGTATTTATTACATAGTATGTCTGTTGCTAATAGACGTTACACTTTGGAACGTGAGGACATGCACACTCATCACCTAGGTCCTGGTCGACCATGGGTGGGAGGATCACGGTACTGTGCACCAAGCACACAGTAACCTCTTCACATCTGCATTTGCCATCCAAAAACAAGCCGCCCTGCAACGTTCTATGTCGTCATACCGCATTGGTCGGAGACCTGCAGTAGCCACTCTATGGTAATACCATTCCACTTGCTGAGAGGATATGTGATGTTGTTTCAGTGACTACAAACCCGAATCAAACTTGAACGCGTGGATGCCGTTGACATTACAATACAAACGACTGTGGAGTGGTGTCCTAGCTGGGAAACACTGACTACTGATGAATGGTGTTACATTGTATCAAGCGATGAATCACAGTTCCGCACTACCCCCGATGGCTGCCATCGCCGAGTATCATGGCGACTTGGAGAAAGATCACATTTTTCCATTGCTTTGGAGAGGCACAGTGGTGTAAATTGACGCCATGCTGCTGGGAGCCACCAGTTATGGCTCCAGGTCATGGCATGAAGTGACTGACTACCTCTCATGCGAGAGTATCGTGGATCTATTTTTCTATGGGGCAGCTCTTCATATGGCACGCGTCCCTATAGACTGGCTGTGTGATGTTGAGGTACTCCAGTGGTCATAAGATCCTCAGATCTGTCCCCAGTAGGACTTGTGTCGAATGAGAATGCACATCCTAGTTCCAGTAATCGGGATATCTAGGGGCAGCTTCCAAAGGCTTTTTGACGCCCTTCCCAAACACACTAGTTCATGTCTCCAGACCAGAGAGGCTGCAGCGTCATTCTCATAGCTCCATTCATACTGCCACCATCAGGTTCAAGTTTGATTCCGTTTTGGGATCACTGAAATAACAGCACATACCCTCTCAGCAAGTGGAATGTATCTCGTTTCCTGTTACATTCTTCGGGGTTTCACTTTATTGTCAGATAGTTTACATAGAGTGCCACATGCAGTACTTACATAGTGATATTTCCAAAAATAGAAGTTGCTATGTTGTCAAACGTTTTCTCTTATTAGTCATCGAAGAGCTGTATGGATTTCCATAGACGTGACGGAAACGCAGAGCAACGGAACAGTTTGCTACTAGATACAGGCGGCATGTGGACTTTACTTGAAGAAATGCAAGGGCGTGATTCGACGCGTCAGCTAACCCGTGTAATACATTCATGTTATAGTGATGGAGATCTAAATATATTAAATGTATTATGCAACTCTCATAAAGCAAATTTATGCTAAGAAGTGACCGGTTGTGCTATTACTTCAGATAATTCAATTTACAACCACGGAGCTTAACCACGTTTACGCTACACGCATACGCTAATGACAAATGGATATGTTGCGTCATTTTCGATGTATCTACACTGTAGCAGTCCAACATCAAAGGCCCCTGCGAGGTTTGTGCCAAGAGTGGTACGATTCCGATGTGTTTTCATTATTTTACTGAAACTCCGCATTTGCACTTAAATGACGAATTAGCGATAAAGGTACGAAGGCAAGTTCTGTTTTGGAAAATATGTCTGTATGCTGTGGAAATTTTAACACATATTCTGCAAGCAACACTAAATTTTTGCTTAATAGTATCTTATCTATCATTTTGGGGAAAATTCGGGTCATAATATGTCTGATTGTGACGGAGAAGGACGCTGTCGAATGTTAATCTAAGTAGAAAAGACGGTGCACATTTTAAAAAATTGGTGGACCCCTGATACAACCCTCCTGACATCTCTCATACGCAAGTTTGGTGATAACTAAAACCAAGAGCGTTTATCTTTTTATTAAGTATTTCTTATGGCTGTTGAAGAAAACAGCACAAGAAAAAGAACTACCACGAAGGATCTTCTCAGAGCAGAACAAAGATGACGAGAATTTTGGACCAAGTATCCTTAATTTACAGAGCAACGTAGAAGAACTATCAAAACACAGAGGTAACTATCTGACCAAACTGGCCGTTGATCATAACACCGACATCACAGCTCTCTAAGTATCCCATCTCAGTGAATATAACCAAGCGTGAGGTGGCACCATACAAAATGGTAGGATAACTGCCGTCACCAGAACATGGCTCTGTCATATATGTAAGAAATCGCCTCTGTGGTGTTAAGGGAGTGAGTGGCCAAGAGATCAGTGGCATAGAATTGATCACTGTATAACTGAATTTTAGTCTATAAACCACCGAACGTTCAGTGGCCTATTCTAGTCATACCATCTGTACCTCAGCCGCGATTTCAACAGCCATCACATAACCCGGAGTAACAAAAACATTGATGAAACTGAAGAACTAGTAAACCGGGCAGAAGGAGAAAAACTCTTTCTTAGTTATCATGACAAAGGAATTAAAACCTTTCACACTGCTAGACGGCACACTGATATCAATCCTGACCTGTGCTTTCTCTCCACTAACGAAAACATACTTCCTTTGAATAGTATTAGAAAAGTCCTGAAAGCCTCCAAAAAAGCGAGCACCCCACCACAATAATCAATAGAGGTTTTGAGATAACTATCATAAAGAATTTTTGCAAGTAATGACTATCGAAATCAGTGCTTTTAGGTGATAAACATTTTTGTTTTCGGAATTTCCCAATATTTCGTACAGATTTATCAAATTTTTAGATGAAGCGCAGTGTACTGGACTAAGTAATCAGTTTCTCTTTTCCAAAAACTTTTTGTCAGTCCATTAAAGAAATGTAAAGAGAGACATCGCAGGACAGAACTTACAGTGTAAATATTTAAGTAACCACGTGGATGATATTTGTGAGGTTAGCTTCCTACGTGCTCCCACCACTGTCTCGTACCCGCTCACAATTAGAATTGGGGCAGAATAAGAATTGGGACTTCATCTTCTGCAACCAAACAGGATATATTCTCACTGACAGAAAAGTGAGAAGAATCATTCAGATACATACTACATCTGTCGATGAACTCATCAGCGCCTAAGTTCTATTACATATAGGGGAAGGACAAAAATATGGATACACCATCGAAAACCATGCGTATTACGTTGTAGTAAACGTGTTGGCGTCTCGGAATGTAGAAGTACATCTTGCTTACGGTTTCAAGGACAGCTCATACCATTCCTGCTGCAAAACAGTGGCAAGTCGGCATCAATGATGGAGTTGCATAGCTATCACCCAACTTTCTTTCCAAAGTAGACCACAAATGCTCAATGTCATTGGGATTCGTTGACTGTGGTGGCCAGGGGAGATGAGGCAAATCATCCTCTTGCTCACAAAATCAGAAATGGACAATGCGAGCTGTCTGAACAGCGGCCCAGTCTTCCTGGAATAGAGCTTTTCCATTGGACAACGAACGTCTTACCATAGGATGTACCTGATCAGACAAAATGATCACATAAATCTTGGGAATAGTGCGATCATGCGTAGTACCTGTCGGCCCATGCAACACCACGACACGGTTGCTCGCATCATCAACGAACACCCACCACGTCTCATTCCTGGATCGTAAACTCGGCCAGAAGTTAGAAGTAGTGTCAAACAAGACTCATCATACCAAATGACTTTCTTCCATTGCTCAGAGCTCCAGGTTTTGTGGCTTGGGTTCCACCTTTTCCTGTAAGCAAGAATTTGCATCGATGACGGGTGATTTTGGAATTTCAACTCGCTCTCCAATATCCTGCTTATGAAGTTTCCCTCGTGTTGTTTTAGTGCCGACAGGGCGTGTGAGTACGACATTCAGGTCTGCAGTGACGTTTGTACCTGTCACCCTCTTGTTTTTTTTTCTGACAAACCTCCAGAAAGACCTTATACCACGATCAATCAACATTCACTTTCACCTGCTTTGTGACTTAGCGGATGGTGTTTTCACATTTTGCCTGTATGCAGTGCAAATCTTCGACACGGTGCCTCTTGAAACACCAAACACTTCGCCTTGTCTGCTTACGGAAGCACCCACAATTCGAACACCAACAATGTGTCCAAGTTAGAATTCACTTACCTCCGACATAAAGCACTCATAAGTACACAGAACACTCTTCTGGCCACGACTGATAGTTGCAACACATTGACGACATTGCACAACTGTCGTTCGAGGTCAAATACGAGAGCCTAACCTGCAAGCTCGACTAGCATACGTATTTCTGTTGAAGTGATAATTTTTAGGGTGTTGACATATTTTGGGCCAGGTTCTGTACATGTACACAAGAAACAAAACGCAGGCTGAGATGTCGTTTAAAATATGTAGCAGGCGATATAAAAAGACAGTATTCAGTTCAATAATGGGAGGGGAGAAGTCGTTTCCTCAAAGATATTGAAGGAGTTGTAAAAGTAAGGGTAGAATGAGATGGAGATCTCTTACTCGGGTGGACGGTGGTAAAATTCCCCGTCCGGAAACCTTGCATCGATCTTTCATGATTTTTCAAAATCGTGCAAGTGTATTCCAGATGGCTTCCTCGATTGAGATTGCTATTTATACAGTCACACGTCAAATAGTAAAGCCTTAAATGATAATATATAGCCAGGTACTTTTTGTGATCTTTTTAAGGCATTTGTTTGTGTGGATTATGTTACCGTGTTAGGAAAACCAAGTTTTATGGAATTGATTGCTTCACACTCAGCGTGTTGAGTCATACTTAACGCAAAGGTTCGTGCTGAATAATTCACGCAACGTCGGAAAGGTAGAGAATCTTAGTGACTTGGGGAAAAAGAAACCACAACCGGAGTGCCACTGGGTTCAATTTTGGCTGCACTCCTGTTCCTTGTATATGTGAACGACGTTCCACTTAACATCCAAGAACCAAAATTGGCACTTTTTTGCAGACTATAAGAGTATTATAACAAATTCCATTACAGAAAAAGGGATAGAAGAGTTCGTAAATGATATTTATAAATAATTATTAAGTTGTTTTCTGAAAATTGACTCTCCTTAAATTTGAAAAAAAAGGAAGAACACTACACACAGTTGTGTACAAAATATAGAGTCATACAAGCAACTGATCAGCACATGAGCAGGAGTCAAAAATGGTTCAAATGGCTCTGAGTACTATGGAACTTAACTGCTGAGGTCATCAGCCCCTGGAACTTGGAACTACTTAAACCTAACTAACCTAAGGACATCACCCACATCCATGCCCGAGGCAGGATTCGAACCTGCGATCGCAGCGGTTGCGGGGTTCCAGACTGTAGCGCCTAGAACCACTCGGCTACCCCGGCCGGCAGCCGGAGTCAGTTAATGCGTTCCAGCGCTGCAAATTTTTAGGTGTAGGTACCGATGAAATCTTGTACTGGATGAAGAAGCTTTTCAAATAACTGTGTTCACCTACATTTCCTCTTCGTATAATTGCTACTCTTAGAAACAAACATATCAACATGCTAATGTATGCCGGCCGATGTGGCCGAGCGGTTCTAGGCGCTTCAGTCTGGAACCGCGCGACCGCTACGGTCGCAGGTTCGAATCCTGCCTCGGGCATGGATGTGTGTGATGTCCTTAGGTTAGTTAGGTTTAAGTAGTTCTAAGTTCTAGGGGACTGATGACCTCAGATGTTAAGTCCCATAGTGCTCAGAGCCATTTGAACCATTTGCTAATGTATTTTGCATTGCTTCAACTCAGTAATGCTTTACGGAATAATTTGTGGGGTAACTCATCATTTAGACAGATTGTGTTGATTCCACAGAAGCGACCAGTAAGAATAATATGTTGTGTTCACCTGTACCTCTTCAAGGAGCTAAGCATTTTAACTGAGCCATCACAATACATATATTCACTAATGTAATTCGCCATAAATAATCCATCACAATTTGAAAAGAACAATGAGGTTCATACGTAAAGCATTAGGTCGAAAAATGACCATTACCCTTTGTGAATACTGTGAGTGGCTCAGAAAGGAGATTAATAGGAAGTAAAAACTTTTTTTTTGTCTTTTGCCCAGTTACATAAAAACGTGACAGATTACGAAGCAAGATATAGATCTAATTTAAAATACTATCTCCTGGACAACTCCTTCTTTTCCATTGACGAATGTCTATTTAAAAGCTGGTAGTCAGTAAAAAATAAAGTCACTATTCCACCAATAGGATCTAAATTAATAATGTGTTGTTTAATTAACACTATTCATGTACACTACATACACTGTAGACTGTCTCGTTACAACATTTCGATAAAAAAATATCGTTCAAATGATCTACGGAACGTATAACTAACAAATTAATGCTGGGAAGTTTGCTTCGAAAGTGCACGGCCGATTTTTCCCCATACCTAGTTTTTGTTGTGTCTCTAAAGGCCTCGTCGACATCGAGAACTGAAACAGTAATCTTCCATCCATTTATTATAAAGATACAGATATTATCTTGACTGTATTCCTCTTTATTTGAGATTTATGTTGACGCTGGGCCTTCCAGAAGATATGGGACAAAGCCAACTTAGAAAATCACCGAGCTGCCTGTGACTCAGTCGCAACTTATCAAGGTTGAACTCCAAAAGAGGACGCACTTGACAAGGATCATTTTAAGCTTCCGCCTTATGTCACACAAGGAGTTCTCCAGCGGACGTAAATCCGCGAAAAGTGGATGTAAGCGGTCTCACGGCTTTGCTCAGCAGTTATTATGTTAGGGGACTATCTCAGAGGCAGCACGCCAAGACGGTACCAGGACAGTGTCTCAGCGAATGTTAGAACTGATTTACAACTGAAGTCAACAGGAGTCCTACCCTACTGTTACTAAACGTCGTTTACTGGGCCTAGATTCATACCATTGTTTAAAGACAGATTAGTGCAAGTCAATACTGATTTACATTGACACGCGCAGTCTACATACTCCAGTTAATTATGTAAAAGTTCATTCAATAAATTGTTGTAAAGTGTTGCCATATATTTTTGCCGTAGCTGTTGTCTAACCGTATTTTGCCCTGTGAGAACGGTGTATTTTTTCTGCGTGCAAGCAAGCCAAATCATATCAACTACTCAGGTGGTAGAGATCTTTTGCTACCACTTTTACATCTTGGAATTCAAATACATTTCGTGAGTATAATAGGTGGCTTTTACAAGCGTTTGAGGATTCGAGATTAATTCTATCTGGAAACAAAGCGAACGTGACACGACAGTGTCTCGTCCACGATTAATTCCTCTATGTGGGCTGGCTACGTGCGAGCCGAATTTTAAAATTTTATGGCCCGGCAAGCGGAGAAATTTCCAAGGCTGCAGGGAACTGTGATATTTGCAGTTTACTAATGGGTGGACACGGTGAAAATCAGCCGTTCAGAACATTTGGCTAGTCTCACAGATGACTGTATATGTTCCATGAAACCCAAGTCGATGTCTGGAATCTTTCTGCAGTGACCAATCCGCGGACTGGTTGGCAGTAGTTGAGTTGTCAGATCTAACAATTTTAACTGCAAACATGGCAGAAACACAAGAGCTACAGATCTAAAAGTTGGATACTGATAGATTAAAAACCGTTTTTATTTATCAGTGGGGTTTACCATTTATGTATGGCATTCATTGCTCCTATTGGCATGCTTTAGACACCCACAGGTTTTCTCCTCATTGCTAGCAGAGATTGAAATCGAAAATATTTTGATGCATTTTCACCTTGCTTTAGCTCATATGAAGAAAATTAGTGTGAAATTTTACAGTTGCGAAGTGAAGTACACAAACGCAGCAAAATGAATTTAAGATGCCTAGAAGCTGTAAGCTATAGACAGGAAAAAAGTTAAGATATGATGTTGCTGCAGGTTTGTCTTATTTATTGTTTGATTAAAATACGAAATTTTAGTTCAGAGGTGGATGTGTAGAATTTGTAACGGTTAATTTGTAGACGTTCAGGATTTTTCACGAATGTAAGGGGCAAAACATTCTGCTTCATAAGAAAATACGCTACACTCTAGATAAATATTAACAAAAACATTGTAAATGAGACAGGTTACTGCACAGAAGAAAATGCAAAAAAAAAAAAACACAAAAAAACAGGAAGTTGTTTTTACGTTCAAGCCTTTGAGACCACTGCTCATTAACGCAACGTAATTCCTTTTTGTTTTTGCAATTGAAAGCTGCGTCTAAGTTGAAAGGTTATCGCAGTACGATGAACCTTAATCTGAAGTCAAAGCTGTGTGCCTCGCTCATCATTTTTAATGAGTTTCACGTTTATAAGCTGCTGGACACATTGTTTTCCTTCCTCGCGTGGAATTAATTTTGAATCGAAAGTACCGTCGTAAAGTTACGAGACGAGAATAACCAGGTGCTGTCCGCAATAATAATGCAATGTAATGCGCACAACAACAAGGCGCGGAAGCGTGTAGAAGGACCTCATTTAAGCAAACACAATAAATTAACGACAGAACGGGAATTCTGTAATGATCTCATACACAAGGAAGCCGTTCCTCAGAGACAGAAAGGAGGCAATCCATTGAAAGTACACCTCTTGCGAGGAGGAACTAGACAGTCCTTTCAATTAACGTGAAAGCAAAGAAAAGGGAGACCTCCGACGAATGGGAAGAAGGGCCAGAGGGAGGAGCGGTAATGATTTAGAGCGCTGCAGTGGACCGAGAATAAAGGACGGCAGGAACGATTCCTTAGTTTGTACAGAGAATTAAATTACGTCATTCTCCACCGTTTAAGAGAATTGGCTCGGGACCTTTCCTCCGGGCCTTCCACACAAGTACGATGCAGAGGAAGATCCTCTTCCGTCATGGCAGGGGGGCGGGGGAGAGGCGGGTCCAGGGGTTGAAGAGCAAGGCGAGCCCCGGCTGAGCAGGGGCGGTGAGGAACACCGGAGGGCGAGGCTAAGAAATTGCCGGCCGCCGCTCTGCAATCACTCGCTAGCAGCTCTGCCGGCCAGGCAGGGCGCAGGCCGGGTCCGAGAACACGAGGTGCTAAATCCGTCGTGGCAGCTGCGTTAACGTCACCTTCCGCGACGGAAACGAGCATCCTCTGAAAATGCGAATCAATCAGCAAGAGAATAGGGTATGGAAAATCAGACCAACTTGTTTACTGCGTTTGACGTCGGAAAGAAGTTATGTTGTTTTTCTTTTTACAGCTCCATCATATACCATGGAACTCGTTCCCTGATGTCTTAAGACATATCCTATCATCCTGTGCCTTCTCCTTGTCAGTGTTTTCCACACATCCCTTTCCTCTCCGATTCTGCGCAGAACCTCCTCGTTCGCAGCTTTATCAATCCACCTAATTCCGAACAGTCGTCTGTAGCACCACTTTTTTTCTCAAATATTTCTACTCTCTTTTGTTCCGATTTTCGCTACCATACAATGCTGTGATCCCAACGTACATTCTCAGTGATTTCTTCCTCATATTAAGGCCTATGTTTGATATTAGTAGACTTCTCTTGGTGAGGTATGCCATTTCTGCCAGTGCTGATCTGCTTTTGACGTCCTCATTTCTCCGTCCGTGATTGGTTATTTTGCTGCCTAGGTAGTTGAATTCCCTAACTTCATCTTCTTCGTGCCCATCAATTCCGATGTTAAGTTTCTCGCTGTCCTCGTTTCTGCCACTTCTCACTACTTTCGTCCTTCTTCGATTTACTCTCAATCCGTATTCTGTACTCATAATACTCTTCATTCCATTGAGCAGGTCATGTAATTCTTCTTCACTTTTATTCAGGATAGCAATGTCATCAACGAATCGTATCATTGATACCCTTTCACCTTCAATTTTAATCCCTTTCCTGAGTTTTTCTTTTCTTTCCACCACTGCTTCTTCGATGTACGGATTGAACAGTAGGTGTGAAAGAGTACATTCCTGTCTTACGCCCTTTTTAATGGGAGCATCTCGTTCTTGGTCATGCAGTCTTACTTGGCTCTTATACATATTTCATGTTACCTGTCTCTCATTATAGATTACACCTATTTTTCTCAGGATTTCGAACTTTGACCATACATAAACTGTTAACAGGAGAGCAAAGAACACAGCACAGAAATCTCACTTAATAAAATAAAGGTAGTGGCATTTGAGGGATCTGAGCCACACAGACAAAAATTGTTATGATAACTGGATAACTGGGTAAGTTAACAGTTTTAATAACTTTGGAACCCAAATATGGTACCGGGAATGGAGATATAGACAACAAGCTTTACTGGTCTCAGTACAAACATCGGACTACTAATAGAGCCTTAAAAACCAGCGTTAGATAGGAAAAAATTAAAATTTATAAAATCACCATCTCTGCTGCATGGGAGTGAAACATTGGTTGTCACTGAGAGCGATAAATGTAAAATATGTGCTGCTGAAATGAGCACTGTTAAATGTTTCACATGCCAAGACCCGATTAGAAAAGAAATGAATGTTTAACAGGTTAACAACACGATAAAAGAAAACAGGTGGAAAGGCCACGTGAATGGAATATCTGAAGAAAGGCTGACCAAGCAAGTGCTGGGATACGGTATGAGAGAAGAATAAGTTCAAATGGTTCAAATGGTTCTGGGGACTATGGGACTCAACTTCTGAGGTCATTAGGCCCCTACAACTTAGAACTAGTTAAACCTAACTAACCTAAGGACATCACAAACATCCATGCCCGAGGCAGGATTAGAACCTGCGACCGTAGCGGTCTTGCGGTTCCAGACTGCAGCGCCTTTAACCGCACGGCCACTTCGGCCGGCGAAGAATAAGTCCTGGTAGGCCAGAAATCTAATGGACTGAACTATAACCGTAGAAGACGGAACAGTCAATTAGCCCAATCCCTGAAAGTGATCGTACTGAGGAGTATCAAAAAGGCTGGTGTCCTCCTGAAGAACTATAGGTTAGGGTCTGTCCTATCCAGAGATGCTCCTCAGACGAGATTACACCTACAATACGGCCATGCAGGATGTCCCAGGAAGAATTGTCAGTATTCATGGTTATGATAGGAACGACAATTTGAAGCTAAAAGCTTCGTATGGAAATATGCACTACCCGGAATGATTTCCGTGATGGAACACATTTAACACCTTGATATTTATCTTTTTGTATTAATCAGTACACTATCAGGTTTAAAAATACACACATGTAGAAAAGTTAGTAAACATCAATAGATACTCTTTACAATGTATCTGTAGTGGACTGACAAGACAGCCAGTCCACAGTGACGGGTAACCGAAAGGCACGCGTTTACACACGCAGGCTTGCTTTAGGTCTGAAACAGGATACGCAATGAATGCTATAAGAAAAGTACGTAGCTGCTGGAATACTTAACTTTAATCCATCATTTGTATACAGCATTCTTGACGATACAAGTGAGACTCTCTGTAGAAATGGTTAATGGCGCCTTGCTAGGTCATAGCCATGGACTTAGCTGAAGGCTATTCTAACTATCTCTCGGCAAATGAGAGAAAGGCTTCGTCAGTGTAGTCGCTAGCAAAGTCGTCGTACAACTGGGGCGAGTGCTAGTACGTCTCTCTCGATCAGCCGTCTGGTGGCGCTCGGTCTGCAATTACTGACAGTGGCGACACGCAGGTCCGACATGTACTAATGGAGAGCGGCCGATTTAAAGCTACCACCTAGCAAGTGTGGTGTCTGGCGGTGACACCACAGTATCAATTGAAAAATACATATTTTTCATACGTTCACCTCTAAGCGTTATTGTACACGTCACGTTACAGCTGTAGTACTGTTCATGTAAGTGTGTAAGTTTCTCACCTTCAACTTCAGTGCATTGGGGGAAATTGTTTTGTTCCCTATCAGAGTGCCTCTGCACTTTCCCTAACGAGGGGGGCAGCGTTCATGAAGCGATTAAACAGTGCACCTCGCGTGTGTACGCAGTCCTCGTCCAACTCCATAATGGCGTAAAGCCTAGCGATGTTTGTTGGTGGCCATTCAATTAAAGCGGGAAGAAGTTAGAAAAGTAGTCCTTCCGGGTTCAACTGCGGATCCGTTCCTATTTGCTATAAATGTGTTCTGCCTCGGAAATAAGTTCGAAACAGGCCATCTGTCCAGGTGAAGCTCTTTCGTTGAAATGATCGTTCCTGACGCATCCCTGAATGTTGGCCATTTCTCCTGAGACACCCTGTATGTACCTTACAGGCACGCAAGTCTATGTTTCCGATATGTCTAATTAGTGTTCATAACGTACAGCTGATACGCTGTGCCACAAATAATGTCAGTTTTGTTCAGTAAGGGCATATTTGGCAGAGGATTCTATTTACAGAAACATCTGTATATTTAACTATATATGACGGTAGTATCTGTTCCCGAAAGAACAGTTACCGTCGATGACCATGCAGCTTTGCTAGAAATGAAATGATAATTAAATTGACACCCTAGCTGCAAGCAGGCGTTGATACACTTCATTGGGGACATGTTGAAAATGTGTGCCCCGACCGGGACTCGAACCCGGGATCTCCTGCTTACATGGCAGACGCTCTATCCATCTGAGCCACTGCGGGCACAGAGGATAGTGTGTCTGCAGGGACTTATCCCTTGCACGCCCCCCGTGAGGTCCACATTCCCAACATGTCCACAATACTACATTCGTAGTGCGCCTAATAGATGTTTGCCCATCATACTCATTACTCGTGGCAGATTAATCTACCAAGTCCCGTACGAGTTCGGGCATAGCGTGTGCACACGGGGGGCGTGCAAGGGATAAGTCCCTGCAGACGCACTATCCTCTGTGCCCGCAGTGGCTCAGATGCATAGAGCGTCTGCCATGTAAGCAGGAGATCCCGGGTTCGAGTCCCGGTCGGGGCACACATTTTCAACATGTCCCCAATGAAGTGTATCAACGCCTGCTTGCAGCTAGGGTGTCAATTTAATTATCATTTCACATCTGTATATGTTTACATATGCATTATGACGTATAATACACTGGTGTCCAAAACTAATGCAACAAACCGCTATTTCCCCGTTCTGTTTCTAATTCACGATTTAACCATACATACTGTCAACAGACCTCATACCATCGGGAAGATGGCATTCCGATAAACGGACAACCATGCCAACGATGACGTCAGGACACATATCGAACAGGCAAGTGTTTGCCAGGTAGCCCCACATCCACAGTCTCTGTGTACGCACTCACAGACGGTGCAGTATGGCACAGAGAAGATGCCTACCACCAGATGCTGCTGTGTGAGGCCATAGGAAGTGTGGAAACTGGACAGTAGCAAACTCATGTGGCCCGATGGCTTAATATGAATCGTTGTGTAGTTTCTCGGATGTGGCGACATTTTATAGAGAGGCGAAATTGTATCCCGAAGACCAAGGCAGGGCCGACCACGTGTACTATCAGAAAGAGGATCGTTTTTTCGCCGTAAGGGGACGACAGTACCGCGTTAGTACTGCGAGGCAACTGGCATCAGACCTCGCAGCATCCACTGGATGTGTCGGAAAATTGGAAATTTGTGGTAAGGACTATTGGATCAAACTGCTGACGTCATCGGTCCCTAGGCTTACGCACTACTTAATCTAGCTTAAACTGACTTACACTAAGGACAACACACACACACACCCATGCCCGAGGAAGGACTCGAACCTCCGACTGGTGTAGCCGCGCGAACCGTTACACTACGCCCAAGACCGCACGCCTACCCCGCGCGGCTGGACGTATTGTATCGAGACAAAGAGTGTACAGAAGGCTTCGGGTTTACTGCTGGAGACCTGCTTGGGTGTCTTCGCAGAAGGGAACGTCTAGTGTGGAGGCATCAATATGCCACATGGACAGTCGAACAGTGAACCAATGTTCCTTTCAGAGATGAGTCCCAATTTCGTCATGAGAGTGATTCTTGACGGAATAACATCTGAAGAAACATTATTTCGGCACACAGACACAGTGGAAAGAAACCGATATCGCGCAGGATCGCTAATGGCGTGGACAGGAATTATGTTGACAGGTCGAACACCTCTTCGTGAAATAGTATGGGTGAATCGGCATGGTTTAACTGCTGTCAGCTAATGCGAGGAGATCTTCGGATCTCATGTACGGTTGTCACGAGGTACTGTGGGCCCAGACTTCGCACTGATGGACGATAATTATCGACCTTATGGTGCATGAGTGTTTGATGTTTTCTTGGAAACGGAAGATGCGGCACGCATGGCGTGGCCTACTCGCTCTTCCCATTTGAATTCCATAGAGCATGTCTGGCACGCACTAGGGAGACGGGTTCCAACACGTCATCATTCACCAACCATTCTCCAAGACTTTCGAGCAGTTCTGTAGGAGAATGGGCGTTATTGCCACAACATGAGATTGATGACGTAATTGACGGTATGCAGGTCGTCGTCAAACCTGTTCTGCTCTGAGAGGTGTTCACAACCCATATTGTGACAGCCAGAGCGAGAGCACCAGCAGCAGCGAGTACTGTTTGTATAAAGCGTTTATTTTGCATTTTGTTTACGACCTTCCACTAAGGAAGGGATTCTATTTGTGTTTATCTGCTCTGCATAGTAACTAACAGTTCTTGATAAAACTTTACGTAGTTTTCGTGTTAGATTTCTTAGTGTTTTCTTGATCGTTTAGAACAGAAAGCGCCCTAAAACCGTCTTTTGTTTGTTTCGCGGCCGTTAGCCACTAGTCACTTGAATCAGCAGTTGTCTTGTGACAGCCAGAGCGAGAGCACCAGCAGCAGCGAGTACTGTCTGTATAAAGCGTTTTTGTACTTATTTGCTGCGCTTAGCTTTTAAATAGTTTTTCTGGGAAAACCTAGCGTAGTTTTCGCGTCTCGTATTTCAGTGAGTGTTTCTTGATTATCAGAGTAGCTCATCAGAAGATTATCTTGGGAATTTGTCACCGTATAGGGTAGGGTAAACATAGTCATGTGTAGGGACTGTGGTTGTTGTGAGCGGACGCTAGGAGAATTGGCCACTCTTCGGGGGCAGGTGGAGGCTTTGTCTGTTAGGCTCATCGAGCTCGAGGCGCAGGCGTCGGCTCGTAGTGGCGTTGGGACAACTGTGGTGAGACCTATGCCTACTTCGGTGGCCTTGGAATCACATGGAACCCCTGATGTCGCTGCGTCTTCCGGCAGTGAGCATCTTACCGGTCAGCCTTCACTCCAGGGTGAATGGCGGACAGTGGTGGGCTCGCGCGTGCCTGGCCGAAAGGCGAAGGTGGGATCTGGCCGCGTGGCAGCTGCCTTACCCCTTTCCAACAGGTACGGGGTGCTTCCTAGTGGTGATGACATCGTTTCCGAGCCACCACAGGATGCCTCGCCTGTTGGGCCAGTGGCCGATTCTCCGGCAAGGTCCCGACAGTCACAGAGGGCGGGCCTATTAGTTATAGGGAGCTCCAACGTTAGGCGGGTTATGGAGCCCCTCAGGAAAATAGCGGGTAGGTCGGGGAAGAATGCCAGTGTGCACTCGGTGTGCTTGCCGGGGAGTCTCGTCCGTAATGTGGAGGAGGCCCTTCCGGCAGCTATTGAACGCACTGGGTGTGACCGGCTGCAGATAGTAGCACATGTCGGAACGAATGACGCCTGCCGCTTGGGGTCTGAGGCCATCCTTGGTTCCTTCCGGCGGCTGGCTGATTTGGTGAAGACAACCAGCATCGCACGCGGAGTGCAAGCTGAGCTTAATATCTGCAGCATAGTGCCCAGAGTCGATCGCGGTCCTCTGGTTTGGAGCCGTGTGGAGGGTCTAAACCAGAGGTTCAGACGACTCTGCGACTATAATGGTTGCAAATTCATCGACCTCCGTTATTGGGTGGAGAACTGTAGGGCCCCCCTAGACAGGTCAGGCGTGCACTACACACCGGAAGCAGCTACTAGGGTAGCAGAGTACGTGTGGCGTGCACACGGGGGTTTTTTAGGTTAGAGGGACCCCCCCTTGGGCGAAACGATAAAATACCTGACGGCTTACCAGAGAGGACATTATCATCGTTGATAAAGAACGTCCGTCCTCAGAGACCAAAAACAGGAAAAGTTAACGTAATATTGGTAAATTGCAGGAGTATCCAGGGCAAGGTTCCTGAATTAGTATCTCTTATTGAAGGAAATAGTGCGCATATAGTATTAGGAACGGAAAGTTGGTTAAAACCGGAAGTGAACAGTAACGAAATCCTAGACACAGAATGGAATATATACCGCAAGGATAGGATAAACGCCAATGGTGGAGGAGTATTTATAGCAGTAAAGAATTCAATAATATCCAGTGAAGTTATTAGCGAATGCGAATGTGAAATAATCTGGGTTAAGCTAAGTATCAAAGGTGGGTCAGATATGATAGTCGGATGCTTCTATAGACCACCTGCATCAGCAACCGTAGTAGTTGAGCGCCTCAGAGAGAACCTGCAGAACGTCGTGAAGAAGTTTCGTGATCATACTATTGTAATAGGGGGAGACTTCAATCTACCAGGTATAGAATGGGATAGTCACACAATCAGAAATGGAGCCAAGGACAGAGACTCTTGTGACATTATCCTGACTGCCTTGTCCGAGAATTACTTCGAGCAGATAGTTAGAGAACCAACTCGTGAAGCTAACGTTTTAGACCTCATAGCAACAAATAGACCGGAACTTTTCGACTCCGTGAATGTAGAAGAGGGTATCAGTGATCATAAGTCAGTGGTTGCATCAATGACTACAAGTGTAATAAGAAATGCCAAGAAAGGAAGGAAAATATATTTGCTTAACAAGAGTGATAGGGCACAAATCGCAGAATATCTGAGTGACCACCATCAAACGTTCATTTCTGAGGAAGAGGATGTGGAACAAAAATGGAAAAAATTCAGAAACATCGTCCAGTACGCCTTAGATAAGTTCGTACCGACTAAGGTCCAAAGCGAGGGGAAAGATCCACCGTGGTATAACAATCATGTACGAAAGGTACTACGGAAACAAAGAAAGCTTCATCATAGGTTTAAGAGTAGTCGAATCATAGCTGATAAGGAAAAGCTGAACGAAGCGAAAAAGAGCGTAAAGAGAGCAATGAGAGAAGCATTCAACGAATTCGAACATAAAACATTGGCAAACAATCTAAACAAGAACCCTAAAAAGTTTTGGTCATATGTAAAATCGGTAAGCGGATCTAAATCCCCTATTCAGTCACTCGTTGACCACGATGGCACCGAAACAGAGGACGACCGAAGAAAGGCAGAAATACTGAATTCAGTGTTCCGAAACTGTTTCACTGCGGAAAATCGTAACACGGTCCCTGACTTCAGCCGTCGCACGGACGCCAAAATGGAAAATATTGAAATAAACGATATCGGAATTGAAAAACAACTGCTATCACTTAGTAGCGGAAAAGCATCCGGACCTGACGAGATACCCTTAAGATTCTACAGTGATTATGCTAAAGAACTTGCCCCCTTTCTATCAGCAATTTATCGTAGATCGCTGGAAGAACGTAAAGTACCTAGCGACTGGAAGAAAGCGCAGGTCGTTCCCATTTTCAAGAAGGGTCATAAATCAGATGCGAATAATTATAGGCCTATTTCGCTTACGTCAATCTGTTGTAGAATAATGGAACATGTTTTGTGTTCTCGTATTATGACGTTCTTAGATAATACAAATCTCCTTCATCATAACCAACATGGATTCCGCAAACAGAGATCATGTGAAACTCAGCTCGCCCTATTTGCCCAAGAAATTCACAGTGCCGTAGACACTGGCGAGCAGATTGATGCCGTATTCCTGGACTTCAGGAAGGCATTTGATACGGTTCCGCACTTACATTTAGTGAAAAAAATACGAGCTTACGGAATATCGGACCAGGTTTGTGATTGGATTCAGGATTTCCTAGAAGAAAGAACACAACATGTCATACTTAACGGTTCAAAATCTGCAGATGTAGAGGTAATTTCGGGAGTACCGCAAGGAAGCGTGATAGGACCTTTATTGTTTACAATATACATAAATGACTTAGTTGACAACATCGGTAGCTCCGTGAGGCTATTTGCAGATGACACGGTTGTCTACAAGAAAGTAGCAACATCATAAGACTCGTACGTACTCCAGGAAGACCTGCAGAGGATTAATGCATGGTGCGACAGCTGGCAGCTTTCCCTAAGCGTAGATAAATGCAATATAATGCGCATACATAGGGGCAGAAATCCATTCCAGTACGATTATGCCATAGGTGGTAAATCATTGGAAGCGGTAACGACCGTAAAATACTTAGAAGTTACTATCCGGAGCGATCTGAAGTGGAATGATCATATAAAACAAATAGTGGGAACAGCAGGCGCCAGGTTGAGATTCATAGGAAGAATTCTAAGACAATGTGACTCATCGACGAAAGAAGTAGCTTACAAAACGCTTGTTCGTCCGATTCTTGAGTATTGCTCATCAGTATGGGACCCTTACCAGGTTGGATTAATAGAAGAGATAGACATGATCCAGCGATAAGCAGCGCGATTCGTCATGGGGACATTTAGTCAGCGCGAGAGCGTTACGGAGATGCTGAACAAGCTCCAGTGGCGGACACTTCAAGAAAGACGTTACGCAATACGGAGAGGTTTATTATCGAAATTACGAGAGAGCACATTCCGGGAAGAGATGGGCAACATATTACTACCGCCCACATATATCTCGCGTAATGATCACAACGAAAAGATCCGAGAAATTAGAGCAAATACGGAGACTTACAAGCAGTCGTTCTTCCCACGCACAATTCGTGAATGGAGCAGGGAAGGGGGGATCAGATAGTGGTACAGTAAGTACCCTCCGCCACACACCGTAAGGTGGCTCGCGGAGTATAGATGTAGATGTAGATGTAGATTAACTACACTCCTGGAAATTGAAATAAGAACACCGTGAATTCATTGTCCCAGGAAGGGGAAACTTTATTGACACATTCCTGGGGTCAGATACATCACATGATCACACTGACAAGTACAGTGTATATCCACCTTTCGCAGCAATGCAGGCTGCTATTATCCCATGGAGACGATCGTAGAGATGCTGGATGTAGTCCTGTGGAACGGCTTGCCATGCCATTTCCACCTGGCGCCTCAGTTGGACCAGCGTTCGTGCTGGACGTGCAGACCGCGTGAGACAACGCATCATCCAGTCCCAAACATGCTCAATGGGGGACAGATCCGGAGATCTTGCTGGCCAGGGTAGTTGACTTACACCTTCTAGAGCACGTTGGGTGGCACGGGATACATGCGGACGTGCATTGTCCTGTTGGAACAGCAAGTTCCCTTGCCGGTCTAGGAATGGTAGAACGATGGGTTCGATGACGGTTTGGATGTACCGTGCACTATTCAGTGTCCCCTCGACGATCACCAGTGGTGTACGGCCAGTGTAGGACATCGCTCCCCACACCATGATGCCGGGTGTTGGCCCTGTGTGCCTCGGTCGTATGCAGTCCTGATTGTGGCGCTCACCTGCACGGCGCCAAACACGCATACGACCATCATTGGCACCAAGGCAGAAGCGACTCTCATCGCTGAAGACGACACGTCTCCATTCGTCCCTCCATTCACGCCTGTCGCGACACCACTGGAGGCGGGCTGCACGATGTTGGGGCGTGAGCGGAAGACGGCCTAACGGTGTGCGGGACCGTAGCCCAGCTTCATGGAGACGGTTGCGAATGGTCCTCGCCGATACCCCAGGAGCAACAGTGTCCCTAATTTGCTGGGAAGTGGCGGTGCGGTCCCCTACGGCACTGCGTAGGATCCTACGGTCTTGGCGTGCATCCGTGCGTCGCTGCGGTCCGGTCCCAGGTCGACGGGCACGTGCACCTTCCGCCGACCACTGGCGACAACATCGATGTACTGTGTAGACCTCACGCCCCCCATGTTGAGCAATTCGGCGGTACGTCCACCCGGCCTCCCGCATGCCCACTATACGCCCTCGCTCAAAGTCCGTCAACTGCACATACGGTTCACGTCCACGCTGTCGCGGCATGCTACCAGTGTTAAAGACTGCGATGGAGCTCCGTATGCCACGGCAAACTGGCTGACACTGACGGCGGCGGTGCACAAATGCTGCGCAGCTAGCGCCATTCGACGGCCAACACCGCGGTTCCTGGTGTGTCCGCTGTGCCGTGCGTGTGATCATTGCTTGTACAGCCCTCTCGCAGTGTCCGGAGCAAGTATGGTGGGTCTGACACACCGGTGTCAATGTGTTCTTTTTTCCATTTCCAGGAGTGTATTAAGGCAAAATAAACGCCATCTTGCAAGATTTTCGACTGTTGCTTTAGTTTTGGACACCAATGTACGTAGCTAAAGAAAATTACAAACTGAAAAATTAAAGGCACTCAGTGACCTTCGGTTACGCTCAATCAGCTTCAGCATTAACTCTTCCGTCTTCTGCGTATGACGTGCTGTGCGTCAGTACGCCACACGAAACATACTACGGCCACTAAGGTAGTCAGTTTACTGGAATACACTAATTAGGGCCGAGTTCGGATCGCTGCGTGTCGATCCGCAGGCGGCACTTGGCCGCTCCCCCACTACACGCCGCCGGCAGTCCCTCGGTTGCGGCCCGTCAGTTCATCGCGGTCTGCTCTGGGGGCCGTAAACGGAACGGCCGCAGCCGGTGTGGGCCCTTCTGCAGCGCTGCTGCCGCGGCCATAACTCCTCGGCTTTACGGCCCTAATCTGCGAGCGCCGACCGGATGGATCGCCCCGTCACCGGACGCTTCTCCCACACATTGCGGGCGGCTGCCTTTAGACCCCGCCTGGAAAAGCTATAGAGAAGCAGATGATGGAATTTTTCAATCACTTTGCGGAAAAAAACCGCTTAGATCGCTTAATATTTGCATCCATTTATAGCGTCAACGTGTTGGGCAAAAGATTATTTCCCGGTCGAATCTTCAAGAAGTTTTGTGCTTCCAGTCGATTGCTTGCCGATGGGGAGCCAGTCCAGTAATGGGGCTGATACCTTATCTAGCTTTTGGACCAGCTTTGGGGATTATTTCACCCTGCCTTAACATAGGGAACCGACGCTGTTGCAACAGATGCTACCTTGCAGAATTGAGATAGTACCTTCCCTTAAGCGGGGCTTAATATATATATATATATATATATATATATATATATATATATAAGAATTTTATATATATATATATATATATATATATATATATATATATATATATATATATATATATATATGAGAATTATACTCCAAAATATTATGCGCGAACTCCAGAAAGTAAATAAAATATAAATGTCGTGTGACTAGGGCCTCTCGTCAGGTAGACAGCTCGCCGGGTGCAAGTCTTTCGATTTGACGCCACTTCGGCCACTGGGGCGTCGATGGGGATGAAATGATGATGATTAGGTCAACACGCAGCTCCTGAGCGGAGAAAATCTCCGACCCAGTCGGGAATCGAACCCGGGTCCTTAGCATTGACATTCTGTCGCGCTGACCACTTTTTTTTCCCCACTTTGTTCGTTGTTGATCGTTTTGTTGTTTGGTCGTTGCGGAGGTCACATTGAAACGTCCCTTTTTTAACAATTATACATGACTGTGCTTAAACTGACACACAATATTTTTTTAGCGCAACGCAATCTGACTTTCAAAAATCCCTGCAAAAGAATGGCCCTGACTAACATTAATCTATACCTTTCACAAATCACTTACCTCACCAAAAATCTCCGTTACTCGAACTACTGCAATACAGCGAGCGCCACTACTGCCAGCTAAATAAAAGATTCAAACTACGGAAGGCACTAACTACTGATAGGCATAGTTAGGAAATGAAATATTTTAGTAGAGAACAAACAATGTATTTACCTTAATAGTGTTGAAAAATCATAATATATATAACAGATCATGACATCCAGTCTTACAAATTCCCAAACTCCGCCATCTCTCTCCCCACATCCACCACTGCTGGCGGCTCACCTCCAACTGCGCAACGCTACGCGCTGTTCACATCCAGCTGCCGCTGCCCAACACTACAATGGCAGACAACAATGCAAACTAGCCACAGACTGCACACAGCACAGTCAGTGATTTTTATACAGAGCGCTACGTAACGTTGCCAATAAGAAAACATAAACAGCCTACTTACAACATGTCATTCGTTCAAGTTAGTTTGTTGATCCTTCCACTCAGTTTTTTTTATTTTTTATTACAGAGGCCAACCGGCTCTCTGAACGAACACGCTGAGCTACCGTGCCGGCATCCACTCAGCTATCGGGGGCGGACACTCCAGAATGTAAAAGTAAAAGAGTTTGAAGGCGACCGTAAACAGCACGTCTCGGCATTAGAGAACCGGTTGCTACAAGTCCTTATCGATGCCATCGCCTCTATTTAGATTTCGAGTGAACCTCATTTGCTGGACGGTTGTTTGGGCGACATTACTCAGGATGTGAACGAAAGCTTCAACAGTCTCTTTTGAGGGTACCGTCCAAAAATAACATTCAGACGAAGCGAAATTGTCAACATTGCTTCAAATTTGGACGTATGCCCATTGAGTGTAGACCATACTGCATATCCACTTCAAGTCGAAATACACGATGAAATGCGCCGATTCTGTGAAGATAGAACGCCAGCGGCGGTGCGCTCAGCGACGAAAAAGGCTTTGAGGACGAACATGAGGACTTATCAAGCCAAAGTAGCAGAAAGCGACCGTCCACAAGCCGCGACGATAGTGCTTATGGGCCAGGCATCGAAGATGGTCCTTTTTTATATGATAAATACTTGTCAAATTTTAAACGCGTTTTTCGCAAAACCGTGGTTTTTTCGCCATGGTTGTCGTCTCCCACGCTGCAGTTTCCGTCCGATATGACTAATTTTTCGTCTCCCTTGAAGCAAATTGAATTTTCTTCAATTCATCCTAGCCGATTTTTTTATCTTGATACTTAGTATTTTTTTCGACCAAAGCAGAGGACTCCAAAAAGTGACTATTTTTTCAAAAATCTATAACTTCGTCAAAAGAAATTTTTTTGCGAATCCCTACTATGATCTAAATTTATATCCGTAAAGACCAGGGTGATATGTTGGTTTCATATTTCAGATAAACACAACCGGAGTTAAAGTGACATTCGTCGATCTACCTCGTTTCAGGCCTGCCTCGGAAAAATCAAAATTACACAGTGAAGACACTAATATTTTTCAATAAAGATACCAATGCCGGCCGCGGTGGTCTCACGGTTCTAGGCGCTCAGTCCGGAACCGCGCGACTGCTACGGTCGCAGGTTCGAATGCTGCCTCGGGCATGGATGTGTGTGATGTCCTTAGGTTAGTTAGGTTTAAGTAGTTCTAAGTTCTAGGGGACTGATGACCTAAGATGTTAAGTCCCATAGTGCTCAGAGCCATTTGAACCATTTGAAAGATACCAATAAAAACTTGAATGTGTGCTTTATTCATTGCAGCAAACCCGACTTGTCTATTAAATTCCAGTACGGAGAAAAAAAATCCTGAATTTGAGCAATATTTTCGTCCGTCACACTATCGTTCGCCGTAATCCACCATTGGGAGCATAGTCCTCTTCCGCTTTCAAAGCCGTTGACTATCTTCACCTGTAAGTCTGGGAGGGGACTATTACACTGAAGGGCCAAAGAAACTGGTACACCTAATATAGTGTAGGGTCCCCAGGGGTACAGATCTCTTATGAACAGCACGTTGCAAGGCAATCCAGATATACTCAATAATGTTAACGTCTGGGGTTTTGATGGACAGAGGAAGCGTTTAGATTCAAAACAGTGTTCCTGGAGTCACCCTGTAGCAATTCTAGACGTGTAGGGTCTCGCATTGTGCTGCAGGAATTGTCCAAGTCCGTCGGAATACAAAATTGGCTTGGATGGATGCAGGTGATCAGACAGGATGCTTATGTGTGTGTGTCACCTGACAGAGTCGTATGTAGACGTATCAGGGGTCCCTTATCACGCCAACTGCACACGCCCCACTCCATTAGAAAGCCTGCACCAGCATGAATAGTCCCTTGCTGACATGCAGGGCCCATGTATTCATGAGGTTGTCTCCATACCCGTACATGTCCATCCACAATTTGAAACGAGACTCGCCAGACCAGGCAACGTGTTACCAGCCATAAACAGTCCAATGTCAGTGTTGACGGGCCTACCCGAGGTGTAAAGCAATGTGTTGTGCAGTCATCAAGGGTACACGAGTGGGCCTTCGGCTCCAAAAGCCCATATCGATTACGTTTCGTTGAATGGTTAGCACGCCGACACTTGTTGATGGTCCAGTATTGTAATCTGCAGCAATTTGTGGAAGGGTTCCATTTCTGACGCGTTTAACGATTGATTTCAGTCGTCGTTGGTCCCGTTCTTGCTGTATCATTTTTCCGGCCGCAGGAATGTCGGGAATTTGATGTTTTAACGGATTCCTGATATTCACGGTACACTCGTGAAATGGTCGTACGGGCAAAGCCCCCACTTCGTAGCTACATCAGGGATGCTGTGTCCCATCGGTAGTGCGCCGACTATAACACCATGTTCTAACTGACTTAAATATTGATAACCTGCCATTGTAGCAGCAGTAAGCGATATGACAACTGCGCCAGACTCCTGTTGTTTTATATAGGCGTTGCCGACAGGAACGCCGTATTCCACCTGTTTACGTAAGTTTGTATTTGAATACGCATGCCTACACCAGTTTCTCTGGCGCTTCGGTGCAAGAGATAATACGAGCCGGACCAGATAGACGATGGCGTTTAGTATTCCGTACCTCAGTCAGTAAAAACAGAACCCTCATGTGATCACTTTGCTGTCCGTCTGTTAACAGCCCTTTTTCGCAGGAAGGGGTAGAGATATAAAGTTTAAATTATTGTCACGTATAAGGGACAGTCAAACGAAAACGAGGGAGACGAAGAATAGTAAGTAACTGCTTGTTACGTCAAACTCGCCATAACTCTTAACACATTTATCCCACCGTGAGACAAGACGGTCAATACCAACAAAATGCCCTCCCATATGCTGACAAGGTCATTTCGACAGTGTTTGTAACTTTCGCTGGGAAGCCCTCGTACGTCCTCCATACAGTCCCAATCCCTACCCTTGAGATTACCAGGTGTTTGGAGACTTGAAGAAGGATGTTCCTGGCCGTCGACTTGCTTCGGACGAAGAGCTGCACGCTTGGTTACAATCATAGTTTCGTAGGCAACCGCAACACTTCCCCATGAAGGCACTGTCTTGTCTCAGAGTGTAGGTATTAACAGTTTCGGTGGTCACTTTCTATATAACAAACAATTTACTTACTTTATTTGTATCTGTCTCGTTTCCGTTTGAGTGCCTCTAATACGAATGTGTATGATCCCTTGGCGGTATAAAAATTTAAGCTACTAAGTCAGTGCGAACGAAAGATACGGTCATTTGCGTCGCATTTTGATATTCACAAACCCACTGACGTCAAAACCTGCAGGTGAACTACGGAAAATCATAATTAAGTTGATACGAAACTCCCAGAGCGCGACTGCTAATCGCATTTGTCAGGCTTGTACTCCTCTATCACTCACATTTTATCTAGGGCTCTTTAAATGCACAAGCGTTTACAGACAGATTCCCATACTTGTTAAATACGATATGGAGAGGAAATGGTATACGTCAGAGCTGGACTAAATCGACTGTCATTTCTATCTTCAAAACAGAAGACCTGAAAAAGTGCGATCATCTTCAAAAATAAATTGCACGGACTGTATTTACCCATCATACGTGTGGAGTGAAATAACTTTATAAAAGGAAGATAAAGCTGTAATGTCTATTTGTAATTGATATCGCTATTGCAAGCAACATAGATAATTCAATCTAGAAAGACATATTGTCAACATTGACTTCAAAACAACTTTTGACAAAGTCAACAGAATCAAACTATTATGCATTATGGCAGATGATCATGTTTCGAAGAAATTGACCAACAATGAACTAACGGAAAATAATCGCAACACCAAAAAATGATTAAGAAGAGGAATGAAGTTTCGGCAATATGTTTGTCTCCGTAATTTACTTCAGTGATTAACACACGCGACACATAAGCCATGGCAAATGCAAAATGCTTGTACATTAGCAACTGGTGTAACCGCTAGAATGCAAGTATGTAAAGGTCCACGCATTGTGTAACTAACCTGTTTCTTCGGGTTATTACGTTACTATTGGGAATGGAAATGCTTATTGATTGTGGAATTAACGTGAGAAGATTAGGGTCGCCACCGACTCTAACCACACAATTAATCAAAGGTTTCGCCGAGTCGGAAAATGAATTAATTTGATCACAGACCAAAAATTCATAAACATGCATACGTCGTGATTTCGCTCATAGGGGATGCGATGTAATTAGTACTATTTCCCGTGCTTTGTTCACGAGAATCAAACATTTAAAATAAAATAGAAAATGCATGAACACTGTGCATAAGATCAGCTCCCAGCAACACGCCTGAAAATAAAACTTAATCTAAAGCAATTGTTTTAAAATAAGAGTGGAAACTAATCACTGGACCTGTGCGTAAGGAAACGGGAAAGCTACGAGGTGAGTGGCTTAGGTGCAAAAACGTAACCTCGGAGCACAAGAGAAAATTGTAGATAAAATCATTTATTCGTAAGATAGGGATGTGAGGCATGTACACAATTCTTGATAACATTAATTCCTAAAACGTTAAAGAAAAGCATCGATACATTCACCGTTATAATCTACACCTAAAATCATTGGTGTGAATCATTCATACAACTGCTGTTGCCTCATAACTGATCGTAATAACTCCTGAAACGGTACACGTTTCGCTGTACACCCGCGTGCCCACGTGGTTTGTGGAGACGCAACTTGTAGGTATCGTGGCCAAGTTGCAACAATATCACATCACACAATCATGAACAGTTAACATTCTTTAAAACAAACATGAGATCGGACAGTTAGTGATGAAGGTAGCCCAACGAACTCAACCACGTGGTTGGCTCCCCACGGACGTAAGATACATAAAGCAAGGAAATTTTACGACATGGCGAAGCTATTAATATTTAGGAAAATAAAACCTTATACAGGCACAGCTGAAGGCAGACAGACATTCATACAGAAGCGAGTGCTCACTTCTTATCGACACCTTTGTGTGGCGCTCTTCCAGCGGATCCAAGTCTGATATAGAAATTTTCTAAAAGAAAAATCTGCCAAGGTTTTGCATTCCTTGCTGCGACAAGGCAAAGAAATCTTTCAGAGTTGAAAAGCGAGACCAAAAGCTAACAGCTCTCCTCTCGCCAAGTAACCACGCATCACGCGGTCAGTGTAACTCACCCTTCTTCGACTGGAGCACAGCTGTGGACGCTTCCCGTACCGGCGGCAGACTGCCTACTTTTCTAGCCTTTTCCGCGCTCCGCGTGGCCCGGAAAACCCAAAGATGCCATTTCCGCCATAAACCTAACGGAGGTGGATTTCTCACGAGTATCTCAAACCTCTTTGCCTACTTGACCACTACGAGAGTTGGCTATTCTGTACAACTGCTGCTGAATAAGTACGACTATCGCAGACTTTCTGCAGCATACTATGCCACCGTCTATCAACGTGACACATAAGCGCATTCATTCAATCACACTACCATGAGAATTATGAGAAAAGAGAAGGAAAAGAAAGAGAAATGCTAATGAAAATAGGCTACCGCACTAATGAAAGGAGGCTACAGGACCCTTTCAATTGTGTTGTTTATGTGCCGAAAGTCGGTTGTAGGATGGAGTTCCATTCCTGTTGCATTTGGGCGTTCAATACAGGAACAGGTAATGTTGTGGGTTGGCAGGAGAGCCAACACCGGCGTGAGAGGAAGCCGAAAGGCACGCGTTTTAGCTCACGCAGGCTGGCGTGAGGTCTGGAACAGGACAAGGGAATTAGAATTTAGCAAAAAAGGACGTAGCTGTGGAATACTTAACTTTAATCCATAAATGGTGAATGTCGCTCTTGACGGTACACGTTTTACAGTATCAATAGTAACTGGTAATGGCGCCTTGCTATGTCGTAGCAAATGACGTAGCTGAAGGCTATGCTAACTATCGTCTCGGCAAATGAGAACGTATCTTGTCAGTGAACCATCGCTAGCAAAGTCGGTTGTTCCACTGGGGCGAGTGCTAGGAAGTCTCTCTAGACCTGCCGTGTGGCGGCGCTCGGTCTGCAATCACTGATAGTGGCGACACGCGGGTCCGACGTATACTAATGGACTGTGGCCGATTTAAAGGCTACCACCTAGCAAGTGTGGTGTCTGGCGGTGACACCACAGGTAATGCTCTTTTTGTGGATGACGCTGGAGTTGTCGTCAGATGATATCCCATTTGTGCTTGATTGGAGACAGAGCTAATGGTCTGGCGGGCGAAGGCAACATGTCGGCACTCTGTTAACGTGCTTTTTTTTTAAATTCTTTATTTCCACAACAATACTAATTATACATTTTAACCCACCTCCTAACATGATTAGTGGGCCATTAATTGATGCATAGAACTGGGTTATAATGCAGCTTGATATTATAGTTATGTTAGTGAACTACTGTTTAAACTACTATAGTATGTTAGTTTTCTACAACAATGGGCAGTTTAGTTTAATCTACTTTATTTAATTGTCTAACCTAGAAATGACTACTAACTACAGCGTCACAGGTGTGCCAGCAAAATACAAACCTACTTAGAATAGCCAGGCTCCACGAGCTAACCCCTTGGAGCATGCCCCTGGCACTGGGCTGGCCAAAGTTAGTATTCGCTGCAGTTTCCTAAATTAATGTCCTAATGTAAGTCCTACTAAATACTAACATAACCTGTGTCATAATCGGTGCTTTAGTCACAATCTGTGGTAATTGACCCCCCCCCCCCTCCCAATCCTGTACGTGGCGGTTTCCAACTGATGGAAGTCGGCCATTCCACGCACAGGCGGTATGGGAATGGGATTAGGTCTCAATCGGTTGGTCTATGAATTGGTACCTACTCTTGGTCCCTCAGGTATTCTGTTAACACTTTCTGTGATACCTCATCTGCCAGAGCATTCAAAGTATGAAAAGTGTCTTCTTGTCTAAGTAGATGGTATGTGTCACTGTTCGGAAGTCTGTCTCGGAGTGTTGTCGCAACATCATTGAAGAGAGGGCACTCGAAAACCACATGGTCGGGAGTTCCCTCTGCCGCGCCACAGTTGCCCTTTTCCCAAACCAACATAGATATGTCGGGTAGGGTTCATGACCAGTGAGAAAATGAATGAGTCCTCGTGTAGGTTCAAAGTATTTCATGCCCCCACGCTCTTTTACGTCAGGTAAGAAGTTTCTTCTTCCTCCCAAGCCCTCTGCCAAAGTTCCTCCCCTCTGTTTCGTATTTCTCTCTTATCCTCCACCCTCACACCCATGATCTCTATTATTTTCTCCCTGTTCCCCTCTTTGGCCCAGTACCACGCCGCTTGCTCGCGTATCTTGATATATAGCGGGCAGAACCCCATTATGACAAACATGCTCCACCCGGTGATGTCCTGTAGGCCCCCATAGATCTCAAAATCATGCTTCTTTGAACTCTTCTCACTGTCATGGCAGGCACGACCCGCGTGAGCTTGTGCGCCCAGACTCCCGAGCCGTAACCCACTACTGAGGTTAGAATACTATTATGATGAAGTTTCATGAGATGAGGAGGGAGGTGAAATCTTTTATGTCCAAAGGAGATGAGATTGTTTAGTAGTTGGAGAGCTCTCTGGGTTACGGTGTCTACGTGTTTCCCGAAGTTCCATCTCTCGTTAATTATGACTCCCAAGTATCGCGTCTCCCGTCGCCAAAGAACTGGCGAGCCATCGATTCTAACATTGGGATTCCTGATTAGCTGACCTTTTAGCAGTAGGTATGTAGATATACACGGAGATATTTTCATCTTTGTGTTTAGGCACCATTGGTGCAGTTTCTCTATGGCCCTTTCGATCTTTGGTTCGATGACCTCTCGGCTGCGACCGCCGACCAGCAGGAGGAGGTCATCTGCGTAGGCTATCACCTCTAGCACTTCTTCACTTTGCTGTAGTCTGTCTAGCAATGGTTCCATATGGATGTCCCAGAAAAGGGTTCCCAGAACAGAGCCTTGGGGACACCCTTTCGTAATTACTTTCCCAATACTCCCGCTAGGGGATGATAGCCATACCTCCCGGTCCTTACAATAGCTCCTCAGACACCCATTTAGCGGCCCTGCACACTCTTTCTCCCGCAGACAGGAGAAGAGCGAAGGCCACCACAGGTTTCCGAAGGCGCCATTGATATCCACCATGATGCCGACGACGTACTTATGCGGTGTTGAGCCACAGACCTCAGCCGCCAGAGCGATAGCATCAGATGCCGACCGCCCCGGCCTGAAGCCGAACTGCCTGTCGCTCATCCCGCACAGTACCCGGTGAGCCGTCAATCTGTCAGGCAGCAGTTTTTCCAGAAGATTCCCGAACAGGTCCAATAGGCAGATTGGCCTGTATTATTTGACTTCGGCCGGGTCTTTTTCTGGTCCCTTTTTTATTATAACTACGTTCGCGGTTTTCCACCTCTTGGGGAACTTCCTTTGTCTGAGGCACTCGTTAAAGAGGTGAGTCAGCGGCGCGATTAACTGGGGTGCCAGAAATTGCACCACCTCAGCCACAATGCCGTCTGGTCCTGGAGCTTTCCCTCTTTTTAGGGACCTTACTTGTGCAGCCACCTCCTCTTCCGAGAAGGGGTAGACTGCCGTGTCGTTGTTGTAATATTCTAGGTCTGTATCTCGCAGTTGCTGCTGGCTTACGGTTTCTCCATCCGCATTGTCGTCAGGCAGCAGGGACCGGAGAAGGACCTCTGCAGTCTCCTGCCAAGATTCCGTCATCCTGCCCCCTGCCTGACTGTTGATAGCTCCAGGGGAGAGCGGATTTTTTCCCTCACTAATTTATAGGGGAGACCCCACGGGTCCAAGGCCAACTGGTTCTACAAGTAGCTCTCCCAGCTACGCATTCTCACTTCACGTAGTTCCTTCTGAAATCTCTGCTTGGCGTCCCTATATTTCAACTGCCATCTTTGCCTTTCCAGCCAGACGACACTGCGCTGGTAGTTCCTCCTTAGCCTCCTGACAGATTGACGTAGTTCCTCTAATTCGGCCGACCATGCTGACCGTGAGGCCGAAATGGCCTTCCTCCTGGTTGGTACAGCGGCCCTCACCGCTATGTGTACTGCGCCCACCAGTTCGTCAGCTCTTTCGCCCACGTCTATGTCTTGATGTACGTGATCTTCCGGTAAGGCAGGGATGTCGCACTCCCTTGCTAGGCGCTCCCAATCTGCTTTGTTATAATTGAATTGTACTTCCCACCCCATGGTCCAGCGGCACTCCATTTCACCTAGAGTGAAGGTTATTAAATTATGGTCACTCGTGGTGGCATTGCTCAAGACTTTCCAGCTCTGTATGAGATTTGCTGCGTTATGAGATGTTAGGGTTACGTCTATGTTCGTGCCCTGTCCTCCTCCTGCTTTGTAGGTAGGAGGATTGCCCGACTTGTTGGCCACCACGAGCTGGGAAGCCATGATAAACTCTTCCACTTTACCTCCGTTTGTATCTCTGGTGCTGCAGTACCACAGGGGGGATTTTGCATTAATGCCAGCTGTTATGACTATCTTCCGTCCCCGCAACGCCGTGGTAACTCTTGCCAGATATTCTAAATGCTGCTCAATCTCGTCTCCGTATTGGAAGTACGTGTTTATGAGAATAATTACTCCCACTGGGAACTGAAGCTCCACGACGTTGCAGTGACTAGTTGTAAATTGTGAGAGCGTGGTGACCCTCAGAAGTTTATTTGTAACTGCTATCGTCGCTCTAGGGTCCTCCCCTCTGCTGACAATTTGCCATGTTGCGGCAGCAAAAGATATTTTTCCAGCTTGGGAGTACGGCTCTTGTAGGCAGAGCACATCCAGTCTCCTCTCCTCCACCTCTGTACGGAGCTCCTGCGTCACAAGTCTGGTATTGTGAGTGTTTAATTGTCCAATGTTGATTTCAGTCGTCATGGGAAGTATGTATGCATGTGGTCGTCTGGCCAGGTCTTACTCCAGTCGAAAGCAATTCGTCCATTTGCCAGTACAGCCTGTTCGTAGATGTCCTGGAGGTCAAACTTCTCACCACGTCTCTCAAAGACTTTTTCAGCAGGTCCCGCAGGGCTCCGGAATCAGTGGGGAGATTCACTGACTTTAGCTGAATTCTGTCCACAGCCTCCATTACCGAGAAAGTTACCTTCCTACCCCCTTCATGTCCTACACGGACCACATGTCGTAAGGCAGTGGCCAGGGTAATCGGCTCTTCCAGCCTGGCCAGTTGCATCGTGTACTCGATGTTGGGGTACACCCTTACCGGGTCCACAGGTGACAATCTGACCACTGGAGTGCTCTGTGTTGTGGATGGTTCAAATGGTTCAAATGGCTCTGAGCACTATGGGACTTAACATCTATGGTCATCAGTCCCCTATAAATTAGAACTACTTAAACCTAACTAACCTAAGGACAGCACACAACACCCAGCCATAACGAGGCAGAGAAAATCCCTGACCCCGCCGGGAATCGAACCCAGTAACCCGGGTCTGTGTTGTGGACTTCAGACTTGCACTTGTGACTGTGTTGTCTTGAATAGGCTGATTTTCTTTAAGTTCTATTGTTAACCGTGTTTGGTTCGAGTCATCGGACTGACCTACAAATCTGCAGTCAGGATGTGTGGGATAACCACGAGAGCGCTCCCGCTGTCATACGAAATCGCGCCCCAGATCGTAACTCCAGCTGTACGTCCAGTGGGTACCGCACGCAAACTGATTGGTTTCAGACCCTCAACTGCGCTCTTCCTAACAAACACACGGCTATGACTGGAATCGTAGCAGAACCAGCTTTCATGAGAAAACACAACAGGCCTCCACCCTGTCCTCAAATGAGCCCTCGCTTGACATCACCGACGTCGCAAATGGCAAATGATTACCATGGGGTCAGTGACTACAGGCCGTCTGTCTCGGAGCTGTCCTTGGAGTAACCGATTTCTAACACTTCTTTGTGTCACTCTGGTGCGAGGAGCTGTGAAATTGCTGCTGCAGGTGAATTACGATGCGCCAAAGCCTTCCGCCGGACACCTTGGTCTTCACATTCGGTAGTGCCAAGTGGCTGTCCGGAGTTCGGACTTCTTGCGACCGTACATTCCCGAGACCTCCGCTGCCAGCAGTCATGTAGCTTACATTTCTGCCCAGTCTTTCCGCAGTTCACAGAAGGAACATCCAGCTTCTCGTAGCCCTATTACGCAACTTCGTTCAAATTCAGTGAGGTTTTGATAACGACGTCTTCGTTGCCTTGAAGGCATTCTTGATTAACATCAACTCACCATGTCCACTCTCAAAGGTAAGTAACGCCCATCACCGTTACAGCTTGTATTCTAAGCAAAGCCGATTTGCATCCTAATAGTGGCACTACTAGGCCCTTTCTTATGATACTGAGTTGAAATTTTAATAGACATCATCTTTCAGATGTATAAACACGCCTAACAACTTCCGTTTATGTCGCACAACTGCCTGGTGTTGTGGTTTTTCCCACCAACGTGTATGCAGGAGTTACAGAAAAAAAAATCTGTGTCAAGAAGGAGGTCAAATATTCGGAGAGGGGGAGGCAAAAATCATGCAGAAGTATGACGGGGATGCGGCCTTTAACGACTCTTATTTACTACTTAAATGAATAAAATCATCCAACAGTGGAGACAAAAGCCACACAGCTTCTTTCAAAACAAAAGGAATAAAAGCCAGATGCTTTACTTTTTGCAGGTGCTTTAGCTCTTCCAGCAACTTGAGAGTGTGACCTGCAGCCCTCTGTACACGATTTATGGATTACATTCGAAAAAGGCAACATGGACTTCAACACCGAAAAACAAAGGTATGGGCTTCTGGGCAAAATACACAGTATAAAGCAAGATCTGTTTGAAAAGTAAAATTAATTTTCGATGGAGTGAACACATTCACACATTTAGACTATAAACAATCCTTTCTGGAAGGAGCAGAACCAACGGTGTCAGATCGGTAAGTCGACCAATGAAAAGATGGCAGGAGAACATCTTAACGAGACCTAACAGATCAAAAAGCCTAATATTTGGAAGGAAAATCATGGTGATGATGATGATGTATAGCGTCATTTCAGGTACTGCCATTATTGGATCAAAAGTTACAACTTGCACAACAAGGTTCAGTGTCCGTACCAACGAAACTTCCCAAATCACGGCATCAGCTGTTAGCTTTTACTGGTACTGAAAAAATATTCTACAAGTTCTAGGTTTGGATCTGATGAAGGAGTAACCGAAACGACGCTATAAATGAAGACGCCTATTAAGCGATCAAAATGGTTTTATGCGCAGAATATTTTCAAGAGTCGCGGACTCATGCGAGAAATCTATTTCTTTCGTAAATGTATTTTAATGACTTGCAAAATAATTCAGTCTCCACTCAGTACAAAAATACAGAAGCTGTAGCGAGAAGTGATATCATGGCTGCACAGACAGGGAAAATACACACATAACGGAGAAAAAATCCGGGAAACAGTTCACGAATATTTTATTCGTAATGGATATTTGAAACACGGGGCAACAGAAACGTGCCGTCTCGGCATTGACATGTGACACAACGCTGCTGTGTTACGTGATACCTGCCTGGAAGGCATATTTAAGAGAAGTAACCAACCGACTCCTGATTCCTTAAAGAATCGAGCTTCCACATAAAAAACCGTTTCTAACATGAGATTACTTTACTAATATATTAATGTGATAATGTTAAAAGTTAAGTTTCGGATTGGTAACCTGTAGACTAATGAAAGTGTCAAAATCAAAGCCGTTATGGTTTTCGTTATTTTCTAGGGTTTTAGGTCAGAAAAAGTTTATAAGCAGTTCGAAATTATGTTCAAAGTTTGTTAGAAGTTGCTAAGTGAACTCACAGTCAAGCACTGGATGACTATAGTCCGTGTAATTTCCGCTCCCTTTCAAAGAAAACTAGTTTCTCAAACATTTAAATGTTTATCACGTCATATCTCCTGAAGTGTATGTCGTACAGTGATATAATCATGAACGTGATATGTGGGGACACAGTCTGCAAAAAGTGTTGTGAATATAGTTAATAGTAATGAAGTAATAAATCAAAAAGTGATGGCAGATGCTGGAGTTTTACTGCACGAACAGCGTAAATCCAGTACGCGATAAAGTTTATTCCATTTGTTATTTTGTTGGGCTTGGCAACGAGAAAATCTTTCGAAAATGTTTGAAAGTATGTGTAAAGAAAGTTGGAAGTTCGTAAGTGCTCTCATTCTCAAATACTGCATGAATATAATCTGTAATTGTCGCGCCATGAGTTACGCTGCCTCAAAATACGAGGCTTATTCGGAAACTACGAATGGAAAAACTAGTAGAAGCCGACCTCGGGGAAGATCAGTTTGGATTCCGTAGGAATACTGGAACACGTGAGGCAATACTGACCTTACGACTTATCTTAGAAGAAAGATTAAGGAAAGGCAAACCTACGTTTCTAGCATTTGTAGACTTAGAGAAAGTTTTTGACAATGTTGACTGGAATACTCTCTTTCAAATTCTAAAGGTGGCAGGGGTAAAATACAGGGAGCGAAAGACTATTTATAATTTGTACAGAAACCAGATGGCAGTTATAAGAGTCGAGGGACATGAAAGGGAAGCAGTTGTTGGGAGGGGAGTAAGACAGGGTTGTAGCCTCTTCCCGATGTTATTCGATCTCTATATTGAGCAAGCAGCAAAGAAAACAAAAGAAAAATTCGGAGTAGGTATTAAAATCCATGGAGAAGAAATAAAAACTTTGAGGTTCGCCGATGACATTGTAATTGAAGTGTTGGCAGAAGAGCCAACACTGTGTTGCTAGAGGAGGCCGAAATGCACGCGTTTAATTACACGCTGACTGGCGTGAGGTCTGGAACAGTTAAGGGAATTAATAGTAGCAAATAAAGTACGTAGTTGATATAATACTTAACTTTAATCCACAATTGGTGTACATCGCTCTTGACGGTACATGTTATAATCTCAATATCAAATGCTATGGCGCCTTGCTAGGTCGTAGCAAATGACGTAGCTGAAGGCTATGCTAACTATCGTCTCGGCAAATGAGAGCGTAGTTGTCAGCGATCCATCTCTGGCTAAGTCGGGTGTACAACTGGGGCGAGTGCTAGTACGTCTCTCTAGAGCTGCCGTGTGGCGGCGCTCGGTCTGCCATCACTGACAGTGGCGACACGCGGGTCCGTCGTATACTAGCGGACCGCGGCCGATTTAAAAGCTACCACCTAGCAAGTGTGGTGTCTGGCGGTGACACCACAGCAAGCACGAAGGCAAAGAATAGAAAGTTCCGCATTGTGCGGCGCAGACCAGCAGGTCTTCCGGCAAGTCTCCTCACTGGAAGCTCAGTGAATGAAGTTAGAATTGTCTTTAATGATGAGTCCTGCTTCGACCTGAGCCCCGACGACCAGCGGAGACGTATCTCTAGACGCCCTGGACAGCGGTGGGGTACCAACCTGACCGCCATCCGCCATACAGCCCGACAGGCAAGACTGCTGGTCCTGGGTGCCATTCCTTTTCGCAGCAGGACCTCTTTGTTTTTGTCATACGCGACACCCTTACAGCGCAGTGATACTTTGACGATACTCTACGCTCCCCGTAGGTGCCCTTCATGGCAAGGCATCCTGGCCTACATTTCAGCAAGTTATTGCCCGCCTGCACACGGCGACAGATTCTACTGCATATTTTCGTGTTTGCTAAACGCAGCCTTGGCGAGAAAGGTAGCCGGAGCTCTCCCCAGCTGAGAACGTTTGGAGCAATGCAGGTTGGTCCCTCTGACCTCCTCGGGATTTTGACCATCTAACATACCAGTTGGACAAAATCTGGCACGTTATCCGCCAGGATGACATGCAACAGCTAAGTGCTAAGTCGAATAGCTGCTTTCATAATCGCCAGAGATGGGCCAACGTGCTATTGACTTCCTCGATTTGTGAAGCTCTTTCTCTGGAATAAGTCATCTAGTCGTTTCGAAATTGTAATAGTTTGTCTGACCACGTACACCACAGCCATCGATATCCTTCCTGGTGCGGCGTTTTTTTTCTTTTCCTTTTTCTTTTTCTTTTTTTTTCTTTCTTTTTTTTGTCTTAGAGTGTATTCAAGCATATATTAGACAACAGTTTTATTAAATGATTATTATGAAAGAAAGTCTTCGGCGTACATTAGAATGCAGTACATGTGAGATACTGCCGATGCTAGGAGAACTGTATTGATAAAGGAAACTACAATTGCAAAGCAGTTTACATCAGATACATAACTATTAAGACGGCATATTTTACGCTTGTTGCTGTTTACACTGATTTTATATTAGTAGCTTAACAGAACAGGAATGGATTTGTTCGGCTCCCTATGCTCGATATGTTACATTTATTCGCGTTTAGGATCAGCGGGCAGTCCTTGCACCTATCGTCGAACCTCTGCAGGTCTTTCTGCATTTCGTTACAGTCAACTAGTTATACAACCTTCACACAATTGAAAGAAAACAGCCCTCGGTCACTATTTTGAACGAATTAATCGGGTTTCAACACTGCTATGTCTTACTCAGAATTTAAATCAAAGAATGGTCTATAACATGATCACAGAATTATGACTAAAAACGTATGACACAGAGTATAAGTATGGAATCATCGTGAAAGACTGGCAGTACTTATGTCATTTATAAAATAACAAATATGCCAGAAGGGCATTAGTCACAAAGATATTTAAGATAAAGGAAACTGTGATGGCGAGCTACTAAAGGCTGCTCGTTACTTGCGTGGTGTAGGTTGCAAAATGGACTGAGGTGCCCGCGTTAACAAATGCGGCCAGATGAACATGGCGCTGCAACGAGCGCGCCATCTAGTAGCCGTAGATACAATTACGCTACTTCACATTGAAATATAGGCAGAAATGATTACAAACAAACAGTATTTGGTACATAATGGAAAGCAATGTTGGTTTGATAGTAGCCTACAACATAACATTTTGTTTACATCAAAGCTTATAACAGTAAGATAAAACATAAAAACATCATTATGAAAATGTAGATAGGAGGAATGACAACTTTTAGAAAGCGATTTGACGTGAAATACAGCCAAGAAAGATTTTATAATTAAAAAACATAGGACTACCTTAGAGGGAAAAGAACATTTCGGAAACTTGCAGAAGGAGACCCGAAGTCAGATATCGAGTAACGGCTTTATACCGTTGAAATTTTTTTTTACGTAGCTGTTGCTAGAATACAAGGTCTACCTGTCAGGAGTCAAAGCAGGAATAGCACAATGGGGTGTAGGGCTTTACATCAGGAAAGAAATGGAACCCAGCGTAGTTGCAATAAGGTATGTAAACGAACGACTGATGTGGATAGATTTGACAGTGTCTAGCAAGAAAATTAGGATTGTGTCAATATATTCGCATTGTGAAGGGACAGATCAAGATAAGATGGATAGTTTTTATGAGGCACTCAGTGATGTAGTTGTTAGAGTAAAGGACAAGGACAGTGTTCTGCTCATGGGTGATTTTAACGCCAGGATTGGAAATCGAACAGAAGGGTATGAAAATGTTATGGGTAAATTTGGAGTGGATATGGAGGCCAACAAGAACGGGAAACAACTCTTGGATTTCTGTGCCAGTATGGGCTTAGTAATCACAAACTCCTTTTTTAAACATAAGAACATTCACCTGTATACTTGGGAAGGCAGGGGAACCAGATCTGTCATTTACTATATAATAACAGATCAGGAATTCAGGAAGGCTGTGACGGATACACGTGTATTCGGGGATTCTTTGCTGACACTGAACATTATTTAATCTGCAGTGAAATTGGGATTGTGAGGCCGAAAGTGCAGGAGGTCAGGTCCATATGTAGGAGGATAAGAGTGGAGAAACTTCAGGATAAGGAAATCAGGCACAAGTACATAACAGCGATCTCAGAAAGGTACCAGTTAGTTGAATGTAGTCAATTACAGTCATTGGAAAAGGAATGGACAAGGTACAGGGACACAGTACTAGAAGTGGCTGAAGAATGTCTTGGAACAGTAGTGTGTAAAAGTAGGATGAAGCAAACAGCTTGGTGGAATGATACAGTCAAGGCAGCCTGTAAAAGGAAAAAGAAGGCGTATCAAAAATGGCTACATACCAGAACCCAGGTAGACAGAGAAAGTTATGTTGAAGAAAGAAACAAAGCCAAACAGATAATTGCAGCATCCAAGAAGAAATCGTGGGAAGACTTTGGAAACAGGTTGGAGACTATGGGTCAAGCTGCTGGAAAACCATTCTGGAGTGTAATTAGCAGTCTTCGAAATGGAGGTAAGAAGGAAATGAGAAGTATTTTGGACAGGTCAGGAAAACTGCTGGCGAATCCTGTGGATGCCTTGGGCAGATGGAGGGAATATTTTGAAGAGTTGCTCAATGTAGGTGAAAATGCGATCAGTAATGTTACAGGTTTCGAGGTAGAATGCGATAGGAATGATGATGGAAACAGGATCACATTTGAGGAAGTGGAAAAAATGGTCAATAGATTGCAGTGCAATAAAGCGGCTGGGGTGGATGAAATTAAGTCGGAACTTATCAAATACAGTGGAATGTCAGGTCTTAAATGGCTACACAGGATAATAGAAATGGCCTGGGAGTTGGGACAGGTTCCATCAGACTGGACAAAAGCAGTAATCACACCAATCTTTAAACATGGAAACAGAAAAGGTTGTAACAACTACAGAGGTATCTCTTTAATCAGCGTTGTGGGTAAAATCTTCTCAGGTATTGTTGAAAGGATAGTGCGAGTATTAGTTGAGGACCAATTGGATGAAAATCAGTGTGGGTTTAGGCCTCTTAGAGGTTGTCAGGACCAGATCTTTATCTTACGGCAAATAATGGAGAAGTTTTAAGAGTGGAACAGGGAATTGTATCTATGCTTTATAGTTCTAGAAAAGGCATATGACAGGGTTCGCAGGAAGAAGTTATTGTCTGTTCTACAAGATTATGGAATAGGAGGCAAACTTTTGCAAGCAATTAAAGGTCTTTACATGGATAGTTAGGCAGAAGTTACAGTTGACGGTAAATTGAGTTCATGGTTCAGAGTAGTTTCAGGGGTAAGACAAGGCTGCCACCTGTCTCCACTGTTGTTCATATTATTTATGGATCATATGTTGAAAACAATAGACTGGCTGGGTGAGATTAAGATATGTGAACACAAAATAAGCAGTCTTGCATATGCGGATGACTTAGTTGTGATGGCAGATTCGATTGAAAGTTTGCAAAGTAATATTTCAGAGCTAGATCAGAAATGTAAGGACTATGGTATGAAGATTAGCATCTCCAAAACGAAAGTAATGTCAGTGGGAAAGAACTATAAACGGATTGAGTGCCAAATAGGAGGTACAAAGTTAGAACAGGTGGACGGTTTCAAGTACTTAGGATGCATATTCTCACAGGGTGGCAACATACTGAAAGAACTGGAAGCGAGGTGTAGCAAAGCTAATGCAGTGAGTGCTCAGCTACGATCTACTCTCTTCTGAAAGAAGGAAGTCAGTACCAAGACTAAGTTATCTGTGCACCGTTCAATCTTTCGACCAACTTTGTTGTATGGGAGCGAAAGCTGTGTGGATTCAGGTTACCTTATCAACAAGGTTGAGGTTACGGATATGAAAGTAGCTAGGATGATTGCAGGTACTAGTAGATGGGAACAATGGCAGAAGGGTGTCCACAATGAGGAAATCAAAGAAAAACTGAGAATGAACTCTATAGATGTAGCAGTCAGGGCGAACAGGCTTAGATGGTGGGGTCATGTTACACGCATGGGAGAAGCAAGGTTACCCAAGAGACTCATGGATTCAGCAGTAGAGAGTAGGAGGAGTCGGGGCAGACCGAGGAGAAGGTACCTGGATTCGTTTGAGAATGATTTTGAAGTAATAGGTTTAACATCAGAAGAGGCACCAAAGTTAGCACTGAATAGGGGATCATGGAGGAACTGTATAAGGGGGGCTATGCTCCAGACTGAACGCTGAAAGGCATAATCAGTCTTAAATGATGATGATGATGATGATGAGCTGTTGCTGTAAGTTAAGGATGAGGCTATCCTTTCGAGCAAAATGCTTGAAAATCTGTATTTCTTCTAGAATATCTAGTCTACGCCATTTCTTTTCGGCGTGCAATATGTTACTATCGCAGATGGCTTTAGTTGAATGACCTGTAATTAGAAGATGGTTGGCAAAAGACTAATTTTGGGGGCTAGTGCCATTTTTTCTTAGCAATTGTTCTTTATACATCACTACCAGATATACTCCGGTCGCAGGTTCGAATCCTGCCTCGGGAATGTATGTCCTTAGGTCAGTTAGGTTTAAGTAGTTCTCAGTTCTACGGGATAGCTGACCTCAGTGCTTGGGGCCATTTGAACCATTTGGTTGGCAGAGCCACAACCTCGCCTGTGCTTGCACCGCTTCGTCAATATCAAGGCAAACTCCTCCAAGGCGTTCTTTAAATGTGGGAAACAGATGAAAATCGGATGGGGCCAAATCGCGACTGTACGGAGGTTGGTCGACGACAGAAAACCCAAGGTATCGGAGTGTTGGACATGTCTGTGCTCGAATGTGGTCTGGTACTGTCATGCAGAAGCAGCGGCGATACTACCATCTCCATAACCATCCCATCATCTACGTTCTCACTCTGCAGCGGAGTGTGCGCTGATCTGAAACTTCCTGGCATGTTAGAACTGCCGGCCGGGGTGGCCGAGCGGTTCTAGGCGCTTCAGTCACGAACCGCGCGACCGCTACGGTCGCAGGTTCGAATCCTGCCTCGGGCATGGATGTGTGTGATGTCCTTAGGTTAGTTAGGTTTAACAAGTTCTAAGTTCTAGGGGACTGATGACCTCAGATATTAGGTCCCATAATGCTCAGAGCCATTTGAACCATATTAAAACTGTGTGCCTGACCGAGAATCGAACTCGGATCCATTGCCTTTCATGGGAAAGTGCTCTAACTGACTGAGTTACCCAAGCACGACTTACTACCCGTCCTCACAGCTTCAATTCTGCCAGTACCTCGTCTCCTACCTTCCAAACTTTACAGAACCTCTTCTGCGAGCCTTGCACAACTAGCACTCCTGGAAGATATTAGCCATAGCCTGAGGGATGTTTCCAGAATGAGAAGTGGTTAGAGTACTTGCGCGCCAGAGGTAAAGGTCCCGAGTTCGAGTCTCGGTCGGGCACACAGTTTTCATCTGTCAGGAAGTTTCACCTACGTTCTGCTCCCCGCGGAGTGCGTGCTTCACTAGGCCAAACATATGAAAACGGGAAGGTGCAAGATCCGGGCTGTAAGGAGGATGAGGAAGAACAGACCGATGAAGTTTCGTGAGCGCTTCTCGGGTGCGCAGAATGGTGTGAGGCCTATAGTTGTCTCAGAGAAGGTGAAATTCGTTTGCATTTCTCGCATGTCATTTCTTCAGCTTCCTCGGAGTAGCACAATACACTTCATAGTTGATCATTGTAACACGAGGGAATACATCAAACAGAATAACCCATCAGAGTCACAGAATACTGTCGCAATGATTCTTCCGGTTCAGGGTACAGTTTTGATTTCTTTTTCTTTGGAGGAGTGGTGCTGTGACGCCACTGCATATATTTCTGTGACAATATTCGACAACTACTGTTACGATCGGTCCCGAACGACGCAATAAATTCCGCACAAATAATCCTTCGTTGCTCTTTACGGTGCTCTGTTAGGCGGTGAGGTATTCAATATGCACCGCTACGGTCGCAGGTTCGAATCCTGCCTCGGGCATGGATGTGTGTGACGTCCTTAGGTTAGTTAGGTTTAAGTAGTTCTAAGTTCTAGGAGAGTGATGACCTCAGAAACGAAGTCCCATAGTGCTCAGAGCCATTTTAACCATTTTTTTTTATTCAATGGGCACACACCTTTAAGTTCTGCGATTGCTGTGAGAGAGTGTCAACACTATCAAAAGAGATGTCCAGTTGCGAAGCGAGGTGTTTGATTTTCGTCCATCGGTCACCTCGAAAGAGAGTGTCCGCACGTTCCAACACTGCAGGAGTCAGAGCTGTGTGCGGCCAGCCGGCACGCGGGAGATCAGACATTGGCGTGACTTTGTTGCGATGAAGGCAGGTGCCACGCCCAACGACTCATCCTGCTTTTGTTAACTGGGAGATGTCTGTAGACATTTTGCAGAAGCATCTCTGAATACCTACACGATTCTTTGGTTTTCTGCCAAAAGAAACTCAGTAAGAGCTTCCTGCTTGGAGCGTACCTCCGGTACGGACCCCAATTTGAAGGCTACGCATAGCGCCGCCACGTATGGTAACTTCACGGAACCATAAGGGCTGAAGCGGGGAACAAATGTGTTGCCTTACTTATAGAACGCCCCTAATACAATTCGTTGGCCTCTTGCGTCAGACGGTTGTAAATATGTAGACATGAAAGTCTTTTCGGGTTTGCTGCCGGATCCTAAAATCAACTTGACTCGATATTTCGGCGATCCAACTGTTCGCCATCTTCAGGAAATGCTGCTTCTGCTGATGAATCCCGCTGAGAACTGACGCAAGATAGCAATTCGACGTCCTATATAGGCCACCGTTCAGTACACGGCGCATGCGCCGCCCATCACGATTTCTGCCTTACAAAACAGGGAGGTGGCGCCGCCCTTAGTGAAACATTGCCGGCAGCGATATATCGCAATCCATGCCGAACCGAAGAACGTTCAGTTTTGATGCGAGATAATACGGGATTCCACGTTTTCCTCTTAGCAGAACGTGTACTGAACGGTGGCCTATATAGGACGTCGAATTGCTATCTTGCGTCAGTTCTCAGCGGGACTCATCAGCAGAAGCAGCATTTCCTGAAGATGGCGAACAGTTGGATCCCCGAAATATCGAGTCAAGTTGATTTTAGGATCCGGCAGCAAACCCGAAAAGACTTTCAAGATTTATTACGCCGGGAAAGCCTACGTAATTACATGTAGACATGAAGAATACAGATGTACAATGTTAATAATAACGTTTGTTTTATTTAAAAAAGCTTTATGAGTTTTCACGTTAAGAAGTGCGGAGGCCTTATTTTACAGCACCCCCTCGTCATATATTGACTGTCCCCCAGCAGCAGGTCCGCCTGTTCGTTGAACACGTTCGCCTGTGGTGTTGGCAGGTGGGCAGTGCCTCAAGGACGTGCGCTTCCGCGTGCAGCCGGCGGTGGTGGAGCGCGGCCGGCCGGCTTCCCTGCTCTGCGAGTACGACTTGGAAGGCGCGCCTCTGTACGCCGTCAAGTGGTACCGCGGCCGGCTCGAGTTCTTCCGCTACTCGCCGAGCGAGCGGCCCGTCTACAAGATCTTCCCCTTCCCCGGCATCTCAGTCGACGTAAGTACGCGCTCGCTTCAGCTCGCTCTGTCTGACCCCTGCAGGTGCGCCAGGGGCCAGGCCGTTGCCGAATTCCGCTGCGGCGCAACAGGTTGACAGCCAGAGCCTAGCCGAAGCAGTGCGCGGCTGAGATACCGTAAACCTGGGACCAGGCGAACGATTTCTTTCCACAACGGAAGGCACGTGTTCCGCTACTGAGTCTACCTCATTAGAGATGGGCAAAACTGTTCTTTTCAGAGATCGGATCAGAACTGTTCACTCCCTGAAATGAATTAGCTCTTCTTCATGACTCACCACTCATTTACAATAGAAAATAAATGGAAGGCAAATTGCCCTTTAAACTTGGTTTATTCCAGTACTATACCTATATTTTGATCTTATTTGATCCTATTTTGAAGTAACACAGATAATGAGTAAGAATTTTGTATTGTTTATTGAAATTTCCATGATATGACAAAGTTTTTGATTATTGATTTATTTTGCACTATCGTGGTTTTTTGGGTGATCGGAAAATGTTGTAGCTTGAGATTTACATTAACAATATATTTGGCTATAATGTATTAAAATTTCATTAACCTCATACAAATACATCGCAAGCCATATATTTTTAAAGTGAACGTTTCCTTCCGAAGATGCCTAAAATTGCAAAACCGTACCAGAATAAGAAAAAAAAATATAAATTTGACTGTAAAACGAAAGTGGTGCATATAGCCTTACGCAGAATAAAACAAGGAAAATATTGGTGTATCACATTTTGCGATACGTTTATCGGTTCACTCGTAATTAAAGTGTAAATTCGAGTATCCATAATAAAAATCCTATAGTAAGCGGAGTCGTCAGGAACCTAATCTGATCAGTTTAAACAAATAAAAACAAAATAAAAACAAATGATGTATACATAACATAATAATGTAATATACATAGCGGTATTACTACGAAGAAGAATATCCAGTAGAGACGAACTCCGATGCAGAAGCACTGAGTCGAGCAGGTCGAGCCGTGAGCTGTATTACTGCGTGAGCTAAGATGGCAGAGACTAGAGTGACACCTGAGTTGCTTTGCTCAACGCTCTGGCTAGAGTCGAGAACGCTGGGGTGAGCGTTGAGCGGGCGAGTTCCGAGGGTGGGGGGAGCGGTGAACGGCCACCACTCACCCGCTCCGAGACAAATCGTCCGTTCCCTTGCGAGCAGGTTGTTGCAAGTAGTTCCTATGTTATCCGCTAGGTGGCTCTCTGTCCTGCTGCTCGCATCAACTGCCCAGAGGGCAGGACGTGTGACTCAAACGATCGCCGACAGAGTGCAATGTGAAGTTAAGCTGCGCCAGACACTGCACGCGGCAGACGACGCACAGAGACGGCACGGCATATGTGAAACACAAAATCCAATGGGGCACTGCACAATGCAGGCAGCCAAGGTAGAAGCAGGGCAGAGGCCGGCACTGGCTGTGTTTTGTGGCGTGTACTGTGCTGTGAACAGCAGAGGCGCTGCTGATATGCTCCGTCTCTCTCTCTCTCTCTCTCTCTCTCTCTCTGCCGTGGGAAACGTTTGGAGCTACCGTTCTTTTTTTCTGAATCACTGATTGTTCACTCCTTTGAAAGATTCAACTCTATGAATCAGTTCAAGAGCGGATCCCCCATCTCTATACCTCATCCAATTTTGTGGAACTATTCGATGAAAAAAAATTATTGTTCCACATCTTGTAGGCCCACAGTGCAGCTCTATAATGGACTGACTTTTCGGTATTGCCCATAAATATTATTATTCAAAATTTAGACAACATTGTCTTGATTAAAACAATAGCCGATATCACAATAACATTTGTTTATTACTACCGGTTTCGGCTTATGTTAAAGCCATCTTGAGACTTTTAGGCCCTCTATGCCTGGCGGTGCAGCTCCTCGATTCTTTACGTGATGCCACACTGTGCACGATCGTAGTATCATGCGAAGAACCGAGGAGCCGCCAGCACCAGCCATGTTGTTGTTGTCTTCAGTCCGAGACTGGTTTGATGCAGCTCTCCGTGCTACTCTAACCTGTGCAAGCCTCTTAATCTCCGAAAAAAACTGCAACCGACATCTTTCTGAATCTGCTCAGTGTATTCATCTATTGCTCTCCCTCTTGGCCAGCCAGACTGGCCGAGCGGTTGTAGGCGCTTCAGTCTGGAACTGCGCGACCGCTACGGTTGCAGGTTCGAATCCTGCCTCGATCATGTCCTTAGGTTAGTTAGGTTTAAGTAGTTCTAAATTCTAGGGGACTGATGACCTCAGATGTTAAGTCCCATAGTGCTCAGAGCCGTTTGAACCATTTGCTCGGAGCCACTTGAACAATTTTTTCTCCCTCTATGCTTTTTACCCTCCACGCTTCCCTCCAATACTAAATTGGTGATCCCTTGACGCCTCAGAACATGCCCTACCAATCGATCCGTTCTACTCAAGTTGTGCCACAAATTCCTCTTCTCCCCAATTCTCTTCAGTTCCTCCTCATTAGTTAAGTTACATATCAATGTAATCATCAGCATTCTCCTGTACCACCTCACTTCGAAAACTTCTATTCTCTTCTTGTCCGAACTATCTATCGTCCGTATTTCACTTCCATACATAGCTACACTCCTTACAAATACTTTCAGAAGGGGCTTCCTAACACTTAAATCTATATTCGATGTTAACAAATTTCTCTTCTTGAGAAACGCTTTCCTTGCCATAGCCAGTCTACATTTTATATCCTCTCTACTTCGACCATCAGCAGTTATTTTGCTTCACAAATAGCAAAACTCATTTACTACCTTAAGTGTCTCATTTCCTAATCTAAATCCCTCAGCATCACCTGATTTAGTTCGACTACATTCCATTATCCGCGTTTTTCTTTCGTTGATGTTCATCCCGTATGGCACCACCCATTGGGGGCCCAAAAATATCTCAGGATGGCTTTCACATAAGCCGAAACCAGTAATAATAAACAAATGTTATTGCTATCTCGACTGTTGTAATCATCAAATATCTTTATACTTCGAAATTTTCTAACTCACTGCAGATATTTCGGGGGAGTTTACATTTGATGCATTTTAGGTCATACATTGCTGCATATGAAAGGTGGCTGACATACAACTGCCCGCATCTCGTGGTCGTGCGGTAGCGTTCTCGCTTCCCACGCCCGGGTTCCCGGGTTCGATTCCCGGCGGGGTCAGGGATTTTCTCTGCCTCGTGATGGCTGGGTGTTGTGTGCTGTTATTAGGTTAGTTAGGTTTAAGTAGTTCTAAGTTCTAGGGGACTTATGACCACAGCAGTTGAGTCCCATAGTGCTCAGAGGCATTTGAACCATTTTGACATACAACTGTTGTCTGTGGAGGATGAGAAAGAGTTTAGGCTCCAACTTCCCGTGAACAACGAGGTTATTAGAGACGGAGCACAAGCTCGGACTACGGCAAGATGAAGAAGGAAAGTAGCCATGCCCTTTCAAAGGAGCCATCCCGGCATTTGCCTTAAGCGGGTTTTAGGGACATCACTTATAACCTAAATCAGGATGGCCAGACACGGGGTTTGAACCGTCGTCCTCCTGAATGCGAGTCGAGTACAGTGTGCTAGCCACTACAATACGCCGCTCGGTTTGTTTTTTGAATCAGATAGGTGACATGTACTAGTGGCTGGCCGCTATGGGCTCCAACACATCACACCTGAAGCTATGGCCGCGTGCTATGTGGAGCTATTGCTTGTGTTTCTCTTTCCTATGTGATTCATGATGTCGGTTGCAGTCAGTATCTGAATTTGCGTTGTATTAAGAATTATTTTCATTTTAATACCAGAAATATGTAATAGCTTATCCATTGGCAGATTTAGCTATATACTGTATGCTGCGTACTGCATAACTATGTGAGACAAATGGCCACCAGCTTGAGACATATTAACCGCGAGTGAATATGACCCTGCCACAAACTTTGATGAAAGAAGAAATGTATCACCAAATACAAACAGACGTACAATGGCTAATTTTTTTGTAAGTGATACTGGTAAATTACCTCGATCGGACAGCAAAATCTGAGCTGTTAATAAGCCAGAATGTAAACTGCCATATGCATTTACGTTCACATGTACAAGTTCGTTAATTTGTCATTTTCCGTAACTGTACCTCTATATCTGACTGAAATACAGAGAGGTGTGTTACGCCATTTTTGAGTTACTTGGCATTAAAAAAAAGCCAAATAAGTCGTTGTGCTCACAAATTCAAGCGCCTGTACTTGCAAAATGCGGTAATGCCCAGACATCTGTGAATCAGTGCGTTACTACTTGTTCGAATTCCAGTTAAAATTTGCCTTTTTCGGATGTGATAAATTTCAGCTATGTGACCAAAAGCATTCAGTATAATGAAACCAAACTAATAACAAATTTGGCAACAGTCTATGGCTGGCTGCTTGTATTTTCGCTCGCAGCGACCTGAGTGGACAACTGCAGTGCAAAATAATTAACTCGGAAACGCAGCGAGGTATCGAATTTTCTTTTAGCAGTTATTTGTCGGCGTGCATACTTTGGGAAATCTAGAAATAATTCACGGCGAATGTCATGCAGTGAAGTTGAAACGTCCCCTTAGAACAATTATACAAGACTGTGCTTAAACTGACACACATTGTTTTTTAGCGCAACGCAATCTGACTTTCAAAAATCCCTACAAAAGAATGGCCCTGACTAACATTAAACTATACCTTTCACAAATAACTTACCTCACAAAAATCTTCATTACTCGAACTACTGCAATACAGCGAGCGCCACTATTGCCAGCTAAATAAAAGATTTAAACTACAGAAGGCACTAACTACTGATAGGGATAGTTAGCAAATGAAAGATATTAATAGAGAACAAACAATGTATTTACCTTAATAGTCATAATATATATAGCAGTTCATCACAAATTACAAAACTCCGCCACTGCTGGCGGCTCACCTCCAACTGCGCAACGCTACGCGCTGTTCACATCCAGCTGCCGCTGCCCAACACTACAATGGCAGACAACAATGCAAACTAGCCACAGACTGCACACAGCACAGCCAGTGATTTTCATATAGTGCGCTACGTGGCATTGCCAATATAAAAATCTAAACAGCCTACTTACATAGCCCCCATGCTCCCCACAAAAAATTTTACAAATTGTTTTGGCCAGTGGCCAATAATGATTTGATAAAATTTTTCATAATTACACTAACAAAGATATCCAATGCACACACTTATTGATACAATGTTGGTCAAAAGCTAAAATTTTCTCACAGTCCATAAAGACAGTCCAGATTGTTCATCACAGTAAAATTTCAGTGTTTTTTTTTTCAAAGTCTGAGCAGTACAAGACAATGCACACGGAAGTAGTGGATTTCCATGCAGTCTTGAAGAAGTAGTGTTGTCCTTCCAACTGAAAGACAGTGCTGACTCTTGACATGCTGACAGGTAATGGGCCACAACAGAGCAAACCCACAGCAGAGTCATTCGACCTTTTGAAGAAGATTGGTAGGTATGTAAGTAGGCTGTTTGTGTTTTCTTTATGTAAGTAGGCTGTTTATGTTTTATTATCGGCAACGTTACGTAGCGCTCGGTATGAAAATCACTGGCTGTGCTGTGCGCAGTCTGTAGCTAGTTTGCATTGTTGTCTGCCATTGTAGTGTTGGGCAGCGGCAGCTGGATGTGAACAGCGCGTAGCGTTGCGCAGTTGGAGGTGAGCCGCCAGCAGTGGTGGATGTGGGGAGAGAGATGGCGGAGTTCTGTAATTTGTGATGAACTGCTATATATATTATGATTATTAAGGTAAATAAATTGTTTGTTCTCTATTAATATCTTTCATTTGCTAACTATCCCTATCAGTAGTTAGTGCCTTCTGTAGTTTGAATCTTTTATTTAGCTGGCAATAGTGGCGCTCGCTGTATTGCAGTAGTTCGAGTAATGAAGATTTTTGTGAGGTAAGTTTTTTGTGAAAGGTATAGTTTAATGTTAGTCAGGGCCATTCTTTTGTAGGGATTTTTGAAAGTCAGATTGCGTTGCGCTAAAAAACATTGTGTGTCAGTTTAAGCACAGTCTTGTATAATTGTTCTAAGGGGACGTTTCAAAGTAACGTTCCTGTTTCTGTTCTTTTATTATTCGGTTCTTATGTTCCGAATATAAGCCGTTTTCCCTACTACCACCCTGTCGATTTTCTCTGTATTTCGAGAACACACTGTATAAGGTATTTGAGGACACAAACATGGAACGGAGATCACAGCAGTGTCTGCTGTCAACTATCCACTTGGTTGCCAGCAGTGGTTGCATGGTGTCAGTTGGCCCCCTGGGCCACTGCTACGACAGTGCGTCGGTTTACATCACCAGCTGCCCTTCCGTAAGCATTCCGCTAGTGTGATCCCATCCTAAAGGTGAGATTACACCTGTGTGTCTGTATTTGCCTCAGGCTCCTAGACGAGAGACATTAGTCTTTCTGGACATGTGTGCATGCATGACGCCATTGACAGCTAGAAGGTACCACGCAAGCTATTCCAGTGATCAAGGTGTCCGCTTTGCTGCAGCAACTGCTGCGGCAGCCGGTACGTTTTGGGATGAAGAAGAAATCCTAGAATAAAGTACAGGTACTGAGCTAATTAACGCTATTTTGCGTAATGCGTCTGTGGGCGTGATGAAAGAGATAGGATGGCAAGACATATTGTGCACAAGCGGTACCTCATCCTATTTGTCACCGATAACGAAAGAAATTAGAGGGACGTCATGCCAGTTGCAACATTGTTAGCTCTTACACTTAGAATTCATGCTACCAGGGACAAGCATCCCAGCTGAAAACTCCAGTTAAAGATATGTACTAGATCAAAATGTAACATCATCTCACAAGTTTTCAGGGTTGTGTTGGATTCCCTGGAAAACTACGTTGAACCAAGTCGATGGCCAATTAAAATTTCTTTCCCTGGAAAACGAAACAATTTTTTTTTCTTTTTAACATTTACAGTAAATGCACATTTGCGTGTCAATGGGGGTGAAATGATGATGATTAGGACAACACAACACCCAGTTCCTGAGCGGAGAAAATCCCCGACCTAGCCGGGAAACGAATCCGGGCCAGTAGGTTTGACATTCTGTCGCCCTGACCACTCAGCTACCGGGGGCGGACAATATTTACTGTGAGTAGTTCACAAACTGTGAGTATATGTTTATTTCTGAACATGCAATACCTTAGAAGTATATAGAAACAAACAGCTGAGAGGTTAATAGCTATCCTTTTTTACATTTGAATCAGTGAAATCCCACCATCTGTGGTGTGCGTGCGAGCGTGTGTGTTTGTGTCTAAGTGTGTGTGCCAACGACTGAGCTAGCGTCTATTTTGTCAAAAGCGTTTACTTGCATGTATTAGTTTCTTTTTTTGATCAACTTCAACGTCCAAACTAGAGATTTTGAAATGAGGTGGGACTTCCCGCACTGTTTGTTGTCTTTCAACGGCAAAAATATGAATCAGCAGTTCAACCTCAACGTCCAAACTAAAGATTCTGAAATGAGGTGGGACTTCCCGCACTGTTTGTTGTCTTTCAACGGCAAAAATATGAATCAGCAGTAGCCATACCACGATTTCATTTATCCTGCATTTGCTCTATTCGATGCGGAGTGTTTATGAATCAAGGTGGCTCGTAAAGGAACTGGGACGGCTTAGTCACATCAAAGGATCCGGAATTACTTTTTCAACATATATTCGTTGGAGTTACGACAGATTACACTTTCTTTTGTACAAGCATAACTTTACTGTTTCCATGTTATACTTGTTTGTGAGGGAATGTAGGAAGTCGTTCCGATACAGTCTGTCTTTTATAGTTCTCAGAATTAACCACCAAAAACAAAGAAATACATGATAACACTCTTCAAATCCAATGTGGGTGTTGTTAGATCACCCAACCAAAGCGCTCTATCGCAGAGCAAATTTGAGAGCGCGCAAGAAATTGCGTCGTCCGACAGTGATGGTTGTTAAAACATAGCACGAGACGGACAGAACTGCTGACAGGGGCACAGCTGTGGCACGTGTCTACAGACTGAGGTGTTGCTACGCTTGTACAGTGTGGCGCGCGAGCACGGAACAGAGGCATGACGTCACTTAGCATTGTTGCCTCTTCGTGGAACGGCCGATCACGCATAGTGCGTACAGGACATCGCAGTGAACTCACGCCAATGAAATTGTGCGCCGGACATGGACTCAACCAGGATGTTCCGCTATACGCGAGTTGTCGACTTAAGCGCTTCGGCTATCCGATTACGACTCGCGGCCCAACCTAAAGTTCGATATGTGGTCGTCCAAGTGTCATACATGTCGTAAATCCCGTTGATGATATTCCAGAACAGGGGAGATATTTTATTTGAAAGTCTCAGGCGCTTTATGGACCGATAAACACGAAGTGAATGTGTTATTAAAATGTACGATGCAACGCTCCTTTGGCCCCATCTTCTGGGACATAACAATCGAAATCCTCCTACAACTTTAAGATGAGGATGACAAGTCAGACGGAATTGTCGCCTATGCAGATGACCTACTAGTTGAAGCCATTGCAAACAATAGGCCACAGCTAGAAGAGAAAGACAGAGGAATACTACAAACAAGTACACAGTGGTGCCGTAACAACAAACACAGGCTAGCTGAAAACAAAAGAACATAGTCCTAGACATTACTGAAAGGATTAGACCAAAGGAACCCTTCAGTTAAAATAGGGGGCACAAAAATCAAACGAACACATGTTACCTGCTATGTTGGGGTGCACATAGGTGATAAATTGTATTTCCACGAACACGTAAGGTTAACAACAGACAAAGCAGAAAAAATACTACATAAACCGGTGTGGTCATATTGATACTCATCTTATCAGTACTCAGCTACGCAGCTAGCACGTGGGCACACTGACTGAACCTGATCACCAACAAAGCATCAGTCAGACAAGGGCAGAGACGTGTCGTGCTTAGGCTATCCGGAGCTTCTGGCACCACCTCAGTGGATACACTGTATGTGGTGCTCGGATTAAGCCCCATACATATCACGATCAAATACAGGGATGCAAGATACTGGTTAAAGATGGGGAGACTAGATAAGGAACCTACAATAACTGGTGTACCGATATAGACGACATGTCACCTTAAAAATTGACGTTTGGATATATGGCAAGGTGAGTGGAATGTAAGTGCCTGGCATAAGAGAGCGGTTGAGAATGAAATTTATCGATCCCAACAGCAGTATGGTACAGTTCTTAACCTGACACCGACCTTATCCCACGCGCTTCAGCCGCACGACTCTGAGACAGACACCTACATGCACATACAGAGCACACTGTCTTCTTCCGCAGGCAGTACGCGAACAATAGACATACGTGACACAGAAACAGACATACATAGATACACAACAATAACAGACGAAGAGCAATGGGCACAACTAAACGCACTGACAAAGAGTATTTTGGAAACAACAGATGAAGAGTACCTGCGGACGCAACATAACAGACATGCCTGCATGCATCATAGCAACAGTCTCCAGAAGGTGCACAGCGACACTCATAGTGACAATGAAAACAGTGACACTGAAGAGGGACAGGAGGAGGAAGACGTGCTGTACAAGTAAATAAGCTGAAACGTCCCCTTAGAAAAATAGTACAGGACTGTGCTTAAACTGACACACAATATTTTTTTAGCGCAACGCAATCTGACTTTCAGATATCCCTACAAAGGAATGGCCCTGACTAACATTAATCTATGCCTTTCACAAATCACTTACCTCACCAAAAATCTCCGTTACTCGAACTACTGCAATACAGCGAGCGCCACTACTGCCAGCTAAATAACAGATTCAAACTACGGAAGGCACTAACTACTAGTAGGCATAGTTAGCAAATGAAAGATTTTAATAGAGAACAAACAATGTATTTACCTTAATAGTGTTGAAAAACCATAATATACATAGCAGTTCATAATATCCAGTATTAGAAATTTCAAGACTCCGCCATCTCTCTCCCCACATCCACCATTGCTGGCGGCTCACCTCCAACTGCGCAACGCTACGCGCTGTTCACATCCAGCTGCCGCTGCCCAACACTACAATGGCAGACAACAATGCAAACTAGCACACAGACTGCACACAGCACAGCCAGTGATTTTCATATAGAGCGCTACGTAACGCTGCCAATAAGAAAACATAAACAGCCTACTTACGTAAAGAAAACATAAACAGCCTACTTACAAAGCATAAGGTGTGGGCGCTCTAGTCAAGAGACCAACAAACTCTTTGCACGGATTAGCACGTAATGTAAATACATTGGATTAGCAGTACGTAGGATTAGCAATACTATTTCTCTACTAGTAACCAAACTTTTTTGTTGTGACTGGTAGTCAACAGCTCGAAGAAACGATTGCGAGGTATTCACCGCCAGTCACAATCGTTGATGGCACTAAAAAGTCTCTCCTCTCTATCATGTCACCTTTTTAAATTCTTCATAAATAACAGTCTTTTATTTACATTTCATCCTTGAATTGTTCTTTGTAGAATGTTGTAGATGAAAACAAAAGAAAGGAAAACTATAAAAAAGTTGAAAAACGAAAACTGTAAGATGTACGATATATCAGGTAATAGACCTATAATTTGTCAATGAATAAATGAATGTCCAAATGAACATAGCATCGTATTTCTTCACAACATAGGCACTGCAGTTTCGTATTAGGTGAGGTGGTGCAAACACTATGATACGAAACTGTAGACTTTCACGGCCGGAAATGTCATGTCCATTATAATTATCCGGGCTGTTATGCCGTGGTCGGTTGATGAATTCTGTGTCAATTCCCAACGTTTCGTCCCCGTCTGCGGAGGGCATCTTCAAGGGGGTCTGTAGCTCGATGGAAGGTCCAACACACACACTGGTTCGCTACTGACTGTAGCGAGTAGTGAGCCAGTGGGTGTGTTGGACCTTCCATCGAGCTATAGACCCCCTTGAAGATGTCCTCCGCAGACGGGGACGAAACGTTGGGAATTGACACAGAATTCATCAACCGACCACGGCATAACAGCCCGGATAATTATAATGGAAACACTATGATAACCGACTGAAATTGCTCCAAACAAAATCTTCTTCAAAGTAGTGGATATTTTACGACACCGTGTGAGTACACCTACCAATCTGTTTCTCACAAACTCCGCGTTGCGGCTGTGAGGAGCTGTTCAGAGTCGACCGACCGGAATGGTGATCTCTACCATGCATCACCTGTGTCCAACTGAAGTAGCTCCTGAACTAACATCAGAAGATTGAGGCCTTCCACCAAGGAAAACACCCTGGAAGTTCGGAGAATCGAACACGGATCCTCTGCATGGCAAGTCTGAGACCCTGACCAATCAACCATCTGGGCTCATTAAGAAACACGTCATAATTACTGGCCAAACATCTCCATCCATGATCGCTGAACCAGACGTAGAGTCAACGTACACTCTTCATGATACAATAAGCATAAAACTAAAAACATTATTTGCTATCACGGAAAAAACTGAAACCTATAATAAATTTTAGAGATTACACTACAGCAAAATTATTTAATTTCACCTAAGCAGTATACAGTAAACGATTACCTACAGGGCAGAGCCAAGGATTTTGTGAAAATGTGAGTGAAGTAAATAACGATAATCAACTTCGTCTGTTCACAACACACTTTGGCGCTGTAACTTTTTTTTTCGGAAAGCCTTTCAGCGAACTGAAGTGCACAATACTGACATCTCAACATCATTCTGAGCCCAACATTTCAACTGGCTGGTGTGGCCGAGCGATTCTAGGCGCTACAGTCTGGAACCGCGAGACCACTACGGCCGCAGGTTCGAATCCTGCCTCGGGCTTGGATGTGTGTGATGTCCTTAGGTTTAAGTAGTTCTAAGTTCTAGGGGACTGATGACCTCAAAAGTTAAGTCCCATAGAGCTCAGAGCCATTTTTGAACCAACATTTCATTACCTGTGCAGTGATGTTATTTCTCAGGAAGTTCAAAGGTATTGTGCGTACACGGATTGGTGTTGAGAAATTACTAAACAATGTTAGCACGAACTTTTTACATTACGTAATAGAGTGTGCGTAATGTGTATTGTGTCTCCGGTGATTCATGCCCGGACGCGAATGATTAATATTCTCTGCAAGTAAGTGCAAAGAGAACACTATTGATCCAGGGATGCGCGAGGAATCGTATACAACTTTCGTCATAGATTTCTGACAGTTGACCACTGTCCACAAAACTGGTTCAAATGGCTCTGAGCAGTATGGGACGTAGCTGCTGAGGTCATAAGCCCCGTAGAACTTAGAATTACTTAAACCTAACCTAAGGACATCACACATATCCATGCCCGAGGCAGGATTCGAACCGGCGGCTGTAGCGGTCGCGCGGTTCCAGACTGTAGCGCCATTGTCCAGAGATTAGAACATATTTTGATAGTGTAGTAACGAAGAAGAAGTGAGTAATACAGAGCGTAGGGATTTTTGATTTTTCCCCAGGCACGTTTTATAGGTTCTATTCGTCGTGTCACTCCGCATAGAGTTATACATTTCGAAACAGCTAAAACGATAGTCATATTTCAGCTAAGCTACTGATACTTGTGCATCAAACAGCGACCACTTAGATAAAGTATACTCTTTATTATACATGATGCCTTAGTTATTATTGTTGTTATTACTATTACTGTTATTGTTATTATTATTATATACCGACTTAGTTATTCATACATGGCTGCAATGTATGCCTGACAATGGAGAACCCGCTACAGATATCCTTCAGATACAGTCCAAACTTCGCAGAGTGGCAGAACAGAAGGATGAAAATAAAGGAACATCTCTTTTGGTTTGTAAGCCAACACAATAGCTTCCTAGAAATTGAGGGTGAAAGGCTTGGACGCTACCTGTATATCACGCGGCTGCTCTCGCAACATGAAACCGGCTGCGTTGGTTGCGCAGTATTGAAAATTAAGCACAGTTTCAAATTTCTGCGCCCCGTGTTCAAATCTAGCATTTCTTTTATCTGACATCAGTAAATATTTACGTGACTTCGTGATATAAAGCGGAGTTAAGGTCATACAATGTGAAGATTTCAAATCTTACTAACATCAGACTGTATCATTAAAACTGACACTCATTAACACATTTCAGAAAATTGATATCAACAATTTTCGTTTCTCTTCAAAACATTACTGTCGCACTTGGTCCACCAGTCCATCAAGACGAAAACTAATTAAGGAAACGGCATCAGAGTATGCACGAAACAGGCACAAAATATAGAAAGTTCACGACACAAACCTGTCATCAGGTTTGGGACAAAGTTTTGCAACATTACCCAAAAATAGGACCAGTACTGTACATTATGGGCTCTTGGTGAGCAGAACGATTCCTACTTATGCGATGAGCTATTTGTCGATAAAATCGGATTAGTGACAAGTTCGTCAAAAGTAATTCTGCCAAAGTGTATGCCGTTATATAAGCTTGCGACGTATACTTTTACTGCCAGGTGAAGAATTACAATCGCCAGTTACAGAAGTGTCCTACTTTCATCGCACAGTAAAGAGGAATCACAAGTAGAAGCGATGCAGGTAAAGTACACTTCTTGATCAACAATCAGTTGAAAACTTCAGCTTTCGAGGAAATGCTTCGATATGCACGGTTTAACGGGAAATTATCACCAGATCGGGAGATCGTTTTCCTGATAATTTTTGACTATGTATATTTCACCTCGCAAGCTGCACGTGGTGATCCCAATTATAATACTTTGAAAGCCCTGTATGAATTAACGGATTGTCTTTAAGCATAAAAGTAAAAATCGAAATATATACTTAAATCCTAGTATTGTTATGTTTTTCATTTTCAATTACTGTTAATTGTATAAGATTCCATTAGATTTGCGATGATTCAGTCTATTTGTAATAAGATTTTGAATGCTTAATCCTTTTCTAAATGCCCGCATCTCGTGGTCGTGCGGTAGCGTTCTCGCTTCCCACGCCCGGGTTCCCGGGTTCGATTCCCGGCGGGGTCATGGATTTTCTCTGCCTCGTGATGGCTGGGTGTTGTGTGCTGTCCTTAGGTTAGTTAGGTTTAAGTAGTTCTAAGTTCTAGGGGACTTATGACCACAGCAGTTGAGTCCCATAGTGCTCAGAGCCATTTGAACCTTTTCTAAATAGCTGCACTGTACTTTTACGATGTCGCAAAAATGTTGATGTGATATACTTCTGCGACAACAAAAGGAAAACGAAAGACAATGGTAGATCTGAACACGAGTATGGAAGTTTCTAGATCGTGCTCTTAGCCACTATGCAACCAATACACATGGTGTTACCATGCGCTAGTGGACCGACCAAGACGCGTCGAAAGTTTGACCGTCATTCTCTCTCAGTGTCGACACCTAAACCAAAACACTCGTGTCACTTTGTTCTCACCTTTGGCGCGCTTTTTCAGTGCGTCTAAACACCCGATGAGGTGCAAAACTTACTTGAAATGCGTTACAGTAAGTTAAATTAAACATAAAATAAATAAGTTTGACTGGTAGTAGAAAAATACAGACAATAACTATCGCTAACATTATTTTTCTCTTCTTTTTATGTGGTAAGTGCTACGGGAGCTACAAAATATCTTCTTGTACGATGTTGAAACAAAACCAGAGGGCTCCGGGAACATAATTAGTGCACCCTGCTGCGAAAGCAGACGCGCCTTGAGAAGTTTTCACCGTGAAGTCAGATGGAAACTTAGCTACAGAACTGAAGAGTCACGGAAGATCTCTGTGTTCAAAAATTTCCGCAAAAGAACTTCTGTAATTTGTTGCTTCAGGAATGAGCTCAAGCGCACCGAGGTTTAATTCCTCAAGTAGCCCGGAAGCAAAACACGAGATGAAAAGGTCCTCAGCATTAGAGGTCACTTAGGAAACTGAAAAAGTTTAGTTTCACGGTGGAGTGCCAAAATCGTGCTTTGTTTCTCGAAAACCCTGTCGGAATTATCAGTCAGTAGCTTGCCGGAGATATTGCATGGGGGCTTAATTAAATTTTTTTTTATTATGCAAATATTTTTAGTCGCTGTCTGTGCGGTTACTCAGCCTCGTAACCGGTTGGCCCTGTCTGGTATTAGTGCGCAATCTGACTGCATAGAATAACAACAAAGAATGAAAGAAAACTTCCGTTAACACAATTAATTAATTAAGTCCCCAGCAACTATAAAAGCTACGAAACAACAAGGCACAAATGTAACTGTTCTGTGTGTGAAAATGTGATTCAACGTACACATCTGGCACGGTTCTTCCTCAATACAACAAGATGCTTTAAACGCCATTTACACTGAAGTAATTAAAAAAAACAGAAATACTATAATTGCACATAGAAACCAGAATTACACTCTAATACATGAACACAAGCCAGATGCTTTGTTGACTGAACCTGTGACCAAGAGACATTGTTAGTTAGGACATTTGAAATAAAAAAAAAAAATTCTTTACCTTCATATATATTGACGAAACATACACTCTGATCATTACAACATCCGCAATCGAACATCATCGGCTGTCTAGCCCATCAAAATAACTGCACACGACATGGGCTTAAATAGTACAGCTATCAACATCCTCTCAGCAAAAGCACTAACCACGACAACTTCTGAAGAACTACTGCCAGTGGAGGCAGCTGAATAATACTCTTTGGCGCAATCTCTGGCGCTGTGACTCAGTATAGCCACCTTTCAATATGTATATTCAAGTCGATTATTATTTTTGGAGAAGGATCATATCCTCACACATCGGACTGAAATTGTCTGTTTGACGTTTACAGATATTCCAAAAGTCATCATTAAATTCACGATTGCATGCGTCTCAAGAAAAGGCTTTTACCATCAAGCTGCTGACGTAACTGCTCTTCAATACTCTCCATGGTAGCTACAGATTTGGCACAGGTCACTGAATGATGTGTCCAACTTCAGTAGATGTTTCGATACATGCACACACACGTACACTATGGCCGTTCTTCATAACATCAGGCAAGATTTCTCTATAAATGTCTTAATTCAGTCACTGATATCTATGCAGCTCAGGCCACAAGCTAACTAATTATCGTTACATGCTGATCAATTTCGTATTCTGCTCTTCGTCTTCCATTTGAATTATCATCTCTTCTACTCCTTCAAATGCCACAGTATGTATTGTTCCTAATCCTAGCACTTGCCAGACTAACTTGTCTCTTCTTCATCTAATGGTGTTGCATAGACTTCAGTCATCGGCTTTTATTTCCCAAAACTCTTCATGCCACACTTCTCTAACTACTGAATTTCTAACATCTTTCTAGGCAGCCATATTCCAAATGCCTTCGATTTCTACTTATCAAATCCAAATATTGCTGTGCCAGGTGGGTCCATATTTGACGACCTATTCCTCAGTTGTATTAGTATTCATTTTACAAAACCAGCTTTCTGACCTTAAGCTTTTGTGCTGCCCATAACTTATCGCTTCTGCAGTGTTGTCGTTTCTTACAGTTCATTATTCTTTTTGCCTGCATATTCTACCTGCATTCTTCTACGTGTGTTCTGAGTAGCACAAAGCGATTTTCCAGAAGGGCTATGTAGTTCACAAGTCTCAGATTTGGTATCTTTGCCCTTCCATTCCTGCTCCTCAATTTCTTTCACTTTTCCCATTGTTTTAACGAATCAAAAACTGAACAACGTTCGCAGTAAGCTTCTACCGTACCATTCATACCTAACGATAATGTATAGCGCTGGAAAACCAAAATATATGCCGTTTGAAAAAGGACTCTCGTTCTTACAAGCGGTAGTTTTGCAAAAATTAGCCAAAATTACAACGAAAATAAGTCCACAAAAAGAAATACTTGTTAGAATATATTCGATCTCACTGATGTCGAGAACGGTCAATACACATTGGTGTGGCTATCTTCCTGTTGTCGTCCATTGATCATTCCTTAGTTTATTTTCATTATTTATTTATTTTCCCTTCGGCATCCGACAGCGTCTCAGTTAGCTAAAAGGTGAGAGAAACAGACAAAAATTTAACAAACGACCTTATACATCTGCTTTTGATTCATAAGCATGTAAAATATTGAACAACAGGCTTTGTTAATTTATAGGAAAAGATGGAGGAACAATACAAAAATTTTGACGATTAAAACGATATTGCAGAACAAATATAAATATGCAAAGAGATGTTTTACATAGGTTTGACAGGTTATATAAAATGTTACAGGGTTAATGGACGTAATTGTTCTGGCACCGATAAATTAACTAATATAACGAAAATAAAGAGAACAATGAGATACAAATGTCCATTAACAATCTGGAATAACTAAATAAATAGAGCACACAGGGTGTTTTCGTAAGAGCTTGCAAAAATCTAACAGGACATAGAGAGTGCTCTACTTAACAATTTGAGGTAGGGAACCTGGAGTCGGAGAAGCCAGCTTAAGGAGATACGGAATTAAACTTTTCTACTGCTTTGATTAGCATTACTGTTTTCCAGCTTATTTACATGTTTTCCAGCTTATTAGCGTGAGTACAAGTTTATACGTACTGTGTTGTTTATTTACATGTACACTCCTGGAAATGGAAAAAAGAACACATTGACACCGGTGTATCAGACCCACCATACTTGCTCCGGACACTGCGAGAGGGCTGTACAAGCAATGATCACACGCACGGCACAGCGGACACACCAGGAACCGCGGTGTTGGCCGTCGAATGGCGCTAGCTGCGCAGCATTTGTGCACCGCCGCCGTCAGTGTCAGCTAGTTTGCCGTGGCATACGGAACTCCATCGCAGTCTTTAACATTGGTAGCATGCCGCGACAGCGTGGACGTGAACCGTATGTGCAGTTGACGGACTTTGAGCGAGGGCGTATAGTGGGCATGCGGGAGGCCGGGTGGACGTACCGCCGAATTGCTCAACACGTGGGGCGTGAGGTCTCCACAGTACATCGATGTTGTCGCCAGTGGTCGGCGGAAGGTGCACGTGCCCGTCGACCTGGGACCGGACCGCAGCGACGCACGGATGCACGCCAAGACCGTAGGATCCTACGCAGTGCCGTAGGGGACCGCACCGCCACTTCCAAGCAAATTAGGGACACTGTTGCTCCTGGGGTATCGGCGAGGGCCATTCGCAACCGTCTCCATGAAGCTGGGCTACGGTCCCGCACACCGTTAGGCCGTCTTCCGCTCATGCCCCAACATCGTGCAGCCCGCCTCCAGTGGTGTCGCGACAGGCGTGAATGGAGGGACGAATGGAGACGTGTCGTCTTCAGCGATGAGAGTCGCTTCTGCCTTGGTGCCAATGATGGTCGTACGCGTGTTTGGCGCCGTGCAGGTGAGCGCCACAATCAGGACTGCATACGACCGAGGCACACAGGGCCAACACCAGGCATCATGGTGTGGGGAGTGATCTCCTACACTGGCCGTACACCACTGGTGATCGTCGAGGGGACACTGAATAGTGCACGGTACATCCAAACCGTCATCGAACCCATCGTTCTACCATTCCTAGACCGGCAAGGGAACTTGCTGTTCCAACAGGACAATGCACGTCCGCATGTATCCCGTGCCACCCAACGTGCTCTAGAAGGTGTAAGTCAACTACCCTGGCCAGCAAGATCTCCGGATCTGTCCCCCATTGAGCATGTTTGGGACTGGATGAAGCGTCGTCTCACGCGGTCTGCACGTCCAGCACGAACGCTGGTCCAACTGAGGCGCCAGGTGGAAATGGCATGGCAAGCCGTTCCACAGGACTACATCCAGCATCTCTACGATCGTCTCCATGGGAGAATAGCAGCCTGCATTGCTGCGAAAGGTGGATATACACTGTACTAGTGCCGACATTGTGCATGCTCTGTTGCCTGTGTCTATGTGCCTGTGGTTCTGTCAGTGTGATCATGTGATGTATCTGACCCCAGGAATGTGTCAATAAAGTTTCCCCTTCCTGGGACAATGAATTCACGGTGTTCTTATTTCAATTTCCAGGAGTGTACATGCTTTATTTTCTGCAAGGAAACAAGGGGGAGGAGCCTGATTACTAGGAAGTCAAGATGCAAGTTTCGTCTACTTTACTTGTCGATAAGATGAAGCTGTTGCAATTACATTGCCCTATGACAGAACGTACTATGAGTCAACGTCAGACCCATTCGTTATCCACTGCTACTGAGAGACGTACAGTACGATACGATGGAGAAGTACCGACAAAGTTTCGCAAAACTCACTGACATGCACCTGGTGTTTGGGGAAGTACGTTGTAATGCTCTCGCTGCTGAAATGCTGTATAGGGAATGATTTCCTAACAGGCATCATCCGTCGCGACGAATGTTTATTTCTCTCGACCATCGTGTCAATGATGGTATTTGTACTTAACTGTAACTAATGTAAATAAAAAGGTACACAGTAAAGTGATTTTATTCTTCTCCGACCCCAGGTTCCCTACCTCAAATTGTTAAGTAGAGCATTCTATATATCGTTTTACATTTTTGCACGTTCTTACGGAAAAAAACCTGTATAATGAGTAATTGCTCTTAACATAGCTGATAATCGTATGAAAGTATCTTGGCAGCTTGTAAAAATTTAAAAAACGTCTGTATTGTATGCGGGATCATATAAAGAAAGTAGAACGGTGACTCTCGTGACAAACTAACTGTCAGATGACTTAACTGCTGCGAAAACGATTGCGAGTGCATCTACTATTTCCTACTCTCAAAGAGGATGTGACTAGTGTCACCTTCCGTAGTGTTAGTAAAGTTACAGAACAAATGGATCAGATGGCTCTAAGCACTATGGGACTTAACTTCTGAGGTCATCGGTCCCCTAGACTTATAACTACTTAAACCTAACTAGCCAAAGGACATCACACATATCCATGCCCGAGGCAGGATTCGAACCTGTGACCACAGCAGCAGCGCGGTTCCGGACTGAAGCGCCTAGAAGCGCTCGGCCACGGCGGCCGGCTAAAGTCACAGAACGCAGTTGGCTTAATTCCAGGTGCAACGGGAAACTTCTGTGGTTAAATCTCACATGGCAGACAGTGGATATCAACAATATAGGTAGGTGAACATCGTGAAACAAAGCTCTACGTAGGATAGCAGTCTGAACACTCGCAAAAAGGCTCGTAACACTCTACGACGAAGAACTGAGACACGATCCAGTTCTCCTGCGATTTTTGCAGTTTATTCGGTGTGCCCACTCTGTAGAATAGATAGACCGTAAGTTTGAGGTCTTTTAAAGTCTCGGATTTTATTGCTCCTTTAGCAAGAATATCGACTTATGAATGATGCCGAGGTGAGATTTAATCCATAGGAATTCTGTCGACTGACTCTGGATATCGCATTGGATACCCAACCAAATCATTGTTACTGGTACTGGAAGTTCTCTCCTTATTGCTTGGAGATTTTAAAAGTGACATACAACTGGATAGAATGAGGATCCTGGAAACCCGATGAAGTCTTACTTCTTTTAATGCTTCAAATATAGCTACAGTTTCTGCTGAAAAATTGAAGTTTCTTTCCGCAGCTGATACATTTGTGAGATTTCTACTTGTGGACAGTGAAAGCCATAGCCCGCATTTTCTTCCTGTGACTGTTTAGAGCTGTCTGTATGTACGCGCAAAAAGACCGACCGTTTCTGATATAATCCCGCATTACACAACGATATAGATGCCTGAATTTTCTCTTATTGATGTGCCGTGTAGATGTGTACCCACTTCATGGAAGAGCACAGAGTAATAGTGCTTATAGATGTCGAGCGAACTCGGACTAAGAATTTTTGGTCGCCCGTGACGCCATGTTTTACGGCTAATAAACAGGTAACGCTGGGAGGCGGAGGAGGGGAGGGGGTGGAGGAGGAGGCGGCGGAATCACTGTAAAGAGAATTTCGGTAGATTAAATCGTAAGGCCGGAAACAATATCTTATTAAGTAGAAATTTGTCCACTAGCAGCTGCCGTATAACATGTGAGGGCATTTCATGGGCTCCAATTAAGAGGAATTTCGTAGGGGTAATTCCCGCAGCTACTTCCCTCAGGATGTCTTTTTTGCAGTATTGCAACACCACAATACCGTAATCAAGTCTAGCTCAAATTAAGGCTGTGAACAACGTCAAGGCGTTGGTTTGATGAGAGCTCCAGCAAACTCAGGAGAATTATCGGGTACTAACTAAGCGCCCACTGCTTCGATCGCGTAGACTGTATGGCCTGCAGAGATTTTTCTGTTTTTATCTAACCGAATTTTTGTGTTATTCACTAACGCTAATTAAAAACGCTAATTAAAACCACGTAAGCATGGTCTTTTCCGAATGTACTTGTGACCAAAAAGCGATTCTGGTAGCTTTGTCTGTCATGCCTTTTGCATTCTTGTGGAGATATTTCCATAGCAACTTTCATCCTCTAACAAATATTTCTGTATATTTAACCGAAAAATAAAGTACCAATTTTCATAAATTTAACTTCAAAATTTTTTTGGTGTAACGAAATATTTTCTTAAAAAACTTCATCCCCTACTGCACTCCCTTAGGGGTTGAATTTCCAGAAACACATAGATTCAGGTTTTTTTTGTTTTCTTTTCATTTCTGAATGAAAGGCAAATACCAGTTGTCATAAGTGTAGCCCGAAAATCCTTCAGTAGTGCTTTAGTAATTATTCATTTTCAGAAATCTTTGACCAACTATTTTATCCCCTTAGCTGTTGAATTTCAAGAAATGCTGAAACACGTATTTTTCATTTTCTTATTGAGAAACCAAATACCAGTTTTCGTAGTTGTAGCTTCAAAATTCCCTTAATAGCCACATACATTCAAAAAGGTTTTCATCCCCTATTTCATCTCCTCAGGAGTGGAATTTTCTACAGTTCCTTCTTAAACGATGTCTGCAAGCTAAGATCCGCACCGTCTCCAAACACCAAGTTTCTGTTCTTACTGGTTTGCGCTAGAAAATGATGAGTTAATGAATCTGTCTGACCCTATTTCACCTCCGTAAGGGCTGAATTTACAATAACAGTCACATGCGTATATTTTATTGCTAACAGAGAAACCAAACAAAAATTTTCATAGATTTTCCTTAAAAAATGTATGCACAATGAAATATTTCCATAAAACTTTCATCCCCGTTCAACCCATTTGGGTTGAATTTCGAAAAACAGTGAAACATGTATTTTTTGGTTTGTAAACGAGAAGAAAAATACCTGTCTTCATAGTTATGAAAGTACTTTAGTAGTTCTTTAATAATGATATATTAAAAAAAAAAAACTTTCACCCACTATTTCACCCCCATATGGTTAAATGTCGAAAAATGTTGAAACATGTATTTCTTTATTTCTGACCGAGAAATCAAATACAGACAATAATAATAATAATACTAATAATAATAATAAAGTGTAGGCCCTACAGCAGTGGAGTAACGATTATATAGTTATTGTTGTGTTGCGCTCTCAATTAATTGATTTATTGCTACGAAATCAATAAAGAAGCAATTTCTGGCCTATTTGGGGAACTATCTACAACTCAGAAGAAGCATTTTAATGAGCTTTTTAAGCGTATTTGACGTATGAGTCAGGCCCTTACATGTAATATGATGGACCTATGATTGGTCGATGACGTACTAAAGGAGGAGTCATTCGATCAAGGAATTCTCCTTATCAAGGTGCCTCCATCGCAGCAGAGTGATGAGGTCTCTTGTTCCTAAATTTGTTGATTTTGTGCCATAATTCTGTCGTACTAGGTTCTTTAGTTACTGAAGAGTCAAATTTTATCCAACTTTGCGTTTTCGCCCTTAAGGACTTCTGCGCGCCACTGCCTAAGAGCGAGTAAGATCCAACAAATAGGAGGAGGGTGGGGGGGGTGATTCGTAACAACAATAAAGTCTCTCTTCCGATGAATGGAAGAAAGTATATCAAGAGACGTTATCGGCATCAAGCAGCATCTTGCAGGAATGCGACTAGGAAGCCTGTTCAGTGTTCCATGGAGTAGAGTGGACAAGTATGCGATTGCAATTTACGTGAGTCATATTATCTCAGTTGGGAA